>NC_051074.1:64585593-65785593 GCF_004664715.2 Peromyscus leucopus
TTGGTTGTGATTTTCTGTCGTGTTCTCCTTCTATTGCAGAAAGAAGTATCCTTGGTGAAGGGTGAGAAGTACACTTATCTGTGGGTATAAGGACAAACGTGTAGAGTGCAGTTAGTGACTATTATTAGTTAAAATAGCATTTGTAGATTCTCCTCCAAGATGCATGACTTCACTAATCCTGGGTAGCTGGTTATGTTTCTAGTACCTGGAATGATTTTCCTCTTGCTGATGGGTCTTAAGTCCAATTAGAGAGCTGTTGATTACTACCAAAATATGCCTGCCACCCCTTTAGTACACTTAGGGTCATCATGCCACACTGGTCTTTGTTATGGTTAATCAACATGATAGCTGGGTAGGACTGTGGATAGTTTCCCTCCTTTGGAAGTTTACATGGCATCTTCTGGAATTGAGCAAACTCAGGCACTCATGTCAGCTCTAGCTCAGGGGCCTTCAGGCCATTTGTCGGAAATTTATAGTGTCTTCATTGAAGGGGATTTACCTTCCACATCCTGAGGGAAAACCACCAGGCAATAGCAATAGCCAGTGTGTTTTGGGATCCTATTGAACAACCCTGACCAATAACTCAGAAGAGGGCTTCTCATATCTGGTGTTGGGGTTTTGTAGTGGTAGTAATGGTTACTGGAGGTAATCCGTGGCTCCTGGAGGGAGCATAGTCAGCACAGAGGAGAAATTCATTTAAACTGTGTACACATATTTTTATACAGACTTACCTGTACTGTAGTTTATTTTAAGCACATAGTTAATAATGTGGTTGCTCGTGACTTTTTCTTACGTCCATACTATTGTTTTACCATCATCCTTTTTTTTATTTGCCTCCCTCCCTTTCTTTAATTAGTAGCTCACCTTGTGCCATTTCCCCCAAATCAGAAAAGAGAGTGACATGTTCTATCACACATGAGACTCCTAGATCCCAATCTTCACATGTGATTATATAATTTGGAATACCTGCAGAACACAGGGGCCACTCACTGGGGTGGATGGTGAGGAACTATGGCGAGCAGAATAGCAGTGTGCACATGATCTGATCACGGAAATGGGAGTTTTAATAGTTCAATGTGGTAATCTTGGAAGACTATACTGAATAGCTGGATATTATTTTATTCTCTCATCTCCAGCTAGCCTCTCCATTTCTTACTACATCCACAATAAGATGTTAAATGCTCTTACACACCTCCTAGTATACCATCTTTATGGATTCAGCACTGTCTTCAATAAGTCTAATGGCCACCTTTCAACCATACCTCATTCACCCCGAGTGGTTCCTGTGCCTTTGCTATTGCCACTCTGTCAACTCATCTTCAAAACCTGATTTTCCTGGTTGAAATCATTCTCCTCCTTTTTAGTCACCTTTACCATAGCTCCTACTTGTTCTTAATTTACAGATTTTCTTTTTTTAAAAATCTCCTTTCTAAGGCCTAAAGCTACTGTAGTTCAAGGTTAGCCCTTAACAACCTTTGCTATGTGTTCTATGGCCTTTAACATAGATGATAAACACCTACTAACTGGTGGGCTGAAGACTGCAGTCATTAATCCAGAACAATTTTGCAATTAATGCATTGTTTTTGTGCTCTTTCTTTAGAGTTCTTAAATTTTTTCAGTAAGTTAATTATTTTCAGAACTCTGAAAAAGTGTGCTCACTCTTTCCAGCATAGGAGGTCTTTGGATTTATAATGGATTTTTAAAAAACTTCCAGATGTTATCAATTTATTTCCAAAACAGAAAAAAATACATAAGGCTTGTTCTCAAACAAATTGAAAGCTGTCAAACTTGTGTTCACAAATATCACAAATAAAGGACCACTTAAAAGACACGGTTTAAAAAATGAAAATAACACAGGTAATTTACCCACATACCACAAAGTTATGTTAACTTCAAAGTTAATTACATATTAAACACAAAATGTGTCTATTTTAAAATCTATTTTGAGAGAACAGTTAAATGAGGGATACAAAAGAATACTGTGAGAATACAGTGATCCAATGATAAGTTTTACATCTTTTGTTCAAATTATTTTCATTATTCTTGACCAAATTTCCTTGAGATTGAACATTTTTAAAAGGGAAAACAAAATGAAACAAACAAAAAAAACCCTCAAACTATCAAATCACAGTACTGAAATACCTTATCATCACACAAATGTGGACACCTTACGTATAATGTATTGCAAATGTTTAAAGCTTTCTTTTGTGAATTGATTTCTTGGTTTAAAACCATAGAGAACTGTGGAAATGTCAGTCTGTTTAGCTGAGTATGCCAAGGATATATACAAGGCAGGTCATAGTGTTCTAGTGAGGGCCCCAGTGTGTAGATGTTCCAGGCCGTATTTTTGGTTGTTAGGGGGATGGTTAGCATCTAAGGGACTTGCATGTTGACCTACATTCAGCATCAGGGTTGTGTCACCCTGTTGACTGCCAAGAGTCCAGTTGATACAATACCAACCAAAATGCTAATTTGAGTGTGGTTGTTAAAGGTAGGTCAACAATAAAAAGTTAGCAGTTTGATTAAATATGTGCTCAAGTTGAGATGGATGGAGTTTGATTCCCCTAATGGGTCCTGTTTCTCAGCCTAAAGTGATGATGCACAATATCCTCTTATGGTGAAATGTGGAAGGAGAAACAAAAGATTGCTTGTTAGTTATTTATTATGATGAATAACTAGGAAGAAATTCATAACTGACATAAGATTATTTTAGAACATCAACTAGGCTATTATAATTCCCCTCAAAATAAGATAAAACCCCGATGGATTCTTCAACAAACCATTTAGATTTAGAGGGAGAAATAAGAGAGGATACATCTGGAGAGATTTCACTGAAATTAACACTAAGTCAAAGAAGGTAATTTTATATCTTCACTTTTTTTGCTATAGCAAACACCAGAGCAAAGAACAGCCAGACGGTCAATTGGGACAGTATGACACACCACTGGAAAAAATGACGAGCTAGTACACAATTACAAGAAAAGTAAGATCATTGTTGAGGCCACGTTAGCATACTCTGCTCAAATTATATCTGATTCTCTAGACACTTATTTTGGAAGATTCCCCAAAACAAAAGCAGGGAAATCGCATAAATGGTTTTCCAGGCCAACCTTGCTGATTTAGTGTGCTGTAAGTCCCTCGCAGTGTTTCTCCAAGGAGAGGATCCAGGAAAATTCCTAGGGGTTGTGGATTTTGGATTCTCACCAAATCATCAATGGCTGCAGTCACCCCAGCTTAACAACATTCTTCCTAGCTGTTGTTAAGAAAATAGGGTGGCATGCTTGTGAAACAGAGGAACAGCGGCAATAATGACGGCCCTTCAACCCCCAGGTGCCAGGCACACCCCCCACTGCGCTGGGTTCTTTTGTTATTGTCCCCAGCAGAACACTGGTGTGGTTAACTTTTCTTCTCTTTGGCTAAAAAGAATAGCGATAGCAGTTCTTCTCCCCCACCCCCACCCCCCTTTTTAACCAACAACTTAGGCCTTAGGAGGAAGAGTTTGAGGCAAAGGAATCTTAATATTTTAAACACAGACCACTGCCAAGATATGGGCCAAACACAGACCACTGCCAAGATACGGGCCACCCACATTCCGACGTCTCCGTCTTTGCTTACTTGTGTTCATTTACTGTGACCTTTGACTTGATTTCTCACAGTCATCGCGCTATGTTGTTTGCAAGGTTGAAAGCAGCATGGGGAGAGGGTTTGTGGCAGCTGTGTTCTTTGTTGTCAAACAAATAGCTGAAGGGGAAAAGAGGGTGGGGCTAAGGGCTGGTGAGACGTTCAGATCCTAGATAATATTCATTCATGCCTTTTATTCAATTCACCGGTTTCCTGGTTAATTTATACAACACATTTCAATTAAAGGTCTCCCAACCCTCAATATTATATAGAAGTCATAAGAAAATTGTTGCTATAATAATAGCATCCACTTGTAAAGTCTTACACCATTTTTCTTCATTATTTAAACACAAAATAAATCACTGCCAAGTGAAGGAAATACAAGGAAACTCAAAACATTTGCCAGAGGCAAGTTTATTAACATTTTCCCAAAGCCTATCTTATTTGAACTGCTTATTTTGGAACACTATTCAAGAGAAATTGTTTTCTCAAAAACTTATAAGAAAGCACTTGGCTTGTAAATGTTAATTTGAATAGATAAAAGCAAAGAGATTAAGTGAGGAAGAGAGTCTTCCACAGTTAAAACAGTCTCAGAAATTGTTTTACACTTTGATGTTCCAGTAGTTACCCGTCCCATGGTTTTAGCCACCTCTGATGCAGTTACTGGCATACAGGGCACTCGGGGTAGGTCTATTTGTTTTTCTGTGTGAGTGTGTATGCATGTGATACCTGTATATGACTGTCAGCACACCCATGCCACAGTATACAGCAGAGGTTAGAGGACAACCCTCAGGGGTCAATTTTCTCATTCCACCATTGGATCTAGGAATCAAATCCAGGTACCTGATTTGTTCAGCAAGCACCTTTTCCACTGAGCCATCTTGGCGGTCTAAGAATTCTTGTTCAATAAACTACAAAATAGATTACACGTTTTGACTTTATTGTTATGAAACAAGTGTTTGCCATAGAAAATTAGGTAAAACCAGGAATTGTAGAGCACATGCCCTGTCTCAAAGAACAAAAACAAAACAATAACAACAAGATAAGATTGAAGATTATTTCTATAATTTAATATTAATTTTGATATTTTAATTACATGTAAGTGTGTATGTGTGCGCATGGTTATGTATATATAAGTGCCCTCTGAAATCTGCTTCCAGAATGCATGCTTTCAATTCACATATATTATTTTGAATGTAGACACCATAAATATTTTTCAACATGGCAGTAGCTCTCTCTTTAAATGACCTCTCAGTGAAATAATTTTGAACATGTTTACAATTTTTTTTTAGCTCAGTTTTATTCTCTGGTATGTATTTATTTGTGACATTATTCTGTGTTTTTCTTGTAGGCTTAATTTTTTTAATACAAAAACTTTTTTTTTTCTATTTCCAGTGAATAAATGGGATAAACAAGTTGTGAAACTGCTAGAGAAAAGTGTGTACAGTGACTCCAGACTCCCTTCACGTCTTAAATGATTTAAAGAGAAATCCCGTAGGATAGGTCCAAAGGTGTCCTCATATGGCTATTCCACCAAAGATGCATTGTTTCTGGTGCAACTGTAAAAATAAAAGTAAGTAACAAAAAACAAAATGCAACAGTCCACAGGACTCAAAACTTTTTGTGGGACAAAACGTGCGTGAATACACATTAGACAACAAGTATCAGTGACCTGAATAGAATCTCATTCTCTTAATTCACGTTTCTCAATCCCCCTTGATTGTCTCAGAATCTGCTAGTACAATTCAAGTTTTATTACACTGAGTGTTCAGCTTATGTTAGCCAAGTAAAATCAGAAAGTGAAAAATTAGGCCTTCCCTGCCCTGAGGGTTTGTCCATGCTGTAAACTATACAAAACAATCCCATCCTGACAGTGCAGAAATGAGCATATTTTCCAGAAAACGTACATATGTGGCAGGGAGCTGCCCTAAAATGACGTACTTGTGCAAGGATTTCCAAAAGGACCATGGGGCTTTTCTTTTTATCAGGATTTCCTAAACTTTTCAGCATTTCTCAGTGTGGCCATCTTTCTTATCACTTTCTATCTTTTCAAATCTTTCCAAGTAAGCTTAGTCAATATTCAGCTCCTTTAGAGAAAAAAAATGTAACTCTTTTATTTGCATGCAAACATTTACTCAGTGTCCCAAAGCAATTGCAACACTTGAAAGAAGTGAAATTGGAGTTTTTGACAGTTAAATAAATCAAGGTGGCTTATCAAATTCCTAATTTCCTTTATCATTTATTTTTTTACATTACATAATTTAAATATATACCATATGCTCTGACTCCATAAATCTGGGATTTCAAGGACATTTTCACTGTCTTATATTGTCTCCAAATTAATTTCCAATGCTTTATGTAAGTGCCTCTTAGGTAAATATTGGTATCTAACTTATAGTTCAAACAGTTTTTAATCAGTTATTTAATTATGCTATTCAATATGTACTATGTGTTTAATTAAAGTTAGTAATGCTATGTCGTACATGTGTAAAGCTTAAGAGAGTAAATCTACTGTTATATGTATGTTTTTAACCACAAAAAATAGGTTGTATATATCCAGACTATGTTCTTTACTGTTACTCCTTTTACTCTGCTGAGATCATTTTATTTCCTATTAGATAAATTTGATTATTGGATAGGTTTAATTTTAAATAGGATATTTCAGAATGAAGCAATAAACATACCAATTCCCATGGTAAGTTACACCTCCCTCCTTTTGAATGGTTCAGTAGAATAAGCTTAGAGAGAAGCACAACTCTTTATACTCTACTGTAATCTTTCTGTGCTAATAAATTTGTATCAAGAGATGGATGTTATCAAAGCAGCATTGGACCCCACTGTCTCCCTCATCAGACACAGCAGCTCAGTCTCATGCTATCCAACAAGAGCCTGTCTTTAGGGTTTTGTTTTTGCTTTAGCAGAATACTTGGGAACAAGAAATTTGTAAAGGAATGAGGTTTATTTTTTCCTCACTCTTTGGAAGCTCTTTGTCTCTATTCAGCTCCTGATGAAGGCCAGGTGCTGTTCAACACATAGCCAGAAAGCAGATGAGTAAGTGGACACCTGCAGAATGGAGGAACAGGCTATACAGCAATCACTAACTCAATCCTGAACTCATTTGTGTAGGTGGGTCCCTCATAGTACATGATGAATCTTAATATCCCCTGAATATCTCAAAATCCCAGTGTTGAAACTTAAGCTCCAAATTAATTTTTAGTCAGGATAAAGACCTAAACTGTTCCAAGGAACTAAAATGTTACCTGCATATTACTTGTTACTTAAGTAATTTGGAAAAGTTTTAAAAATAATGTAACTCTCATTTGTGTAGAGGAGAGTGAACGCATAAAATTACAGAACATAAATAATAATTATCCCCATGTAGTTAGGTAATTTCACATTTGGGGGAATAAATAAAGCCTCTTAGTTCAGCTCCTGAAAGTTCAGAGTTCTAGATGACAAATTCTGGCAGCCTCTGTACTATCCTTTTAAGGTGAAAGAAGACTTTCTATTGAGATATTATGGTATAGAAGGAAGTTTTACTAATATTCCTGTAGAACACTGAATAAGAAACATCACTGGGTGGTGGTAGCCCATGCCTTTAATCCCAGTACTCATGAGGCAGAGGCAAGCAGATCTCTGTGAGTTAAAGGCCAGCCTGTTCTACACAGCAAGTACCAGGACAGGCTCCAAAGCTACATAGAGAAACCCTGTCTCAAAACACCAAATCCAAAAAAAGAAGGAAAGAAAGAAAAGAAGCAACACAGAGATCTGTATCAGAATTACAGATAAACCAATAACATAGTAAAGTTGTGTATACAATGAAGTATTTGCAAGAAAAATTGATTACACAGGGAGAACTATGGCGACACATTAGTTGATGTGTAAAGAAAACTGGGTAGCGTTTAGCTTACCTAACAGGGACCTGCAGGCACTGACTGACTTCTGCCTTTGTTCATATCTTCAACATGATTGCTCAGAGCTTCTTGCATGTTATGCATCATTCCAGGAACAGGTGCTAGTAATTAAACAGACATGCACCCCATAACAAATCCACGGAATGATTCGGAGGGCTAGCAAATAGTTTCAAATGAGAGCGATAAACACTATGGTGTAAAGGAGGTATGGACACATGTAAAGGGACAGCTCCATCTATAAGGGTCAAAATGAGTCTTCCAGGGGAAGTGTCTAAGATGATGTTTTTCTCTATATTCTATCAGAGTCACACAAAGTGATTCATGTGGTTATAAATACAACACTACCCTTGTCACCCCTTTAACAGTCTTGTTAACTTCTCTTGTCCTCTATGCTTATTTGAAACATTCGAACGTAGTGTCATTTGTAAGTTCTTCAACCACTCATAGCCACCTATGGATATGCAGTTGTCCAACAATAGATTCTGAGAACTAGAGACTTCGTGATGCATCTCCCCATCCTTTTTCGGATTAAAACAAAACAAAACAACAACAACAAAAAACAGCATTGCATTCAGGTTAGGCATCCTGCAGCCTTCCATGGGACAAAGTAGAAAAGCTGAGAAATAGAAGCACAGGGAAAGGCACTGTATTTTACCTTCAGTTCATAATCTAACACCTTATACATTTTCTGAATTGGACCAAAGTTACAAAATCCCTTGTGTCTTAACAGGCTTCATGTGAAGGTTCCATTAATAATATTTAAGTAAAGATAAAATACCAAAGAGGAAAGCAATTTTTCAATGTGTTGGAAAAAGAGTTCCCTCTAAATGTTTTGTGGTAGTGATTTATGGCAGATACAATCAAGGCCCTTACGGGATGGGTGAAATCTTGAATAGTATGGAACCTAAAATGTTAGTATTTTTTCTGTATGTATACGTCTGTATTTAGCTTGTGTGATTAACGACCACTACAAGTAAATTAGGAAATTTTTAAAAAATGGAATAAAAACTGTGTGAATGTGGTCTCAGAATATAGCTTCTGTGTTTGCCTTTGAAAATGTTGTCTTTGTCCTTTGCATCGTGCCTAACTTTATCACAAGCATTGTGAGGTTGTCATGTGGTAACAGCACTCACTGTTGCTCCATGTCTTTTTTTTTTAATTAATTAATTTATTTATTTTACAATACTATTCAATTCTACATAATAGCCACAGATTCCCTTGTTCTATCCCTTCCTGCCTCCCTCCCCTTCCCCCCAGCCCACCCCCATTTCCCACCGCCTCCAGATCAAGGTCTCCCCCGAGGACTGGGATCGACCTGATAGACTCAGTCCAGGCAGGTCCAAGTCTTAAACTTTAATGTTTCCTTTTGACTTTTGTGAAGTTAGGTGCTACCAGGCATCTTCTTCAAGAGACTGGTTTCTAAGTAACCTAAGGTTTGGTCCTTTGGAAGGATTCTTTATCATCAGTTTCTTCACATCTTCAATGGGAGATGAAGTTTCCCAGTAATTTTTGCATCCTTTAGTCCAAACCCATTATTTCATTTGTTTAAATCAACCCTTTTTTTGATGTACCTGGCTCAGTGTCATTTATTTTAGGAAATCTCTTGTTGAAGTTTTCTGGCTGGCTCAAGGCTTTCTTCCATATCATTGATATCAACTTAAACATATTTCCTACTCACTTCTTCTGACCATATAATTAAATATTATGAGAAATCCACAAGACTCTGTTTAAGAGGGTAACAAGGATTTATTAAAGTAATAAAGGGGGAAGATACACTCAAGAATACAGAAGCAAGTACACAGCCACCATCCATTTTCCCTGGGAGCAAATGGATCCAGCCATCTGAATCCACTCCGAGAAGTGGTGCGATCCCCTCTCTCTCTCCTTTTAAGCAATCACACACACAGAGGCCACGCCCTGAGGCTTATACCTCAAAGCTAATTGGTGAACCGAATTCCTGATGCATTTAATGCCTTTTCCGTTTGAACTAAGCATTAATCAGTCAGGAACTATGGCTGTAATGTTTGCAGTTAGAGATGTAGCTACAAAAGTAGGGTGAATTTGGTTTTCCTTCTTACCTTCATGAGTAGAAGATTCCTTCTATAGGTTTTATCAAACTCAAATAGTTTTCTCTCTTCATTAGAATTACCGTAGAGGGAGCGTTTTCAGCTTCTCTTGGTTGTATTCATATTGACAGCATCAACATTCTTGGGCTGTGGTGACACTGTCAAATAAAAGAAATGTTACTGCTGAGCACATGCATGGAGATTTGACAACAGGAGAGGACTGCTAAGTGACTATACCGGAGAGTATCAACTACAGCTCGGAAATGATAGATGAAGGGAAGGCTCGCCATCCTGCTAGGACAGCAGAATGGTGTGCTGTTTCACCACGCTTTCCGGAGTAAAGCCCAATTTGAAACTTGCGTTGTCTTTGTTTTGAATTTCCCATTTTGTAATTTTAAATGTTAAACAAGAGTTATTAAAATAATAAAAAACATAACTGCAGATGAAAGGGATAATACTGAATGAGAGTCATTTATATAAAACAAAGAAGATATTTACTTCCCTTTTTTCTCCTCCCTTCCTCTATTTCTTACTCATTCTCCCCTTTTACATAACCTCTGATATTTTAATTTCCAAGCCACACTGGTCTCAGCAGGCAGTTTACTAACCCTGGCTTTGCATTTCCTCTTGGAGGACTCACAAGCAGCTACACTAGCACAGGACCACAGGACCACTTATTCCAAGTCTGCCCGCTCCACCCCTGAGACTGTCACTGCACCCCAGCTTTTGCCTTTGAGTTCCCAGCCTTGGTACTAATATTTCATTTTACATTTATTCTTTGTACCATATCTTTAGAAACCATTCTGAAATTCCAATTTGATCCTTTCACGCCAACCTGTAAGCTTCTATGCCATTTGACCCTTCTGAGGATAAAAACCTTCCTGCCATGAAAGATTAACTCATTCTTTTTCAATTCAGTTTCCCATCTTACCTTCCATCATTCCTCTCTTTACTCTTACCATCCTGAAGAAACTATAATTCTCCAACTCACCAACTTCTTTCTAATCTCAGAATTCTTGCTCGACACATTCTTTTCCCAAAGCACTTTCTTTTTAAAAATTGAAGATAAATTCTTTTCTCATACAATATATCCTGATTATAGTTTCTTCTCCCTCTACTACTCCCAGTTTCTCCCCACCTCTCCTCCCCTCCGGATCCACTCCCTTTCTGTCTCATATTAGAAAAGAACATACTTCTAAGAGATAACAACCAAATGTGACAAAATAAAATACAATAAGATGAAGCAAAAGCTTTCATATCAAAGTTGGACACAGCAACCCAACAGAAGAAAAAGAGTCCCAAGAGCAGGCAAGAGTCATAGCACACTTTTTAAGGCCAACTGTTACTCATCCTTTATCAGCAGATGCTTTTGCACATTCAGCTAAAATGCAAAGAAAATAGAGTTAGACAAAGAAAGAAGCCATTTTTATTTAGGAATTATCTTTTCACTGGTTTTTCACATAGTACAAAGTTACCATTTGTATTCATGTTTGTATGTGGTGTGTGAGTGTGTCTATGTGTGTGTGTGTGTGTGTGTGTGTGTGTGTGTGTGTGTGTGTGTGTGTGCATGCCCCCCCCCACACACATGTGCTTACTCATGTGGCTAGGCCATAGGTTGAGGCCAGGATACCTTCCTCAGTGGCTTCTCCACCTTAGTTTGACACAGGGTCTTTCACTACTTGGAGCCTGTCATTCCAGCTAATTAATGAGCTTCTGGTATCTATTCATCTACATCTCCCTACCCCAGAGCTGGGGTGAGAGGCACATGCTGCTGTGCTTGGCATTTGTGTAGGTGCTGGGGATGAATCCATATCCTCATATTTGTGCAGCAAGCACTTTATCCCTGAAAAACTCCCAACCCCATTCGTAGCCAATTTTCCAACAATGCATCAGAACCTCAATATGATCAACCACTTCCCATTTTGAATATTTTGCATAATTTTGAATTTCCAAAGTACATAATAAATGACAAAAGCTACATCACAAATAGTTGCTGTTTTGTATTGTTCAGGAGTTAAAAGACCAAAATTCATGCATGACTAGTATAGGTGGAATCTTTTTATAAAATATTTTGATACATAAATTGATTTGCAGGTACAGAAGCCATTGATAAAGAGGGCTATTCCTACAAAGAGTTCATCAAATGTAAATGGGATGGTAAGATTGAATAATTGTGAGGATTACAGGCTTAGGTTTTGTTCTTTTTGTAAGAGGAGACAAGCCTAGATTGCCCTTGGTTCCTACATTATATTATCTTTGCATTGCTGGTTGCAAATAAGAAGATATCTAAAACACAGCTGAAAACATTTGAATAGTTATTCTTACGTTACTCTCTCATAGTAAAACAAATACTCTGTAGTTCATAGCAGATACCACCAAAATATCTGTCAAGTAACAGATGTCTCTGTTCCTTTTGCAGTCAGATAAGACAGGCTTTGTGAAAACATGCAGATTATTGGTTCAGTGAACTTAGCATCTTTGCAGGCGAGGGGGGCACTCGCTGTGTGTGCAAGCCATTCTAGCTCAGACAATCCATCCCACTAGCCACTCGCTCTATCTTAACTGAATATTCTAAAGTTTTGTAAACTACTCAAAGCTTTGAGAGCATTGACACTCGAAATCTTCCAGGGTTTCCAAACAACTCCAGAACTAATTCTTCTTAGCTTCCCTCTTATTTCCTGTAACTTTAAACAATTTCTTATCTACTGTTAGCATTCAAGGATTGTGGACTGGACATAGACCAGGAACAGGGCAGTGTCAAGCAGTTACAGTCTGATAGGTTTTTGTGTTTATAGGCACGTAGGTCTTTCTTCGTCCATCCTTTCCAAAATTGCAACCATCTTTGTGAAATGATGTTGGAATTAAGTTGAAGGGAAGGGTGGAACTTGTTTGAGCTTGAGAAGCTGCTGCCAAGACCATGTGCATCATTTTTCTTTGTCAAATTATTATTGCCATCTCTCAGAACTCTGCAGAGGATTTGGAAATCATCTCTTTTCCGACCCTGCCACGTGTTACAATCCTCCCCAGACCATGAGCTAATGCACCAGGATACTAGACCATCTGGTATCATTAGAAAACTGACTTGATCTTCGTGCTTAAGATAAATGTGCTGATGTGGAGCTTCCACATATTACTAAATACTAGAAGTGTCTCTCTCATGCCACGTTGCCAAAATTAAAGAGATACCTCAAAAACAAAGCAAGCCAGCCACAGCTACAACCAAAACAGACTCTAAAATGAAGAAAAAAGAGTTTATTTAGGAGCATACTATTCTTTCCTTTTTTTTTTTTTTTGACTTTCAATTTTTTTACTTGTCTGAATAAGAGTATCTCCAGTCACATTAGTGTATTGCCTCCCATTGCTCTGCTTATGTAAGAAGTCTCTGACTGTGACAACTTTTTCCCAATGGAATGCAGGAATAAATGTGAGAGGAAAGATTACAACATGAACACTAACGCAAGAAAATGAGGGTCAGACTTTATCGCTACTATTTTTACTAATATTTAGTGAACTTCTAATGTCTGATATGGGTTGCTTATCACTTTGCTATTGTATCTGCATTTACTACAGTAATTCAATAATTTTCTGATTGTTTGCAAAAAGTTTCTAGAAGTTTGAAGTAAACAGTTTCTAAAAGTATGAAATAATTAAGATATGTTACATATAAGTATGAGATGAAAATACAGAAAATGTAAAGTTAACATATGATGTAACTTGGAAGAGAAATTGAGATTCGGAGATGGAGAAAGTTTGAGCATGTTTGTGGAGTAGGGGCTGTGAGTTTGGCAGTGCAGAGGCAGGACAAAGAAAGGGGGGAGATGTCAAAATGGGAAGTTCGGTAGTTACTGCTTATTTTATATCCATAATTCATTATAAACAAATGTTTACTCATTCTTTGGTAATAAATAATCTTGTGTCATGAGTATACTTTCCATAAAAGTTCCTATGAAGATTTATAAAGCAATTGTCATTTAAATTTGCTTTATTTTTCTTCTTATAGTTAGTCACACTCTAACTAGGAAGAACATGTGCACATTTTGCTTTCTTACTTTTCTCTGCAGTAGGAAAGCTGTCCCCACCATGGGAGATCTGGCTCCCTCACTCAGGAGAGATGGCACCACTCCTCACCGTGGGCATGGGTGAGCTGACTGCAGTGCCATGGGCCTAGGAGAGCTGGTTCTGCCCCTGCCCAAGAGGAATGGTCCCAGAGGTCCAGACAAACCAGCTCGGCTACCACCCAGATCCACATTTGGGGACTTGGATTGAGCCACCCTAAGATCCACCTCATTTATGACTTGCTGGAGTGCATGAAGGGATTGGTCCTGCAGAATGATAATCACAGGATTCCCCATGACTTGGGGAAACAGCAGGGTATCCTAGAGGAGTTTTGGTGGGGCTCCGGTGATGATGGTGTGCCAGAGACCTTGAACCAGACTAGTGAGACTCTGACTTGTTGTAATGCACATTTTGTGGGTGGGGCTGACTGGACAAAAAGGTAAACTGTGTGACACCCAGTGCTGCTAGGAGGAATGAGGAGTGTGGAGGGCCCAAAACAGACTGACCACACAGCTGCCACGACAGGCTTACTGGTAGATACCACCTGGTCCCCAGAAAAAGCCATAAGCTGACCCCACCCAGGGAGGGCCAGCATTTAAGGGAAAATACCTGATATTCTAAACATTTCCAGCACACATCTCTACTCCTAGACAAATGTCAGCTAATTGGGGTCCTGAACCCTGGAAATCTCCTCACCTCAACCTCTGCTGTGATAAAAACCTCACCTTGACTAGGTTTGGGGCTCTCTGCTCTCACTGCTGCATCGGACAGACAGAGACCAAGCTCTGAGCTTGAAATAAAGGCTCTTTACTTTTACATATGGGATTGGGTCTCTGTAGTGGTCTTTTGGGGGTCCCTGTGATCTGAGCATAACAAGGAGGGGCTGGAGAGACAGAGAAGTGAGGTGGTTATCTGTTTTTTTGTTTTGTTTTTAATTGATTTCAGGGGGATGCTGTAGGGGTGAGGGGAGGACATGGAGAGACTGGGACATGAGCAGACTGGGGTGTATGGTGTGAAATTTCCAAAAAATCAATGAGGAATTATGTTATAAAAAAGATCACAAGGCCCCTCCGTCCTCAAGATTATATGGGTGAAGACTGTCTACAGAACTGTTTGCATGACTTGCAGAGAACTACAAACTCATGTGCTGTGGTGGTATTGTGTTCCCCAAAATATTGTGTACCCTAATACACTTATCTGGGGTCAAAGAACAGAATAGCACTAGATACAGAGGCTAGAAAATGGTGGCACTCACACCTTTAATCCTAGCATTCCAGAGGCAGAAATCCCTCTGGATCTCTGTGAGTTCAAGGCCACGTTGGAAACAGCTAGGCATGGTGACACATGCCTTTAATCCCAGGGAGTGAGTCTTTAATCTCAGGGAGTGATGACAGAAAGCAGAAAGGTAGATAAGGCATGAAGACCAGGAACTAGAACCATTTTGGCTGGTTAAGCTTTTAGGCTTTTGAGCAGCAGTTCAGCTGAGACCCATTCAGATGAGAACACAGAGGTTTCCAGTCTGAGGAAACAGGATCAACTGAGGGACTGGCGAGGTGAGGAAGCTGTGGCTTGTTCTGCTTCTCTGATCTTCTAGCATTCACCCCAACACCTGGCTCCAGGTTTGATTTTATTAGTAAGACCATTTAAGATTCATGCTTTTTTTTAAATTATTATTTACAGTGACTTCCCCTTAAGCAGCTGCTGTCCTAATCAGCAACTGCAGCTTCACAGTCACCAGCTGTGGTTTCGTCACATAGGTCGACACCTGAGGGAATTCTGTTCCCTCAGCAAGGACTCTTTCAAAGCTATTAAGGAAATTTTATCTAGATCTCTATCCCTCTAAAAAACTCGGGATTCAAAGGTTGACGTGGAATTTTGCTCTCACTCAGAGATGCTGAATAGCAAATAGCTAACCTTTTCCCTTTGTTTGCATCATCCAAAAAACCCAGGTGTCCTTCTGCTCAGCCCCCACTTAGGAACCCCAGCTACACCTGGTTTCTCCCCACCACTTCCTGTCAGCTACTTGATGACTCAGCTTCCTGCTTGCAGGTTAATTTTATTTAATCAAACGACTGCAACACATCTTTGCATTGTTAACAAAAGCAGTAGGAAAAAATACAAAACATTGCACCTTTAACAAATGTTCAGCCATGCTAGAATGGGCTGTTTGGTGACAATGGTGATGTAGCTACCTTTGAGTCTTCCCTGTTCCTGTAAGTAACCAACCCCTCACCTATACTCCTGCAAGTTAAACCCAAGAACACAGTGGTTATCCAAGTTGAACACTGGCAGAATAATTTCTTTTATCTCTCTTTGGTGTCCTATCTATAAAGATCTCACAATACAGCTGAGTACTTGTTATAAAATTTAAATGTTTTGTGGTGTTCTTGATTATAAATAGCCATTCTTACAATATGAGTGAAACTTCTTTTTTAAAAAAAATTAATTTCCTTAAGAAGTTAAATATACAATACTATTCATTATGTCTATACCTAGTAATTTAATTCAATTATAATGAAGGTATGCATCATATTTATTCATTACAACCATAATAGTTTTTATTAAAAAACAAAACAAAACAAAACAAAAACTCCAGAATGCCAAGACAGTGGCTAACAGACAAATTTGGGAATTTGGTATGTATAGAATACTGCTCTAATAAAACCAAGGAGCTATGGTATCACTATTCAATTGAGGCATACCAGTATGATTATGTTGGGAGAAAGAAACTAGACTTCTTATTTAGCATATATAAGCTTCAGTAGTCTGCTACCTCATCTGTAAGGTTACAAAGCAAATAATTGGTTTTCTGAGCTAAGTGGGTAAAGAGAAAAACGGAGAATTGTGAAAGTGCCCAAGGACCGCACAGTTTGACAGTATATTGCTATACAGATCAGACTGTCCTCAGACTTGAAATTCTCTTGTTCCAGCTTTTAAAGCACTCTAATAACACTACGCTTCCCAGAGAAGTGCAGCCCTCACCCCTCATTTAAGAAACTTCTTTCTACAGAGATGGAGATGGTTACAGAGACACTGTAAAATGTAGAGAATAAGTTGAATGTTGAAGCCCAACTGATACATCTGCAACAGAACCTCACACCTAAGGCACAGAAAAAACCATGGAACAGAGGGAAAAATTTGTAAGATTATAAGAGGCAGGGGCTGAGGATGCCTGTTGATAGACATGACATACCAATAAACTCTTGACAATGTGGTTGCCTGAGCAAGAACAGCAAAATGATAACACCATTTGGCATCCCAATGAAGACAGGAGAAATCCCACAAGGTCCTACCTCTGGAGTGCTGCTGAGAGGGAGAATCAGTCTCCTCTGTGGACAAATTCACACATAGAATATTAAATCACAAACAGCTCATCCTAGATGCAAGCACACATCCAAGCTCAATGAATGCAGTGAGGTGTGTGTGTGTGTGTGTGTGTGTGTGTGTGTGTGTGTGTGTGTGTGGTGTGGTGTGTAAAAGGAAGAGATAATAAAGACATTCTTATCTAAGGATTCAGAGATTAACTCAACCCAGACACATCTTTGGTTAAATCTAGTTCTTCACTGTGCATCAAGGAATACCTGAGTTTCCTGGATTTAGCACTTATCAACACAAAGTGATGCAGTCAGTTTGCTAGGGATGCACAATCACAGCAACCTTGTTCAGGCTACAGTGAATCGTGATGTCTGCAGCCCCGAGTTTGGGAAAGAAAAGCCAATTTATCTTCAATGTTTCACACTTTGGTTTGTGTGTTGCCATCGCTGAAGCTTGTAATGCTTTGGGATTCTAAAAAAAATTGAATAGCAGAATACGTATGTAAAATAAATCGGTTTTCTTGTTATTTTTTCTATGAAAATAATATAATTGCTATGAATCCTAGCCTAACATAGTGGCCTCACTAAGTATTGCTGAGCTTCTTTTAATATTGCTTCTTTTTGTGTTCCAGAGTGTCACTTTGCAGCCACCCTCTAACTGTTAGTTTTTACAACTATTGTTCATGTCAGTGGGGAGATATCCTAGGATTTTAAACTAGTCATATCACATTTACTCACTCACTGTAGAACTAAATCTAAATGTGTTATTATTCCTTCAATAAGCAATTATATACACATTATGTGAAAGCATTTAATTTTTATTTATTTTAATTTGTTTTTGTTTTTCTAATTTTTCTTGATATACCCCTAGTGACACTTCATTGGAGAAAACTGTTTTTCCCTTTGGTATCAATTATAAATAACTTCTTGGTTAGTGGTGGGACCCTGTGTTTAATTTTCCTCTCTCAACGCTGGTAGCTTGTCTGGCTCGAACCTGTGACAGTCTGTGTGTGTTGGCACAGTTTCTAAATAATATAATTGCAATCTGCCTCTAAAGTCTAATCGTCTTGGTAACTTAGAAAAGGGATTTTTTTTTTAGAAAAAAAATGAATATAATTTAATTGTTTAGATTCTAAAAATTATATTTCATACACTAGACCACTGGTGACGCAAAGCTTATGGGAGTAACCAAACTATGTCTGATTTGACTTAAGGCCTACTCCATGACATAGAACTCATACTCAACACTACTTAGGTGATCAAGAACCAAAGACTAGATAGTATTGGGAGCACAGCACAAAGATCCTTGTACCCACAGATATGCAGGAAACCTGGAATGCTAAGCACACAGGATTGTCCTCTTAACAGAATGGACATAAATCTTGTTCTTTCATCAGGAAAGCTGGGAATTGGAGGTGCTAACAGCCTTGTTATTTGCATTATCTGTTGGGCCAGGTCATATCAAGTGTCTACAGCCAGGATTGGAGATACATAAGAGTCTAAATGACCCTTACATTATCTGTATAGCCAGAAGCTCACCTGAACTCCCACAGCCAATACCGGAAATGACTAATAGCCTAAATGACTTCTACACTATCTCTATGATACTTTCTTAGGCCCTTAAGCTAATACAGGTAGCATATGTCTAGAATCCATCTTCTTGACATGTACCTTGAGTTGAGTTTTGATGTCATTATGCCTCCATGTGTTCTGTGGATTGTATTATACTGGGAAACTTTTTTTTTCCAAATTATACTGGGTTTTGTTATGCTGACAATAAACTGCCTGGAATCAGACTCTCTAGAAGTTTTGAGCCAGGTTGACAAAGTCAATCTGAATGGAGTTTTCATTCTCACCTCTTCACAAGCCATTCCCTGGTCTGACACCTGTGGAGAACTCCCTTAAAATAGTCCAGAGATCTAGGGTAAAACTAAATACTGCTCATAAAAAAAAAATTAAATTTTAAAAGGCAGTGATAAAATAAAGTTCTAATGATATTCTGCTGTACTTATAGATCAGTGCCTTATTCAGCCATCATCAAAGTAGCTTCCTTTAGCAGCAGATGGGAACAAATATAGAGACCCACAGCCAAACATTACACAAAGAGAGAGAGAGACCTTGGCATACACAGCTCTAAATGGAATGTCTCCATCAAATCCCTCCCCTTAGAGCTCAGGGAAACTGTGGAAAAGGAGGCAAAAAGAGTGTAAGAGCCAGAGGGGATAGAGGACACCATGAAAACAAGGCCTTTTAAATCAACTGAGCAAATGTCTTATGAACTCACAGAGACTGGAGCAGCAAGCTCGGGGCCTGAACACAAGCCTATACCAGGTTCTCTGAGTATATGTTACAGCTTTCAGTTTAGTGTTTTTATGGGAGTTCTTATTCCGGAGTGTGTGAATGAGTGAGTCTCTGGTTCTTGTCCCTTTGCTTGGGCTCTTTTCCTTCTGTTGGTTTGCCTTGTCCAACTTTGATGTGATGGTTTTTGTTTGATCTTATTTTATTTTGTTATGTTTTGTTGTTATCTCTTAGAAGCCTGTTCCTTTTTAATAAGAGACAAAAAAGGAATGGATGCTGATGAGATGGGAAGTGGGGAGGAATTTGGACGAGCAGAGGGCAGGTAAACTGTAATCAGGATATATTATACGAGCAAAGAGTCTATTTTCAATAAAAGAGGAAAATTATATTTTAATGTAAATAATATTTTTGTTCTACAATTAGATTTTATTTTTCATTTTGTATTGTGCTGGTTTATAAATAAGAGCAAATTTCATGGACCACATATACGATAATCAATTAGTTATATCTGGACTTTGTTTCTGACTAAAATATCAGATCACTGACAGATTTCTAAATGCAATATAATGATCAAACACTGTCACCTTTGTTATTATTTAACTTGCAGTAATAGATAATGATAGCATTACATGTTTTAATTATTTTCATTAGTGATGTGAATTTATCAAAAATGACTTTGTTGATTAATAAATTTGTAAATGAGCCAGGATCGAGCATAATTTATCAATAGTTTGTGAGCTTGATTGGCAATATTTACACGCCTATCTCTATGTTATACTGGCCTCTGTTCAATTTCTGGGCCAGACACACAAATGTTATGGATTTGAGTATGTTGGTAGGGATAAGAGCCTCACCCTCCAAGATGTCCAAGAGGGATTGCAGACTGACAAGAAGTGATAAATTACCCTGGAAATAACGAGGGGTTGGGGGAGACTGATCTGTAAGCTGGAGGTAGATCCTTGAGTTTAAAAAAAAGCAATTTTGTTAAAAAACAACACCAACAAACTTAAAACTTGTTAAGAACGTGTTATTTTTGTTAACAACAACAAAACTACAAAGGAAATTTAGAATCTCAAAAAAATTGTTCCTGCTCTATTGGAACATAATGCATCAAATTAAAGCACAGTGTTATTCAGAGCAGCTAATGGAGTAAGAAGACGGAACTACTTTTGAGATTTAAATGTAGAAAAAAAACCACACAAGCACATTCCTCTCCCACTCTGGGCTCCTTAAGAACAATGAAGACAAAATATCACATACGTGTATCTGAGATTTTTCCTTACCACTCAGCCACTGATGGACCCAAATTGTGTACTTAGCTTAGTTGAATTGTACTGCAAACAAATAAACAAACAAACAAAGGAATGCTGGCATCTTTTCAGTATATTTAACAAACTGATTATATTTTTTGAATATATAGCCAAAAGTAAAATTAATAGATTATGTGGTGGTTCTATTTTTAATAACAAATAACCATAAGGACTACATGAATTTATGTTCATATCAATATTATATCAGTGTCCCCTGACTCCATATATCTAATAATACTTATTATCTTTTTATTTGCAAAATCCATTCAACATGTCATAACTAATTGTGACTTTGCTTTGTATTTTACTAATGATGTTGATCCATGTGCTGTCTCCAATTTATGGACACTATCCAACTGTTTCCTTAAAGTGATAATATGGCCTCAGAAAAAGGAGTAAGAGTTTTTAGTTGTTAAAACATTCCAAGGAACTATATATTTAAAATCTTCCTTCGAGGATGCTCAGTTCTATGAGGGTATAAAAATCTCTGTAGTGAAATGACAGACGACAGATAAGTAAACTCCAATTCCCGGAACTTATGAATGTGTTGGTTTCATAGTAAAGAGAATTAATGAGGTAGATATAATCAGGGTTACTAATCAGCTGACTTCAAAATCAGATTTTCCTGATTGTATGATTGGTAATAAAATAACTGCAAGGGTCCATAAATGCAGGGGAATTGATATTTGAGTGGCATGATGTAAGAAAGGCTCAACCTGACTTTGCTAACTTATAGACAAATGGAGGTATCAGCCAAGATATCTGGACAGGATCTAAAAGCTGGATACAACCAAGTCACAGCTTATCCTAGAGGGTCCTGAATAGTCACAGTCTTCTGACATCCGTAGTTGACCCATTGGGGACTTTTGATCTTCAGAATCATAAAATAATAAATGTATCTGTTATAGGAATGATTGAAATGGATACACTCTCTATTGCAATCAATACAAGTATTGTCTCTGTCTGCTAGGAGCTTACAAATCAATGCAAATACCACTTTGGACTTGAATAGATCATGAATGAATATGTGGAAATGCAGTTTTACTCAACTCTCATGAGACTCTTCATACAATATTTGACCAGATTAAGCTGCTTACCTCAAGTTCATGAGTTAAGTAAAAAAGTAAGCAAAATGACAAATATTTGACATTATTTAAAATCTTTTAATTACCTAAGGAGTAAGGAGATTTATAACTATTGTCATTGCTTCATAATTTTGATAGAAAGAAGTGTTGTGTTTTTATAAAAATAAAATGTCCTGCTACCTTCCAGCCAGAAGGATTTCCTTCCCAAGAAACTGCAGTTGCTAAGAACCTTTTCAGATAACTTGACAAACATAACATTGTCATCGCTAATTTAATGCCATCCTTGTCTATTGAAAATCATAGTATTTTCTCTTAGATTTTTTAAATCCAAGTAAATATGCTAATATTTATATCTAAATATTGTTAGTAAATATCTAATGATGCAAAATTGAGTGATTTATTTTGAAGAGTGGATATATTCTTGAAACATGGAAGAGTACCAACTGAAAGAAAACCACGCAAGGTCCTCCCCACCCAGTTGCCATTATCACCAAAGACTGGACTTTAAAGTGGCATTCTAGATGGAAATAAATTAGCTTCTCTTTTTCTTTCATTCAGACATTATGTCTACTGTTACCAGCATGCACTACTAGCTGGTTCTCATTCCACTTGTGATCTCCTATGCCATCTGTCATGTTACATGGGAATGAAATTTAGTGTGTGTCATAAGGACAGAATACACAGAGTGTTTGTAAGGGCGTTGCTTGTCTTTAAAAAAACTGACTATTGGTTGTTTCAAAATTTATTTCTTATGGAGTAAAATAAATTTATATTCCTCTCTTTATTAGGTGGGTATTTTAATATCCGTGGATCAATATGCACATAGACTTGTAAGGAAATGAACAATTTACCAACTTGCTGTGAGATTTAGAGCGAACAATTACTTTCCTAATGAAATATAGTTTAAAAGTTTGAAATTCACCATGTAATAAACTTCAAGTGGTCCAGGTAAAGAAAACTTTAATTGTATTTTTACAATTTTTCACAGAGGTTGGGAATTCAAAAGCATTAGTGTGCTATCACCTGACTTGATAATTACATTGAGTGTTTGAACCACTTGCCACCCCATCATGTTCTTACCATGTTTTTGATAACAATAAGACTTACAAAAATGACTTACGTTTCCATTCTATTTTGTCTAGTCAGAGCCATATTGAATTGAATTATAGACAGTCACATGGGGTCACGATAGATGAGCTATCATGACCAATGCTAAGAAAACCCACTAGAAAGGAAAGGCAGACTCTAGATAGCCATTGTAATAAACATTATAAGATACTAAATGTGAATTTCTAAAAAGATATTTAAAGTCTCAGAGCTTGAGGTTTAAAAAACACACAGAGCACAGATGGGTCATGTCCCTTTCAGCAGCAATTCCTTTCCTGTGCCAAGAGAATGTGTGGCTTGATTTCATCTTTTAATGTTACCTTAGTGTTAAACTGGCCTTTATCATTAACTTTTATATAAGAAACAAAAGATGAAAATATAAGAGCTAAATTTCATTTGGGGATATTTATGAAAGGTTTTCAACCAGCAAAAGATAATTCAAGTTCAAAGTCAGAAAGAAAAATATAATAATCAAGTAACTGGCAGTTATCCACAGGAAAAGATTATTCATGAGCCAACAGGACTGGAACACTGAGAGGAGATGGAAGCCGTGGGTGGAAACTCACTGTCTACATTAAATAAAGTGGGTTTTGGCAGGGTTTTAGACTTGATGTTGAACTTTCTGTCTGCTCACTTTTGTCTTTCCAGACAGCCAGTTTCACTGAGAGCAATGACATGAGGGTGGGATGGGGAATTCAGTTACAGCAATCCCCTTTTTTCTTGCCAGCTCCCAGAGGAGGTCCTCAGTGGCACAGCTGACTTTCATCACAGCCACGGAAAAAAAAAAGACTCAGAAAGTGGTCTGACCCTGGGGACATATTCCCCAGAGAATCAAAATGCGTCTCCGCAGACAGTGCTACTTTGCCCTGAACATTTTGAGTTGATGCCTTTAAGCTTTGTACTTTTAAATTTATACTTCTAAAATTATATTTATCAAAATTGATGTGTAGTCACTTTAACACCAAGATGATTCTGGACATATTGCTATTCATACATGGGTATTTGTTAATTTGTTATTGGTTTGTATTTAATTTATTATAGTTGAAAATACTAGGAAATATACTAGGAAATAGTTGATTGGAAAACATAGTCTTGAGGACTGGAAAACAAGGAGGTGGTCCATAGAACAGCTGCTGTCATTTGTACTGAGGTAGTGATGTCTCCTTTAACATTTAGTGAAAATTCTCAGCATGAAAATTAGCACAGCCAATGCTTATGTGATCTGAGATCCTATATTATCATTTAGTCAGCTAGAAACATCGCACATGTCAATTTCCAACTTCTGAAGTGGAATTTATTCTGACACTTGTGTAATATATATATTTGACATCTTAAAATATGGCTTTCTGAAGTAAAATACCCTAAAAGAACACACCATTAAGTATTTTTTGCCTGATGTCATGTCATGTTGCCGCATTTCACTTGAAAACTACCATCTCAAAGGAATTCATAGCAAGAGGATATAAGTAAAGAGACAAACAACACAGGCTTTCAGAGAAAGACTAATGCAGAAATTATCATGGAATTCTGAGCCTAGGAATATAAAAGTCATCATAATTTTTCATATCCTACATGATTTTCCCCAATATTCCCAAACCAAATGATACACATGATTTCTACCAACTCCAAAGGTAACATCACATTTATCTACGCCTCTCTCAAGCTATTGTGTTCCATGTTAAATAAACAATGTGCTTAGTGATGGGCTGATAAAGAGTGATCAGGACTGTCTCAAGCCACTCTCATAAAATGGGAGGATTCAGAAACCAAATATTGCTGGGTTTCCTAGCTCCTCTCCTAGGAATGGACATGGAAGCTAAGCTGTTTTCCCTCTGAAGCTTCTACACACCATCTGGACCATTTTATTTATTTATCAAGCCATTGGATTTAAATATGACAAAGTGTCAAATGTTATTTGTCTGGCACAATGATTATGACAAATTGTAATGTAAAACCAAACTTCCTATAGCTACATGTGTATATATATATATTACATACACACACATATGCTTGAGACTGGTCACTAGAGTGGCCCTGGATACCACCTGGACAGGAGAGTCCAGATTCAACAGTAATAAGGTAATAATAGATACAGAATAGCTTCCATGTTCAGGTGACATGTAATTTATGCTCACATTCTATTTACCAAAGAAAGTTCTGTGACTAGGCTTAATCATAAACAGGACATCCCAAAGGAGAAAGCTGAGCACCGACTGAAAATATCACTTGTGTCTACCAGAGTTTGTCTTTTGGATTACCAGTTATTCTGATATCTCTTTCCCATAGAAGAACATTCTCAGCACCACTTCAAAATGACAGAAGGATAGGACTTAAAAGTCAGGACCTCTGATGCTCGCCTTATCTTCAAGTCTGAGTCTTATAAGCTTAGCCTTATCTGGCAAACAGGGCTTGGGAATGAGCTGAAATGTACCACCTATCTAACCAGCTGCACATACACAGATGATGTGCAATGGTGAGAAAGGATAGCAGTGGACACTCTCATCCCAAAAGGGAAAGAAAAGGGGGTTGCCTGCTGACTATGAGTCACAGCCTTCTAAAGCCCCGCTGGGAAGAAATTATGAGGTTTTCTACCCAACAGCCATGGAATGCTCCTTAGTTATACCCTAACTCTCTGCCTTGGAAAGAACTCATTTGTTGTTCTAACCTTTGGAAAAAACACTTCTTTTCAATATACTTTTTTGCCACATCTTAAGTGGGTAGAGGGAAATATTCAGCGTTGTTCTCTTAACCCATTTCCTGCTGACAAATGGTTGAATATGGAAAGATCACTTAATGTCTAAATGAACAGGCTGCTGACTCTTTGGGAAGTACTATTCTCTCAATTTTTTTTCTGTAAAATCATTATCTGATTATAGTTGGAGCCTTAGGCTAGTAAATAAATTGGGAATATTTTTAAGACAGTTCTCTAAACTACTCGTTTCTTTGATCTAGCAGCATTCATATTCTTCTGTGATTCTACTCTCTCTTCATGACTTTAGGTTGTTTGAGACACTGCATGTAATGAGTCATTTGTTTAAACTAGTCGGAGCAGAGTTACTGATTTTATACCTCTAATTTGCTCCATTGCTCAGAGGCAATTTAAAGGTTTTAGCTGATTTTTGTCTCATAAAGTGTTGCTTAATCTTACTTTTTGTTGTTTGGATTGAAAATGTAATTCTTGGGCCCATTCTGTTTCTTTTGTGTTTTGTTTTGAAAACCCTCTAATTCTTCCCTGGGTTCATATGTTTCATTGAATTTATTGCAAAACTATCTAGTGGCAACTAATACACACAACCGATACTTGGCTTGCCCACATGTTCGCCTGCAGCTGAAAGCTCATGGGAACATACGCTATGTGTAATTGGGTTTTAGTAAATGTCTCATGTTTTAAAGCACAGTTTTCATCTTTTCCATCTTTAGTATCAGTTTTCTCATGAATCACCAGCTATCAGAGCCCTAACACAGCATATTTTAATTAATAAGGGAAACAACAAACTTTAGCTTACTGTTTGTACTGATCAGGATAGTCAATGTTTAAAGCCACAGAGGGCAAGTAACTTACACCTCTCTATACTAACAGTGTACAATAATAACTTGATGTTTACAAAAAGCATTCATTATATCATTGAAAAGGAAATGAAACAGTTCATTGGATGGACTTAGAATGTAGAATAGTTGAAGATTCACAAAGAGAGAAGCATATTGTGTTTGTCTTTCTGGGTCCTGGTTATCTCACTCTAGATGGCTGTCTCCAGATCCATCCATTTATTTAAGAATTTCACAATGTAATTTTATTAATAGACAAATAATTTTCTATTGTGTAGATATACTATATTTCCTTATCCATTCATTAGTTGATGAAAATCTAGGCTGTTTATGTTCATTGTCTATTGTGAACACAGCAGCAGGGAATGTGGATGGGCAGGTGTTTTTATCATGGGATATGGAGTCCTTTGAGTATATATATACCCAAGAGTGATAAAGTTGAATGATGTGATAGATCTAGGCCTAGCTTTTTGTGGACCTTCCATATTGATTTCCATAGTAGCTATACCAGATTCTACTTCCAATAGCACTGAATTGAATAAGTGTTCCCCTTTCCCCACATTCATGCCAACATTTGTGTTTTTTATAATTCACTCAAGAAAGATGAAATCTCAAAGTAGTTTTAATTTGGATTTGTCTGATGGTTAAAGATATTGAATACTTAAGAAAAATTTCAACTATTTATATATCATCTTTTAAGAGCTCTCTATTTAGTTTCATGCCCCATTTTAATTGGGTTATTTGTTTTCTTGATGTTTAGATTTTTGAGTTCCTTATATGTCCTAGATAATAACCCCTGTCATAACTGTAGCTAGTAAAGATTCCCCCATTCTGTAGTCTACCTCTTCACTTGAGTGGTAGTGTTCTTTGCTGTAAAGAAATCTTTTTGGTCTTAATATCTGCATTAATGGGGTCTTGGTCAAAAAGTTTCACCCCTACTAGTTTGCTTTCATACTTCTAGAAGGTACTATGCATGCCACCATAAAAGAAAAGTAATCATCAGTCTTATCCACATTCAAACCTCACAAACTACAATAATGGCTGTCTTGACAAGATATGTCCACTGGTACAATAGTAACGTAGTTATCCCACAATACTCCTAATTTCAAATGGCACAGAATGAACATTGTTATTCCAAAAGAGGGAAAGAGAGCATAGTAAGCTAATACTGGACCAAAGAAGACTGAAAATCAACGTGGCAAACTCCAAGCTCTGTATCTCCAGGTCTGACATCAAAACTGTCTCCCAATATCCAACTCTTTTCAGCTTTGTTGACGGCAATGCACATTTCCTCTCTTGGGCTGTGTCTTCATTAGGATTTTTATTGCTATGAAGAGACGCCATGACAAAGGCAACTTTTAAATAGAAAACATTTAATGAGGGTGGCTCACTTACAGTTTCAGAGGTTCAGTTCATTATCATCATGATGGGGAGCACGGCTGTGTTCAGGCAGACATGGTGCTGGCTGAGAGTCCTACATCTTGCAAACAACAGAAAGTCACTTGACACACCTGGCAGTACCCTGAGCATAGAAAGCCTTAAAGCCCACCTCCACACTTCCTCTAACAAGGCCACACCTCCTAATTACACTCCTAAGAGTGTAATTCCCTATGAGATTATGGGGGCCAATTACATTCAAACTTCCACAGACTAGTTCCACACCAGTCTGCAATTTTCCCAGGCAGGTATCCCACACCTCTGGCATCTCTAACATCTTGGGGTCTCTAACACATTCCAGACTTCACCTTTATACTTTCATACTATGGTCTCTCTAGGCCTCCATACAGGGATGTCCTTGACATATTCTTGGCCTCAGCAGCTTTCCTTGGCCAAGGAACAAGATTCCACAACACCTTCCCTATAGCCTTGACTCTACAGCCAAAATCACATGGCTGAAGCTGCCAAGTTCTGCTGCTTGATGGAGCTGGAACTTAACCCTCTTATTCAATTACATTTCATTAGCTCTCTGTTGTTGACAGTTTTTTTTTCCACTACTTAAGCTTTTTTATTTTAATTCCTTTTCAGAAGTTGGAAGCTTAGTTGTGAGTTTTGCTCTGAAGTCATCACTCCCTTTATTCCATTTAGCATCAAGCTTTTCTTTAAACTTTTTATCTTCTTGAGCACTGGACTTACCTCCATTACAATTTCTGGTACTCCTTTTCTCCTCACATTCTACATTTTGCATTTTTCTTTGTCTAGCTTTCTCCTCTCCACTATACTTCTGTATAAGAGAGATTACTAATAACCATATAGCACAGTCAATACTAGGCTGTCTTGAAATCCCGTCTGCCAAGACTTTTAATCTAAAACTTTTAAACTTAGCCACAGGTGGATTTTTTACAGACAAGTGCAGAAAGCAGCCACATTCTTTGCCAAAGTATCACAAGAATGGTCTCTAGGCCACTTACTAATATTCTTCTTCTCTGAAACCTCTTGAGCCATGACATCATAATCTATATTGCTGTGAGTACCAACTGTCCTCCATGACCCTATTAGTATGACCCATTAAGCTCCACTTAAAACCTTCAATTGTTTTCCTAATCCACAGTCCACATTCTACTAACAAGCAACATGGTCAGACCTGTCACAGCAGTACCCCACTCCTGGAACCAACTTCTGTCTTAGTCACTGTTCTGTTTGTGTGAAGAGACACCACCAACCAAAGCAATTCTTATTTTCTTTTGAGAATTTTTTTTATTCATTTTACATACCAACCACAGATTCCCCCTCTTTTCCCTCCTCCCGCCCCCCAGCCATTCCCCAACCCACTCTTCATTCCCTTCTCTGACAAGGTAAAGTCTCCCATGGGAAGTCAGCAGAGTCTGGTACATTCAGTTGAGGGAGGTCCAAGGCCTCCTCCTGCACTAAGGCTGTGCAATGTGTCTCACCAAAAAGCCAGCTCATACACCAGGGATGGATTTTGATCCTACTGCTAGGGGGCCCCTTAAGCAAATCAAGCTACATAACCGTCTTGATTATGCAGAGGGCATAGTTCAGTCCCATGGAGGACCCACAGCTATTGTTCTAAAGTTCATATTAAAGAAAACATTTAATTGGGAATTTATTTACAATTTCAGAGGTTTATTCTATTATCATCATGCCAGGAAACATGGTGGCAGGTAGGCATGATGCTAGAGAAATAGTTGAGGGCTACATTCTGATTTGCAGGGAGAGGGAGAGGGAGAGGGAGAGGGAGAGGGAGAGGGAGAGGGAGAGGGAGAGGGAGAGGGAGAGGGAGAGGGAGAGGGAGAGAGAGAGAGAGAGAGAGAGAGAGAGAGAGAGAGAGAGAGAGAGAGAGAGAGAGAGAAAGAGGGGGGGCGCTTGGCATGGGCTTTTGAAACCTCAAATTCCAACCCCATTGATACACTTCTTCTAACAAGATCACATGTACTAATCTTTTCAAATAGTTCCACTCCCTTACACATTCAAATATATGAGCCTATATGGACCACTCTTGTTCAAACCAAAACAGACTTGTATAATAAAAACTTTAAGACACTGAAGAGAATGTCAGAAGATGGAAAGATCTCTCATGCCTATGGATTGATAGAATTAATATAGTGAAAATGGCCATCCTACCAAAAGCATTCTACAGATTCAACATGATCTCCATAAAAATTCCAACACAATTCTTCATAGAAATTGATAGGAAAATTTTCAGCTTCATACAGAAAGACAAAAAAAAAATCAAAAACAGAATAGCTAAAATCAATCCTGAATGATAAAAGAACTGCTGGAATATCATTATGCCTGATCCCAAATTTTACTACAGAGTTATAACGGTAAAAATAGCATCATATTGGCGTAAAAATATACAGGTTGATTAATACAATCAAATTAAAGACTCAGACATAAGACCACACACCTATGAACACTTGACCTAACCCTAACCCTAACCCTAACCCTAACCCTGAGGATTTTTCATAAAGAAGCAAGAAATACATATTGGAAAACAAACAGCATCTTCAACAAATGGTTCTGATGAAGCTGGATGGCTGCATCCAAATATATCCATACTTACCATCCTACACAAAACTGAAATCCAAATGTATCAAAGACCACAGTATACAACCAGATAACCTGAATCTGAAAGAAGAGAAAGTAGAGAATAGTTTTGAATTCATTATCACAGGAAAAGACTTTGGAACCAAACACTATTAGCATAGGCATTAAGATCACCAATTAATAAATGGGACCTGATGAAACTGAAGAGCTTTTGCATGGTGAAAGACACCACAATTCAGACAAAGTGGCAGCTACAGAATGGGAAAATGCTGCAGGAAGGACCAGGCTTCAGCAGCTCAGGAAAGAAGGGGAGGTGTGGAATCGCCAGACAAATCACTTAACTGACTTTTCTACTTGAGGGAGTAAAATTTAGTTCTCTGGGGCTGACAAGTGGGGCAAAAGTTAATTCTCTGGGGCCAGTGAAAAGGCACACACACACACACACACACATCTCCAACATGTCAGGATCTCACCTAGGGTGCTGATGAATGTCAAGCCTGCATCAGGTCAGAGAAACTAAAGAGGAGATGAACTACTGGACAGACAAACAGACACATGAGGACTTTTCTGAGGGCCAAACTTAGTTCTTCATTTTATTATTCTTTCTGTTGCTCTACTCTACTCTTTTTCTGTTCTGTCCTTCTACTCTGATGGTTTTCTTCTTCTCGTCTCTATTTTTTCCCTTCTAGCTTACATATCCCAGCAAAATCTTTCAAACAATATAAAAATTACAATATGGTTACATTCTATTTTTCAAGTGAATGATTACAATTAATACAAGTAAAAAAAAACCCAACATGTTTTGCATATCCCTTACATGGTTAAATATTTTACATATTATAAATGAAAAACAAATTATCCACAAGAACTCATATACGTTCATGTGCGAGCAACATGAACATTAACAAAATGTAAGCAAGCAAGGTATTTTTCTCAGCCACTTCTTTTACTGGCAGGCTGCATTTTGCAGTTCTGAAGAAAGGGCCAGTCATTTTACTATTTATCTCAAAATGTAATCTTATAAAAAATCTTAAAAGAATCACAAATCTAAACTTTTATATATAAAAAACAAGCAGTCATTCTACTTTGAGTCCTCAGGGTGATACCCACTCATCAACAGTTTTTTTATTAAATCATATCAGGAAGCTGAGGCCAGAAATAGAACAAGGAATTAATCATAACCTTTGATCATCAACTTATCCTAGGAAGAGAGGTATTTCATCCAGCAATAGCCAGGCTGCCGATGTTTTTGTTCTCTGATCTCAATGAGTCCTTCCCTCAACTATTAAAAGTGTGCCTTTCTAAACTTTAAATTGTTCCCCAAGATTTTCTATTCCCAAGTCATTAACAAAAACATCTTAACATAGCTTTATTAACAATCTACATGTCTAGATTCTTTCTAAGGATGGTGGTTGAAGCATTAATCTGCTCAGCACTATTCCACTAATGTTACACTATTAGTGTAACATTGCCCAGTGAGTTTTCTTCTCTTTCTTTCTTTTTTTTTTTTTGGTTTTTCGAGACAAGGTTTCTCTGTGTAGCTTTGCACCTTTCCTCGAACTCACTTTGTAGACCAGGCTGGCCTCGAACTCCCAGAGATCTGCCTGCCTCTGCCTCCCGAGTGCTGGGATTAAAGGCGTGCGCCGCCACCACCGCCCAGCTGGTTTTCATACAGCTCATAATTATGAGGGACAGGGTGACCATGAAGGCAGTAAGCAGAGCTGTGCTCAATAGCAGCATGAGGTCTCAGGACACATCGTCCTTGGGGCTCTGCCTCTCCAATGCTCACCGCGGCATGGCTTTGCTGACCACCCAGCCATGGTCTATGAGTTATAAAGCTGTTTGTTGATCCCCTTGCATGGCCCCCAACCATAAAAGGTTTTACCAGTTAGACTACCAATAGAAAACCAGTATCTAAAATATATAAAGAACTAAAAGTACTGAACATCAAGAAGACAAATAATGTAATTTAAGGATGGGGTACAGATCTAAATGGAAAGTTCTCAAAAGATGAAACAAATGATTGACCCCAGCTACTGGGGTCAATGTTGGTAGATCAGAGAGACAGAACAAGCCACAGCTACCTCACCTCGCCAGATCCTCAGCTGGTCTTGTCTCCTCAGACTGGAGGCCTCCAGAATGGGTCTCAGCTGAATTGCTGCCCAAAAGCCTGAATGCTTAACCAGCCAAATGCTTCACCAGCCAAATGCTTCTAGTTTCTGGTCCTCATGCCTTATATACCTTTCTGCTTTCTACCACCACTCCCTGGGATTAAAGGCGTGATGAGTCACCATGCCTGTCTGTATCCTTGAACACATGGATTTCTGCCTCTGGAATGCTAGAATTAAAGCTGTGTGCTACCACTGCCTATCCTTTATGTTTAATATTGTGGCTGTTCTGTCTCTGACCCCAGATAAGTTTATTAGCATGCACAATAGTTGGGGGAATACAATACCACATCCCTACTAAATAGTGTTCATGGTACTGGAAGGTACTCTGAAAACACCAAAGGAGAAAGGTAAACTCCAACCCACCTACAAAATCTTTTATCTTTGATGGTGACCTGCCTGCATGATACACTGGTACAATAATGACACAAAGATGTGAGAGTAATCAACCACTCTATGATAATATTTATAGCATGCTACAGGCCAGCATGCTCTGGCAGCCAAGAACCTGAGACCAGATAGCTAAGGACCCAGGGGAAAACCAAATACTACCATTCTGCTAAAGGAATGAAAAAAATTACTCCTAATGATGTTGTGTTATATCCATAGATCAGTGTCTCATGAGGAAAACTACCATCCACTGATATGCTTCTTCCTGCAGTAGATGGGAGTAACCACAAATGGACAATGTGCACACAGTGAGATACTTGGAAGGAGATATGTGGAAGAGGAGGCAGAAAGACTGTTAGAACCAGTGGGGATGGGAGACACCAAGGAAAAAGTACCTTCTAGACAAAACAGGACTGTGGCAGCATGCACAGGGCATGTATAGGTACTAGCCAGAACCACTGAATGGTTAAGCAGACACAATCCCTAATCCATAACTCAGAATATACCCAGTGGAATCCCACTGAATATACAAAGCACAATTAAGTGCAGGTCCCATGTCCAGCAGTAGATACTCAACACAAAATGACCTCAGTGCTATTTTTGGAGATCTTTTGTCTCACATTGTTTTGTTTTGACTTTTTTTTTAACCCTATAGGTCTTTTGCTAATATATTATGGTTTCCAATTTTGTGGCTTTATAGGTTTTGTGTATGTCTTTGTATGTGTACATGTTACTCTTGCTTTTTCTTTTATTTTTTTCCTATTCTTTTTGTTTTATTTTATTCCAGTTTGTTTATTTCTTTGTTGTTAGTTTTTGTCTGGTTTTTTTTTTTTTTTTTTTTTTTGGTTTTTTGAGACAAGGTTTCTCTGTGTAGCTTTGCGCCTTTCCTGGAACTCACTTGGTAGCCCAGGCTGGCCTTGAACTCACAGAGATCCGCCTGGCTCTACCTCCCGAGTGCTGGGATTAAAGGCGTGCACCACCACCGCCCGGCTTAGTTTTTGTCTGTTTTTTTTTTTTTTTTTTTTTTTTCCTAGAAAGAGAGAAAAAAGTCAGAGAGATGTATGGGTGGGAAAATTGGGAGGATCTGGAAAGAGATGAGGGATCTGAAGCTATGATCAATATATATTGTCTGAAAAAATAACTTTTAATAAAAATTGGAAGCTTCGTATATTTTATATAATAAAGTAAATATTTGAAGTGCATAAAATTTATTTTTGTGATGTTGGAAATAAAAGATATTCTCAACACAATCAAGATAACAGAAACACTGGTTAATGGAGCAGAACAGAGATGCTTAAACTTAGCTTAGACAAACCCAGATAACTAATTTTGAGAGAGAAACTATATAAACTGATGATATGACTAATTCATGGTATGGTTAAAGGGAAGGTTTTGATGGTAGATACAAGAGAGAGAACAGCCAAGGGCATCTGGAGGAGTGCAGAGCAGAGAGATAAAGGAGACTGAACATGTCCAGCTGACTGGTCATAGCCAGGGCTATCTGTGATAGAGGGGAGGATAGCAGGGGATAAAGAATAGAGAAAACAGTGAGAAATGCAGCAGCTGTACAGAGGAGAGAGAGAGAACAGTGGGATTATTAGCAGAATGAGTCGATGAGTACCTGTGGGAAAGGAGGCCAGTGAGATGGAAGGAGTTTAGGGTTTGTGAGAAGGGTTAGAATGCTAACAAGGACTTCGAAATCTGTTAACAGGTACTTGTGGTACTGAGGGAGCCTGGAGGCCAGCATGAGCTTTGATATACTAAATGGGTACCATAGGTAGCCATATGTCCCTGCTGCCAGAGATAAGGGAAATGACTCCTTTGGGTAGATGCGAACCAGGTTCACAACTTCCTGAGGAATGCTTGCTTTTATCTAAACACCAGAAATCCTCCTATCATCCAGGTTGAGCTCATTGCTGGATATTTGGGCTGCCTTTGGGGGTTTGGAGAATTGGAATTTCCTTTGGACCTGACATTCCAACCTTTTGTTGATGATAAGAGGCAATGTAATCTCTTCTATAACTGTTTCTCAGATGAAATTAGGAAGTTGCTATTAGGGTCCAGAAAAGCTGGGGTGCTGGTCAAAGGCCAGGAGGGTGAGAGAATTCAGGCAATGATAGGCATTTTTAAGAAGCATATGGTTTGCTGATCTAGCCTAAAGAGACTAGCCTGAAGAGAGCAATAACATTGGTTGGACTGGTTTACACTGGCTTTTCTTAAGTTCAGGGTGAAGGGTTCACAACACGCCCCCCACGGTCGCATATACCAGGCGGACACTTCTGCCTAGCCAGTTCCAGTCAGGATAGCCATTTCCGGGTTAAAGTGTCTCTCGTAACCAGGATACAAGGCATCTCGCGTGACCAGGATCCATGAGGTTACATGGCTACGTAAGCGCGCAACGTGACCATGTGATCTACGCACACGCGTAGAGTAGTGACGTGACCTGGCCACGCCCCCAGCCGGTTTTAAAGTGGAGCGCCATGCTTCCCAGTTTCTCTTCTTCTCCACGCACATGTCTCTCCCACAGGCCTGCGCACTCTGTCCCTTTAACTCTAATAAACTCTTATAAGCGGATTCTGTCGTGTTTCGTGACATTTCCTTGCAGGGTAAGAACACAACGCAGCTAAATAACTAACACAGGGACCACCAGTTCTGCAGGACTACTTGGGGCTGATATGGTATAGGTTGCTTTGGAGCAGTTTTCAGGCTGTAGTTGATTCACAGATGGTGTCTGTTGGCTGTCTGCTGGGACAGATATAGACTAGGGACAGAAGTCAAAGTTAAGTAGCTTGAGGCAAAATCTTTATCTTGAGTATATACTTGAAGTTTCCAGGCCTGAGGTCCTGGTGAGGCAGGGGATGTTAAGGAGTTCGAAGACTAGGGAAGAAGGAGCCCGCCCTGTAGCTAGAGTTTTCCTGCCTTGCCCACAGTCAGGACAAACCTCTGTCACCCACCAGTCCCACAGCCGCTCAGACCCAACCAAGTAAACACAGAGACTTATATTGCTTACAAACTGTATGGCTGTGGCAGGCTTCTTGTTAACTCTTCTTATATCTTAAAGTAACCCATTTCTATAAATCTATACCTTGCCACATGGCTCGTGGCTTACCAGCATCTTCACATGCTTCTTGTGCTGGCGGCATCTGGCAGCCAGTCCTTCTGCCTTCCTGTCCTTTTATTTCTCCTCTCTGTTAGTCCCGCCTATCCTTCCTGCCTAGCCACAGCCGATCAGGTTTTATTTATTGATCAATCAAAACAACTTGACATACAGACCATCCCCCAGCACAGCCAAGTGCAGACCATCTCAAACACCTGCACTCAGGCCCATGGTCCTAATCATCCTCTATACGGACCTGCTGGGTAACGCCACAGAGAACCCAAGAAGGGCTCCCACAGGACATACAGATCATCCCACAGCACTTCCCCTTTTCTTTTTTTTAAAAAGGAAGGTTTTAACTTTTACACATCTTTAAAGCCAGCGTGGTATATTTGGGAATTTGGGCATAGCTTCTCTTACTACTTCCTGCTGGAGGGGGGCGCAGTATCTTATGGGGACACAAAGAAAATTCTAGGTTCATGGAGTAGTCCATGAGACTGTATCGTCTGAGCCAGTTGCCTTGAAACGACTCTGGATGTTGGATCATCTGGGCCATGGTGTCATCGGAGACCTTTCAGGGGGTCTTGGCTGGTCAAACCTGATGTATCTTAATCTGGAACAAATCCATAGCCTCTGGCTTTCTGTAGAGACAAAAGCAGAGCCTCTTTTCAAAGCAACACATCCTTAGACATAAATTTCAAAATTGAAATACCTTTAAAATATACACATTGATTTAACTGAGCAGTCTTTACAATCACATGTCTTTCTGCAGTTAAAAATCCCAAAGACAATATAATCCAGACTCTCTGTGTGATATCCATCTTTACATGGCTTATTTTTTATATTACTTTTACTTTCTCTTTAAAGACTTTATTATTTTTTTTTAAACTTTCTATTTCTTTATATAACTGTCTATGTTCCTTTTCCTCTCTCTTCCAAGCCTATGTACATTTCTACACACATTGTAAAGCATTTAAAGTCTTGTTCCATCTGAATCTGTCTTATTGTGAATCTGTTGCTTTAAACTGTACCATTTCTAAGACTGAAAAGGTGCCATGGCTGCTTGCTCCGCCCACTTCAGCTTCCCAACATGCCTGTGGTGCCTTTACTGCCAGCTCTGGGAGCTATCGTGAGTCTATGCTTTTATCCAAGCAGCGTGTAGCCCAGAAACCTCTTTTTGTTTTGTACTAGCAAAGGCTAAATCCACCACGCAGCTTAATGTTCCACTTGCAGAGGCCTCATTCCCGCCATACTGCAGATCGAGCGCACATGCCAGGAACCCGCCAGGAACTCAAACCGGCAGCTGCTACTCATTTGAGAGAGACAATTAGGAAGCTGTTTTTAGCTCCGTTTTAGAATCTTTTCTCAGGTTTTAGGTGGAAACTCTTGCCCCACGTTGGGCGCCAGAATGTGGTATTATGTTCCTCAAAATATTGTGTACTCTAATAAATTTATCTGGGGTCAGAGAACAGACAGCCACTAAATACAAAGGCTAGAAAATGGTGGCACTGACACCTTTAATCCTAGCATTCCAGAGATAGAAATCCCTCTGGATCTCTGTGAGTTCAAGGCCACATTGGAAATAGCCAAGCATGGTGACACACACCTTTAATCCCAGAAAGCCAGCCTTTAATCCCAGGGAGTGGTGGTAGAAAGCAGAAAGATATATAAGGCGTGAGGCGTGAGGACCAGAAACTAGAAGTTTTTGGCTGGTTAAGCATTCGGCTGGTTAAGTATTCAGGCTTTTGAGCAGCAATTCAGCTGAGAGCCATTGGGATGAGTACTCAGAAGCCTCCAGTCTGAGGAAACAAGACGAGCTGAGGATCCAGCGAGGTGAGATAGCTGTGGCTTGTTCTGTCTCTCTGATCTACCAGCATGGACCCCAATAACTGACCTCGGGTTTGATTTTATTAATAAGAACTTTTAAGATTCATGCAACACTGCCCTCAGGGATAGGCAGTAAATGGGAAAGCTTAAGCTATTTACTGACAGAAGAACTTCCCAGGAGTCCATTTGACCTGTGAGAGCTGGATTCATGTGCAGACTCCAGGAAGCTTACATGAATTTTTTAAAGTTTACAAAAAGAGATAAAAGTTTCAGATGTATTAGCATGACCACTGTCTGTAATCTGCACTGAAATCCTCAGAAAAATCAGTTGGTTGTCTGTAAACATTTTGAGTATAGTCATACCTATGAGCCTTAGAAAAAGCTTGAGGAGCCAAAAGGATGGTTCTAGGTTAAAAGCATGAACACTCTTTCCTCTCTCTCTCTCTCTCTCTCTCTCTCTCTCTCTCTCTTTATATATATATATATATATACATATATATATACATATACATACATACATACATATATATGACATATATGACAGTATGTATATGGCAGAGATGATTTCATCACAAGAAGCACTTTTAAGTCTATATTTAGAAAAACACAAACAAGGGGGATTTAAAAGTTTTGGACTGAGACGATGATATCAGTAGCCAGTGCTTTACCAAACTAGATTAATAGCTTATCAGAACTCCATTGGATAATACTAACTTTGAACTTTTGAATTCTTAACATCATGCATCATGTTAAAGTCTCATTTTTCACATTCCTTAAGTCACTTCCTCGGAGCTTTATAACTTTCATTTACACACCGGTCACTTTCTAATACTCTTACAGCTTATGTAAACTTTCCCCATCCAATCATTCACCATGAAACAGATTGCTGAAAGCAGTCATTGAAGACAAGTTCTTTTAAGTAAAGTGGTAGTAAGAAGTAAATTTTTAGTTAGTAATAGGAGCATCATAAGTTCAGTTTGTTTTTACATTGAAACCTCTTTTGAGATTTTTCTTTTCCTTTTTAATGTGAAGCCTGTCACTAAGGTAAACCTGTATGTGAGTATGGTGGTATTTTATTTATACTGAAATGTGATTTTATTTGTATGTTAATAAATAAAGTTGCCCGAGGGTCAGAGCTATTAGAGCCATAGCTGCAGCAGGCAGGTAAGGCTCTTAGCTCTGATCTCTTGGCTTTCTTCTTGAAAAAAAAAAAGAAGAAGAAGAAGAAAAGAAAAGAAAATGCTTCTCGTCTCGAGATCTCTGTGTGTTCAAGGATACAGCCAGCATTGGAGACATAGGCCTTTAATCTCAATACCATAGAAGACCTGGAGGGATGTACAACAGACAGTGACGAGGCAGTCATGTGGTTGGTTTTACAACCAATGAGAAGGCAGAACAGAAAGTCTGTATAAAGACAAACGGATAGGAAGTAGTTCTCTTTCGGAGAGGTCTCTTGGCTTAAGAGGCTAGGCCAGCTCTGCCATGGCTTGCTATTAGCTCTGACCCCCAGGCAACTTTATTTATTAACATACAAATAAAATCACATTTCAGTACAAATAAAATACCACCATATGTGAGTCTGCCTTTAACAACAGGAGACTGAGTAGCTCTAGAAAAAGCAATGCCTGGATTTACATATGAAATGGGCTGACCAAGCAGCTGTAGCCTTTAGGAGAGAAGCTTGGCTAAGGTTTGCTTACTATGCTAAAGTGACAACACTATAGCTCACCATCAACACCATCAGAGCTCTGAGAAGGATATATTTGAACTGGAAGTGTAAATCAAATGGCCTCTGTATTAATTAAAATGACAGAGACTTACCCACTACTTGAATGGCCAGCCTCGGCTCTCCATGGTGATCTCAATGGCTTGTTTGGGGCAGAGGTTAGATGTCATACAGGACAGCATTAAGTCTTCAATGGCCACATAGGGCAGCACCAGCCTTTGTCCAGACCATTAAGATCTGCGAGATTTTTCTGTGGAGGAAGAGCTTGGGAAAACTGATCTAGTTTGAGGATGCAGAATAAGGCAGTCAACCCAACAGTGTCCACAATTTTGGCAAGGCCTTGGCAGCAGGCAAGACATAGGGCAGTTCTTTGCCCAGTGGTCAGAATTACCACCTTGGAAGTAAGCTCATGTGGAATCTGTTGTTGCCCATCTTCTTTGGAGATAGCCTCAGCTGCTGCTACCAGAAGTTGGTATTCTGTCTATCAGGGGAAAGCCTTTTTTATTAAACACTTTAAATGCCATAGTCAGCAGATCTGTCTGAGGTGTTTGAGGTATACTTGTGATGGATATTCTTGGTTGCCAACTTGACAATATCTGGAATGAACTACATCCTGGAAATGGAGGGCAGACCTGTGAAAGTTTTTTTTTTTTTTCTTGGTTTGAAGTGGGTGAACCCACTTCTAGTCCAAACATAAGAGTTAGGAAGACACATCCCTTTAATCCAGATCTTGAGGTGAATAGACACACCTTTAATCTGGGCCATACTTTTTTTGCTCTCTGCCTGCTTGCTCTCATGTTGCTAGCACATCCATTCCTTCACTGGCATTATCTGGGACTCCAACATATACTGAAGACCAGCTGAGACATCCAGCCTTGTGGATTGAGCAACTACTGGATTACTGGATTTTTTTGTCCACAACCAGTCATTGTTGGATTAGCTGGACTGTAGCCTACAAGTAATTCCAACAAAAGAGAGAAAGAGATTCATTCTTTAGGTTCTGTTACTCTAGGGAACCCTGATTAATACACTACTCCATTAAGTATAACTGATTTTAAACCAACTTTAATTACATTTGTATTTAACATGACTATAAGCATAGTTCTAAGCACCTTAAAGAACTTGATCATTTATAAGGTGATTTGCACATCTCTCTCTCTCTCTCTCTCTCTCTCTCTCTCTCTCTCTCTCTCTCTCTCTCTTTCTATCTATCTATCATCTATCTATCTATCTATCTATCTATCTATCTATCTATCTATCTATATCTTTGACATTTTATGAGTTAGTAGCTTTTATAAGATTAGGATTTTATAGTTTTATAATACTTAAGTATAAATTTGACTTGAAAATTTAAAGATTATTTAGCATCAAATTAAAACTTCCAACCATACATACAGTCCACAGAGAGACCAGAGACTTGACTTTCCTGACTCTTTCATAGTATGCTTTTAAAAAATATCACAGTTCTTGTAGGATTCAGTTTACCCACATAGCTAAGCTTAAAAAAGTTAGCAAAGACCAAGAAGCTAGACATATGTTTTCAAGACAGTTTCTGCTAGTCTGAAAAGACTTTATGACTTTATAAACTTTATCTAACAAACATATATTGTTCCTTATCAAACATTTTCTAGAAACCTGGTATTGAACATAGTCAGCAAAGACATAATGGTTAGACATACATTTCTAAGTCAATTTTTGTTAACCTGAATAAACCTTCACAGCCCTGAGGAATTTACATACCTTAATTAAACATTTGTTGTTAATAAGTTATATTTTCCATAAACAAAATGTGAATCTAAGTTACATACAAACATGCTTTATAGCAAATTATTATTGCATATGTTTAGATTTTTTTAACGATTTATTTATTTCCATGTGCTTTGGTGTTTTACCTGCATGTATGTCTGTGTGAGGGTGTCAGATTCCCTGGAATTGTAGTTACAGGCAGTTGTGAGCTGCCATGTGGGTGCCAGGAATTGAACCCAGGTCCTCTAGAGGATCAGCTAGTTCTCTTTACCGCTGAGCCATCTCTCCAGCCCACATTTATTTATTTTTTTAACTATCAAACCTTTTCATTACAAATTTTAAGCTAACTTTGTTATAGATTTTTGCAGATTTTTTAACCATGTCCAATAAACTTACAAATCCTGAGACTTTACTATTTGTAAAGATTTCAAATAATAGTCTCACAAATCTTAAGATAGAGTTTATATTTTAGTAAAAGACTTAGACATATAAGAGAGGGGAGGATTTAGTGTTAAATAAATAAACCATGAAAAGGAGCATGAGATAAGCGATCCCTATTTGGAAGTTTTTAGATGTTTTAAAGGACATAGTGTCTTTTTCTGTGCTATGCTTTTTATTCTCCTTCTCTCTGTCACAGAATCAGGTGGCCTGCTTGACCCAGGACACAGATTTTGGAGGACACGTTTGAATGTTTAAATGAACGTACTTGGATCTGGAGAGCAAAGACCATAACCCAACTCCAGAGCCAGCTTTTTTAATCAAGAATAACAGCATGCGACAATCTTAAAATATTATTCATACTCAAAAGACATCTAAATCTCCATAAAACTGAATGTACTGATCATAGGAAGAAACTAGAGCAAGCAGAACAGAGAAGACTTAGAGGTAGGCTTTTAAGAGTGGAGAGCAGGGAAACTTTAAGATAAGCAATTTGGTGATCATTTGTCTGTGCGTTGACAGAAGTCGTTCATATCTGTGAGAATTTGGAAATCTAGTGTTTGGCCATTGAGCTATCCTCAGATCGAGCCTTTTAGAGTAGGACAGCAAAGAAGTGGAATCTTTGAGTCCACAGAAGAAAAGAAATTAGAGAAGGTAGGTGAGGAGTATTCTGAAGGGGAGAGTCCATGGTTTGAGACAGGAGCCAGCTGAAAGGTAGGGCAAGCAGGAAAGAGACATCCTTTGAAAGATCTGGGGAAAGGGGTCAGAAATGGGAACTCTGCTAGAGAAGCATTCCAACGCATTAGAGGTTATAGAGAAGCTGCCTGGTGTTCCTGCAGGACTTGAGCAGCAGTCCCCAGAGTACCAATGAGAGGGACGGAGGCAAGGTAGGCAGCTCCTGGGGGAAATGGGGTGAGACAAGTGGTTGGCCATGGGTAGAGACAGAAGAAGCTTCTGGATAGAGCTGAGAGGAATAGTCAGTGAGGAAACATCCAAGAGCAGAGTAAGGCGACGGGCAAGAGAGACAATGAAAGCTTTACGAGCAAGCTGAGAGCATGTGGAAAAGGAGGAAAAGGATGGAAAAGAGAAAGACAAAAGACTTGGTGAGAAGAATTTCAAACCAGGGCATTTCAAAGTGGACCAAGAGGCTTGTAAATAAGAGAAAAGTGTCCCAAACTACAAACGAGAGGCATCCCTCTCCATGTGATAGGTGCCCAGTAGTACAATGCACTTCAAAACAGCATCCAGAGACCCCTAATCTGGAACTGACCTATTTTTCCCCTCCACAAGAACTAATTTTCATAGTAATAGAGGACCACGTGGGATTTTAAGGGAAGGAAGAAACCATCTGTCCTACCCAGGCATATAATACCTATGAACCATATCAGTGACCAGCATGACATGATGACTCTCAGGGTGTAGTAGTAGCTTGCATACCTTGTCGGTAAACAACAGCTTTCTAACTGGACTAAACACCTGTTCAACAAGAAGGAAACCACGCCTGGTATGAGAAACCTAGCCAACCACTCGGTGCTAGTGAAGCCATGGTTATTGGTGAAGAGTCTACAACCACTAATTTACTAAATCAACATAGTCCCTAATAACAATATATAAACACTTGTTCTTATATCCATAGATAAGTGTAGTCTTCCACTACTCATCAAGGACACTTCTCCTTCCAACAGACAGATACTACAGAATACACAACCAATCAAAATGCAGAGCTGTGGACACCAGTTCCAATGGATACATCTGCAAAACACTCCTGCACCTAAGGTTCAGGGAACAATGTGGAAGAGGGGGAAGAAGGATGGTAAGAGCCACAGGATCAGGGAGTTTGCAGTAGACTGGGTCTCCTAGTAACATCAGAAGCTGCACACATAAAGTCTCACCAACATGACTGCCCAAACATGAACTGAACAAGGACAACACCAACAATGGACATGCCGACAGGGACAGGTAAAGGCCGACAAGACATCAATACCACACACAGAACTATAGGCAACTGAGGAAAGCTGAGGTCAGGAGAAGTGGTCCTCCCCAGGGAAGCACACATCAATTGGCTGTCCAGAGCCGTGTGGTTAGCCCTGAAATCATATATACATACAAGTAACATTATATGATCAAGGGGGTTATGTTTAGGGCTATATATGTATATACCTACATGCATTCAATAACACTAATTTAAAAAGAGCCATGAGGAAGACTTGGGAAGGGTGTATGGGGGAATTGGAGGGAAGAAAGGGAAGGGGAAAATGTTATAATTATATTATAATATCATAAATTAAATTTAAAAAGAACAGTAAGATATTCTCATGCTAAAATATAAACCTCAAACATCATACCTTACACATTGTCAACTTAAAATAGACCAAAGATATACAGGTAAAACACTGATCTTTAAAACTTTTGGAAGAAATTTTTCAAAGTAAAACTAAAGTTTGACTTCATGTTAGTAGTTATTTCTCTCCAGATTATTCATACATATTCAAATAGCTGAGGCATTGTTTAGATGATCCTTTTGAAATATTGATATATAAAATTAAATATTTATAGTAAATAACATAGGCACTTGGATTCATATTTTTCTTTTCTTTTTTTTGGTTTTTCTTGACAGGGTTTCTCTGTGTAGCTTTGCGCCTTTCCTGGATTTTGCTCTGTAGACCAGGCTAGCCTCGAACTCGCAAAGATCCGCCTGCCTCTCCCTCCCAAGTGCTGAGATTAAAGGCATGTACCACCACTGCCCGGCTCATTTTTTTCTTTACAGGAACTGAAAATAAAAAGAATTATAGTTTTCAGCTTTCATTGTAAATGTTGGATTACATTTCAGTTTATCAGATAATCCCTCTTAGAAAGACATTGAGACCTTTAACAGGAGAGCCAAAGGAAATATGCTCTTTGAGAGTGACCGAATGCAACTAATTTTGAAACAAAAATATTCTGGAGGAATGTTTAATAAAATTAAGAAACCTATGCGGTTTCTTCTAAAGTTTCTAAGTTCTTTGGCTCATTTACACCTCTAAAGTGAACTTGGAGACAGTGAAAACAGAAGACCACATCGGGAGTTTGAGTCAAAGAAAACCATTGCATTTGCCTAAGTTCTAGACATTTTCATGTTCAAAGAATACTCATTTGGAAAACGCACACCAATTCCACTTATTCCCATAGATTTTTGTAGCAGGAATCTTAAAAAGTTCTTATTAATAAAATCAAACCCGAGACAGGTATTGGGGTGGACACAGGAAGATCAGAGAGACAGAACAAGCCACAGTTAACCTCACCTGGCCAACTTTTCAGCTGATCCTGTTTCCTCAGACTGGAAGCCTCTGTGTCCTCATATCCGAATGGCTCTTAGCTGAACTGCTGCTCAAAAGCCTGAATGCTTAACCAGCCAAATGCTTAACCAGTCAAATGCTTAACCAGCCGAATGCTTAACCAGCCAAATGCTTCTAGTTTCTGGTCCTCACACCTTATATACCTTTCTGCTTTCTACTACCACTCCCTGGGATTAAAGGCTCGCTTTCTGGGATTAAAGGCATGTGTCACTATGCCTAGCTGTTTCCAATGTGGCCTTGAACTCACAGAGATCCAGAGGGATTTACCTCTGGAGTGCTAGGATTAAAGGTGTGAGTGCCACCATTTTCTAGCCTTTGTATCTAGTGGCTGTTCTGTCTCTTACCCCAGATAAGTTTATTAGGGTGCACAATATTTTGGGGAGCACAATACCAACACAGATTTTCTTCCAAACAAAAATAAATTTTTTTTTGATTTTATAAACCACTCTCATATATACAACAGCACCTCTATATTTGCTGATAATTAATCTATATTTCTTGATTTTTTTCCCAAGCACCCAGTAAAATCCAGAAATCATTGACACAGGAATAATTTCAATAAAAAGTATAACTCTATAATTGGAATATAATTAACTACTGATACATAAAAGTCTAATGTCTACTTAAACCCAATGAAGTTCTCAGGAAACAGGCTGCTCTAGCTCTGACAAGTTAGTTAGAAACATAAAGGTAAGTTAATGAGCATTGCCCAAGTGCAAATGTAGAGGAAGAAAACATGATTGCTAGTCAATGTGATGATTCATTTTCTATGTCACTTCATTTAAGATTTACCAGCAATTATCACACGAAATGCTACATTTTCCCTACACTGATCATTTATTTAATTTTGTTGTTACCATTAGTTAGTAAATTCACAAATTATGGGCTTAAAAAGAACACAGTGACATGAATCTTGGAAAGATTTCAATTTTAAAATATAAAGAACGGATATACAGATAAATTTTGTTCTAAAATTTGCATCTGTAGTACAATAACATGGATGCAAATTTGAGTAGCTAGGAATAAAGGTTAGTTCAGAGTTTTAAATTATATGCTATTTGGAACAAGTAGAAATAATTAGTATATTGATTGTGGTATTGGTGATACAATACAATACATAGTTTAAAATGTCTCTAAGCACATTTCCCTACAAGGCAAGTCATATTAATATTCCAGAAAATATTTTGAACAAATATTCCTTTGAGTTCAAGAAGACTGTACCTAATGCCATCTAAGCCAAATTTGTGTGGCTTGTTACCATTTCATTGAAGCAGTGACATGAAAGCCATAGGCATCTCTTCACAGCCATGTGATCAGCTTCTTTACATACTGTGTGCAGTTCTCTCAGAACCCACACAAAGAAAAGGTGAATCTGGGAAAATAGAGTGAGTGCTGAAAAGGTATAGTCAGGTGTCAGCAAAGAAGAGATTTAATGGACTTTAAATGTGCTGTTTTTATATTTGATGGGTATTTTAATTCCTTGTCAATATTACAATTATTAAAACATTATTTTGATGCCATGACTTATAAAAAGCCAAAATCATTATCTAAAACTATTAAATTACTTTTTAAACATTTATTTATATACATCTGCTCCCTCCCCTCCTCCCATTCCCTTTTTACCACCTCTCCTCTGCCATCCCCATTCACTTTTCCTCCATTTCTGTTCAGAAAATAGGAGGCCTCCCATGGATGTAAACAATAAAGGCATACCAAGTTACAGTAAGACTAAGTACATCCCCTTGAAGTAAGGATGAGCACAGGCACCCAGTATGAGGAATAGGGTCCAAAAAACCAGCAAAAGAGTCAGAGGCAGCCCCTGCTCCCACTGTTAGGAGTGCCACAAGAACACCAAGTTACACAAGTGTAACATATATGCAGAGGGACTTGGTCAGTCCCATGCAGGCTCCCTGGTTGGCGATTCAGTCTCTGAGCTCCTATGAGCCCAGGTTAGTTGATTCTCTGGGTTCTCTTATGATGTTCTTGTCTCCCCTGGTTCCAACAATCCTTCCTCCCTTTCTTCAGCAAGATTCCCAGAGCTCAGCCTAATGTTTGGCTGGGGGGTCTCTGCATCTCCCCCTTTCTTTGAACTTTTTACAAAATGGAAAAATATTACTTGTATGAAAGGACAACTGTGAGAACTATGTGAGTTCATATACCAAATAACAGGCTGTAGTATAAAAGTAACTAAGCATGGGCAAGAGCCAGCTATCAATGTAAATATATTACATACATTAGATTATTTTCCAGTTTGTTTTATATCCTTGTATCCAGTCTTCCTGGATTTTGAGGGGTCAATTTACAAAGAATTGATTTCTAAAACATCTTACTGGGGCTAGAAGGATGATTCAGAAGTTAAGTGCACTAGATCCTCTTCTAGAAGAGGTGGACTCCATTCCCAGTACCCACATTGTAGCTCAGACTATCTGTAACTCCAGTTCTGGGTGATCTGGCATGCTCTCCTGCCTTCCTCAGGCACTGCACATATATGGTATGCATGCACACATGCAGGCAAACACTCATGTACATACATTAAAAAACAAAAAGAATAAACATTTCTCTCTCTTTTGCTGCATATTTTCATCTCATCTAAACTGGGGTTCATTCTCATATTGTCAATACTTTATTTTTATTGCTACTTATTTACAATAAGGAGAGATAAAGAAATGTTATTCACCCCTGATAGGGTACCAACAAAGGATAGAAATTATTCTAGGTTGGTGAACATATGAGTCTATCGGAGTTAGTAACATGGGTGACTCAAAAGCAGTTTTTATCACTGAAAAATCCAACTGAAACATGGATAATGACACATAAAAGCTGTACAGCTGAAGTCCTGCCCTCAGCTGACTTTCTGACTCCTATATGTTGCAGCATTCCATAAGATTTGTGGAGCTGGCATTGGCAGGAGTGAGCAGATGGAATCATGTGTGAACACCCAGGACTTTCCCTTCTTCTGAAAAAACATAAAAGTTTTGTTACTGTCTTAGTTAGGGCTTCTATTTCCGTGATGAAGCACCATGACCAAAGAGCGAGTTGGAGAAGAAAGTGTTTATTCAGCTTACAATTCCATACTGATGTTTATTACCAAAGGAAGTCAGGACAGAAACTCAAGCAGGGCAGGAACCTGGAGGCAGGAGCTGATACAGAGTCCATGGAGGGGTACTGCTTACCACCTTGCTTCACATGGCTTGCTCAGCCTTCTTTCTTATCACCAACCCAGGGATGACACTACCTGCAATGATCCAGGCCCTCCCCCCATCAATCACTAATTAAGAAAATGCCTTACAGCCAGATCTTATAGAGGCATTTCTCAACTGAGGGTCCTTCCTCTCTGATGACTTTAGCTTGCGTCATGTTGACACACAAAACTAGCTAGTACAGTTACCAAGATGCATCTATAGTGTTTTCTCTTATTCCATTACTAACCCTGTAGGGAGAAGAGTCAAAGACACTGTAGGTCACCAGAGCAACCTCTCCTTCTTGACAGTGATAGCCATGTCAGGACTACAGGAAACAGCTACACTGCAGCGTTCTGCCATCCCCTTCAGCTGTATATTTCTCACATGTGTCATACCTAAAATCTATGCATTTATAAGTCAGCCTACAATCAAAGATAAAATTACATTCATAGATTGTTCAAATAAAATGTATGATACTTTTGTAACATGTATGATATTTTCAAAATAAAATACTGCATTGTTGTCTTGTTTTTCTTTTTATTATTGTCCATATTAAATTAAATAGTGTTGTATTTGTTCATTTTGTTACTATAAAAATACCCAATAAAGAAAGATAGGAGCAATAGATATATACATTAATTATGATAATTACCATTTTATGGAAATGAGGATGAAAGAAATTCACTAATGAGAATTATTTAGCACAACACTGCATAAGAAAAAGTTTCTGGCATGGCTTTGAAGGAGAATAGTTTATCCTTTTAGGGAATAAGTTAGAAAATGTTTGCCTGAAGAAAGTTTGAATGAATGCCATACTAGACTCTCCCATGGAAAATATATTTTATTCATTTTTAATAGCAATTTTCTGTGTAGTATTCATCACTACTGACTTTACATAAAAGAAATTGGGGTCAACGTAGTTTCTATTAGTTTTCAAATTCTGTATAACAAATTGAAACAGACTTAATGTCTTAAAACAATAATTAAAACAAAAAAAAGTAATGTTGGTCAAAAATTTTGTAAGGTTTTATCCTAGGTTTCTATCAGAGTGCCACAAAGCTGAGGTTTAGTTTTCTTCCAGGGTGTTGGCGGAACTCATTCTTGTTTTCCAACACTGTAGACCTTCATTTTCCACTGTCAAGTTCAGGTCCTACAGGTCATAATAACTCTTGGTTGTGTGATCTTTGGTAATTTCAAACCAACAATGGCATTGTAAAGATTTCTCTGTGATTTGAGTTTTTAACTTTATCTTTTGTAAAACCTCACAAGAAAATTTTGTCTTTTGATCATATTTTATGAGTAGTTTAGATTTCCTTGTGGGACCATTGGAGTGATTTATCTTTCTTAGAGTCAACTGTGCCATATAACATACTTAAATCATAGTAATAATGTCTATTCACTATAATAAACAGTATTTACCTGATGTCTGTATATTTGGAAGGAAAATTTAAAATAACATGATAATATTTAATAGCATTTATTTTATGTTTTTAAGAGAATAGCAGTCATATAATTAATATTACTATATTGAAAATAAGGTAAACTTTAACATCGTTCATTATCTCATGCCTTTATCTACAGCAGTCCCAAATTATTATTGTGTTTCTTCTATCATAAAAGAACCTCAGTAAGTGATTATGGTAAATAAAATTGAAAACTAACATGCCAATAAACAAACAAACAAAAAAACATGATCAATAAGTCTCTGGTCATGACATAGAGGCATAGTAAAACACTCCTTGAAATAAAGAAATATAGGATATAACCCTCACTCTGCAATGGGCTGACTCTGGACATGTTGTATGTCCTCTAACTGTTAACCTTAGTTTTCTTATTTTAATAAATTAGAAAAATATTCTCAGCCCCATGGATTTTATTTTTATTATGATTGAGATACATATGAAGTAAATGAGAAACCAAGAAGCATATTAGTTTGGTATGAGATCATTATCTTCCTTAACTGTGGTGACATATTGTGTACTCTCGTCAACTTGCATTAGGATCAGAGAAGTAGAACAACCAGCCACTAGTTCTTACCTCTATGAAATCCTTAGCCTAAAGAGAGTGAGTTCCTGTTTCCTCGAAACTTATATACCTTTCTCTGCCCACACATCACTTCCTGGGATTAAAGATGTGTGTGCTTCCCAGTACTGGGATTAAAAGTGTGTGCCACCACTGCCTGGCTCAGTTTCCAGTGTGGCCTTGAACTCACAGAGATCCAGATAGATCTCTGTCTCTGGAGTGATAGGATTAAGGGTGTGTGCCACCACTGCCTGACCTCTATGTCTAATCTAGTGGCTGGCTCTGTCCTCTGATCCTCAGGCAAGTTTATTAGGGTACATAATATATCACCACAATTAACTGTTATACAGACATGATAATAAATAGAAGATTAAAGACAATGGTCAGAGGGGGAATTTCAACAACCAATTTAATTTCTGTTTTTTTTTTTTAATAATTCTGAACCATAAATTTTCCATATCATTTCTTCATAGATCTGGGACAGCTAGAATTAATTATTATAGTTCTCTTTAGTTTTCAAAGATTTCTCAGAATCAACATTATTCCATTAAATATGATTCACAGAGCCTAACAGCCAACATAGCTGGAATTATTCCTGTGGACCATGGGCAATAATCTTGGACTCAACTTCAAAGAACTTGAGCCAAGGAAAATTTTTCATCAAAACTAAGAAGGCCAGATTTATTTTTCTAACTTAGTAGAGTTCTCAAGTACAAAACAAAGGATTTTTATCTCTACCATAACGAGGACTATGGGGGTCCAGCCCCTCGATAGTCCCCTCCCAGGGTCCGCGGAAGGCTCTATCAACCAGCAGAGAATCTTTAGGGTCGGTAAATCAGTCTACGCACTCAGAGTTCTTTGATCCATTCGCTTTAATTCCTCTGGCATAACATCCTTTATACACAGCTTCAGTTCTGTTCTCATGTCTAGCTCCTTTCTTGTTTGATTTCTCTCTATATTTATCTACTGTCCCCTCTATGTTCTATCTTAATTCCTTCATCTAGTTCTGTCCCCTCTAGGTTCTCATCTATCTAGTTCTTTACCCTATCAGCTCCTCTCCTGTCTCCTTCTCTCTCATCTGGCTCTTCCTCATCTTGTTCTTCCCCATCTGGCTCTTCCTCATCTTCCATCTCGTTCCTCTAGTCCTCTCTTTTAGCTCTTCAATCTAGTTCTTCCCCATCTCAGCTCGTTCATCTCAAGTTCTTACCCATCTCGTTCTTCCATTCTCTTCTCTCTTCTCCCCCTGTGTCCCCTGCTTTACAGTTATATATCTCCCCAAAATCACAATCCTCCCCTCCACCCAGGACACTCAGCCTGAACTTCCTCAGGCAGTGATTGTCCACTATCAGGATCAAATGGAGGGTTGATAAGAATTACAAAGAAGGGCACTAGTTGTTAATTACCATTTGTGACCCAAAGGGGAAGTGACTAATGAATCAACTAAGGTTTGGGAAAGGAGGAAGTTAAGCTTAATTAGCACATCCACCAGGCCTTTTCAAACAGGTGGCCTGGATGATTAAGTCTGTTCTTAGAGAGTACAGAGGTATCTCTGATAAGGTACTTTCCTCCATCCGGTGATGGACCTGGCCGGATGCTACCAATAATGATAATTACAGGGAGGCTTGAACTGGGAGTTCTGGCTGAGCATAGCTGTTAGCACAGAGGGTTATCTAAATATTCCTAGAAGTGGTTAGGTAAGTAGTTAGAGGTCTATAAAGTTAGTAAGGCTGTAAGAAAGGAGGAGTCTGAGCTAAATTGTGTAAAGCTATTACTTAATGTCTACCTGACTTGGGCGGTGTCCCCTTGTGGAATTTATCTTAAGTCAGGAGACTCGCCTGTGGGTTGCTATCACTGTTAATCCTCAGAAATTGGGTGACCACCTGGGTGATGTCTCCTTGTGGAATTTAAGTCAGGAAACTTTCAGGTGGGCTGTTATCATTGTTAGTCCTTGGCAGTTGGGTGTCCACCTGGGTGGTGTTTCCTGTAGTCCTTGAAAGTGGCCAAGGGAGATATCTGATTCCAGAGAAAGCCTTTCCCTGAGGCTGTTCTCCAAATTACCTGGAATGTGTATGTCCAGAGAGTGCTCAGTCTACACTGTTAGTCCTTCTTAGGGAAAAGTCAATTGGGAAAGCTATGAAGGCACACATGATTTTCATAACAGAATACAGCTGATATATAACAAGCCAAGTAACACCAAAAACTCCTTGGGATTTGGCTTCCTCTGGAGGAATTCCATGATCCCTCCAGGTAGTGACTTTGCCATAACCAGCTGAGTTCTTATGATATATTCCTGCGGCCCGCAACACTACCAAGTGTCTGTTTAAACATAATTATAAAGTATACTTTCTCAAATGAAAAGTTGTATATTTTAGAAAACATTTAAAGTAACAATGCAATGCACTTATTCAATTGATTACTAGATAGTATTGTGGGGGTGAACAGAGAGTGCAGAGCTGGTCTAACCTGGCGTTCTAATAGATAAGGAACTGATGTGATCAGTTCATTTGTGGGTGGAGACCTCTAAATCCCAGGAACTCCTTTCATGTTTAATGTTCATTTTTTCCTATCATAGAACTGTGAAAAACATTTTGTGGTGGTCTGAATAAGAATTGTCCCCATAGGCTCAGAGATTTGAATGTTTGGTCATTAGGTAATGGTAGTTTTTGGAAGGATTAAGAAGTGTAGCATTGTTGGAGAAAGTATGTCACTGGAGGTGGGCTTTGAAGTTTCAAAATCCCATGTCAAGACCAAAGTTTCTCTCTGCCTATGGGTCAGATGCAGCTCTCAGCTACTTTTTCAGCACCATCCCTGCCTGCATGCCGCCATGCTCTTGCCATGATGATAATGGACTAAACCTCTGAAACTGTGAGCAAGCCCCAATTAAATGATTTCTTTTATAATGGTTGCCATGATCATAGTGTTACTTCACAGTGATAGAACACTGACTAAGACAGAATTAAATTTCCCTTTTAGTTTGAAAATATTCTCCAATTTGTTGGGATTAAGGAACCCAAATATCAATCACTATTCTCTTAGAAATTCTAAAATCGATCAATCAAGCCAATTATCTTCATTGTTACCTACTCTTTGCATTTAGCTATGACTTTTGGGAACATCAGTGAGGTCCTATGAGATGGCGCAGCAGGTAAAGTGCTTGCTGCTCAAACTTGGCAACTGAGCTTCCTAACTGGACCCACGTAAGAAGGTAGAAAGAAAATGGACTCTACAAAGCTTTCTTCTGACCTCTATGTGTGGTCTACATTATACATGTGACCCCCAACATACATGCACACAGTAACAGTTAACAAATAAAAATTTTACAAATATATCGATTAAATAAGCTCACCCTATACCCCCTGCAAAAGTGTTTTTCAGATGCAGTTGCACACTGGAAACAAATACAGACACTTGCATCTCACTTACAGAGAATTCTGTTTATCTCATTAAAATATGATCTACATTATAGACAAGGAATGATGGGCAACTAGGAATCTGAGAGTGGCAGGAACAGTCTCCCTGGGGAAGAAACTTCATCCCCTGCAACCACGTGGTCAGTCCTGAAATCTTACACACGCAAGTAACAAGCTGAGTAGGCTGCATTGATGTATTTGGGTTATGTGTATACGCATGTGTACACACACACACACACACACACACACACACACACACACACCCCATCAACTAAAGAAAAGAAGGCCATGAATTTGAGGAAGCAAGGGAATAGGGAGTACACAGGAGGACTGTGGGGGGAGAAAAGAGGAGGAATAAAGTATGTAATTATATTAAAAAATATAAAAATATGATCTAAATATTTCTAAGTAGAATAAAGCAGAACACCACCCGGGTATTTCCTTTGTGCAGCACTGTCGTCTGCTGCTCAGTCTACACTGTAAGCAAAACTGATCAATTGGAATCTTGTTTTCAGAGATAAAATTCTATAATTCTATAATCTGCTGTATATTAAGATCCTTTTGCTAATACATCAGACCATTAAATGAAGAAGTATCATACTTTTATTCTTACTCAGAAATGTTTTATAAAGCATCCACTAAATGTCCAAACATTTGCTCAACACTGGTAATACACCTCTGAGAAACTCACGTTATGTATCCTTAAGGAGCTCCCTGTCACACAGTAAGTATGCTGCACTGTCTATTGCTGTGACAAAATATCTCAAGTAAACAATGTGAAAGAAAAATGTATTGTTTGGGCTGAAGGTTTTAGGGGTTTCGTTGCTAGTTCCATTGCTCTGGGGCCTGTGATAAAGCAGTATGACATGGTGGAAAAGTGAAAACTTGTTCATCTTCTGGTGTTTGTGTAGAAAGAATGTGAGGAATAGACCAGAAATAAGGTATATGTTTCAATAGCATAGAGTGTCATGGTTTATATATTTATTGCTAATTTGACAGGATCTAGAGTCACCTTGAGTTTAAATATTTGAGCATGTTTATGGGTTATCCTCTAGATTAAGTTCACTGAGGCAGGAAGGCTGTCTTACTTACCTTTCCATCACCCTGACAAAATACCATGGCCAAGGCAACTTATAAAGGAAAACATTTAATTGGGAATCATGATTCTAGAGGTTTCCAGTCTTATGGTAGGAAACATGGCTGAAAGCAGGAAAGCATGGTGCTGTTGACGGGGCAGTAGCTGAGAGTTTACATCTGATCTACAAGCACAGACAGAGGAGAAAGAGAGAGAGAGAGAGAGAGAGAGAGAGAGAGAGAGAGAGAGAGAGAGAGAGAGAGAGAGAGAACTAGTTGGGAATAAATAGTGCTGCAAGCTGCAAAAATATACAAAGTAGGATTTCAACTGATTATGACAAAGCTAATACCTGGAAGTAGCCAAGGGCCTTCCAGAGGTCAGGCTAAGGTTCAAGAAGCCTTGGTGATATTTGGCTTTTGATTATCAGCTGTTTCCTGCTATGAGTTTCTTGTGTGCTATTGTAGCTTTTCCATCATTGATTGGGCACCATTTCCCCTCTACTAAAGGAATATTTAGATAACCTTGTGTGCTGACAGCTATGCACAACCAGAACTTCAGTTCAAGCCTCCCTGTAATTATCATCATTGGTAGCATCTGGCCAGGTCCATCCCCAGATGAAGGAAAGTATCTTATCAGAGATACTTCTGTACTCTTTAAGAACAGACTTAAGTGTCCAGACTAGCTGTTTGAGAAAGCCTGGTGGATGTGCCAATTAAGCTTAACTTCCTCCTTTCCCAATCTTACCTCTAGTTCCAGATCTCCCTTTAACTATCACCAGAGGCATCTACCTGTACACAGGTTGCCTAGCAACCGAGCACACTTTCCCCCACCCTGCAGAAAAAACGGCAGATAGCTTGGACAGATAGGAGCCACAGGAAAAAAGTTTTATTTTCACCCATTGACCTAGCAACTTACAGATTCTTAACATTTTCTACCAATCATGTTTAAGACTATAGTTGAGCACATAAGCTCCCTCTTCTTAGATATTACCCAAATTTAGCCTTTAGTTAATTCATTTCCCCGTTAGTCACTTCCCTTTGGGGTTGCAAATGATAATTAACGGTTATTGTCCCTCTATGTGATTCTTATCACCCCTCTGTTTGACCCTAGAAGCCTGGCTTTGCAATGCCAAAGGATTACTCCTTGTAAGTGTATATATACCAGGACTTTCAGGGCACGAGGGGATGGAGAAGAGAAAAGAGAATGGAAGAACTAGATGAGTAAGAACTTGAGAGGAACAAACTGAGATGGGGAAGAACTAAATTGAAGGGCTAAAAGAGAGTACTAGAGAAATGAGATAGAAGATGAGGAAGAGCCAGATGGGGAAGAACAAGATGAGGAAAAAGAAGATGAGAGAGAAGGAGATGGGAGAGGAGCTGATTTGGGAAAGAACTAGATGGATGAGAACCTAGAAGGAGCTATATATGAGAGCAGAATGTAAGCTTGTAACTGGCACAGAATAATAAAGTATATGGACTAAGGAGTTTCGTGTACATACATTCATTTCTTTTCATTAAAGATTATCAGCTGGTTGTAGATTCTTCCTGGACCCTGGGAGGGGACTATTGAGGGACTGGACCCCCATAGTCCTTGATAGAATAGGATGGGCTTTTGAAACCTCAAAGCCTACCCCCAGTGTCATACCTCCTCTAACCAGGACGTAACTGCTAATCCTTCCCAAACGGTTCTTTTAACTGGAGAACAGGCATCAAACATATGAGCCTATGGGGACCATTCGCATTCAAACCTCCATTCCACTTCCTGGTTTCCATAGGCTTGTGACTGTATCACAACAGAAAATGCATTTAGTCCAACTTCAAAAGTCTCAATGTTCTTTCACTCTCAGTGCTACTTATAAGTCCAAAGTTACTTCTGAAACTTGAGACAATCTCTTAATTGTAACCTCCTGCAAAATCAAAAAAAAAAAAAAAATAGCATGCTTCCAATATACAAAGGCACAAAGTATACATTAGAATTCCAAAAGGGTGGAAAGAAGGCATAGTGAGGAAATATTGGATCAAAGAAAGACCAAAACCTAACAGAGAAAACTCCAAATCCTGTAGTTTTGTATCTGATGTCAGAGCTTAGATGGATGCACTCTTCTTGCTGTATTGACTGCAATATACATCTCTCTCTTGGGCTGGTTCCATTCCCTGTCTGTAACTCTCATTCTCATTAGCAGACATACCACGGCTCTGGTATCTCCAACATCTTGGGGTCTGCAATGAATTCCAGGCTTCACTTCTACAGCTTCATACATTGGCCTCTCTAGGCCTCTGTAATGACATCCCTAATATATGTCTGGTGTAAGTGGTATTCCTTAACCACAAAGTAAAATTCAATAATCTGTTTATTCCTGTATCCTTCTTGTTTCTAAAGCCAGAACCACATGGCCTACACTAACAAGTTCTGCTGTCTACTTGAGATGGAACCTGGACCCTCCAAAAATTACATTTGTATAAGCTTTTATTTGTTCCTTAGGTTTTTTTCTTTTGACAAGTGGCAGAATTATCTGGGTAAGTTTTTGCCCTGAGGACACCACTCCATTTATTCCACTTTATGTGGGACATCTCCTTAATTTTTTCTTCACAAACCAAGGTTTCAACATTTAAGTTTCATGTTGGAATATGATAAAAAAAATGATGCATGGTGAACAATGCCTTGAGTAACTGTGAGAAAGACTCTAGAAAAATAGGCAGAGGTCTTTTTACCTCAGGTGCATATTGCTCCCTGTATTGTTCTTGGACATGATTTCATGCCTCCTGTATAATGTTTACATAAATTGTTCAAGTATAATAAAACTCAGAAATCATAAATTGAGATTTAAAAAAAACATGGCAAATCCATGGAGAAGTGGAGAGTCAATTGGCTGATCCTCTCTCCATGTTTTCCCAATCCACCAGCCTCAGAAATCCTCCAGAAATTCCCTCCTCTCTCTTCCTGTCCCTCTCTATTAGACCTCCTCAGTCTTCAAACAACTCTTTGGCTAATCCTGGTCATCCAATCATTGACTCTATTCTTTGATTCAAGGTGACTTTATTAGCACAGTAGAGAGGCAGTATGAACAATTCTCCTACATTTCCCCCTTTTGTCTATGACTCCAGTGATTAATTAACCCATCTATCCATTCTCTTTCCAACATTAATTGATCAAACCTTCAACACTTACATTTATAGGAAGGATTGTTTTAAACTTATGTCATAATAGTAAATGGAATTAGAAAGCAATTCATGTCATTGACAATTATAAGACAAAGATGAAGTTTTTACCTGATGCATGCATTGCTGGTTTTTGCCCACTGATATTGTTAATTAATTGTGACAGCTGTAGAAAAAGTATTTCAAAATACATTCAGGAATATAGGTAATCGAAATGCAATATATTATTGTGTGAGGAAAAAGTAAAGCAAAATAGCTAAGAGAAAACAAGCTGGTTTTCCAAATTCAGTCAAATAACATGGATGGAGAACAGATACTCCATTCCCTTCATTGTGCTGGAAATATGTACTCTTTCTTGAGTTAATTGGCATTAAATAACTTTTAGCTCAGTTCAAGAAAAATACTCTACAAATCCCTGAATACATCCCTTCCACTCATGTACTTCCTTCCAACAAAACAGTCATGCAAATCCCTGCCAACTTATGAGGTGGGATCTAAATGGTGTATAAATAGTGATGAGGAATACATGAATGCATGTTTTCATAAGTGAACTAAAATAATTTAAAATGTAAAGTCTTTGGTAATGGAAGGAACTGGAAAATGTGCCTCTTCCTCAAGGACAGCATTTATTTGCTTTTCCATTAGATTTGCATACATGGTAAATTGTTAAAAAAAATTTAGAAAGAATGACAAAGCCAACTGATAAGGACTCAAAACATCTAATTTGTCTTTTTTGATAAAATATCAACAAGACATTACATAACAACCTTCAATACTATTTGAAAATAATGATAATGCAAATTTAATGGTTGAAGGTAAAAAATACACATGTGATAGAATCCACCAAAATTCACATGATTCTCAGAGAAGGAACTAGATAAATCTCTGTGAGGAGAGAGCATAACACCACAATTTCTGGTGGGTTCTCACCTAGAGTCTTCAATGTATATTTTTCATTTTTCTCATTAAAAATTGCATTACTAAACATCTATTCTTAGCATTTAACTGTGTAATAATTTTTTTTAGTTTTTTTAAAGGAAATTAGAGAGTGTCTTAAAGAAACTTCTACTTGATAACATTGGAGTTAAAGTGGAACCTTGTAATTTATTTTAGCATATTTCAGATTGTAATTTTATGACTAAAAGATATTGAATGGTACTGTCAATAAACACCTAATAAATATTTTTAAGTAATGAAAAATATATTTGATATCTCATGCCATATTAAAAATTTATGTAATATTTTAGTAGATTTGAATTTGCACTCAATTTATACATTAATTCCTAAAGAATTATTTGTGGCAAAAATTAATGATATAATCTTTGACAATATGTATTTTTGTTCAGTGATTGTCAATATTTTTCAAAGATATAAATGACTCAAGTTTGACAGTAATTACTAAAAATGATGCCTCATCTTTTTGTCCTTTTTAACATATTTTTTACTATTGAAATTAAAATCAGATGTAAAATCAAATCTATACAGTGTATGCCAAGGCATTGCCTAAACAATCCCATCATCAATTCTACATTTACTGCTGTGAAGAAAATGTAAAGTATATATCTTCCTAATTTAAAATAAAAACTCCAAATTTCAATATTGATCTGGTTCAATTTAAATATTTTATCACAATATGTTGTAATATATTGTCTTTGTCTTGACTAACATAGCTCAAGATATAGAACACTCACATCATGATAAAAGGGAAATAAGTGTAAGTTTCTCATTATCCTTTCTTGCTCTGCTGCCTACTAATTATTCAAAACATCTTTACTTCACGCACATTTTTAAAGTCATTTGGTTTATTACAAAATCTGCATGTGAATCAGACATGAAATTACCAAGAAGGGCATCTGCTTAATTATGTCAAATTAATTTCCACATCTATAGAGTAAGTTCACTATTTTCATAATATAAAAAAATGTATTAAGCGTCATTATACGGCACACCCTGTGCTAAACAAAATTCCATGTCTGTAGTTCTAACATAGTATTTATGGTGTCTGCTATGATGGACAGGTCTTACGAGAGACATTGCCAAATTGTTATTTGATACTTAACAATATTAAGTGCTATAAAGAGAACTCATACGTTGTGAAATCAGAGTGTGAAATGTAGCCATAAGTTTCTCTGGTCCCACCAGGCCCCATGGTCCTGCAGCCACTTATACAATAATCACTCAGAGGCTTAATATTAATTGCAAATTATATGGCCTACTGGCTCAGGCTTCTCAATAGCTAGCTCTTACAACTTAACTCAGTCTATTGCTATTAATCTAAGCGTGTCCACGTGGCTTGGTGGCTTATGATACTTTCACATCTTGCTTCTCCTGGCAGCAGAGCACAGTGTCTCCCTCCTCTCCTTTCTTCTCTCTCTCCAGTTGGAATGTACTGCCCAACCTTATTCTACCTCACCATTGGCCAAACAGTTTTATTTATCAATCAATCAGAGCAACGCATATTCACAGCATACAGAAAGACACCCCATAGCTGTGAAACACAGATTGTTTAAATTCTTTATTATTTTAAAATTTTATTTATTTATTTGTTTGTTTGGTTGGTTATTTTCTTGTTTGTTTGGGGGAAAAGGTTTGCCATAGTGTGTGTCTTTGTGGAGGTCAGAAAACAAATTTCAGACGTCAGTTCTTCCCTCTACCATGGAGATCCTGAATACTGAACTCTGTTCATCAGTTTTGGTGGCAAGTGCCTGAAACCACTGAGCCATCTCACTGGTTCAAAACACAGGTTCTTGACGTAGCCGATGGTAGTTAATAAATCGTTTCATAGGGAATTAAAGATAACTCGGAAGAACTTTTTTCAAAGTTGGGAAAATGAAATGAAAATAGTAGAGGGAACAGTTTTCACAAGCGTCTGTGGTAAAAGGGAACATAATCCATTTTGAGAGACTGAGACGATAGTAGGGAAGCCAGACCAGGGGGAGGGTGTATGTAAATAAAATGGAGATAGATGTATGAAGGGGCAAAACCATGTAAGAATATCCTTTATGGAGCATGAAATCGCTGTGCTATGATGAAAAGCCACAGAAGAAGTCGGTGGAAGGAAGCACCAGTCTGTGAGCTAGGAGCCTGGACTGCAACAAAAGGGGAAGGTTGAGCGCGAATCTGCACCAAGCTTCCTCACTACAGAAGTGAGGTGTGATCAGGTTGCCGTGGTTTCCCTGCTGGTGTGAACTGTGCTCTCAAACTGTGAGTCTAAGTGAACTCTTTCTCCTTGAACTTGGTTTTGGCAGGAATTTTGTCACGCCAATGAGAAATGTAAATAATATATTTCAAATTGCAGTCTTACAGCAGTAAGATCCACTGACGTTTCTAAGGAGAGAGTTGAGCCTCAGCAAGGTATTACCTCTCAAGAAGGTTGGTCCTGCCTGCCCAACTCTTTTTCCCAAAGCCTGATCCCTGTAACTGAACAGTTCTACAGAAAAGAAAAACAATGGGAGGGCTCCATCTAACACATTAGTGTTGGGAAAGGATGAGAAGGGCCCGTGAGACCGATGTATGTTACTTTCAGAACTCATGAGCAGTAGTGGTTTCTTATGCTGCATTATTAACCGACAGGAAAGAAGTGTTTAGCTCCCCAAATAGAGGAGCTAACTGTTGCTGGAGGGCTTCTCTCCAGGTTCCCCAAGCCCCGCAGTCCCACAATCCACTTATAAAATAATCACTCAGACGCTTATATCACTTATAAACTGTATGGCCGTGGCAGGCTTCTTGCTAACTGTTCTTTTATCTTAAATTAACCCATTTCTATAAATCTATACCTTGTCACGTGGCTGGTGGCTTACCAGAGTCTCTACATGCTGCTTGTCCTGGCGGTGGCTGCAGTGTCTCTCCCCTCAGCCTTCCGCTTCCCAGAATTCTCCTCTCTCCTTGTCCCACCTACCTCCTGCCTGGTCACTGGCCATCAGTGTTTTATTTATATAGAGTAATATCCACAGCACTTCCCCTTTTCTTCTTTTTTTTAAAAAGGAAGGTTTTAACTTTAACATGGTAAAATTACATATAAAAAAACAACTATCAAGCAAGAATTACAGTTACAATATTAAAGAAGATGTCCTATCTATCTTATATTTGTGAGCTTAAGGTTTTATATCTAACTTATCTTTTATCATAACTGAGGAAATTACAACTATCTAGTTTTCAACCACATCAAAGACCTGAGAAGGAACATAATGGTACCTGAGAAATGGTAGATGGATGCAAGCAACTTTCGGGAATCTTGCAAAAGTAGACCAAGACAGCTGACAGCCTGGACAGTCACCTAATGTTTCTCAGCATTGTTGGTGCATTTAAATTGACTACAGACCTAGAATATCTGACAGACCATTTTCAGAAGCAGGAATTCTGAGAGACCATCTTACCCTGTCTTGGCAGAGTACAGTGGTCGCTTTCCTTATGTCCCGCTTGTCCAGAAAGGGCAGTATTGCATTTGTACTGTCAGCCGTCAAGGCAAGGACAGTTCTTTGCCCAGTAGGCCATTTTGTGCCAAGAAGACAAACTTCCAAATGGAAATGTCTTAGAAGCCCAACATTCTCTCAGGATCAATTGGTGCAGCCAGGAGCAATTGTGTCTCACGTCAACAGAATTCTAAGTTATTTAAATGCCATATTCTCCAGGTCTATGAAGTGTTTGAAGATTACCTATCTATCTGAAATATATCTATGTATACCTAGAAGACTTAACTAACATGGCTACAAATATGATTATCATAGATGACTGATTATTAATCTATTTTTAATTATCCATTACAATTTTAAATGAGTTAAACATAATACCTCAAACAAGAATAAAAATATATATATAAGTATAACAAAATTAACTTCAAGTTTGTATCAATTAACTAAAATTTATACCAATGTAAAACATTTTAAACATAAACTAAAATCTATATCAATGTAAAACATTTTAAGCAAGTTGTTCTTTAAAAGTAGGTTCATTAATCTACCCTTTTATCTTATCATCTCTATATCCTCTTATATATTATCTATATCATATCCCCTTTTCTTTTTTAGAAAGAGATCACATTTATAATCAACCTGTTTTAAATAAAAATATTGGTTTTTCTCTGGTAGGGCTCTTCTGATTTGGGACACAAGAATCTCTTAACCATTTTTTTTTTAAAGCAATATGTCTGGGTTTAGAGGGGAGTGAGCCAATTCCACCTCCAAAGCCAGCTTGGTATATTTGGGAATTTGGGCATAGCATCTCTTACTACTTCCTGCTGGAGGGGGGCGCTGTATCTTATGGGGAAACAAAGAAAATTTTAAGCCTATGGGGTAGTCCTTGAGGCTGTATTGTGTGAACCAGTTGCCTTGAAACCGCTCTGGATGTTGGATCATCTGGGCCATGGTGTCATCGGAGACCTTTCAGGGGGTCTTGGCTGGTGAAACCTGATGTATCTTAATCTGGAACAAATCCATAGCCTCTGGCTTTCTGTGGAAACAAAAGCAAAACCTCTTTTCCAAAGTAACATATTCTTATATCCAAATTTTGAAGTCAAGGTACCTTTAAAATATACATTTTGGCATAACTCAACAGCTTTTGTAATCAAATGTTTTTCTTCAGTTACGAATATCAAAGAGAACATAATCCAGATTCTCTGTGTGGTAGCCATCTTTATGTGGCTTATTTTTTATATTACCTTAGCCTATTGCTTTAAACTGTACCATTCTAAGACTGAAACGGCAGTGTGGCTGCTGGCTCCGCCCACTTCAGCTTCCCAACATGGCGGTGGTACGTTTTCCGCCAGCTCTGGGAATCATCAAGTCTCAGAAATAGTAGGTCTATGCTTTTATCAAAGCAGCGTGTAGCCCAGAAACCTTTTTTTTTTTTAAATACTAGTAAAGAATAAATCTACCATACAGCGTACTGTGCCGCTGGCAGACGCCTCATTTCCACCATACTGCCGGTCAAACGCACACGCCAGGAACCCGCCGGTGTTGAAACCTGCGTTTTGCAGCGTCTAGCTGCCCGTATGAGACAAGAAGCAGGAACCTGTTTTTGGCTCTGTTTAGAATTGGTTATTAAATATTCTCAGGTTTAAGGTGGAAACTCGAGCCGTTAGGCGCCATTTGTTGCTGGAGGACTTCTCTCCAGGTTCCCCAAGCCCCGCAGTCCCACAATCCACTTATAAAATAATCACTCAGATGCTTATATCACTTATAAACTGTATGGCCGTGGCAGGCTTCTTGCTAACTGTTCTTTTATCTTAAATTAACCCATTTCTATAAATCTATACCTTGCCACGTGGCTGGTGGCTTACCAGAGTCTCTACATGCTGCTTGTCCTGGCGGTGGCTGCAGTGTCTCTCCCCTCAGCCTTCCGCTTCCCAGAATTCTCCTCTCTCCTTGTCCCACCTACTTCCTGCCTGGTCACTGGCCATCAGTGTTTTATTTATATAGAGTAATATCCACAGAAGCTAACTCTAAACATCTGCTTCTCATTGTTTTATAATAATATTATAAGCTATATAGTTTGTAATTGATGCACATGTAAGCCTAATTAGCATCTTAATAAGCCTAATTCATATCCTGAATCAGAAGTTTCACTGCCAAATATTTAGAACCTAATCATGATATACTCAGTTGTTATTCACAAATATTTATACTATAAATTTAGATTAAGGAGGGGAATCAATGTAATAATCATATAAATTTATAGAAAAAATCACAAGACCTCTCTATCTCTTTTGCATTGTGTACATTGAAATTAGACTTCTCTATCTATTTCAATAATTTTGGAATAATGTATATGTTCAAATATTCATATCCTCAACAGACTAGGATGTGGGCTATGATATCACACTGAACATGATATTTAGTGACTTACATAGTGGCTACAAAACAGTAAATCAATAGTCATTGAATTAAGGAGTAGCTGGATGGGATGGACAGTTATATTTCCAATAGAAATAATTTTCTTCACTTTCTAAGGTACTTGAAACTAAGTACAAATGACTCATTTATTTCACATATACTGCTCTCCAACACGCACTCTTTTCCACAAATCAAACTCTTTTGTTTAGGAGTAGGGTTTGTGCTTACTTCTCCCAGCTGAGATTTCATATACTTTGAACTTCTGCAGGTCTTGAGAACACTACCCAATCCCCTAACCAAGAAGGTGTTTCCAATTGACAGCTGCTAGGAGACTAAGATAGACACACACAGGGCAGGCCTGCAAGGCACACATGCAAGAACAGTCAGTTGGCCAACAGAAAAGGAACTCTGTTGTTGTTGCTGTTGTTATTGTATGTGTGTTTATGAGTTGTTTTATTTATTTATTTTTTAATAAACACGATCTGAGGTGGGGTGGGATTAGGGAATCTGGAGTTTGGTGAGGAGAAAGAATATGATATTAAAGAATATACTGCATAATTAAGCAAGTCGTTTGCTTTTTTTCTTCAAATTATAACTCTCCAAATATTAATAGATGCATTTCTCAATGGACTTCTTATCCTTTCATTTATTAAAAGCTTGGTCTGTATCAGGCATAGTGCTGGCAGCTGCTTCCACAGTTTCCAAGGTGGGATGTATGAAGATCAGACGTGGAAACCCACTGTCTTGACTGCCAGGGGAGATTTCTAGACACAGAGGATGTTTGGCAGTGAAAATGGCTTTCTGCCTTTTTTGTGTCCTAGAAAGAAATTCAGAGAAGGAGGTGGCAATAAGTATTCCACTGAAATATGTTTTAAAGATTATGTGCAAGAAAAACTGCTAAACTAGCCATGGTGTAGTTATAAATAAGGAGTCCTGGATAACTCTTACCAAGAACACATGTTTGGATCAATGTCTTGTTACATAAAACATAAATTGCTGGAAAGGTGTCCTAGCCAGAAGATTCACTAACTGGCAGCTACTATTAAAAAACAGTAATAGTTTAAAATGGTTCATTTGGTACAGTATTTGTGTTACTCTTGCTGTTTATGGATACAGAGTTGGTCATTTCCATGAGACAGAAGACAGACCTCTCTCATCTATTTGAAAGGTCAGCTGTGTGACATCTTGGTATCCTTATCAGCCCACACAATAGGTAAGTAAATTCACATTGTGAGAGCCTTTCCTAGGTTCCATATGTCATCACATTGTATCCTTATGAAATGTAATGTAATGAGTTCTACTTAAAGATATTTAGAGTTAAACTCAGAGATTCTAACTTGCCAACGTCATACAGTAACTAAATCATAGGGTTAGAATTTTCTCGCAAATCCAATGGGAATTAAAATTTCATGATTAACAAGCTTTCTTTCACTTGTAGAATCCAATTCTGAAAATGACATGAGAACAGAATGTGGACAATTTGGAAAATAGAAGAAAATCAACCAAAGGAAAGAGGAAGATAAGAAAAAACTAGATAATAAATATGATCAAATAGGTCAAAACAAACAAGCATAACAGAAGAAAAAGAGCCAAAGAAAAAGGTCAAGAAACACATTTATACCAGAGATACACATATTCACACACACAGAAATCCCAAAAAACACAAACTCAGAATCCATTATGGATCTACAACCTGTAAGGTTGGAGGGAAAAAAAGCCCCAAAGAACCTCTAAAAATGCTATTGAATTTGTTATATGTTGGCCATCTACTTCTAAGCACGGGGTCTTGTCTTAAGAGTATATATTGACTCAATATATCATGAATCTCCTTCAAAGTAAACAAACTTTGAGTTTGCAAGCAGTTATCAATTGAAGATAAGTTCTAGGTTAGGGGTGGGGGCTTGTGTCTACTTTCCCTCTCAGTGGTGGGACCCTATCTGGCCCAGACCTATGCAAGCCCTGTGCATGCTTCTACAGTCTCTGTGAGTTCATAAGTTTATTGGTCCTGTTGTAAATATAAGGCTTTTTTCCTTGATATTCCCAATCCCCTCTGGCTCTTACAATCTTTCTGACTTCCCTTCCAAAGTATTTCCTGAGCCCTGAGTGTCAGGGAAGTGATGGAGACATCCCATTCAGAACTGAATATTCCCAGATCTCTCATTCTCTGCACATTGCCCAGCTGCGGGTCTCTCTGTATTTGTTCCCATCTACTGCAGGAGGAAGCTTCTCTCATGATGGCTGAGTAAGATATTGATCTATGAGTATAGCAGAATGTCATTAGGAGTCATTTACATGCTGAGTTATATTAACAAAACAGTAGTATTTGTTTTTCTACTGGATCACAGTTTTTCAGCTGTCCAAGCAGTGTGGGGGATGGGTTCCATCTCATGGAGTAGGCCTGATCAGATATTAGTTGATTAGTCCCAGAAACTTTGGCCAAAATTGCACTAGCACGTTTTACAGGAAGGTTACCATTATAGACGACAGGGCTTGTAGCTGGGTTAGTGTTTACCTTTTTCCTTTAGTAGCATGCAGAGTACCTTCCAGTACCATAAACACTAATCAGCAGGGGTGAAGGCTCTAGGTAGGCACCAACTCAACTTCTCCATGTTCAATGGGTTATGAAGATATTGTCTTCAGCAATAGGGCCTTACCATCAGTTTGTGGGGAACAACCAATAGTGTTGGAAACAGCGTGTGTTGCTTGGGGGTTCTCACAGGGCTCCCTTTGCTAACAACTTGATTCAATGGAACCCATCCCCTGAACTGTGTTTTCATTTGGTGATGAGCGATGACCAGTTGTGGCTCCATCTTCCCTGTTATTTAGTGATTCTATTTAGATCACTTTAATATATTTATGTATTTTAGGAAGCTTCTTCTGTAGTAGGTTTTCTTATGGCCCCTCAAACGACCCCTAGTTTTGTCTGTCCTTCCCCATATTCTGTCCCTCCTGCCCTTCTTCCCTCCCCCTGCTCATTTCATCATCCTGTCCAGTCTTTTCCCCTGCCTCACATTCATCCATAACCGTCTATTCTATTTCCCTTTCCTAAGAAGATCTTTCCCTTCCACCTAGTCCCTTACTCTATACATAACTCTATGGTTTTTACTCCAATACTGTGCTGATTTTATTGCTAGAGCTCTGTAGTACAAGTTGAAATTACGGGTGATGATACCTCTAGCAGTTCTTTGACTAATCAGAATTGCTTCAGCTGTCCTGGGTTTATTCTGATTCTTTAAGGAGATGAGAATTGTCTTTTCAAGTTCTGTGAAGAATTGTGTTGGAATTTTCATGGGGATTGTTGTATCTTATTGCTCTAGCTAAGACTTCAAGTAGTATAGTGAATAGGTATGGAGAGAGTGGGTAACTTTGCCTTGTTCCTGATTTTAGTGAAAATGCTCTGAGTCACTCTCTGTTTAGGTTGATGCTGACTATGGGCTTGCTGTAAATTGTCTTTATTATGTTGAAGGAATGAGGACATGTTAGAAGGGTTTTGTTGTGGAGTGGGGGCTGATAGGGTCCATAGGAGGGAGGAAAGCTGAGTCTGCTGTGAAGATTTATAAGGTACACAGGGAATGAAGGTAAAGAGGGAAGACATGCCCCTGCAGGTTACAGGGCTGTACCTGCAGGAGCTGTTCCTCCTACAGGGCTGGAGATGAGACTAGGGAGTTGGAATAAGAGGATGGGATTGAGAGTGGACTCACCTCCCTGATTCCCTGGCTGCAGAGTTGGTGGGGTTCTGAAAGAATGCCTTAGGTGCTGGCACCAAGACAAAGGCCTGTGGTGAGGAAGGCAGGCTGTAAGAGATGCTCCCAGCTCCTGGGAATGGGAGCAGAGAGGAAAGGGAGGCTACAGCAAGAGGTCTGCTATAAAGCTGGAGTGATGATTGTGGAATTGGCTAATGAAATACTTTTATGAAAGAATAATCAAATTAAACATATCAACAAAACTGAATAACTAGAAATAAATCGATGATGGTCTCATCATGCTAAGTTAGCTAATAGAAACAGAGGCATAGTTGCCCTGTCTTTAAAAGTGACCCAGGCTTATAATGAAGAGAATGATTCAGTGTATATTACTCAAAGTCCACACAAATTTGTGTGAAGAATGAACTGTTAATTTGGTATTAGGGAATTCACCATAATAATTTATTTAATTAGCAAATTAAGGGGGAAATTTTATTAATTGTCTGATGACATTAATACCTTTAAAAAAGCTGACAAAGATCAGCACATCTTTTTTTTTGTTTTTTTATTTATTTAATTGTTTTTCTCATTTTACAAACCAACCATAGTTCTTATCTATTCTTAATGAAAACACACAACAGAACGGACTTTATAATTAATGACAAATTAAAAATAACTAAAAATAATTAAAAATTAGTGACAGTTGTTTAGTTATATTTGAGTTATTGTATTCAAGTTAGTTTAGAAAGATTTTGGGTAATTTTTATTATGGATATTATTAAAATAATGCTGTGATTTTTACCAGATGTAATATACCAATGACAGTCACACCGAATACCACAAAGAAAGCATAATATAAATTATCTGGTGGAAATTCAACTAAAAATCCATGTACTTTAATAGGATGAATACCATGAAGTGACTATACATGTATAACGACTATACAGAATAGTAATTTTCTTCTATACTTAATGAATCTAGCACCAAAATTAAAATTTTCATTGAAGAACAAGTAAATAATATCAATATATAAAATGAGAAAACTTCTTGTGAACTGATATTTCTTATAGTAATCAGTAACAAAATTCAAAGGTTGATTACAGGGAGCTGCTGAGATGATATAGTGGGTTAAATGCTTGCTGTGAAGACTGGTGACCTCTCTTTGACAGCTGGGACTCCCATAAGTGTGGAATGAGAGCTTTATCTATAAAGTGGTTCTCTTACTCCACCTGCACACCTACCCACACATCCTGCAGACAAAAGTAATATCATTTTAAAAAGAAATTTCAGCAACTGTGTCACTGTGGGAGCTAGGAATCCAAACTCAGGCCCTTAGGCATGCATGGCAGTGCTTTACTGACTGAATGAGCCATTGCTCCCGATTCAACACTCCATTCTATCATGTGTGGATCTATGCAGGTGGGTGTATGTGTTTTTGTAAATCTGGACAAGGCTAAAAATGTGAAAAGCTTAATATACATCCAGATAGTGATCAATATTTGTAATATTCATGTTTCTATAATTTTTTTCCTTAAAGAAGTTTTCCAAATAAAGAACTTGTACAAAGCAAATTCCAAACTGTAACTAAAAAATAGTTAAAATAATAAAGTGTTTCTTTTCAGCCTTATATAAGTTTTTTTTTTCACCTGTGGTTTTAAGGTACAGTCTTGGAGGATATATTTACCTTCACTGCTTGAAAATAATTTTTAAAGAAAACTAAAAATTAGGACCATTTTTATTGTTAAAAGTTTCCAGTTGGCACATATCATAAATGTCAGAATTGGATCACTGCCTTCAATCATTCATAAAAATACCATGTTTCACTGTGTAATGCTCCCATCTCTCAATCAATAAACAGAAAATTGAGTCCTAGAATGAAAGGTTTTACCTCTTTTATTGAGGCTAGAAAACTAACAGAAAACAAAACAAAAAATTAAAAAAACCTATGCAAGACTCTGTAAGAGACATGGAGAAAGGGAGGGAGTAAAATCTGCAGCAACCAGAAAATCCTGTGCTGAGTGAGTGTGTAGACAGAGGATCTGAAAGATTCTGTCAGCTCTATATGGAATCAACCCCTCCATCTCCTTTGCTGACCCTGGGGAAGTTTTCCTTATGTAGTTACTTTTTAGCAGGGAACTTCTTCAGAAGCATTAAGTTCTTTCTTTTCCATTGAATTTGTACTTTGTAAATAATTTTTGCGATTATAATATGATTACACCATTTTGCCCTTTCTTTTCCTCCCTCCAAAACCTCCAATATACAATGTTGTAGATTTCTGAACACTGTAAATACACAGAAGTCTGATTTCAACAGACTCAACTGTTTATTTCAAACAGCAAAGAACACACAGGAAAAGAGGTACCTGTGTGAGGAAAGAGCTGGCTATGACACTTTAATAAGGGTGGAGTGAGGGGTTATTGTTTGAACCATAGGTGGTTAAGGCACTTCCAAAGTCTCCTTTCTTCCAATTGTCTGATTCAAGCAAGGCAGGTTACTTTGTGAGATATGGTATCTTTGCAAACATTCCTTTCTAGGTTGTGGAACAAGGTCATTTGTAGGAATCCTGTCCTATCATAGACGAACTCTATCACCATGCTCCTTGCTCTCTTTCAAATTCTCCCCCTCCTTTTCTTTAATTGTTGCTGATTTCAAAGGGGCAGGGTTCTTTGTGACCACCAAGACCAGCAGATTAACATCCCCAGGAGCCAAGAAGGTGTTTCCGTTCAACAGAACTCAGTAGTTAGCATTAGTTCAAATGTTTATAATCTGACCTCAAGTGTATATTTTAGGCATATGGAAGCCTGGTACAATTTGGAAAAAAAAATTCCTGGTGATAATTAACTCAATCCTATGTGCATGACAAAATTTAAGATGTGACTACAGGGAAAGTTTTTGTAAAATACAAGTGACATCTTCCAAAAAGATACGTTCTATAAGCTAAAAGAATGAACTCAAGATAAACATGCATAAGAAGGGTCTGAGTGAGGATAGTGCTATTGGAGGACAGATTGACTTGAGACAAGCAAGCTCAAGACAAGGGTCTAGGAGATACTGTGTAACCTGGCCACACAGATAGAACAAAAGTCAGCAGGCTATCAATGACATCTGTTCCCAGCCTTCTGGGTAGAAAAAAATTATACATCTCTTCCTTTGAAGAGACAACCCTGCGTGATTAACATCCTTGCATTTCCCTAGTGCTTATCTATGAGCACAAGAACTTACATGGCTCCTATCCTTGTTCTTGATAATAATGGTGTGGTTGTGGTTGTGGTGTGTTATATGTGCCATTTGGATGGTGTCTCCGTGGGTGGGATCTTGCCTTCCAGACACTTTTCTGGTCTCCTAGTAATTATGTTTCTCTTTTACGACACTAACAGCTTTGCCAATTATATCTGCATCTTCCTTAACTGAAACTTTAAGCTTGTTAACACCCCATTTCTTGACAAACTTCCCATTTTATACCCTTTTGCTCAGCTTCTCTCTCTCTCTCTCTCTCTCTCTCTCTCTCTCTCTCTCATCTCTCTCCGTAGAGGAGCAACACACACAGTAAATATGACATAGCTTTAATATGATCTTACCTTGAAATATCTTCCACCAAACAAGTTAATGTATTTCTCTTATTCAAGTTCTCAGATCAGCAAATGCAGCCAGGTTCTTTGCCCGAGTTAACACAATAATTCAAATCTTTTTATCTCCCTCACTTTGTAAGACTTTTGTGTAAATGTTTTAATCCCCTTCACTCAGTAAAACCTTTGTCTATAGTAAAGCTCCTGCTGATTTTGGAAATTTGGTAGCCTGGAGCAGTGACCTTTTTTCCCCTTTACCTTTTCCCTTTTGAATAGTGACTCCATTCCCCTTCTTCCTTCATTTCTTGTGCATCAGTTATATTAAGATTAACTAATCAAATGAAAGTGTGAGATTGGGCCCCTTCCCTTCTTCAGATGGAATACAGCTTTTTGCTGAAGAGTGAAGCTTTTACCCTGTTCAGTTTGATGGTGTAGCAATCTCTTTCTTTGAGACCCCAAATTTATTTCTAACAAATGAACATTAGGACAAGTCTGAAGTCTTCTCTGAAAAGCACCTTTTTTTTTTTTTTTTTTTTTTTTTTTTTTGTACTTTGGTTTTTACTTGTTTCTTTTCAACAACATATCTTACTTAGGGCCTTCCTTTTCAAGTTAATCACCATCATCTGCCCCAAATTCAACCTTTCTCATTTTCTTTACAAATCACTTGCTTTTGTCTTGGATCATATCGTTCTATCTCTTCTTTTCATTTTTCAAATTACTATGGCTCTTGCCAAATATATCTTGTACTGGTTTTCATAATAGGTAACATACCAAGTCAACAGTTAATTAAGAGATAAAAGGACTTATTGACCTCACATTAAGCCAAATGTGAAGAATTTTTCAAAATTACTTGACTTAAACAATTATTAATATAATAACAATATTTTATTTTATTTTTATCTCTCTCTAATTCTATTTCTTCTTTCAGATATACTTCACTGTTTCTCATAGTAGGAAGATTTTACCCCTAAGTGAATATTTGACAAGGTCTGGGACATACTTGGCTATCACAGCTAGAAGAATGCTTCTGGTATCTGGTTTTTAGTAGCCATACCTACTATTAAATGTCCTATAATCTTCAGTAATAACAAATTATCTGGCTTAATACACCCTGGAATGATAATGAGTAGTTGTAGTAGCAATGAGGACTTTACATTTCTTTGTTAGTTGTTCATTGAGGATGGACGTAGCATGAATCTTAAAAGTTTTTATTAATAAAACACATCTGGAGCCAAGTATTGGGGTGAACACTGGAAGATCAGAGTAGCAGAATAAGCCACAGCCATCTCACCTTGCCAATACCTCAGCTGATCCTGTTTCCTCAGACTAGAAGCTTCTGTGTCCTCATCCCAATGGCTTTCAGCTGAACTGCTGCTTGAAGCCTGAAAGCTTAACCAGCCAAATGCTTCTAGCTCCTGGTCTTCATGCCTTATATACCTTTCTGCTATCTACCATCACTCCCTGGAATTAAAGGCTCGCTTTCTGGGATTAAAGGTGTGAGTAACCATGCCTGGCTGTTTCCAGTGTGGCCTTGAACTTACAGAGATCCAGAAGAATTTCTACCTCTGGAATGCTAGGATTAAAGGTGTGAGTGCCACCATTTTCTAGCCTTTGTATTTAGTGGCTGTTCTGTCTCTGACCCCAGATAAATTTATTAGGGTACACAATATTTTGGGGAACACAATACCACCACATTTCCTCTTTTTTTTGTCAAAAATTTAAAAAGCTTATAACTAATACAAGAAAAATTAATCCAATAAGTATATTCAATATATACAGTCAAGATTTACATTAACGATGTCTAGCCCATTAGCATTTGACAGATTCAGACGAAAAACTCCATTATATATTAACAATGTCCAGTCCAGTAACATTTGATAAACTCAGACAAAAAGTTTCCTTACTTATCCTATTTAAAACAAGTAGTTCCTTTTTAACAGTAGATTCAAAAATTGACCTTTTTATCTTATCATATTCATAGCTAAGGCTGACTATTTTTGTGACTTGTCCAGATGAATAAGGAAGCTTCACAGAGACTATTTCAATACTCTTGTTTCTGTCTCATCAGGACCATTCACTAAATGGCTGATTACTATCACTGGGAAAGTAAATGAAATTGTTATAAATATCTTTGATAAAGCAAGGCCCAATGGTTTTCCCAAGATTATACTGATGCTAATTGTTGCTTAGATAAAGTCACTGGTGGGGAGTCAATGATTATCATTAGTCTTTCACATTTTCAACTTATTGTGTTAGTTATTCTTCTATCTCTGTGGAAAAAAAATACCTGACAAATGAAAGTTTATTTCTGCTCATTGTTTCTATTATGGTTTTAAATACATGGTATAGCAAAACTATTCACTAAGAAGCTAAGAGAAAATATGACAGGGCTGGGGTTCTAGTATCTCCTCTAAGGTCATGCTCCTAGTGGCCTAACTTCTTTCCCCTAGGTCTCACCTCCTAACACTCCACCATCTCCCATTAGTGAGAAAGTATAAGTGAAGCTTTCAACCCATGGACCTTTGGAGGATACTTCAGAAATAAGTCGTAGCACAATAAATTTAGTAACTTTATGGATGAATATATCCTTAAGGAATTAACAGATGATTTATGTTGACATGATATACTAGATAGAGGTACACATTCAATTCTAATTCATTTTAATTGGGAAAAAGATCAGAGAAATTGCCAGAATATGCTTCCCTCTAAAGACATAGTCATCACAAAATTATGTAGGTAGTTGAATCATTTTAGGTTTAAGAATGTTAAAATGACAAATAAAATACTTTAGGACAAACTCCAAATGTTCACTGCCATCATTTTTCTTTTACATAGCAACTAGCCTACCAGTGGGACTGCAGAAATCATTTAATTATCAGTTACTTGGTAGCCAAAACACTAGTAATAGTACCAACTCATGATAAACAACCAGAGCACTATTTGTTCTCATTTAGAATACTGGGTGCCAGCTAACTTAGTTTTTGTACACAGTTATAAGCAGCATCCATTAATGTCACTGTGTCATAATTATAAGCTTGGATTGTTACAGTTTGGACTTTAAATTTATCCCAAATGCCTATGTTACTACTGTAAATAGGTGGTGGGGCTTAGTGAATGGAAGTTTGGTTACTGACATGTGCCCTTGAAAGGCTTAATCTTGCTTTCCAGAAACTATGACATGAACACTCTCTTTGGCTCTGTCACACTACATTCACTCAGCAAGTGATCCAGTAGGCCATAAATGAAACCCTTTGAAGTCATAACCCCAAATAAGCCTTTTCTCTTCATATGTTGTTTATCTCAGGTGTTTTGTTATACTAATGAAAAGCTGATGAAAAATGGGCAGCTGGAATTTATGTGTGTTTGTGTATGTATTTGTACCACTCACTTCAACCCCTAGCATCAAAAGACTTAAATTGTGTTGTTCTTTGAAAATTATTTTTTAATATTTTTATGTGTATAAAATCCATTTGGACCAACCCACAATCTACCCCTTCTCTGCAGTTCCACACCTATTTTTCTCTATCGCTCTTTCCTCTGACTAGGTGGTCTCCCTTAAATTTAATATCCATTGAGTTGGTTTAGTGCTGCCTGTCTTTACATTTCTATAGAGACTTCTGCTTGAGCATGGTTAGTCTGTCAGGGCCCACATCCCCAAAGAAAAGTGATTATTCCTCCCCCATTGGTCATAAAATGACAGTAACTCCATACATTGGGGTGATACTTTGTGGTGGTCTGAATAAGAATGGCCTGCATTGGCTCACATGGTTGATCCTTAGTCCCAAACAGTTGGTGGAACTGTTTAGGAAGCTTTAGTAGGTATGTTGGAGGAGGTATGTCACTAGAGGTAGGCTTGGTGTTTTCAAAAGCCCATGCTATTCCAGTTGGCTCTTTTTTCTCTCCCTCCTGCTTGTATATAGGGATGTGTGCTCTTGGTTACTGCTCCAGAACCAGAACCATGCTGGCCTGCCTGCTTCTGTGCTCCTTGACATGATGATCAGGGACTCTGAACTTCTGAAACTGTAGGCCCTCAATAAACACTTCTCTAAGTTGCCTTGGTCACAGCAGTGGAGAAGTAACCAAGACAGAATTCACAAGTTCCTTCAGTGGCTAGATTGGCATTTTGACTAGCTTGGTCATGTGCAAACCTTATACATGCAGTCCTCTCTGCTGTGAATTCATGTGTCCAACTGGTCTGTAATGTCCAACAAATATTGTTTTGCTCCACACATCTTCTTCCTCTGGCTTGTAGAATCCTTCAGCTCCTTCTTCCACAATGACCCCTAATACTTTGGGCACAGGTAATATTGATGTCCTATGGAGGTCTAAACACTTACAATCTTATTCTCAGCCCTACATGTTAACCAATAGCACTAATTAAGCCCTACTTACTGCAAAATGAATTTTCTCTGATTCAGGCTGAGAGATATAGTAATCCATGGTTATAAAGATAAAAATTTAAGAGGCACTTTATTGTTATTTCCATTTATCAGAACAATAGTACTTGCTCCTTCCCTAGGGCCTATGACCTAGTCATCACAGGTTTGGGGCATAATTTAGGATATCAGGGATGAATTCCATCTTGTAGAATGGGCTTTGCATTCATTCAGAAAGTGGTTGATTGCCTATATTACATCTTGTCACTATTGCATGATGGGCCTATCTTGCTAAAATAGTCATTACTGTAACTTGAAGAATTCACAGGTGGGTGAGACTATTTTTTTCTCCAGTAGCACTCATAGAAATTTACAGAATTATGAACTCTTGCTAGTAGAGATAATGTGCTCAGGTTGATACCATTTTGGTTTCTTATGTCTTATATCTCAAGTATGTGGTATTTTCAGTAATAAAATCTTACCATTGTGCTATGGAGAGTAGCCAAATCAATGCCAATTAGCCTTTAATGTTTGAGGATGTTTATGGAACCACACTCAGCCACAGCTTGAGTATCCTATACCTGGCACTGGGCTTTGTATTTTAGTAGCCAATGTTGTCACGGAGAGCTGTTGTACCCCATTATAGGGTAACTCCATTTAAATTTCTTTTATATGTGCATATGTATATACTTTAGGAGTCTTCTTCAGTAGCAGAGTTTCACATGGTATTTTCAAAGATCTTTAGTGTTAGTTATCTCTCTCCATGTTCCCTCTTCTATCCAGCCTTCCCATTCCCATTTTCCCTTTCTATTCTTATTATCTCTCTTCCTCACTTCTTACCACCTGCATTCTATTGCCCCTTTACTTGAAATTCTCCACACAATTCCTAACTAGTTTCTAAATTTCTATGTTCACTTTAGTTTAAACACATACACACACACAAAAAAAAAAAAAAAAAAAAAAGAAAAGAAAAAAAGAAAAAAAATTCAAACTTAACATTCACCTATGAAAGAGAATATAAAGGCCTTGCTGGTCAGAGGTTACACCATGGCCTGGCAGCTCTCTCCAAGCTCAGCAACATGGAGGACTCCCTCCCTCTTGTGGAGGGCTTCCTGCTCTCTACCTGACCATATTGGGAGAATGGCTCTAGGCCCAGATGCCTGGCTTATGTCTAGTATAACCCTTGACACAGTTCCTTGCAAATGCTCTTCTCATACGGTAATTAGGTGACTTGCTCTAGCTATTTTGATAGGGCCACGCTGCTACTAATCCAGCTACATGTTAGGAGCATGCCACTTAATGCAGATTAAGTGATTCCTCAGCTACTGTCCCCAGTTCTAAATATCGTCAATACTCTGAAATGGAGTTTCACTGCCTCACTGAAGCTGTCTCTCAGTAGTAGGATGTTTCTATTATGTTCACAGGCCACACAGAGCTCTCTGTGGCCACTTCTGCCCGCTTTGTCCTCATGGACTGGTGGCCAACAGACTGCAAAGAAAAAGGGGACCTCAAATATTTCCATGAGGGTTTGTCTAGATTAGGTCAACTGAGGTGGAGGGACCTACCCTGAATATGGGTTGAGTTATTCCAGGTTTTAATAGGAAGGCTGAAGTGAAGTAGGTACCTGAATTGCTGCACTCAGCTTCCTGCCTCTTGACACAGTTTTGAGCAGCTGCTTCCTACTCCTTTTACCATGTCCTCTCTGTCATAATAAACTGTAATCTCAATATGTCAGCCAAAATAAACCTCTCCATCCTTAAATTGCCTTTGTCCTGTGTTTTATCATAGCAGTGAGAAAAAAGTCTAACACAGAATGTAAAAATTGAGGTCTTTAAAATGGAAAGGAATTTTCCAAAGAAAAACAACTTTTGAAACAGTGACTTACTCTCCATCAGAGCAGGAAGGGGAATATACAAACTAGGATTTAATAAAGCCCCCCTGCAGACTGAGTTGAAGAGAAATTAAGAATTAGTTCAACAGCTGGAAAAAGACCTGTGTAGTTGACTGTGTAAAGACAACAGTCATAATACTGTTTGCAGTAAGATAAATGATGGTGAGGGATTTTTTCTAATCTGTGCTCCTAAAGGAACCCCTAAGGCAAAGCAGCACCAGGAAGTGTTATGTTTGCCTTGGAGAACATTGTTTAGAAATGACTCATTTCACTCAGACCCAGACACGAGATCAGAGTTGGAAGTGACCTAAAATTTCTGTCTCCAGTATCATTCAAAACAGATGATGGTTTCTATGGTAATTATAAAGCATCCCAAGAGATACTTCCCACCATCTAACAAAGCTTCAGGCATCAGGAAATGACCATCATCAATATATATACGTGTTACAGCAGTTATGAGGGGACACTGAAAACAATGGCGTTGAATAATTTAACCTTTCCAATAAAATAGATGATTGTATTATATTCTGCTTTCTCTTGTTCTAACTTATTTGTCACTGGTTTAAATTAACAATGATGTCTAGTCCCTGGTTTTCAGTTTTCAAGGGATGTGAGTTTATGCTTTCTGCCCTTGTCCTTTGATATCTTGACTTAAGGTCTGCAAATTTCAGTTTTAGTCTTAGGCCCATCTGCCTTTCTCTAGTCTTGATAATTGTTAATGGATGGAAAACCATGATAAAGTTAAGGTGCTGTTTTCTCTATCATCTTGAATAATTTTCTTACAAGACTTTGTAGGAGTAATTGGGGCTAGAAAGAATAAAGAATTAATCAAAAGTCATAATCATGAAAATCAACAAAAATGATCAGAAAAATAATGTATGTTAAAGTTAAGGGGCATTTGGACCATGAAATTTTGATTTTTTTTTTTTTATAAAGTCAATGGCATGATCAAATAACATGAAGCCTTGGCCATCCCTCTAGCTAGTGGTTTTTTTTTTTTTTTGCCACTTTAGTTGTATAACTGAAAGCCTAGAGCCTAGAATTGTAGTCTGACCTCTATATTTGTCTTTTCTGATATTCCTGAAACTAGATTACACCATGAGATAGTGTACTACAGGACTATTATGTTGCATTTCATGGTTTTCATCCATGTTGGATTCTCAAGGTATTAATAATTAAGAGGATTCAGACATAAGAATTCAATTACACTGTGAAACAGCTTTGACTAGGGTTTAAAAAAAAATGAATAATTTGGAGAACCAGGGTGCTCTTTCTTAGGAAAATCCTGACGGTTGTTTCCCATCTTCTTTTAAGTTTACCTGCAAAGTTTCTTACTACTGAGCAAAAAAGTATGATTAAAATGTGTCAGTATCATACTGTTATGCTCAGTAGTAACCAAAAAAAAAAAAAAAAATGTGCCAGTATGAGTACTAGGCACAAAAGAAGATTCTTGTCAAAAGTGGAAGGAGTAATGTTGATCAATAAAAACAGGTGTTTGACGTAGAAGATTTGGAAGAGTGCTGGTGTGTGTGACACAGGAGGAAAACCCTCTTTCTCACTGATATTCTGAGAAATTTCACATATTTCTGCCAGGACTGGCAGAAAACAAAAGATGAGGGATCTTTTGAGTCACAGAAAACTCCGAGTCTAAGATGACACCCCGCCATCCCATGCATGTTTCAGTGTCTTGGTTAAGAGCTGGAATTTAAGAGTACTCCTCTTTAGTCAGTGACTGATAGACGTGGGAAAGGTTTGAACATATGGGACAGTGGGGCGTCATCTGAGACTCAGCACTCTTTCCAATCACATGAAAGCCCCCAATCATTCCCTTTTATGCTTTTCCTAAATTCCCTTCCCACCCTTGACATAACCTTATTCTAGACACAGAGGTCAGCATCTTTGCAGGCTGAACTAAATATCGAGCCGGACACATCCGGCTCTGCAGCACTTATGTCAGCTGGCAGCGACTTGAGGTTGCAAACTTAGAAAGTAGTAGACATGGGCACAATATTCTAAGGACAAAAATATTCAAACCCAGATAAATCTTTCATGTCTGCAAGATACATTTTTATTCAGTTCCCTTTTCTACAAGAAGATCATACGTCTCAATCTCACTGTAAAACACAGACCTTGATAAAGCATTCTTTTCTCATCTCACTATACCATACTTCTTCCACAAATATAAGGTCCTGTGTATGATAGAGATGGAGCTATCCATCCCACATTTTGCATTGTATTTTTTCCTCTTGGAGCATACCAGATCCTACCAGTGGCACTGTATGTGTATTCGCTTTTCCCCCATTCTGTGGATGCATGCCTTATTCTCCTTTCCAGAATTCTGAGACTTGGTTAACATTCCAAGTATTGCTTTCACATATGTACCTAACTATCTCTGTTGAGTCCAAAATGTTCCCAGGTTTGGGAGTTGTAGTTAGTAACTCCAGATAAGACATTAAAGAAGCATTAGTTCCCTGGTGAATCTTAGGGGAAAATATTTGAAAAGGAACAGAATTTCCAGGGAAAAATTACAGCTGTTGCGTGTGTGACAGACAAAGTAAAACTAAAAGCGCCAATATAATGAGAGAAAAAAAGAGCCCATAAGTTGCATGAATTTTGCAAATTCCTTTACTGTCCTGTGGCCTTCTGGTCTTGCCAAGTGAGAGCCCATTTCCACAGGTGTCTTGCCTTAAGGAAACCTGTTGGAGACCTGATCTGAGACTAGGCTGCACAGCTCCTGACACTGCTCTTACTCTATAGCTGTTGTTTGAGACGGAGTCTGCTACTGACTGAGAGTTCACCATTTCTTTAGACTGGCTGGCATTTGGGAACCAGGGATCTGCCCGTCCCCACCCCTCAGCATTGGGTTACAGACACTTGCTGCTATGCTTGGCATTGACTTCAGGTCCTCATGCAGGTCCTCATGCACTTTATCCATGGAGCCATTTCTCCAGCTCCTGATGGGAGGTTTTGAGTAGGAAAAAAAAAAAAAAAAAAAAAAGACACAATTTGATCTAGTTTTGAAAGGGTTGGTGCCAATAGCTATTCTTGCTCAAACTATGTTTTAAATAGTTTTGTTTTGTTAAGGAAAATTATGTGAGTTACATTCAGAGACTTTAAGTATTTGAGATTGCCTTCCTTTGTGTTTCTTGAGCTCTAAATTTTCCCCTGAATCTCAGTAGATAATAGTGATGTCTAATATTTAATATGGCAGAAAATAAATACGAGATGATTAGTTTTTATGTAAGTAAAAATCTGTTGTTACATTTACATAAGTCTCTGATGCCCCTCTTTAATACTAATACATTTATTTAGGTCTTGCCACATACAGCTATTTTACTTAGTGCACGTACTATCTGCTTATTGTCTTCATCCTACACATATGATATAAGGTTCAAAGACAGGTTTGTTACAGCTGTGCTCTAGGGAGCTGATGCCTCTGCCTTTTATCTGGGTCTTTTAAAGGACAATCTTGCGTTTAGATGAGTCTTGTTCTCAAGAAGTATTCACTGGTTTGAAAAAAGGACTGTCAGAAAGAGGGAGGCAAGGCTCAGCTTGGCAACAGCAATCATTTCAATGAGAGGAATTTTCAGCCTTCTCCTTGGGTGAAGTATTCTGACAAAGATTCTGAAGATGTAGGAAATCTTTTGAATCTACATTCCAGTACTGCCTCAGTTTGAAAGAGTTTACTCTTTTAAAAATCCCTCTATGCTTTAAAAATAAAGCTTCTGGTGTGTTATTCTGAAGCCTATGTGCTTTGCTATAAATGGTGTCTGTTTAAGCATAGATAGTCAGGAGAAGTTGCTACAACATTAAATACTTCGGCTACCTACAAATGGCCATTCTCCAAATAGTATTTTTCTGCTGAATTTATTTTAAGTGGTGACGCTGTAGATCGCCAGAAAATAGAACAAGAGGGCAAACCCAGAAAATAAGTGTGTTTGATTTGTGCCAATCATGGCAATTTTACTTTTCACTGATAAAAAAAAAATCACTTTATTAGGCACCTTTCAGATGGGAGTGAGCAGAGAAAAAAAAATTGCTGGGGAAAAATTATTTCCCAACTAAAAAGTAAGCTTAAGATTCATATCAGAGTAATACTTTCTCCCCTTTACTTCTCCTCTGAAGGTGGGCATAGTATGCTTTGCTTGTGGCCCAGGCCAGTCAAAGAAGATAGGAAGGAAATATGAAAGCATGGCAGAGCACTGGAAATGAACCTTAAGCTTCCAACCCAAATGTTGAGATTTTTATAAATACACAATAAATATTCTTACAATTTAAGCCACTTTGTTTCTGTTCAACATAGCCATTTAAGTACTATCTGATAGGAATGTAGTATGCTCAATATTTTAAAATTTCTTTCACATTATCATTGACCATATTGTTCATTAATAGTTGTATTTAGGCACCATGGACTGGTTTGCTTGCTTTTCAGTTTAGTCACATAATACAGTGGTTTATACGAAAAAAAAAAAAAAAAAAAAAAACAAAACAAAAACAAAAAACCAAAAACCTCTGACAGAGTTTCTTCTGGGTATTTATCCCTGAGGCTTTAACATCAGTACTTCTTTTGGAAAAAATAATCCCAATTTACAGCAATTGCAAAAATGGTAATTCATCCTTCAATATTTGATTCTGAAATGAGCTTTCTCATTAAAATATTCTTCTGTCTCTTTAATTAAGATGAATTTATATGAACATTGGCATCATTTTAACACCACTCATATATAGACAGGAAAATGGATATGGAGTGTTTGTAAACAGATTATCACTACTAATCAAAAGTAAATATTAAGTTTCTTGACTGGGATGGGACACAAATTACCAGACATGGGGAAAATATAACCCATCATCCCACTTAAAGAATGATGCTGGGAGTGGCAAAGTCAACCCATTTGAGCGCATGTGTCAGTTGTATTCTTATTTAGAATAACAGTACTAAACAAAACACTTCAGCAACCATACGACTCTTTTAAATGTATATCCTTCAGAATGCCTACTCTTTTCAAGACTACTGTGTCTATTTATAATCCTGCAACTTGAGTGGAAACTTCAGATTTGGGGGAGTCATCCACATGATGATTGTTAATGAGCTGGAGATACAAGTGATTAGCAAGTCCAAAGAAACATTCCTTGTTTAGTCTTGGTTAAACACAGAGAGATGAGCGTGATTCCCTAAGTGTATAAAAGTGAATACATAGAGGAGAGGCTCCAGCTGTTCCTTGCTAGTGACCAAAAAGGCAGAAATGAGCTCCATTTGTGATCCTCTTGCAGACATAGACACAAGCAAGGGCTGTTGTTTGTATAAAATTGGGATAATGTGTCACCTCTTTCCTCAAAAGGATATTCTGGGATGTGTTAACTTTTCATGGGATCTTTAAGCTCTGGTTCATGGTTCTAAAAGAAAATGAAGTTATGTTTTAATAAGTAGAAGAAAAAATCTTTTCAATACTATATAATATTGGATGAGACACGATTCTGTGTTCTATGTTAGACAAAGTCTAACTCTAGAAAGGATACATTTGATCATTGGAGACCACGGTTAAAAACTATCAAAATTTAGAGTTACTTAAAAATTATACAATGAGACCATCTCAAGTAGTCCTTAATACATAAGCTTAGTATCCCGTGGCTTACATGGAGAATTAACTATTGATACAATTCCTTTCACTAAGTGTGGATGAAAGAAAGTTCCTAGTACACCTTGAGACCCTTTGCTAGGTGCCCCTGACTGGACTGGATTACACAGTTAATGAGACTCAAGCCTCAAGGCACTTTGTGGGGACTGCTAAAATCTTCTCCAGAGCTGTGATTAGCAATTCACCTTTGCTGCTTGGCAAAGTTTGCCTTTCAGCAGTGACATCCTTCCTACAGCTAAAGATCTCCATCTCCTGAAAGCTTTGTAGTTCAGACTTAGGGCTAGGTCTAACATGGCTCCTCAAATGGTCAGAGCAGGAGAGAGGAAAGGCCTGTTCACTGGAGAGCTGGCAGATTTACTTCTACTTCTGGCTAAAAAAAACTTTCTCACATTATTTCAATGTGTCCAGTTCAATCCAGGTCAGAAAACAGAAATGTAAAACACTTGCCAATGTTTCTGGACCTTTCAGATGCTTGGCTGGCTGAGAATGTATTTATTTAATACTGATCCTCCATTAAAAGCATTTACCCTTTCAGTCTGGTAAGTACTCTGGGAGGTACTGCGCCCAGAAAGAATGATTATCACATGACAACCTAGCATTCCCCCAACACTCTGTGCAGTATAAGTCTTCATTTATTTGATGGAACTTAGTAAGCATTCTACATGGGTATTGAAAATGTATGTGAAGCATGAAAATTAAAGTTAAACACAGAGGGCTTTCTGTCATCCAGTAAACAATTTGGTGGAGAAATACGTGTGACTTCAACAGCATGGGGTTTACCTCAGTGATGGTGGGTATTTGATCTCCAAAAATAATTAATACAAAATAAAAGATGCTGTTACTGTTAATTCAAAAATTCTTACAGAAAAATAAACTCCTTAGCCAAAGTCAACTCAAAAATAATACTAGACTTTGTTCTAAATACACAGACAACCAGATTATAAGAGAAAATATGAGTTAGACGTGGTTAAACCTATAAACCCAGAACTGTTGACATCAAAGCAGGGGATACCACCAGTTCAAGAATAGCAGAGATTACATAGTAGAACCTGTTTATAGAAGAAAACATGCAAGAAAGAAAGGGAGAGGGAGAGAGAGGAAGAAGGAAAGAGAAGAGGAAGGAAGGAGAAGAAGGAGGAAACAAAGAGGGGAAGTGGGACAGAAGAAGGAAAAGAGAGGGGAAGAGGAAGTAAAAGAAACTTGGAGCTCTGTGTATTGCATATTCCAAGAGTCGAGTCTACGTCACATTTCTTTCATGCTGTGTAACCGACTCCCCTTTATTTCAAATCAAAGACAATGGTTTTTGATGATCCCTATCTGTTTATTGTTCATTGAATACCTCTTTCATGTGAATATGTATTGATATGTGGACTTGTACTATAATTTTTTCAAGTGTTGCAGGCTAGAAAAAAAATCCTACAATATAGATTCTATGTAAATACCATTTACTAGAAATGTAAGTAGTTTTTTTTTTTTTAGAATTTTATTAAAATTGAAGAACTTAGAAAAAAGTCAGAGACAAGTGGAGACTTGTGGGGAATCCAGCCAAGACATCTGATCTCTAAGGTTGAAAGAACCTTCTTTCTCCCTCAGAACTAGCATAGCTCTTGGACTCTGGACTAACTAAAATATAAGGTGGATGAACATAACTGCTCATTTATCTACAGAAGTTGACTTTGCTCCTGTGTTATAAAGCTGAATCTCAGAGGAAAGAACAGCATGCCAAAGTATACCTGCATTTGTACTGCTCAGTAGTGACTCTATGGGAGGAAATCTACAGAACATGTCTTATGTGCACTACTGTTGACTATCAGTTTGATTCTGAATTCATGACAAAGGAACAATTATCATTTTTTGTGTGTGCTAATGACACATGATAGCTAATTCACTATGTCAGCAATATTTCTAATTCATAAGATATAGAAAATTAGTTATTTTCTATTAAAGTCCTCCATCTGTACATAAATTCAACCAGAAAAATAGTTGGTTACTCCATGCCATTTGGGCTTTTCTTTACAGGAAGGTCATTAATGTGCTTGTCAGGTTCCACAGCTGGATGAGATTAATTGTTATCTTTCTTTTTCTAGATTATTGAGGAGTGTCTACACTGATTTCCATAGTGGCTGCACCAGTCCTTACTCCTACCAGCGATGAATAAATGTCCCCTCTTCCCACATTTACACCAGAATCTGTCATCACTTGTGTTTTGTTCTTAACTATTCTGACTAGAGTAAGATGCAATCTCAAATATAGTATTAATTTTAATTAAATAATTTAAGTATTATTTCCCAGATACTTAATATTTTAAAATATTTCTCAGCCTTTTGTAATTTATCTTTTGAGAACTCTTTGTTTAGGTTCATGCCCCATTTTGGGGGAGGTGATGTTTATTTTCTTGATGTTTAGGTTTTTTTTTTATTTCTTTGTATATTCTAGATACTAGATATGGCAGCTATGCAGTGGTTAAGGTTTCTCCCCATTGTACCGGCTATCTCTTTATTTAGAGATGGTGTTCTTTTGTGGTTCAGAAGCTGTAGTCTTACATGGTTCCATCTGTTGGTTGTCAGCCTTAATACCATCGCTATTGGGGTCCCGTTCAGAATATTCTTTCTTGTGCCTGTAAGCATATTCCCTACTTTTTCCCCTCTCAGATTAAGGGTATCGTGGGTTCTGTGGAGTCCCTTTTTCCATTTGGAGTTCAGTTTTATGAAGGATAAGGTACAAGGATCAAGTTTAATTTTCTCCATGTAGCTATCCAGTTTGACCAGCTCTGTTTGTTGAAGATGCTGTCTTTTCTCCAATGTGTATTCTTTGCCTTTTTGTCAAAATTACATAAGCCTGCAGAATGGCTTATATGTGGTTTTCAGTTCTGTTCTGTCAGTCACAATGTCATGTTGTTTCTTATTACTGCAGGATAACTTTAAATTTGGGATGGTGATACTAAAAGTATATTTTTATAAAATATATTACTTGGCAATTTCATGAACAGAAGAATTAAACAGTGGTTTCAATTATGTTTCTTATCAGCATAATCAATTTTCTTTATAGATACATGGGATTTTGCCTTATTAGATATCTTATTTCTGAATTAATCCTGTCTGTGAGAAAGTCAGCCATACTAGCATTAGTCTACATAAATAGCAACCAATGTAACACATTTCAAAAATCTCAGAAATATTTTGTACCACATTTGTGGTATTGTGTTCCCCCAAATATTGTGCATGCTAATAAACTTATCTGGGGTCAGAGACAGCAGCCACAATATTAAACATAAAGGATAGGCAGAGGTAGCACACACCTTTAATCCTAGCATTCCAGAGGCAGAAATCCATGTGTTCAAGGATACAGACAGCCATGGTGACTCATGTCTTTAATCCCAGAAAGCGAGCCTTTAATCCCAGGGAGTGGTGGTAGAAAGCAGAAAGGTATGTAAGGCGTGAGGACCAGAAACTAAAGGCATTTGACTGGTTAGGCATTTGGCTGGTTAAGCATTCAGGCTTTTGAGCAGCAATTCAGCTGGATCAGAAGCTTCCAGTCTTAGGAAACAGGATCAGCTGAGGAACTGGTGAGGTGAGGTGGCTGTGACCTGTTCTGTCTCTCTGACCTTCCAGCATTGACCCCAATAACTGGCCTCGGGTTTGATTTTATTAATAAGAACTTTTCAGATTCATGCTACACACATTCCTTTTCATGAATTAAAATTCATGATTTAAAATTAATCATGAATATTTTGTAACAATAAAAGCTAACCTTTATTAGAAATGGTCTAATTGAACTTAATATTTTTTAAATGTGCAATATCGTAAAGTGATTGTGTTACACTTTTGATGTCTTCCATCATAAAACTATTTTCTTATTTTCACAGTCAAGAAATGAAGGAAACCATAATTATATGCATTGTAACTGCTTAGCTTGTCTGCCATCCTGGACATGGGTGCAATAAAGAGATCTTACTGAACTCTGGATGATTTTCTTTTTCCTTAGGCAACTTCTTGATTGGGGCAGGCCATTGGTGAACTGAGCGGCAGTGTTGTCTGGCTTCCTCGTTGTTTTAATTTAATTCACATATGACTGACAAACTAAAATCTGCAATTTTAAGTAAGACTAAAGGACGTTCTGTTGATAATCCATGGGGATTTAACCAGTTCCAAGTGGATCATCATAGACTTTGTTTCTTCTTCCTTCTTTGCCACCCCTTTTCTTGGGTCAGTTCTCTTATATTGCTCCAAATACACTGAGATGGTGACTTCCCCAGATCACATCTAAAGGACTTGACTGGCTTTGGACACGGACATTAGGATCTGCTAACAAAGGATAGTATAACAGAGGACCTAGTTGATAGCTACACTTAAACTGATCAGGAAAGTTCTACACATAAACAAACCATGAGTAATTTCAACTTGTCTAAGAGCCCCAGTCATCCTTACTAATAATTGCAATTCATTATTTGGTCATTTTAAACATCTCTGATTTATACTGACCTTGTTAATCATGGTGCTCATTTGTTCACACAAATGACTTTTATAAAAAGAGGTCATGCTGCACAGCTTGCTAGCAGATTTCTACTGACTGATATTGGCTCTCTGTTTTCATATTACTTCATTTATTGCATTATTAAATCAATAGTTACTTTAGAAGCCAAGAAAATGTTTTATATTGCAATATGGTTGCCTCCCTGGAGTTCATTAACTCATTTTCCTTCAATTAACTCTGTATCTACCACACCCATCTACTAGCGTTTCTGATTCTGCAGTCCCCTTTTCCTTGCAAGTAGAGATGTCAATTTTGTCTTGAATCTTGCAAACTAGGACTCTGTTTTTATATCAGTGTTGTTTCCATAAAGAAGAAGAAAATTCTTTGAGATGAATTTATGTCATTAATATCTGTAGGTCAACATATATTTGTTGATTATCTCTGGAAAGAATAGCAGGGTTTATGGAAAAATTTGGTTTGCCCTTTAAATAACCCCTTTATGATGTAATTTTATTCTAATGCATCAGCATAGAGACAGGGGTTTTCTCCTTATTTAGACGTACACAGCTGGTTTACAATGGCACCAGAGACAAAGTTCATAGCTTCTAACCTAGTCAGAGGTCTTTCACCTACATCATCAATCTTAGTTATGTTTTAATGTTTATTTATAGTAGCACAAGTTCAAGTTCAAAATGAGATGAAATTAATAACCCTCATACTTAAGATAGTGAGCTTTCTATGCAACTTAAATGCCTACTTTTTTATTAACAGCTTTAATTTGTATCAAGTCTTAAATTTTGTTTAAGATGCATACTGTCTAATGTTTTAAATCCATTTTGAATATTCTGATTTTTAGTATTAATCCGTATAGAGGATGACTGCACTGCAAAGCCCACAATTTCAGTCACTGGATTTTAAAACATTATCTTCATTATGAATTATCCATTAGAAAATGTAGCCTCCACTAACTGACCATTTGCACAACTGGACTCAGCATACATTTGAACGACTAAACCGATGAAAGCAACAGCTAGTGAACTCCTTGATTTTTGGGTTTATAATCTCTTCAAGATAACATTCCGTATTGAGCAACAAGAATGCTTTCACTGCCCTTTTCTGGGAAATCTGTTCTCCCTGAATTCAAGATCAGAGGTTTGCCTTAGTGTTTTAAAGGCCCATAACTTTCATTTTATAAAACAAGAGAGAACAGAGGAAAGTTACATGCAATCAAATAGAGATTCTCACCCATAAAGCTCACTTGGCTACATAAGTGGTTTTTTTTGTTTTGTTTTTCTAGCCAAATTTGCACTTTGTTCTCATCTCCACATTTCTCTATCTAAAAGGGAGGATGCTTAGGCTAGGCTGTCAGCTTTTCCAGCAAGACTCACAAAATACTTTCCTGATTCTGCAAACTAAACTCTTGACTCAGTGTCTCACCCAGCAGACATTATTCATTTCGGACAACCCAGCTGCATTTCAAATTTTATGTCTGATATCTTTCCTCCACGAGTTAAGTTACAAAAAGAAATGAGAATGTTAAAGGAGTTACATTTAATAGTTTCATTGAGAGACAGAAAATCTGTTGATATAATCAACACTCAAAGGATGAGGGGAAGATCTCTTGTTGCTAGCAGTTTTAAAACATATTGGAATAGGTAGGACTCATGATTTATGCTTTAAAAGGTCTGGTGACCCTTTTTATTGATAAAATGTGTGAACAAATAATTAAGTCAATTAAACTTTTTTTCTTTAGGTGAAAATCTGTCTTGCAATGGAAGTTTATGTCTTATGATGGAAGCATCATCAAAAAGGAAGCAGAATATGAAACTCTCCCAGTCATAATAAGATGAAAATATATATATAGATATACATGAAATTTATTCAATTGTCTGAGAAGGAATAAATTGAAATGAAGGAAAACAAAACCAGGCAGCCAGAGGTTAGATGTAAATGTATTAATTCTATTAGCAGTTGGTATCAAAAAGTTTAAAAATTGGGACTGTCTCCTCAAGGCAAATAAAACATCACAGTCGGGATATGAAATAGAATTAACGCATAGTTTGTATTAGCTACTCTTTCTGGTGCTGTAACAAATTAACATAAGAAAAACAATTTAAACAAGGAAGAGCTTATTTTGGCTCATCGTTCAAAGGTATAGCCATTCTGGCAAGCTTGTGATGGCAAGAGCTCACGGCAGCTGGTGGCATGCGTCCCCCTTTAGGAGTTAATGAATGATCATGTTCAGCTCATTTTCTCCTTTTTATTCCATTGGCAATTTTCATGGGTAATCTAACCTAGAGATTGCCAACAAATGCCCAGAGGCTTGTCTCCATGATGATTCTGGATCTTGTCACATTTGACAATCCACATTACCCATCCCATACACATAACATTCAGATTATTTTACCAAGATTGTCAGTCTTTAGCTAATAGACCATCATTTCAAAGCACAGATTCAGAAAGAGATGTGAAAGAAAGTAGCAGTAGTAGAAAGGGAAGTTGAAAGACTAAGACAATACTACCATATCAGGAAGTATATCAGGCTATCTAGATGTGATCTCTAATGCAGGAAGGAGAAAATGACAGTATTGAATTATGACCCAAGTTTGAATTTTATCCTCAACTCTATAAAGTAAAATATTGCAGCCAGACTAACTGACTTCATGCTGTTTTAGATTTTACAAATATACCTTAACTTGGATCAGAATTCATTCTTCCCAAGCACAATGTAGAAAAGACGAGCTGACAGAAGATTTGCTATTAAATGGAAATGTCACAACAATACAATGAAAATCTGCAAAACTCTAAAACTTCTAATTTCTCTAATTGATAGTTCATTTACACAAGTTATTTTCCTGAAAAAATTTAAATTCATAAAAACTATCATGAAAATAAAATCTATCCTTAAAAGCCTAAGAAAATGATAATTATAAACAATTAACAACAATAAAATACAGAGTAACTTAAACAATTGTACAAGCTCCCTTTGACTAATCAATATTTGTTGACTTGGAAAATTGTAGAATATCTTTCTTATGATAAAGCAGATAGAATTCAAATTTCTGGTCATGCATAGATAGGCAGTTCCTCATATTATGGAACTATAAATGTAAACCAGAAGAAAATTAGGACTTATATGGAATTACAAAACATTTTTTTATTTTGGTGATCCATGTAATTGAAAATATTGGCATGATTTAAATTGGAATTATACAGTTAATGCCCTTAATTATCAAAAAAACCTATTTTTCTAAAAGCATAATCAAGAAGAAAAGATAAATCATGTGTCTTATATTGCTATATATTCAAATCCCACTGGCTATTTTGTAAGCCATTATTAAGTAATATACTATGTTTCATACTGGAAATGAATATAAACTAGCAGAAGCCAAAGGAGAAATAAACCACACAGAAATTCTTCAGAATTTGATGTTCTAGATGCAGGTAAAAAAAAAAAGTGTCTAGTAATGAGTAGTAAAAATTAAAACCTGCACTGAAAGCACCTGTAAGGAATAAGGAATCCTTGAAAATAATCAAAGCGGATTGGAAAAAGAAAAAATTGAAATCAAAGTTAAATACAAGGGTCATGATCAAAAACATAAATTAGAAGAATTTATCTTAAGTATATCATGGGTGATCAAAATGTGAGTGCTTTTTATATTACTAATAAACTTTGAAATGTCTTGACAATTATAAAATTGTAATAGGGAGAAAAAGAGACAGATGAGAGAAAGAAATAATAGCTCACACTGCTGAGCAGTGATAAAGAATTTCCACCATTTTGAGAAATATGTAAGATACTCTACACACCTCTAGGACTCAGTTGTTACTGTATATCTTATTGCTCACAGTCCCTCAGATTGAAAGACAGTACGTTCTTTAGGACTTTCCTTGGGAGAAACAGTCATCTGGCTTTTGTCTTTCTCCTAGTGGTTTCCAATAGCACAATAGCACAAAGAGGTAAAGCAAAATCTAGTATTTTATAAGATCTCTGCAAAAACTAAATGTACTCACTTTTCCCTGTATGAAGCAGTCACTTGATATGGACAAACTCATACTCAACATAGTGGAGACACGTGATGTGTCCACAGTAAAACATACTATGATCATAGGAGGAGGGACAGTTGTGTAAAGAACACACATTACTCCCAATCTCAAGAGGTGCAACTGACCCAGTGAGGGGAAAAAAAGTTGAAAAGCAAGGACAGGGATATACACATAAAGCCAAAGAGGCCATACTCCCTTCACAGCATTAATGTTTAGACAGCTTAGCTTTCAACACCTTCAGTAAAAGCCATCGTGGTGATTATGTTTAACACAATCACATAGACTAAAGAGTTTTAAGTTGAAGAAAAAGGTTCTCAGACCAGGTGCAAAGCAAAACTCAGCTAAAACATACTAGCTAGACATGTGTATTAGAGAAGATTCAGACATTTTAGAAGATGAAAAACACGTACTGTAAAAGTGGTAGATAAAAGGAAGTTGTGAAGTCTGACAGCTGCCCTGATGGCTGAGATTCATTGGAGATGATGAATGCACTGAACGCCTCTCATTAACCTTTCTATCCTCATTTCTACCTTTCTTTTGACAATCCCTAGGACTTCTGACAGATACATTTGCCATTAAATACCCACTTTATGGCAAAAAGTCTCCTTTTAAGAGAAGGCAAGCCTGTAATGAATAAAGGAGAGTGATTGGGGGGGAGGGTGTCATCAAAGGACATGATGTACATTTGTGAAAATATTATGATAAACTCACTACTTTTGAGTAATTATGATAAAACTTAATTACTTTTGCAATTATTATACACTGAGGCACATCCCCCTTTTCTTAAAACATGAAGACAAAAGTACCTCAGTTATACAAGTGAATGGGTTGTATTTAGTTATTTAGAGATATATATATGTATATACATATATGCATGTACAACAATTAATGGAAGAAGAGGTCATGAACTTGAAAGAGAGCAAGGAGTTGTATTTGAGAGGATTTGAACAGAAAGGGAAAAGAGAGAAGTTATATAATTATATTATAGTTTCAAAAAATAAAAGATATAAATTGTTTAAATAATTAAAAAAAACATTTCCTTGCTGTTCTCATGCATCTCTACTGTTGCCTACTATTGGAAGACTACAAGTATCTAGTGTTTTCATGTGTTCAAATGAAGTTGTGTTTCCCAGGCCACTGCTGATATCCTTCATTATATTTGTTTGTTTTGTTTCTTTCCACTCGTATAAAGTGCTGTAACTGTATATGCCACAATATCTCCTTTTTAGTTGCAAAAGCTTGAAATCATTTTTACTACAAACATTTCAAAGATACTACCCTTAATTGAAGGCATGTGTAAGCAAATACAAATATTAATAAAAACCAGATTTGGATGGATTATTCTAGATTTCATGAACTGAAGTGTTTATACTACTGAGAGATAGTGAGTATGTTTTTAAAGAACAGTTTTGCTTTCTTGTTCTGGTTTGTTTATAAATGAAGAGCTGGACAATGCCAAATTATAGTATTTGGAAAGTTGTTACTGTGAGTATAGTAAGAAGAAAAATGGGAGCAAAATTATTTGAATTCTAACTGATTTCGACAGAATAATGTGATATAACCTTGAAATTATTTTTCCATTTGAAAAATAGTGAACCATATTGTGGTTGGTGTAAGTGAGCAAGGGAACATCATATATGATTGCAGTCTGTGTCCTCTAAAATAAAAATACATGTTAATGATATAATACTTAGGTTCCCTTTGTTTATCATTTGTGTTTACAAACTTCTCTCTGTTGAATGCCCTGGTCTATATCTGGATGTGATGACCTCACCCAATGCTCTGTCTACATCCACTTCTCCTAGGAATGCCCACACATCATCTCTGTCTCCTTACTTCTATCTCTTACAAAACTTTTCTATACCCTAGGCCCCAAAAATGTATCTAGAACTAACTATCAGATACTCCCAAATCAGCACCTGCTTAGTTATTTGTGGTCACCCAGAGTATTTTCTTGCCGAGAGATTTTCAACAAAACACATCAATCTACTATCCTCTCTAATTATAGAACACATATGTAATTAATGAAAAGGGCAGATAATGGGGGGCAGTTAAGGTTTAAGTATAAATTGGGAAAGGGGATAAAAGGGTACTAGAGGGGCATTAATCAAAACTAAAGATGTATGGAAAACCTCATGGAAACCCAGTAGCTTACAAGGTAATATTAAAATATAAATTTAAAAAAGAATTTGAATGGAAGTACCCTGCATGAGTGGATAATGCTGATCTAAGGAGACATGAACTGTTGAACAAAATTTACAGTGCCAGGCATGCAAATTCATATCTCCCTGTGAGATATAAGTTATATGGCTGTCTTTCATGTCAGATTGCTAGGGGAGAAGAGACATCAGTGGTCTTATTCACACTGGATCCTGCATGCTGCAATACCATCCTGCCAGGCAAGATGTGCTCACTGTGAAATAGTGGCATGACAGTTTGTGGTCATAGTCAGTGTGGACACTAATAACTGGTTAAATTTCTGAGAATAACTGTGAATGGTCAGCCCTAAATGGCACATCTTTATCAACCTCCCTCACTAAGTCTCAGGGCATGATGAGGAGGCAGAATGAATATAAAAGAGCTAGAGGGTTGGAAGGACTGCTGGGACATGCTGTTGTCTAAGCTACTATATGACTATTGTACTCAAGAGTTTGTTGTTACCTTTATGAGACTTATAGAAGACCACAACAGCCAAATTTCCACCATGGGTAGGGGAAAAGTCCGCAAGGCCCCATCTCCACCCAAGTAGCTACTGGCAGACCATTGCTGCTGAGGGAGTCATTCTCTTCTGAGGTTGTGACCACTGGTAGGTTGCCTATGCTCTAATGTGCCTCAACACTTGTACACATGGGCAGCACCTATTGGACTTGGTAAGTTATTATTTAAAAAGAAAGAAGACTTGAAGTTGGGAGAGGGATATGTTGCCAGGAATTGGGAAGTTTGAGGTAGGAAGTTCTGTCGAATGTGGTCACATTTCATTGTACACGTTCATGAAATAATAACAATATTTTTAAAAATATTAAAGACATTAGTCACTAAGAAAGCCCTTTAAATATCTTGTACTCTTAGACTTGTGGGTGCTTAATTATTGGAAAGGCATGGAGACATCCCAGCCTCTTCACTCACCCTCTGTGTGTCATCTTTTCAGAAAGAACTCTGTTGAGGGATGACAGGGAGGAAATGATGTCTCATTGGTTATTTTTTTTTAAATTACTCATTTTATATTCAATTCTGTAAGAAAAAAACTTTCTTGTTTCCCAAAGCTTCTATGACTTCTCTTATATGTTCACCTACCAAGTAGGTACATGATATCAACTGGAAAGAATTAAATATAGATTGGCTTAGCTTAAAATTTAGAGTATGGAGCTGGTGTCATACTCTTGTAATACCAATACTTCATATAAATAGCAGGAGGACCACGAATTAAAGGCCAGCCAGGGCTACAGATAGAGCTGATTTCAGAATAAACAGGTAATTAAACATGCAACAAAACAGAGAGCAATTATTTGAAAGTCTTCTTCTAGATGAGTCATTTTGGAATAAAACTCTGTGGCTTTTAGACCTTTGCCTAACTTTCCATGGTTTTCCTGAGGTCACTTAAAGCATGGTAGACAGACACTAAAGATCTTATGGTGACAACAAAAAAGGCTTTCCTAGGTTCATGCTGAGGCTCAGCACTTTTGACAATGTGAGTGACTGGTCCTAGTCAGACCATTCTCCTTGATATTGCTGATGTCCATTTGATTAACTTGTGCCCTATGTATTCTGAGTTTCCTCAGACCTAGGGTGACCTTTTGTTCTTACCTGCTCATCTGCACCCATTCTCTCTCTCTCTCTCTCTCTCTCTCTCTCTCTCTCTCTCTCTCTCTCTCTCTCTCTCTCTCTCTCTCCCTCCCTCCCTCCCTCTCTCTTTCCCTCCCTCCCACCCTCCCTCTCTCTCTCTCTCTCTCTCTCTCTCTCTCTCTCTCTCTCTCTCTCTTTCTCTCTCTCCTCTCTCTCTCTCTCTCTCTCTCTCTCTCTCTCTCTCTCTCTCTCTCTCTCTCATTCACTTGCTAGTGTTGTGTACCTTTTAGTCTTTGTCACACTCATGGCAAGTATGTTTGTCATCAATGGTTTCATAAAACCAGAAGTGGTGTCTTTCCCTGCTTGACTGAACCATGTCTTCCTCATTGATACGCTGGCAGTGATTTTTTGTTGGCATGAAGTCACCTTGCAGATCAGTTACTTCTGCACAAACTCATTCTTTTGGCATTCTCCTCTATCTAACACATTCATTCATCACATTCCAGGCCATTGTCCAGAGAAGGGAGACATAGATTCGCTCAACGCATTCACCAGCTATCCTCCATTTATCTTTTTCCTACTTTTCAAAGTGAGAAATTATTAGCTGTATTTCCTTGAAAATATGATAATGGGTGGAGAAAATCACTTCCAGTAAAATAATGCAATTTTAAAAACTGTTTTTTTCCAGAATACTGTTGATATGAAAAGAAGAAGCAAAGTAAAAGACATCTTGGTATAATCTAGCCAAGATATCTCATGAATGTCTGCTGTCCCCTCCTCTCTGTCACACAGCTTCCCTATATCTGCTGGGTACTCCAATTGTCACATGGGTTTGTCCTTAGCCTCTTTTCATTCTTAATATTTAGTTTCTTAACACTTTCATGGCTTCACGTAGAAATGATGATTTATGGCTCCCTGGGATGAGAGTTAAGTGATATTCTCTATTTCTGTTTACTAATATAATTCCTTGTAGGTATTGAAGGCTCAATGGCTAATTATGAATGAAGTAAGTGCCTGTTCCCTCACAGCTGAAAATTTTCCAAGATGGTTCAACTTGTTTCATATGTAAGTGGAAATCAAATAAAAAAGAAATGTAGCCCACACATATATTTAGTGATTGCAGGGATGATTTTTGGTTTTTTTTCCAGAACAGAGAATTTTTATGTAATAATAGGGTTTTAGAAGAAAAAGTTCAACTTCTAACTGTAGAATTTTGGTTTTGACTCATTGTTCTTCATTTTGTATAACTGTATGAATCTTAGCCAAGCAAAAATAAATCAAGAGTTCTCTAAAGCATATGAATAACATAAATCTCTTCCTTCTATATATTGTCTGCTTGCCTGAAGGAGAAACCAGAGCAACTGAAGATACTTTAAGAATAACTGAACTTTTCTTTTCAGAATTCTTTGAAGCTGAGAACAATTTCGAATATCAATTTTAAAGATTAAATAACATAAAACACTCAGTTGCAGCAATAATACACTATAATTAACTAAAAAAAACCAAACTACTACAGTTGCTTTGATAGTTATCTAGATTCTAGCTATATGTTAGTGATTCCTTTACTTAGTATGAACCTACAGATTGGACCCTATTTTTACTACTTGACAAGAGAATGGACTGATCAATGAAATAATAATTCTAAACAGCCAGATTTTCTTTCTTCTTAAAATGTCTAATTTTTTCTTTATCATTATTTAAAAATTTTCCCACACAACAAATTTTACATGGAAACTAAATAGTTCTTTATTAAATGAGTCAAAGTTGATAAAGTCTTCTTTTATTTGCATTTTATTTTGGCATAACAGGTTAATAATTCTCATTTCTAAAATAGAAATGAAGGAACAGTGGCAGAGAAAAGGGCTGAATGTCGGCCAAGAGCTGCTATTTAAATTTCATTGTATTAGGTCTTGTTTTAGGTTTGGTCCTCATTTGTACATCCATATGAATACAGTCATTATGTAAATACAAAGAGCAACTAATCGAGTAAAATGATTAAGCTGCAGTAAAATGTTTCAAATGTGCAACTTTCTCTTTAAGATTGAAACATGCTATTGCTTTCTTTTTCAAAACATTCCAATAAAAAATAGGGTAGCCACATTTATGATAAAAGAGATACCTCCAGTGTTTCTAGACAAGAAATTGAAAGCAGAAATTCAAATTATGCTGATAATTTCCCTTCAATAGTTTTTCACACAAAGTGATGTAATTAGAAACAGAGACGCCATGTGTTCATCTAGGAGAGAACACATATCTTGTTAATGAAATCACTTCCATAAACATTTACTTGTTTATATATTTATTTTATTTATTAGAAAAAATCTCTAAATTGAATTTTAGTCTGTCATTTTTGTTTATATATTTAATAAATTAAATTTATAAGACTTTAAAGATTGGAATGAATCTGAAAACTGACATATCATCTTCATCTTTAATGGTTTGTGATTTAAAAAACCTATTAACTGCAAATTCAATGGGAAAACTTACACATTATATTTTGACAATTTTCAATTGTAATTTCCTCAGACAAGTTTCAACTCCAAAATGTTGACTCGTTGAAAAAGAACATGAAGGTTCTTTGCATGCCTCTACCAAGGTCTATTATATCTACAATATTAAAACTACATATATTTTCAATATTTTAGAACATTTGTATAGACTATATACAGCAAAAGCTATAAAGTGAGTTTTCATTTACTTTATATTAAATTGCAAATTATGAATTCTGCTCAGATCATGTCTAGGTGGGCTCTTTATGTCTGATTGCTGGTGGAAAAGAAGGATAAATCATGGAAGTGACATCTTCCACCTTCTCCATGATAGGAAACAGTGCATTCTATGTGTATGTGGCTGAAATTAACAAAAAGGTTCTTTGTTCACTGGATTTGAACATTTGTTTGTTTATCTTTTCTTGAGCAGCTTCTACAAATGCAAAGTTTTAATGACCTAATATATTACAGAACTGGCCTTTGTTTATCTTCCCCTTATTTGACCACCCACACGGCGAATGTTGGACTTTACATCTTCCTATAATGAATACCACATGGAGGAGACCCACTTTACCAGACCTGTAGAACAATCACAAAATGAAGCCTTGATTCTATTTCCAAAAAGTGGCAAATAATTTTCTGCTTGTGGCTTTGTCTAACTTATTAGGCATGTATCAGAGAGTATTTCTATAGCTAACCAAGAAAAGTACAGCCCTACAACACAATCACAGACTTAGGGTTCAAGAAAAACCATAGATATCAAGTAAAACCAACAGGTTTTTTATAGGCAATAAAACTGACAGCAAGATAAGATGAATTTTTCCCATCATTATTATGAAAACCAAATGAGGTTTGGGGACTTGGTTTAATTAACTATCACATTCCTATTGAATCTATCAGTAAAAGATTTGGTACAGGAAATTTGATAATATGTACAGTTATGTCTTTTGCCATTTCATATCATTTGAATGTATCAAGTGTCGTCATAGTGATATTAGCTGTAAACAATTTTAAACTTGTTTAAATTTAAATTTAAATTTAGACACTTCATTCTTTTACTGATCAATTTTCCCCTAATAAGCAATGTTCTTGTAGATTATTTTTTGTCTTGAGCCCAGCTCATCTTCCTGGGATCTGAGAAGACTGCTGGAATGCTGCAGGATAGCAAATTTTCATATATGTATATATATATATATATATACATATATATATACATATATATGTGTGTATATATATGTATATTATTTAAAAAACTGCAAGCAAATAAAATCATCACACAACAAAGTTAACTAGACCCAAAGTCTATATAACTCAGTGAACTTCTGCATTAGAATAGGCATTTGGAATATAAGCTTGTAGCTTCAAATTAAAATTTTCACTTTCTCTTTTTTCTTTTTAATACATTTTTAAATAAAATGGAAGTTATCAGTTCCCCCCTTCTCTTTTCTCTCTCAGGCCCTCCTACATACTCTCTCTCCAACCTACCCCATGCTCTCCTCATTATCAAATTAATAACTTCTTTTTCTTTGATCATTATAGTTACATAATACGTTTTTCGTGTATGTACAAATATATAAATTCAACCTGTTGAGTCTGATTTTGTTGTTTATTTGTAAATGGTTTCGGGGCTCCTCCCTGGCAGAGGCTAACACTCCCTTGTCAGCAATCATTAGTGGCCTGCAGCGAGCAATGTTTTCCCTTCCACACTGACATATCCATCCTGCTCCAGCTCTGTTTGTGCGGCCATTTCTCAGAGAGTCTGTTTCACAGCACACTTCCTCATGCCGTCTTAGAATCTCCATTCCCTGTCTTAAGTACTATTCCCTGAACCTCAGATGTAGGAGCTGTGATGTAGATGTATCCACCAAGGCCAGACTACCCTCAGCCCTTTGACATTTGCGTTGTGCCTTGTGGGTTTTCTGTCACAGCCTGGATTTGCTGTAAAGAGAGTTTATTTGACAAGGAGTGGTAAGATTTAGAATGTAGTAAGAAATTACACTGTCCTAGCAAAGTGGCGGGTAACAGACCCCACCACCCGCAAGGTCCGTTACATCTCTAGCTCCAGAAAGTTGGCCAGGTTTACAGTACCAAACATGATTTCCTTGCAGTTGAGTGGCCGTAAGTCCAATCAGACAAATTTTTGTCACTATTAACAAGTGCCATTTATTGCACCTTTACATATATTTTTTGCCATACTAGTCACTGTTGTGGTTTGTAGGTGTTGCAACTGGGTAGGACTAATAATTGTATCCCTCCCTTGGCAGCTTGCTGAGTGTTTTCTGGCATGATGAAAGCTAGAGTCCAGGAAGGAAGCTTTAATTTCTATCCAGTTCAAATCATCTGAGTCCTCTGCCATAAGTGGGAGGTGTTTTCAGCAACAGGGGCTTAACAGTCCCTAACCAACAACTGATGCTTACAGCAATAGCCTATATTGTTTGGGAGTCAGTAACCATTTGTTAGGCAGAACACTGTTCTTATACTTTCCACAAGGCTTCTTAGTCACGAATGATGCCTGAATCTTTGTTAACAAATATAGATTTCAATTATTTCTACACAATCTCTCTCTCTCTCTCTCTCTCTCTCTCTCTCTCTCTCTCTCTCTCTCTCTCTCTCTCTCTCTCTCTCTCTCTCTGTCCTATGGTGTACCTGCTTATACACACACACAAGGATACCAGGGGAAGGCATCAGATAGCTTTTTTTATTGCTTTCCACATAATTTTTTGATACAAGGTCTCTCACAGAACCCAGTGCTTACTGTTTCATCTAAATTGTCTGGCTAATGGCCTCCCAGGATTTGCTTGCCTCCATGCCTTAGTTCTAGGATTGCAGGCACAATGGTCATGCCTGTCTTTCTGTTGTTGCTGGGGATTCAAATTCATGTTATCTTGCTTGGACAGCAAGCATTCTTATTTTTGGAGCCATCTCATTAGGCCTTTTATACAATATTTTTGAGAATCATTGTGAATTTCTAAACAAGATTTAATTATGAAAAATTCTGTTGAGAATTTGGTATTCTATATATGCAGTTCAGTTTCATATCTAGCATGGAGTTTTAACCTCATATCTTGGTTACTTTTGACTGTATCTCTAGAATGTCTTATTACAAGAGAAAATTAAATTTTTTAATCATGTGTAGTCATTGGATTAATGGATTAGAGATGACATAAAATTTGTTGGATGTTGGAAGATTAGAGTCACAGTAGCCTAAAGGGTTATTCACAAGAAGCATCTTGCATTGCAAGCCAGGGTAAAACTCTCCTCTTATTTTTATTTTGTTGGAGCTGGGATGGTGCATGCCCTGGAACATGTGAAAGTCAGAGGACAACTTTGTGGAACTGGCTCTATCCTTTGACCTTTGGGTTGTTTCCAGGGGTGGAACTCAGGTCACTAGGCTTGCATGGTGAACACCTGTACTGGGGTGCCATCTCACTGACCCCTGACCTTCCTTTTGAGGAATAACATTGATGATCATTTTTATACCTTATCTTTCATTATAGATATTGCAGTTTGAACGAACATTCTGCCATTCCTTCCCTTTTTGAAAATCTTTTTCAATTATTCTAATCTTTTCCATTTTCCAGTTGTGTTTCAGGCATAAAGACAACTCTAAATTTCCTTCAGTTTTTCATGCCAGTGACAATTTGCTGTCCTATTAAAGGTTATCCTCAAATGGACTTTAAGATTCAACAGATATATTTCACTTAATTGTTTAGTGAGTTAGGTAAACCTAGATTATTCTATCCTGTGTCCATTTTGAGTTCTTGGACCATATCATCAAATCTAATTTAAACTAATACATTCTACTCAGAACTAGAAGATACTCATATCAACAAGAAAAATAGATGTTCCATGAGTACTATTATCTACAAATCTCATATTCCTCTCATTCCTTCATGTTCTTGTCCAGAATAAAGTTAAGAAGGCAAACTCAATCTGCTTGCATTCAATAATCTGCTTGCTCTACTTGTGTCGGCCTCTGTTTCTGTAACTACTTAGGTGAGAAAACAATTTAAGAAGACTTATTCTAGCTCTCGGGTTTCAGAGCTTTCTGTCAACATCAGCTGGCTCCAGTGTATTTGAACACGAAAGGCAAAACATCATGGTAGAGGGTAGCAGAACAAAGTAGCTAATCAAATGGAGTATTGCAGAAAAAGCCAGAGGAAGGGTCTGACCAAGCTGTATTCCTCCAAGCAAGCCTCCCAAGACTCAGTTCTGCTACCTAGCTTCTAGATTCCAGCAGTCCATTCAACTTTGAGTTTATCCACGTATCAACATATTGGTAAAGTTAGTGTGTTCATGATTCAGTCACATCCCAATAGTGCTAGCTGGTGAAGACAGAGCTTCTAATGCATGAGCCTGTTTGAAAACTTTATATTCAAACCTCAACATTTCTTCTGTTCCCATGTGATTAAATACTGCTGAAAAGATTGCTTTGATAGGGCAGATTTCTAGTTCCAACCTTTAAAATAGCTTCAATATTGCCTTCCAGGTCTAATGCATCTCTGAGCTACTTTCTTAGTCTCAGTGCTTTTATGTGTTCCTTTCTACTTTCATTAAGCTCTCAGTATCCTTCTTCATTCTTAGAAGATGATTGTACATGTAGTTCAAAGACATAATAATGGTAGTAATAAATACATGCATAGTACTAGGTGTAGGGCACCAATCCTCAGGAAAGATAGTATTTATTACAATTTTGAACTGTGAAAATTGAGGTGCAAAGTATAAATAATTTTCCCATCCATATTGCCACAGCTGGCAGATGAGGGTCACTGCCTCGCTCAGGATTCAAGGGGTCAGGATCTAGTTTGGGTCTGGGGTTTTGACTGAAGTAGATAATGCCACTTCATGATAACAACACCACAAGCATTCCCAGATCACCTACAGAACAAAGAAGCTCTGCCCATCTGAGGTTAATCTCTCATATCACGGGTGATTTGAGTTTTGCACTCTTCGTCTCAGTATTTGCTATGATTTTTTGCTTACTTTTTTATTTTTATTTTTTCCCCTTTTATTGATAATAGATTTTTTTCCCCTCACATAATATATACTGACTAACGTTTCCCTTCCCTCTGCTATTCTCAGTTTCTCTATACTTCCCTTCTGGTCAGGGACCAGCCTGACATAATAGACACGAAAAATATAGATGTCCATTGCCAGCGATGAGTTGATGCCCATGAGGTCTCAGCAATGCCAGGCTGGGGCAGCTGCGGCTCCCTCCCCTGCTGCTGCTGCTGCCGTTCGCAGCTTATGGAGCAGCTTCTTGTTCTAGACTGCTGGGTTCGAGGTGGCGCTTCGGTCCTGGACTGTTTTCTTGTTCTCTTCTCTGATCCATTTCCTGTGTCCAAGGTCCCATGCTCAGGAAAACCAAAGACACACCTACTCAAACCTTTAATGACTTATTAGACTTTCACAATTTTTAGTTCATTCTTGGAGAGAGAGTGGGGGGAGGGAGGGAGTTGCTGTGGCCTAACTTTAGCTACTTTTTAATTTTTAAAGGCTATTTTTAAACAGCTGTCTACTTACTACCTTGTTCTACATTTACAATTTACTCCTGAAAGTAAATCACTTCACTACCATTTCTTATCCAAGCGCTCACTACAACTGTGGTGTCCTTCACTTTATGGTCCGTATCCAAGCCTCATGTTCTGACACTATTCGTCAGGGAGTAGCCTGACCTGTGGAACAGTCCTTGAAGGGAGGAGTGAGGACTGAGAAATAACAGATATGAAAAGTATAGACATAGATGAAGAAAAAGACGGAGAAACGGGATAGCTTCAGGAGGGCTCTGGGTCAATTCCACAGTCGCCTTGAGTTTATTTTATTTTATTTTTGAGACAGAGTTTCTCTGGGTAGCTTTGGTGCCTTTCCTAGAACTCATTCTGTAGCCCAGGCTGGCCTCAAACTCACAGAGATCTGCCTACCTCTGCCTCCTGAGTTCTGGGATTAAAGGCATGAGCCAGAGTTTATTCTTAATGGGCTTTTTATACACCAACCAGCAAGAAGACAAGAGACCTCCCCCTTTCAAAGTCAAAATACAAAACATAAACAAGTGTAGAGCATTTGTTAATTTTCAAAACACCTGGGAACCATGCCTCATGGCAAAGCATCTTGTAATTAGTCCATGAAGTATAAGATACCTTGTAACCATGCCTTTGGCAAAAACATCCTATTATGCAGTCTTGAACCGGGCAAAGCAAACTCAGACTCTCTGACCCTGAGGCAAGATGGAATCAGGCCTCACTGTGGAATCTCTGTGGGCCCCCAAACCTTCCCATCCAGATCCACTCTCTTCCTTCCTCTCATTAGAAAACAAACAGGCTTCTATGGGATAAAAATAAAATAAAACATAATAGGATAGAACGAAGACTCATATATCATATTTGGACAAACAAACAAATAGAAGGGAAAGAGCCCAAAGATAAGGCACAAAAAACCAGAGACCCACTCACCTGCACACTCAGGAATTCTATAAAAAAAAAAAATCTAAACTGAAAGCCTTAATACATACACAGAGGACCGGTGTGGATGTGTGCAGCCCCTGTGCATGCTGCTGCATTCTCCGTGAGTTCATATGTGGTTTGAACATGTTGACGTAGAGGGCCTTATTTTCTTAGTGTCCTGCATCCCCTCTGTCTCTAATACTCTTTCTTCCTCCTCTTGCTCAGAGTTCCCCGAGCCATGAGGGGAGGAATTTGATGGAGACATCCTGTTTGGGATTGAATGTCCCAAGCTCTCTCACTCTCTGCATATTGTTTGGCTGTGGGTCTCTGTATTTGCTCCCTTCTGCTGCAAGAAAGCTTCACTAATGTGCTGATGGCTGAGCAAGGCACTAACCTATGAACACAGTTAAATGTCATTAGGAGTCATTTTATTGCTACATATGTTTTAGAACAGCAGCAATATTTGGTTTTACCCTAGGTCCCTGGGGTATTTAGTCTCAGGATTTTGGTCGTCCAAGCAGTGTTGGGTATGGGTTTCATCTTGTGAAATGGGCCTTAAGTAAAACCAGATACTGGTTGGTTATTCCCAGAAGCTTTGTGCCACCATTGCCCTAGCATATCTTGTAGGTAGGACACAGAGGGTTTGTGGCTGGTTTGGTTTTGGGGTTTCTCTTTTGGTAGTATGCAGAGTGCCTTCTAGTACCAAAGACTCTAGTGTGTAGGGGTGAAGGTGCCATGTAGGCACCAGCTCAACCTCTCCATGTCAATGATCTGTGTAGGTGTTGTCTTCAGCACTTGATGTCAGCTTGTGGAGATCAACCTATAGTCTTGGCAACAGCCTGGGTTGTATGAGGAGTTCTATGGTGCCCCTTTGGCCAACAGTTCAATTAGATGTAACACAATCCAGGTACTGGAAGCTTCATTTGATGACAAAAGATATCCAGTCGGGCCTCTGTCTCCCCCATTATTTGGCAATTTCATTTAGATCACCTTAATATATGTATATATTTAAGGAAGCTTCTACTGTATTAGGTTTCCATTCCACCCCTCAAGTGGCTCCATTTTTAGCTGTCCCCCCATTCCTTCCTCATCTCCTTTATTACTTGATTCTCCTGCTCCAGCCCACCTGTCTTCTCATCCATAGTTATCTATTCTATTCCCCTTTCCTAGGGAGATCTACCTATCCCCACTTGTCCCTTATTGTATAACTACCCTCTGTGGTTCCATGGGTTGTAGCTTTGTTAACATTGACTTAACAGCTAATAGTCACCTATGAATGAATACATACCATATTTGTGTCTCTGGGTCTGATTTACCTCATTCAGAATGATTTTTTTTATCTACTTCTATTTATTTACCCATGAGTTTCCTGATTTCATTATTTTAACTGCTAAGTAATTTCCCATTGTGTAAGTGTATCACAGTTTCTTTGTCCATTCTTCTGTTGAGGGACATCTAGTTTTTCCCCCCAATTCTGGCTATTATAAATAGAGCAGTGATGAACATGGTTGAGTAAGTGTCTCTGTGGTAAGATAAAATGTTCTTTAGATATTTGCCCAAAGTTATATAGCTGGATCTTGAGGTAGATTGATTCCCATTTCTTAGGAAACATCACACAAATTTCTATAGTGGCTGTACAAGTTTGCACTCCCATCAGCAAAGGATGAGTGTACTCTTGTTCTGCATTTTTTACAGCATAAGCTTGTTTTGTGGATCTTAGCCATGCTGACAGGTGTAAGATGCAGTCTCCTGATGGCTAAGGATACTGAACATATCTTTAACTGTTTCTCAGCCATTTGAGATTCCTCCTTTGAGAATTCTGTTTAGATCTATCCCCCATTTTAAAATTGGGTTATTGGTTTTCTTGATATTTAGTTTTGAATATTAGCCCTCTATCAGATATGTAGTTGATAAAAAAATCTTTTCCAATTTTGTAGACTGTAACTTTGTCTAAATAATGATGTACTTTGCCTCATAGAAGCTTTTCAGTTTCATCAGGTCCCATTTATTAATTGTTGTTCTTAGTGTGTGTTCAGAAAGTCTTCTCCAGTGCCAATGAGTTCAAGACTATCCCCCACTTTCTCTTCTGTCAGGTTCACTGTACCTGGCTTTATGTTGAGGTCTTTGGTCCATTTGGAGTGGAATTTTGTGCAGGGTGGTAAGAATGAATTTATTTGGATTCTGCTACATGCAGTTATCCAGCTTGACCAGAACTAATTGTTAAAGATGCCGACTTTTCCAGCATGTGTTTCTGTCTTCTTTATCAAAAATCAGGTTCCAAAGGTGTGTGGATTTATGTCTGGGTCTTCAACTTGATTCCATTGATCAGTGTCTATTTTTATGCCAATATCATGCTGGTTTTATTACTATATCTTTGCAGTACAACTTGAACTTGGGAAAAGTGATACCTTCTGAAGTTATTTTATTATTCAGGATTCTTTTAGTTATCCTGAGTTTTTTATGTTTCAATAGGAAGCTGAAAATTGTCCTTCCAAGTTCTGGGAAGAACTGTGTTAGAAATTTTATGGGGATTGCACTGAATCTGTAAATTGTTTCTGGTAGCGTGGTCATTTTTACTACATTAATCTTATTGATTCATGAGCATGAAGGATCTTTACATCTTCTGATATCTTTTTCAATTTCTCTATTGAAATACTTGAAGTTTTTTATCATGAAAGTTATTCACTTGCTTCGTTAGAGTTACTCCTAGATATTTTACATTACTTGAGGCTATTAGGAAAGGTGTTGTTTACTCAATTTCTTTCTCAGTCCACTTGTTATTGATATGTAGGAGGCATACTGATTTTTGTGGGTTAATTTTGTATCCAGTTACATTGCTGTGTTTATCAGCTGTAGGAGTTTTCTGGTAGAAATTTTAGGGTCATTTATAGATACTATAATGCCATCTGCAAATAAGGATACTTTGACTTCTTCCTTTCTAATTTTTATCCCCTTGATCTTCAGTTGTTTTATTGATCTAGTTAAGATGTCAAGTAATATATTGAATAGGTATAGAAAGAATGGACAACTTTGTCTTGTTCTTGATTTAGTGGAGTTGCTTTATGTTTCTCTCCATTTAAGTTTATATTGGCTGTGGGATTGTTGTAAATCACCAGTATTATGGTGGAGTGTGTCCTTTATATCCCTAGTCTCTTCTTTGAAACACTATCTGCTCTTGGATAACATCCACACGTACCACTATTGACGGGCAGAATTTACTTTCTTGAGGGTCTAGATGGTATAAAAATTTGGAGGAAAGGCAAATTTTCCTTTACTCTTCACCACTGCCTGACCACAGGCAGATGTGAGAACTCCAAGTTCTTGAGGCTTTGGGCTTTAGTACTTGTATCATAAGTCCCTTAGTTTTTCAAGTTGTCAGCCTCAGATTGAAGCTATACCACAAAATTCCCTGGTTCCCAGGTTTTTAGATTCAAACTGAATTATAAATTAGGCTTTTCGGGATACATACCACATTCAAGGGTAGCACATACAGGAACATCTCAGGTTCATCACCAAGTGAATTGATTCTCATAATAAGTATATATAAAGATATATATTTACTCTAGCTAACTGCACCCATCTGAATTCTGTTGTTTCTGTTTCTATAGGGAGCTCTGAAGAGTCTAAGGTCTTCTTCCTATTCCTCTTTCTCAGATTTCTCATTTTAACTGTGGCTTCATATGTTGTAAGGAATGCAAACTCTAGGAAAACAGAGACCACTTGCGTTATTTATTATATCCATGGTGCTTAGGATAGTGCATGGCTCATAGTAGATTAACAGTATTGGTTTTATTGAAGAAAACATAATCTCCCTGAATTTATCCTTCTTCAGTATTTTCTATGTAGGTAGGCTATCACTATTGATTCAACTAATCAGTATAGCTAAAACTGTTGAAACTTTTCTTTTCTTATTCTACAAGGTTAACAATTGTATTAGCTCATGGTATTTCTTAACAAAATACCATGGAGTAGGTAATTGAATTATACAACAGAATTTTACTTTATTGCAGTTATTGATGCTGTACTAGATGTCCATTCTTGCTGTGTTCACATAGCCTTTCATCTCTATGTGTGTACATCTGCTGTCTCTTTATTAGTCCTAATTTTTTCATCTAATAAAGGTATCAGTCCTGTCGAACTGGGGCCTACCCAAATAGTCTCTTCTTTCTTTTCTTTCCTTTTTTTTTTTTTTTTTAGTTATATCTTTAAAAACTCCGTCTCATCCCAACCACAACTGTATTTACATTCAGAGACACTGGAGATTCAGGTTCAATATATTCATTGATGGAAAGGGATATAACTTCAACTCATTACAATCTGTGATCTGAATCTTTTTATCCCAGTAAACTGTAGCTGGAGTTATCTACAGTCCTGCTCAGACCAGCAGCCACTGAGACCCAAATAAACACACAGATGCTTATATTACTTAAACTGTTTGGCTTAATGGCTCAGGCTTCTTGCTATCTAGTTCTTATGTCTTAAATCAGCCCATTTCTATTCATCTATAAGTTGCCACATGGCTTGTGGCTTACTGGTACCTTACATCTTGCTTCTTATGGTGGCAGCTGGCAGTGTCTCCCGACTCAACATTCTACTTCCCAGAATTCTCTTCTCTGCTTGTCCCACCTATCCTGTACTTCCTGCCTGGCTACTGGCCAATCAGCATATTATTTATCAATCAATCAGAGCAATACATTCACAGCATCCCCAGCAGTAAACATTACCTTAGGATCCACATTGGGTTTTTTTTTTTTTTTTTTTGTTAGTTTGTTTTGTTTTGTATCTCTTAAAGGTTCACACTAAACCATTGTCTTTACCTAGGACAGGCAGTATATAAGATTTTCCAGAAATCTCTGATTATTGGTATTGTATTCATATACTGGTACAATCCCCCACCCTTAAGTGTGGGTTTGAGCTCATGACTAATGAATAGAACATGATCAAAGTGATGGAATGTCACATAAAACATTAGATTACAGGATGTGGGCTTTAAACTAACCTCTTGTTCATACTCTTAGTCTGTCTCTGATGCATTACTGTATTGTGATTTGGCTTACAAACAAAAAACAAAAACAAACAAACAAGTGGGAAGTGGCTGGGCAAGATCTCTGCCCAAAAGTCTCATCCACGAACTCATGAGGAACTGAATCTTGCCACCAACCATTTTAGTGATCTCTAAAGTAAATTTTCTTCCACTGAAGTCTGGAGATGCATGTGATCTGGATACCATGTTGACTGCAACTTTGTGAGATAAGGAAAGCTGTGAATAGATTTCTAACAGAATCTGTGAGACAATAAATTCTGTTTAAAGTTGTTAAATTTTCATCCCATTAGGTAGCCAGCAAGTATATCTTGTCAGTGTGGCAGTTTACTGGTCTATTTGCCTATGTTCGTTTCAGCTTCCATAAATCACTTCACATGTCAGTCTGAGGGATCTTTTAATAATATAGACCAATTTATTTTCCATTTAAATAATTCAATACCTTTCCATTTGTCTCAGACTAACTGATTCACATGGTAAACAAAGTCCTACTATTTAGTCTAGCTTCTCTCCACATCTGCACCCTCATCTCACATTAAGTCCTGCTTTCAGCACGATGATACTGATATTATTTTAGTTCCTGGGTACTCATTATGCTGCAGGCCACTTCAGATCCTTTATCCACACTGTTTATTCTGTTTGACGTGTTCATCTCTCCTTCATCAACACAGTTAACATAAACTCTCCTGATTTCAAACATTATTTTCTCAAGGAGGCTGCCTCTCCAGGTCAAATAATCATAGTATTTTGCTAGAGAACATGTGCACATAGAATTCTTTCCCTTTGACTCAAATGCCCCCTATATGAGAACACAGACCTTACGTGCTTTACTTCAACACAGTATCTATTATGCTTAGCCCAGGATCTTGTGTACGGTAAATGCTTCTTAAAATATCAGTTAAAGACCATTTATTGTTTCTTTTTAATAAATAGATCTTTTGGCTTAGATAAACACTGAAAAATTATCATTCTGAATTCCAAATATTATTAATTACATCATATCAATTCATAGTTGAAAATACTAAATATTATGCTAGCATTGATTGTATATAATGCTCCCTTTACTTAACTTTCTTAAGCTATATGTACACTCATGCAGAAACACCCAAATATTAAAGGAAATATAAGAAAGGAAGCCAGAGCTGAAGAATAGGCAACTACTTGAACTGTTAGAAGTTTGAAATTTTGAACCCCCACCCATTACTGCCCCAGTTGCTGGCCATCAGGGAAGACTCCTGTGGGCAGGCCCCCCTTCCAAAACCCCTATTGGACCCTGCAATCTACAAGACCCACACCCTACCCCAACACCCCTCCCCCTGTGACCCCAGTGGTTTCCTGGGACACAGAATCTGCCAGCTCCCATTGGACCAAGAGTGTGGCTTCCTGAGACACAGAATCTGCCAGCTTGGATTGAATCAAGAGCAGCTCCCTGAGATACAGAATCTGCCAGCTCCAATTAGACCAAGAGCTAAGATTGGACCCAGAGTGGCTCCCTGAGACACAGTCACCTCTTGTACCTATTAGAGGAAGAGATGGGTAGACACCAGAGCAAAAATACATACAACAACATGAAGAGCAATATGGCACCACAGAACCTAGCCTTTCTACAACAGCAAGACCTGATCATCACAACTTAGAAAAGGCAGAAGAAAGTGACCTTAAAAACAACTTCATGAAGGTGCTAGAGTAGAGGCCTTTAAAGAAGAAATGAAAATTTTCCTTAAAGAAACTGAGGAAAAGACAAACAAAAAGTTGGAATAAATCAATAAATCCCTTAAAGAAAACCAAGAAAAAGCAATTAAACAGATGAAGGAAAAAGTTCAAAATTTGAAAGCTGAAATAGAGACAATAAAGAAGACACAAACCAAGAAAATGTTGGAAATGGAAAACCTGAGTAAACGAACAGGAACTACAAATGCAAGCAATGAAAGAGAGAATCTCTGGCGTTGAAGATACGATAGAGGAAATAGATTCGTCAGTAAAAGAAAACACCAAAGCAAAAAAAGTCATAAAACAAAATGTCCAGGAAATCTGGGACACTATGAAAAGCCCAAACCTAAGAATAATAGGGATAGAAGAAGGAGAAGAATACCAACTCAAAGGCACAGAAAATATATTCAGCAAAATCATTGAAGTTTGAAATTTTACATGCATACAAATGTAATCGAAACTTCAAAGTATGTGTTGCTATTGCCTACTACAATTACACTTTTAACAATTTATCAGATTGTCATCTTTACCTAAAGACTATGAAAAATAACATGTATCAATTTATGATGGCTCTTAATCTTTCAAGAATCATGGAAAACCCTGATGGACTGGAGATAAGACTGGAGATCTGATGGAAATTGCATGGTTGGAAATATTTAAAAAAAAAACCAACAACTAACACTAAGAATTTATATGAGCCAGGTGGTGGTGATGTACGCTATAAATCCCAACACTGGGGAGGCAGCGGCAAGCAGATCTGTTCTACATAGTGAGTTCCAGGATAACCAGAACTGTTACACAGAGAAAATTTGTTTTGAAAAAAAAAGTATTTATATGAAAATAATACTTTTTATTTTTTTGCAGATATAGAATTGTCAAAGCTTTAAAGGAGCAAAGCCCTGTTGGCTGCATGCTCGCAGCTTTTATGAAAACATTTCATCTGCTAAATACTGTCATGTGCTTTATCAGGATGTTGCAGTAAACTACTTCTGCTGGTGTGTTGCTGTGTCATGGGTTTTATGCATGTGAAGTGTGCAATGCTTTTGGAAAGTGTACCTCACCACTCACATGAACTTGAATTTAAATATACCACCAACAGATTTGGCAAATACTCACCTCTTCTTCAGCTTTGGCTTTCGATCTTATATATTTTTTAATATTTACATGTTTTTACATGGGTTTTTAATTTAATTTATTATTAATATAATTTAATTATATTGAGAATTGTATTCAATGATTACATAATATTTAATATTGTCAAACAACAACAATTCATATTCAAATGCATTAAAGAGAAGGCAACAAGTAATAATCAGAGTTCAAGAAAAATGGGATGATATATTTTCAACTTCTAGTTCAGCCAAATATTTCAGAGGAAAACTAAAGGAGATCCTCTATGCACACAGCTGAGAGATGATATCCTAAATGGGATAATCTTCTAATGCTTCCACTACTTATTAGTTTAAACATTTTGTTGTGTGTTTAATGTAAAAATAATAGAATTTAACATGATTCTCTCATGCATATATATCTTGTATTTGGACTATATTTACTTCTGTTACCATCACCTGATACTTTTCTCTTTCCATGTGTCCCTTCCTCTTCCCAAAGTCTCCCCTCATCTTTCAAGTATTACTACTTTTACATTGATCTCTACATATGAGAGACAAAATGCCATGTTTTTCATTTAACATGATGATGTCCAAATGGACATCACCACTAAAGGAAGATTAAGATGAATTAACAGTGACCCTAAGGAACAACACTCGTGTATGAGGAAGTCCAAGATGAAAGCAATTCATGTTGAAAATAACATGGTCATGGGATCATGTATTGAGGAGTCTTTCTGCAAACTGGATTCCCTGGTGAGTTTTTTTTGTTTGGTTTTGTTATAATTTCAATAAAAATTATAAATTGCTGTAAATGGATCATAGATATTAGTATTTGGAACAAACTGCAATGTTATGGTTACTAGAGTTGCATTATTGTGATCATTGACTTCTTGCTGGAGGGCTTCTCTCCAGGTCCTACCAAGCCCCACAGTCCCACAACCCACATATAAAATAATCACTCAGACGCTTATATTACTTATAAACTGTATGGCCGTGGCAGGCTTCTTGCTAACTGTTCTTATATCTTAAATTAACCCATTTTTATAAATCTATACCTTGCCACGTGGCTTGAGGCTTACCGGCATCTTCACATGCTGCTTGTCCTGGCGGTGGCTGGCAGTGTCTCCTCCTCCTTCTTCCTGTTCCCTCAATTCTCCTCTCTCCTTGTCCCGCCTATACTTCCTGCCTGGTCACTGGCCAATCAATGTTTTACTTATATAGAGTGATATCCACAGCAGTGACTCCATGATTGACTCTAAGATACTGGCCTGTTTACCTATGTTCATTTTGGCTTCCATAAATCACTTCATATGTCTGCAAGGCAATCATGTCATTCCATATGGACAATGTTCATAATTAGTTTCACATATAAATAACTTGTACCATATATATATATATATATATATATATATATATATATATATATATATATACCATCTCATGGACACAAGTAAGTATGTATCCCATTAACTTATTTTTTTTATTGTTCATTCTATTAGTTACTTTCCCTATTGCTATGAACAAATACTCTGAAAAAGCAACTTAAGAAAAAATTGGTTTATTATTTCAGTTCACAGTTCTAAGATACATTCTATCATAGCAAGGGTGCCCTCACCTAGGAGCTTGAAGAAGCTGATAATGCAGCATCCGCAGTGAGGAAGCAGAGAAATATGAATCCTAGTGCTCAGCTTTATCCTTTTTATGTAGTCCAGGCTCCAACCCAGGGAATGGTACCACACACTTTAGGGTGGGTATTCCCACTTCAATTAATTTAATCAATATTTTTCCTTACAGTTGTTCAGAGGCCAACATAATCTTAAAAACTCCTCTCAAGTGAATCTGAAGATCTGTCCCTAAGTGAGTCCAGATCTGGTTAAGTTGACAATTATTATTAACTGTCACACTCAGGGAAACATCTGACATTTATATTAGTATTAATAATAAATTACCTTCATGACACAGAAGGGTGTATTTGTATATTAGGAGTATCTTTTATCATTTGTCCTTGTGGCATGTAAGACTTTTCTTATTTTAAAAAAAGGTGCATAGTTTCACGATTTACATATTACTCTATCACTCCATCACACCATATTTTCTACCGTAGTGTGGTGGTTTGAGTGAGATATGTCCCGCATAGGTTCATGTATTTAAACAATTGGTCTGCAGTGGGTGGTATCTGCTCTTTGGAGAGATTATGAGACCTTTAGGAAGTGGAGCCTTATAGGATAAAGTACATCACTGAGGATAGCTTTGAGGTTTTACAGCTTTAATCTTCTTTCTTTGCCTCCTGTGTGGATGAAATGTGATCATCCAGTCTCCTGCTCCCAATGCCATATCACCGGGCCTTCTCTGCTGTGATGGACCTTACTGATTATTATCAGGATAGTATCATAGCAACAGAAAAGTAAAGAATATACACAGTAACCAAGAAAGGTGACTTAGTCCCTACTCTATTGAGTATTTCTTGGTATATAACTATTTGTATACATGATGAATGTTTTCCACAACACTGAAAAACACAGGGTTGATCTGTTTGATTGGGCGGAGCCTTCTTTGATTGTTTGCATATGCTTTTGTTTGAAACTCTAATACATCAATGTAAGCATTATGCTCAAATAATGAGAATATTTTGAGGAGAAAGTGGTACATGAAAGGAGAAAATCTGAGGCCTTGATACCATGTTGCTTGATTTTTCTTAAACAATAGGAATAAATGTAGGACCTAAGGCTTGAAAAACATTCCATACATACTCAAAATCTTCCTACACATTGGTTTTCTCTGCTAGAATTTTAGCAGGAATCTCATTTCCAGTTTAAACATTAGAGCATAAAAGATAATTTTTCTCTTACCCTTTAAGTTAAAATGTTACAAGAGATAAGATTTTTATTGTAAGAAATTTTAAGAATTAAAAAGGAAATCAAGGAGCAAGAAACATAAAAGCAAACAAAAATGTGCTCTTAAACTGACCCCTAAATAAATATCTTAGCTCAAGCAGGGCGGTGGTGGTGCACGCCTTTAATCCCAGCACTTGGGAGGCAGAGGTAAGTGGATCTCTATGAGTCTGAGGCCAGACTGGGCTACAGAGTGAGTTCCAGGAAAGGCACCAAAGCTACACAGAGAAACCCTGTCAAAAACAAACAAACAAACAAACAAAAACCCAACAACAACAACAAATCTTAACTCTTCTACATGCTGACATCCAGTTAGACTGGTACCATTTGATGAAGATGTTTTCTTTTTCCATTGTATATTTGTTCTTTATCAGCATGTAGAAGAAAGCAAATAGATCCAGGGGGATCTCTGGGATGAGATAGAAACCTAGTGTAATGGGTTTCCAGGAATCTATGAGGGAGACCCTTGCTAAGACTCCTAGCAAGAGACCCATACCATGAGAGTGAGCCTACCCCTAACACAGCCTGGAGGACCAGGACCCAGAGGCTGGACAGCCCAGAGACCTAGGATAGAAGCAAACATGACTGCCAAACAAATGCCAATATAATGTCGATAGAATGATTTCTAATGATATTCTGCTGTACCGATACATCATATACATATACATATACATATACATATACATATACATATACATATACACATACACATATATACTGGTGCCTAGTCAAATTGTCATCAGAGAGGCTTTACCCAGCAACTGATGGAAACAGGTTGTGAGACCCACGGTCAAACAAACATTAAGCAGACCTCGGAGAATACTGGGGAAGAGGGGAGGAAGGATTTGGGGAACCAGAGGGATCAACAACTCCACTGTATGGTAAAGAGCCAGCTAAAGAAACACACTGATCCTAAAACCAGAGCCAAAGAAACACACACTGCCCCGACCAACTTAGCATGAAAACTAACCAATCCCTGAGGAGAAAAACCAACCAATCCCTGAGCACAAAATCCAGCCAACCTCTGACCTTGTTCAAGATCAGGGATTGAAATCTGATCAATTCCCACCCTGAAAATCTTCACCCTGGAAAAACTCCACCCCTAAGAAACCCTATAACCTGTGCAGTTTGGAGCTGCCTTTTTCCACCCTGACAGAGGCAGCCACTCTCCTGGATTTCTCAATCCCCCCAAATTTCTTGAGCAAGGTTTGGGTAACAACTCTTTCACCAGAGTGGAGCGAGGCAGAGAAGTAACAATTTTTGTGGGAGCAGAAGCAGAGCTGCTGCATTTCTGTGGGGTAACTCCCTTAGCAGAGCAGAGCTGTAACAGCTCTCTCCGGAGAGGAGCAGAACTTTGACATTCCTGCAGGGAAACCATTCCCCACCAGAATAGAGCTATAGGTATTGCCTGGCTTCCGAGGGCCAGGATACCTTTTTCTCCAGAGCTGTAACACTTACAACCACAAGAATCCTCACAGAATTGACTAACTTGAGCTCACTGGGGCTCAAAGACCCTGAACTGCCAACCAGAGAACTTGCGTGTGTCTGACCTAGGTTCTCTGTGCGTATTTTACAGTTCGGTCTTCTTATGGGTCTCCTAACAATGGGAGCAGTGGCTGTCTCTGACTCTGTTACTTGCTTTTGTGACTCTGTCTTTCTACTGGATTGCCTTGTCCAGTCTTAATAGGAGAGGAGGTGCCTAGTCTTACTGCAACTTGATATGCCATGGCTGGCTGATATACATGAGAGGCCTGTCCTTTTCTGATGAGAAAAGTGGAGGAGTGGATGGGGGAGAGAGGGGAGGTTAGGAGAAGGGACTGGGAGAAGAGGAGGGAGTGGAAACTGTGATAGGGCTGGGGAAAATTAATTCGTTAATTAATAAAAACAAACAAATAAATAAATCTTAGCTCTTGTAGCTATCATGGAAGGAGAAGAGGCTCCACAGATGGTGTCCTGGGGAACAAGATTAACGTGATTTCTCTTGGTAGCCTGTGGACTGCGGCAGGTGTCCATCCATGGGGGCCTAGGATATGGACAAACTGCACCACTGCAATGTTTTCTAATAATTAAAAAAAATAGAGGTAGAGAAAGAAAGATGAGGCAAACTCCAAGATATTATACTCTTTTGCAAAAGAATACTCAAAAGAGTATGAGAGCTGAGAGAACCACCTTGTTCTCCTGGTATTCCAGGCTTTCCTAGGAAGCCCTGAGATGGGATAGGCAGTGAGGAAACAACCCAGACACAGAATCTAACTTAGGGAATTGATAGAGTCCTGGGCTAATGCACAAGCATCAATGTCTGCACAGAGGGATGAAATTAAAATCAAAACTACTTTGAGATTCTATCTTACATTTGCCAGAACGTCTAAAATCAGTAACACAAGTGACAGTTCATTCTGGTGATGAAGTGGAGCAAGGGGAACACTCATCCATTGCTGGTGGTAGTGAAAATTTGCTGTAAACTGGTAGATTGCATTCCTGCAGCTAGCCTCCAAGGTCTATTCCCTTATTTGGTCAATCCCTCCTCCTGAAGCTGACTACCAAGGTCTACTAAAAGTACTGAAGTCCAGCAATCAAAAGCCCCCTTTGGCTCACCCAATTAATATGCCCAATTAAAATTAAACACCTCATCCTAACATGGGGTTTTCTCCACAAATAAATCTCTGTGTTGAGAGCTTTGTGTGAGAACTTGGTCTTGGGGGTCCTAAGCTGATGCTTTTCCTTTCAACGAGGTTTCCTCCAGCAGCAGAAGGGGACAGAGGCAGAGGCCCCTCAGCCAGACATTATGCAGAGATTGTCTAAATTGGAGATCCCCATTAAATCCCTCCTATGCCCAGAGCTCAGAGAATCTTATGGAAGAGGAGGCACAAAGATTGTAAGTCAGAAAGGATGAAGGGCACCAGGAGAATGAGGTCCTCTGAATCCACCAAAGCAAGGCACATATTAGCTCACCGAGATGGAAGTGGCAAGCACAGGGTCTGGAGCTGTCTGTCTGCACCAGGTCCTCTGCATTTATATTGTAGCTATTAGCTTAATATTTTTATGGAACTCTTGACATGAGAACGAGGGGATCTCTGACTCTTTTACCTGCTCTTGGGATTCTTTTCCTACTATTGGGTTGCTGTGTCCAACTTCAATGTGATAGTTTTTGTTTCATCTTATATTTTATTTTGTCATTTGGTTGTTATCTCCTAGAATCCTGTTTCTTCTGATGAGAGACAGAAAGGGAGTGGATCTGGAGGGGAAGAGGGATGGGAAGAAATGGGGGGGGAGTACAGGGAGGGGAAACTATAGTCAGTATGAGAACTAATCTATTTTCAATAAAAGAAAAAAAGAGAGATTTTTCTAAAAGCAGAATGAGGGATGGAAAATAGAAATAATTCGTCAGCAGTACAAGAGGTCACCTGCAAGGTACAAAGCAAGGAGGAATTTTCACAGCTTAGAACCAGAGCTGCTCAGCCAGAGGAGAAAGTAGAGATTGAATGTCTCATCAGTGCTTAAGTGGGAGACCCTAATGAATCCAGAATCCAGTGCTGTCCTCCAGACAATTGAATCCATAATGACACGAGTCCATCCAGAGCATAAATTTGTCTTGATTATATCCACTCCTTTATTCTCCCCTCCAACTTCTGAGTATTCCTCCCAACACCTCTCTGTCAACTTCCTGTCACCACTCACCACTGATTACAACCAATGTTGCCCATATTTTATGTACACGGGTGTAACGACCACCCACTGTGGCATGAATAACATCCCTGGAGCCACATCTCTGAAGAAAATTTTCTCTTCAGCCACCAGGCATCAACTGTGAATAACTCCTCTGTAGACAGAAGTTTTCCTCTGCTCTGCCTGGTCCTGTGGCCACTCTGTCCCAAGTAAATATATAGAGGCTTATATTAACTACAAACTGTATGGTCTGTGGCTCAAGCTCATTATTAATTAGCTCTCATAACTTAATTCAACCCATTTCTATTAATGTTTTGCCACATGGCTTCATGGTGTTACCTGTACTCTCAGATCTTGCTTCTCCTGGTGGCCACCATACAGCGTCTCTCACACTTTCTCTTCTTCCTCTTCCTCCTCAGTTTGAATGTACTTCCTAATTTTATTCTGCCTTGCCATTAGCCAAACAGCTTTATTTATCAACCAATGAGAGCAACACATATTCACAGCATACAGAAAGACAACCCAAAGCAGCTCTTTAGCAAAGGGTGGGATGTTGGAAGCCCCTCACCATTTGTGCAGGAAATTCTAACTGACTGGATCTATGCAGCTTTTACATGTAATAACACCTGCTATGAATTCAGCCATGCCATGTCCTAAAGACATTTCAAAGCACCATTACCATCCTCAGGTTCTTTCTTCCCCTTCTAGTATTATCTTATATCCTGTCAACATGTATTTATAAGTTAATAACATCTATGAATAAAGACATCTTTACTGTTTCCTTTCCAGGTAGATTTTTTAAAATTTCCACTGTTGCCTAATATTCTTGCTAGAATCCCCAGTAGATGGGTTGGAAAGATGGCTCAGTGGTTAAAACCCACTTGGTGTTCTTACAGACTCAGTTCCCAACCCCAACATGGTGGGTGACCCACAGCCTTCCATAACTCCTGTTCCAAAGAGTGCACTGGAGCTGATGGTCTCTGTGGGCACCAGGCATACACATAATGCAAAACATATATGCTGGCAAAACACTCATATCTGTAACATAAAAATGAATATAAAAAAGTTGAAAAATAATCCAAAGTAGAGCATTAAATAATAGAACGTTGAGAACAGAAACCTGTTTTGTCCCTAATCATAAGAATGAGATCATTCAATCTTTCATCTTTGCAGGTGCTATTAGATGTAGGCTTTCATGGGTGTCTTCTATCTGACTGAATTAATTCCATTTAATTCCTAGATTATTCAGAGTTTTTTTTTTTAACTACAATAGACTATTGGTCAAATTTCTTCCTGCATGTCCCAAAATTATTGTGAATTTTGCTTTTTATTTTATATTAGTTTGTTTGGGATTGTTGAACCACACTTGCATTACTGGGAAACATTCTAAGTAGTTGTGATGTATGATTGTTTTGATGAACTTAGTTTGAAAATATCATGTTGAGGGTATTTTCATTAACACTGACAGCAGATATTGGTCTGTAGTTACCATTATATGGTACATGTCCTTGCCTGGTTTTAATGCCATGATACTAGCTTTATAACATGAGTTTGGAAGTGTTCCTTCTTTTATTTAATTTTACCTTAATTTCATACGAATATCTAATTGATCATTTTTAAAACATGAAATATGAAAACAAATTAAATTGGAGATGTAGTTAAGAAAAGAGTCAAGTAAGAAAATGGTTGAGACAGAAAAACTTTTCTAGATTCTTAATTATCAGGCATAGACTTCAAGATGACAAGTGTCACTGAATGAACCTAACAAATGTCACTGAATTTGGGGTTGGAAGAGAGATTTCATGACATGCTAGATGACAAAACATGATTCATCCTAAATTCCCTTTGAAACCTTTCTTGAGTTTGAAGGAGTTCTAGGTATGTTTATATGTGCAGTTAGTATGAAATTATTTGCCATTTTTTGATGTCAAATATTTCATCTTGGAAATTTCACATAACATTCTGCTGAAGTGTATTTGTTCTTTATAAAAATAATTTTATTAAAGTTTAACCACAGAAACAATCAAATTTTAGGAACTGTATTCTTGAGACTCATTGGAAGGTAAAGGCGCCAACAGTAGAACACTCATTATATTACTGTGTTGCTGTGCTCAGTATATCATCCAGCACTATATATAATGTTAACCCCTCTTGTTAATCTGTTGCATTGATGGTAAGAAGTGTTTGGTAAGTGTACAGAGGAACTCGATCAAACATATAGTTAGTCAACTGTTAGTAAATATATTGTTAGTTAAAACTGCTGTAGTAAACTGCAGAAATGAAACAATAGCTAGCAATACATTTTCTTAGAACAAGTGATATTACAAGCAAAGTTACTACAAATTACAGAACCAGAGGCAAGGCAGCCTCTGTATGATGAATGTTTACGTTGCTGAATACAGTCTGGAGATATATAATAAGCACACAAAACAATGCTTATGTGAGAAGAAGGCTCATCACTGCAAAGTTGGGGGAACAAAGAATGAGTAGGACTGGTAGTAGTTTGAATGAAAATGGTCCCATAGGTTAATAGGGACTGGCACTATTGGGAGATGTAGCCATGATGGAGTAGGTGTAGTCTTGTTGGAGGAAGTGTGTCACAGTGGGGTGGGCTTGAAGGTCTCAGAAGCGCAAGCCAGGCCTAGTGTTTTTCATTCTCTTCCTGCTGACTATGGATCCAGATGTAGACCTCAGGATTGGGGATTTAGCTCAGTGGTAGAGTGCTTGCCTAGTAAGCGAAAGGCCCTGGGTTTGGTCCTCAGTTCTGGAAGAAAAAAAAAAAAAAAGACAGATGTAAACCTCCCACATGTGTCTCTTCACATCAGTACAACCCTACCTAAGACAGATTGTGCAGTGGGCTGGAAGAGAAAACAGACATTTGAGAGTAGAACTGAAAACTTAGTGAGGCAATGTAGAGCTCAAAAGTGACCCAGCCAGCAGAATACAGATCCTAGACTTTTAGTCAAGAACTCTGAGTCCAGGAAAGATGTTTTCTTTCATACAAAAACATAAAAAAAATCATACAATGGAAAGTTATTTCTGATTTAGAATTGAAAGTGGACCAACCAACTTTTTATTTTCTCTATTCAGGATCACAGTGGTAGGCAACTGTGAGTGAGTTTATACCGATGGTATAAGTAGATGCTAGATAAACAAAATCACAGAAAGAGATGGTATCCTTTTTTATTTTATTTTATTTTTATTTATTTATTTATTTATTTATTTATTTATTTTTGTTTTTTTGAGACGGGGTTTCTCCTGTGTAGTTTTGGTACCTGTCCTGGATCTCACTCTGTAGACCAGGCTGGCCTCAAACTCACAAAGATCTGCCAGGCTCTGCCTCCTGAGTGCTGGGATTAAAGGCGTATATTTTTTAAAACCTGTATTTGGTGTCTTTATCAGCTTAGCCTGCCAGGCATTATCTATACCAGCCATATTTGTGGAAATATCTATTGTATATCCACTCTTCATTTAAGCCCATGCTACATTTCCTGACTTACACTTCTCTGTAACTTACCTTAAACTTCAACTTTCTTTGTTATATTGTTCTTTTTATTGTGTCACTTGAATTATCCACTAAAACGTGCCTGGGGTAGAGTTTAATGTTAGTCTGAAGATAAGTGAAGGAATAATACACCATAAAAACCTTGGAATTTCCTAAAATGTGAGTGGCTAAATAGTTGGACAGAACAGATTGCCTCCTGTGGCCTCAGTGATACCTCATGAGACTAAATTAAATAGAATGATCCCAAGATCTATGTCATCACTAAAATTTTATCTAGTAAATATTTGAGTGTTTTCTATCATTCTGGATAATTTTAGGTCAACTTGACACAAGTTAAATTTATCTGAGAGGATGGAACCTGAATTAAGAAACCGCCTCAATAAAATTGGGCTATACACAAGCCTATAGGGCATTTTCTTAATGAGTGACTGATGGGGGAGGGCCAGCTCATTGTGGGTGGTACTATCCCTGGGCTGGTGGTCTATAAGAAAGCAGACTGAGCAAGCCATGAGGAGCAAGCCAATAAGCAGCACTCCTCCTTAGCCTCTGTATGAGTGCCTGCCTCCAGGTCCTGCCCTATTTGAATTCCTGTTCTGACTTCCTTCAATGATGAACAGCAATATGGAAGTGTAAGCCAAATAAACCCTTTCCTCTTCAAGTTGCTTTGGTCATGGTGTTTTATCACAACAATAGTAACCCTAACTAAGACACATATTTAATTCCCTTTAGCAAATACACAAGGGAATAAAACAACAGCAATTTCTGATGTGTGCCCAGCCTTGAGAACTAAAGTACTTTTAAAGAAGTACGCTATATGCAAGTTTTCTTCCTAAAAATAATAACATTTTTTCTGATATTTTTGTTGTTAATTTGTTCTGAGAAATCAACAAATTGACGGGATTTAGTGGAAATGTCAAACAACTAGGTTACATAGTAAGTCCCCGTCTGCTTCCAACATCACAGTCTATAAATCAGAGTTCTCTTACTTTGAGAAAAATCTGGCACCATTAAAATGTCACAAAAATGTAATTCTATTTAGAAGTACAGACAAGCAATGTTGAAAGTTATAAAGTTTCAGATATTAGGTGAATGAAAAGATCAGACAACTATTCATCTTTGCACATTTTTATGTGGCCCATTGGCTTAAAACAATTGTATGCTCCTGAAAAAAAATTAAACAAAGGTCTCATAGTGTTTAGGGTTTAAAACAAGCAAACAAAGAAACAAACAACAGCAACAATAACAGAAACCCTAAACAATTCCCATTTCTAAAAAGAGGACTCTTTATAGACAAATTCCTTTCCATTTTTAACATACTCAACAACCTTGCTTATAACAGCTAGACAGGTGACTGGATACAATGCAGAAGCTGAGGGCAGACTGTTGAAAAGTTGACTTGCACATAGTCTACTCACTCTGCACAGCTGTCATGTGGCAGACATTAGCTGTTTGTTCACATTGTCTTTCCTTCCCGGCACAAAGGTTCAGCGCCATTTCCTAGCTCTCATCGCCATTAGTGGGTCATAAGATTGACTTCCGGCTCATATCCTGGCCAACACCATATTTAGGCTACATGGTGAAACAGCTACGTGCAGATACCTGTTCTTTTCTTCCCTTTACTAAATAGAGATGATTCAAGAACCTAGATCAAGTTGTAAAAATTAGTGGCTTTGATGTATTTCTTGGTGGAGAGCTGTTCAGAAAAGTTCTGGAACAGGAGCCTTGGTTAGTTAATCCACTGCTTCAGAAAAAAAAAAAGTACTAAGCCACTAAAAATCTGATTGTTTATTATAGATCTAATTAAATTATATTTTCATGCTAGAAGGAAAACCCATATTTTTCTTTCAGTTTTTCAAGACAAGACTAGAACTCAAAAAGTATAATATGAAATCTTCCAGATATTAATTATTGACAGTTAAAAATTTTAAAGCACTACTCAGCATGTGAAATAATAAACTAAAAGTAGCATTCAAACTGCATATTTAAGTTTGTTTTAGTCATTTAGTCACTACACACACACACACACACACACACACACACACACACACACACACAGACTCAGTAAGGGGTGGTGCTGAGACTTACTTTGTAGTCCAGGGTAGCCAAGCTTGAACTCAGTCATGATACTCCTGCTTCAGCCTCCTAAATTCTGGGATTAGAGGAAGGGACAGTGAGCCACATCTCTACTTTGACCTATACTCCTCTTCATATTGCTCGTACTGTCAATTCTCACCCCTTTCTTCCGTGAAAACATTTCTGATCCTCAGCTAGCATCAATATTTAAGGTTTTACTTGACATAGAAACTATTATCTTACGTTATCAAACCACTTGGTATGTAAATTAAAGGGATTAATAAATAAAATCGAATAGATTTGCAGCAAGAGCAGATGCTTGTAAGTTGGGACTAGAAAGAGAAGTAAGGATATTAACAAAGGAAGTGTGAAAATAGACTATATGAAACTCAAAAACATGGTATAGGCTTCTAGCTTCAAATCAATTCCCATTTCTTTGTTTTCTCTCAAGGTCACATGGGTGCAAGGATATTTCATTTTGCAGGAGATACTAAAAAACAGTTTGAAGGCATGGTTTATCACCAACTCGCTGAGATAGAAGATTGGGTTTGCATCAGAGGAATATAATGATTGATATATATATATATATATATATATATATATATATATATATATATATATATATATATATATATTGGTTTTTCCAGACAGGGTTTCTCTGTGTAGCTTTGCGCCTTTCCTGGAGCTCACTTGGTAGCCCAGGCTGGCCTCGAACTCACAGAGATCCGCCTGGCTCTGCCTCCCAAGAGCTGGGATTAAAGGAGTGCGCCACCACCGCCCGGCCTTCTATATTTCTTTTTAGTTTTGTATTTTTTTTATTTCTGAGATGTTTTCATGTAGCCTAGGACAGCCTTGAATTGAATTTACTGTATGAGGATGGCCTTGAACTACTGATTCTCCTACTTTCACCTCCCATGTATAATAAACAACACACAGACACACACACACACAGACACACACACACACACACACACACACACACGTATATATAGACTATAAAAACTAGGAAAAGAAATATTAGGGAAAATCTTGGAAAATGGATTAGAAAAATTGTAAGAGCCAAAAAATCACGATGTCTGCTACAAAATTGTATCTTTATATAACAGGAAAGATGTACCCATGAAATCTCAACAATACTGATGGGGAAATCTCATAAGGACTCACACCTAGATCAAGAACTACAGACAGTTAATGGCAGCTGAGAAAGGTAAAATGAATATTTCCTAGGGATGATTTCCCTGCTAGGTCATTCAATCCCAAGTAGTTAGCCCCAAATACATGAATTTGAGAGGCAATGGGAAGGAACTGGTGGGTGAAGGAACGGTAAAATGATGTTAGTAGCATACTCATGCATGAAATTCTCAAATTTAAATTTAAAAAGTACAAGATACATTAGAGAGATAAAAGTTTACGTGATTGAACTGTAGTTTTAAAAGTTATGTCTTATATATTATATGCTGACTTTTGAGCATTTTTGCCTGTAAATATGGCTACTATGTCAGCTTCAAACCAAAGATTTCACCAGTGCCTATTTTTACCAACATTCAGTAGAGCAGAAGGTGAACTATAGCCATATGAAAGAGTAAAAAAAAACTTCTACGGAAAAAAATAATCATTTATGTCTTTTTTAATGTTTACTTTTAACTAGTTCTTTGAGCATTTTATACAAGAGTTGTGTTACTCCCTTCTCCTTTTTCCAGATTCACATCCTTTCCTTACCTGATCAACTTTGTTCCCTATTTTTTTAACCCCCCTCAAGACCAATTTGTGCTGTCCAAATATTCTTGGATGTGTAGTATCCCACTGGAATGTGGTTGACTTACCAAGGGCTACACTGTTAGACAAAACTGTCTCTCTCTCTACCAGCCAACAACTGTCTATATTGTTGTATAACACTTTCCTCCTATAACCATTTCCTCTGAATTGGAAGCATTCCATCCTTCAGGGAAGCATTTTAAGTAGGGAGGTGAACAACACAAAATAGCTTCACAAAGTTCCTGAAACTAACCAGACTCACTAGGACACTCTGTACCAAACTGAGCAATAATGCTACTGAGAGCCAAGTTGCAAAAAAGACTCAAAGAGTGAGCTCCAAAGAAAATTCTGAGGCCACCAGCTGCCTGGAAGAAGTAGAAATCAGCTGACCTTCCTGGAAGAGGTTTAGATCAACTGAGGCACCTGGACGGGACTCTCTCCAACCCGTTGAGCTGCCTGTTGAGTAAACATGTATGTTGTGTCTCCCCAGGACAAGTTTTGTCACATAGCAAATACCTCCACACCTAGTGTTTGGGTTCTTTGCCGATGCTGGGATGTGATTGGCTTGGGCTAGCACAGGTCTTGTCTGCCCCAACTTAATCATTCTATTGTTCCCTTTAAACCTCTCGTATCAGTGTTCACTGTGCTAATCATTGTGCCAAAGAGCCATCTTTTCACTCTTTCTCTTCTACTTTAGTAATGTTTATTAGATACATTCTCCTAGCATGTAAAAATTAAAACCTAGCAAAAAATAGCAAAAGTTCATTTCCTTCTTTAAAACCAGCAGCCATAATTTTTATTGGTTTTCTAAATATTCTGTAACATTTCTTGATAGTCACACCTTTAAAAGAAATACACATACAATTATATTTCCACTGGATACTATTTATTAGTTGCCAAAGTCTTTCTTTTTGAATTCACACTAGGAAGATTATAGGTTTCAGCAGTAACACACAGGATGAGAATTGGCAATTCAAGATAGAAATGCATTCCTATTTTTGTTTTACACAAACACAGAACATTACTTCAAATAACTCATTGTCCACAGAATTCGCTGACCATTTTTCACACATAAATTTGTATGACGCTTTTTTTTTTTATGCTATGAAAGGATGTACCTCATACTTGAATCTTGTATAGCAGTCTCCTGGGAGACAAACATTTTATCTTGCAGAGAAGCTTCTTAAACTAGCAGTAAACAAGCTGGGCAGTGGTGGCGAACGCCTTTAATCCTAGCACTCGGGAGGCAGAACCAGGCAGATCTCTGTGAGTTCGAGGCCAGCCTGGTCTACAGAGCAAGATCCAGGACAAGCACCAAAACTACACAGAAAAACCCTGTCTCAAAAACACACACACACATTAATTAATTAATTAAACAATTTAAAATAGTTTTGGGAAGTTCCTAAAACTGACCAGATGCACTCACTAGGCAACCTCTTACCTGTACTCTGGTAAGTAACCGCACGAAAACTCATTGGTTTGCCAAGTTGAACTTTGTTGATATCCATACTTTGGTTTGCCATGAGCTCCCTATTTGGGGTAAATAGACATGTGTATTGTGTCTTCCCAGGAAAAGTGCTGTCACACAATGTTGAGTATTGATAACCTTTATGACCTACTTTGATTAAATTGGTAAAATGCAGAGGAAATAACTGTTAATTGCAGGCTTAGAACACTGTAGACTTAAGAACATTCAATCTTATTTCCTGGTAGTTAAGTTACTATAAGAAATGCAGGCACTCACACAGAAGAAAGAAAGGAATGTAGAGAAAAGCTGAGGTCCCAGTCATAATGCAAAGTTCTTAGAGCAAATGCAAAGAAAATACATGAATTTGGAGATTTAAAACACACAAACTTTTGGTAGACACATTAAAATCATGGCATAGTATATTCTTTATATAATAATATATTTTGTATGACAGAGTCAATTAACAAGAAAGAAACAGCTATATTAAAATTTAAAATTCATCCTGGGCACAGCAACTACAATTCTATTGCAATGAACAAATCCCACAGAACTTTGTAAATTACTATTCTTCATATACCAAATAAAGCATTTAAACTAGGTAATTTTTGGCTTTCTTTAAGCTGAAAATTTTGGTTCTATGATTAGGGCTCAAATCAATGTCACATCAATAGTTATTTATAGCTGTTATTTACAGAGAGTTACTATATATTTAATTTAAGGAAAAATATCACACCTATAATTAGATAGTTTCAGGCTAAAATAAATAGGGTGATTACAGACCTTTTCGGGAAGCATACAGTTTGAAGTAAGATTTTATAAATTTAATAAAGATGTAAAAATTATATTTTACTTTCACATTTTAAAAATACACAAAACTTTATAAAGACTGTCTTTAATCTTGGTATTTCTTGCAGCATTAAAATCTCTCTGTTGTACATGACAAAGGCCTTAAAGCAATCACTCTATTAGGAAATCCTCATCTGGCCATGTGTCTGTTATTAAGCATTTCACTTGGCTCCTCTCTGCAATTAACATTCCAAAGCTTATGAGAGCTGGTTGTGGATACCATATGTTTGGCATCAGTCCCTAAAGTTCAGCCACATGTTCATTTTGATAGCAAAGCACCGTGGTGGAGGGAAATGGAAAATTTCCAAGCAGTCTCTAAGCCATATATAATTTTTTAAATTATTTATTAAGAATTTCTTACAAGCATGTAGTACATTTTGAGAAAACCTACCCATCTTTTCCCCCTATCCCACCCACCACTTTTCTCTCCCAATTTCATGTATTCTTTACTTTTTAACTTCACTGAATTCTGTATGTGCACAGGTACAGAACCATCTACTGGAATATGAGTAGCCTTTCAGGTCTCCTGAAGATAGTTTACTCTCCACAGAGTGTTTCAGCTAGGGGTAGAACTTGATGAAACCTTCCCTCATCCATTCTGAGATTTGGGGTGTGAGCCCTCTATTTGTAAATTATACTAAATAAAGACTGAGCTGACCACAAGCATTGTTATCTAATTCTCTCTGAATGTCCACATTGTCTAACTTTTCAATATATATGCTCAAAAGAAATAACATTGATTTTGGAATAAAACAAATTAACTGTGCTGGCTAGTTTTACGGCAACTTGACACAAGCTAGAGTCATCAGAGAGGAGGGAGCCTCAGTTGAGAAAATGTCTCCATAAGACTGAACTGTAGGCAAGCCTGTAGGATATTTTCTTAACTAGTGATTGATTGGGGAGGGCCCAAACCATTGTGGGTTGAGGCCAACCCTGGGCTGGTGTTCTGGGTTATATAAGGAAGCAGGATGAGCAAACCATGAGGAGCAAGCCAGTAAGCAGCACCCCTCCATAGCCTCTGCATCAGCTCCTGTTTCCAGGATTCTGCCCTGTTTGAATTCCTGTTCTGATTTTCTTCAATGATGAACTCTAATATAGTATAAGCCAAATAAACCCTTTCCTTTCCAACTTGCTTTGGTCATGGTGTTTTATCACAGCAATAGAAATGTTAATTAAGACAAGTTGTTATCAGAAGTAGGGTATTGCTATGACAGATCTGATCAGATTGCCTTTGGGAGGATTATGGAAGGACTTTGGAATTTTGAGCTGGAAAAGCCATTGAGTATTGAGAGCTCAGTGGACTGTTCTTACAGGAGCTTGGAAGATAAGAGTGTTGAAGAAAGAACAGGCAGTGTAGGCCTAGCTTGTGAAGCTTCAGAGGGAAGCAAAGATCCTATTGGGCCATTTGTGTGGAGAATCTTCTGTTCTGGTTAGCTGGAGCTTAAGAACTGGCTGTGATTATCAAGAGACCAAAATTTTTGCTTTGCTGGGACAGTTGATGCTGGTCAGCTGGAGCTAAGAATTAGCAGTGATTAGAAGACACCACCCTCACTGAGGTGAAATCTTCTGGGAAGTGCTTCTTCAGAGCCAGAACATTACCTCATATTATCTTATTTGGAAAAAAATTCAAAGTCAGTTATAATGTTACTTAGAACTGGAGGATTGCTTGATTACAAAGAAATTCGTGAAACCAAGAAATGCTGAGAGTGAGAGAAATAGTTTTCCCGATGGAAGCACATACCAGTTAGCTATCCAATACCCAATAGTCAGCCCTGAAAATGTACTTGCAAGGAACATTATACAGGCTGAGCAGATTATATTTAACAATGAATATACATTAAGTATGTAACAATAATTAATGAAAAAGGAGCCCATGAATTTGAACAAGAGCAAGGAGGGTTGTATGGGAGGATTTAGAGGGAGGAAATGAAAGAGAGAAATGTAATTACATTATCTCAAAAATTCTAAAATAGGAAGGAAAAGGTCTCTTATATTTTATCTGTAGGAAAGAGATACTTAGAAAGCTTTTGTCTCCAGTGGTAGCTCAGTTTGGGGACTGGGGGAGTTCTTCTCAGTCTGTTCTCACTAACAGAAGAGAAGATTGTCTTGAAAATGGCTTTTGAGATGTTCAGTTTTCCTGGCTCTATTGCTTTATCTTTGGCTTTTTTTTTTCATTTTATTATTCCACAGTATTTGCAAGAATGCATACTGAGAATACTTGTACTGAGAATAGTTGAGTAATTAGGATGAAATCAGTATAAAGTCCACAGTGGGTCTTAATGGAAACAGTGTGTGTCTCTTTAAGGATCCATTTGGAGAAGGCTCCATCCTTCATGTTGACAGCTCCCTATTGCCAGACTCTAAGATCAGTAAGAGTGGTATTTCTAGATACCTGCTTTGCATCTTGTAGATAAGAAATAGTCATCCAGCCAGACTCTATAGAGTTGAACTCCTGAGCATTAAAACTACCACCAACATTTTGGGGCTGGATTCCAAAGCTATTTCACTTAAAGCAGTCAAATAGCCCATCAACGGTGACAAGTGTACAAGACACAGATCTCCTTACACGGTCTCAGATTCTGTAGTTAGTTTGAAAAGACTACACGGGTTAATTTATCATAAAAATGTTTTTCAGTTAATGCAAGACCTACGTTTTTGTTTTCTTGGTTCATCTGGTTAGCTGATGGACGTGAATGTCCTGAATTTGCTCCAGGTTTCATCAAGATTACAGGGTTTAAGTCAGGGATCCTGTGCCAAATAGATGCTGGCTTGTTCAACCTTCACTTTCACATGGCAGTATTTCTGAGCTACAGCTACACACCAGCTATATCTGATGAAAGAAATCAAGTAGTGCTCAACCCAAGCATTGCCCCTGGCCCTATGAAATCCATTGCTCTGAGATGAAGCTATCAGATCTAAAACACAGCAGTGATGCAGACAGGTAATTAATAAGCAAAGTGTAAGGGGATGGGAATGTCAAGGCTGGATTGTATTATTACTACCATTAACTATTTCAGGTTTTGAAGCAAGTTTTCCTAAGGAGGAGACATTCATTTTGCTTAAGGTTTAAAACATGATTTTTTTTTTTATTTTAAATCCAGCCAAATAAGGAAGGGTCAGAATGGAAACGTGGAAAGTGTTTGGCTCAGGTCTATCTTTGGAAGGGATAAGGGAAATTAATTTTCAGATTTTCACATCTAAATAAAACTTTTGAAAGCCAAAATACTGTCTAGAAAACAAATGCAGTTTGGAAATGCTTATATTTGTTGTTTTGGAGACATGCACAAAAGAAATATACAAGTTAAAAACTCAAAAATGGAATGGGAAACATTAAATAGTTTGAGCGATTATAAAACTGAAATATAGATAAGTATAAAATATTCAGTGGCCAAAGAAGACTACATGCTTATAATGTGAACAACCTGACCGGCTTTCCTGTCAGAGAACTAATGTACACCAAGGCTAATGTAGAAATTCTGCAGGGAAGGTCAATGTGGGAATTTGAAAGCATTCTCAGCCATTCCTGCCTGTGATTTAGCCCCATCTCTGTTGGCTGTCTATGTTAGCGTACTTTCCTGAGAAGGTGAGGGAGAATATGCTGCCGTCGCTGTCCTGGCCCCCTTCAGCACTCCTCCTTGCTTTCTTTTATTGCCACATACAATTTTCAATATTTGTCTTTAAATACAACCAGAAACCAACTGAAGTTCATTTTGAAAATATAATTTACAAGTATACAGAATCTGGAACAATAGCAAATACATGCTATACAAATAATTGAGACAAGAGACCATCATATTCAGGTTTTCAGTATACATCTTGGATAGACTGAAAACTTTGGATGGAGCAAATAAGCCAAACAATGCAACTAAATGCAGATGCTTCTGCCCTCTTGCAGGGTATTTTCTCAGTCTGTGGTTGTAGGGTTAGCTGAGTGGGAATGGTATATAGCTCTGCATCTATGGTAATGCTGCTGATAACCAGTCAGAGAGATCTCCAGAGAAATTTGGAAGACTCTAAAGGGTCAGTGTGGCCTAGCACGTACATGTCAATCCGTTGTGAACACTCCAAGAGCTTCCCCACAACTTTTTCTCCACAGTTGTGCTTTCAAGTCTAATAAATGGAACAAATGGTTTGAGATGCTCACATCAGCTACATGGAAAGGCCCAGCCTGTGTTTTCCTTTTGGAAACCTCAAAGCTTTGGCAGTCAGGAGCCAGCAAATAAGGGTGGAGAACACTGCTACATGCTGGAAACAGTAGAGACTGGAAGTGGTGCCCACTGGCAAAGGAAGCCAAATTGTAAGGTCATGGGGAAAAAGAGCTGGAAGTTACTTATAAGAACCTGCACCAGAACCAGCGTCTTTCAGCCAATGGCCTTGGGTGCCCCCTCCCCGGGCCAGAGCCCTTCCCTGCACTTGCCTGACATACTTCAGTACAGCAATTGCCAGGAATTCTGATTGTAGGAAATGTATCCTTGCCTCTTTGACTTCTTCCCTTCTTCCTTTTTAATTCTATAAATATCAGAAACAAAGTCTTTGGCAGCCTTTGCAAATCACCTTCACCCAGACAAGTCGGGTACTTTTCTTGGTTCCTTTGGGCTTTTCCTGTTCCTTACAAATTGCAACATGAGACAGATTCTCAGTGTTTCTTGGACCAACAGAAAATAAATTCAGTGTAAGTCAAATGATTGAGTCAGACATAGAGAGAAATCTGGTCCCCATGAGCTGGCAAATGTAGTCTTGGTTTGAGTAACACCTTGAAGGTCTGTAATGGGTTATTCACAGGGTACTCAAATTTACCTCACTCATCCCAACAGTGAGGTCAGTGGAATAAAAGTTGTTATCCACATTTCACAGACGAGGAAACTGAGACTGAGAAAGACTAATGTGTTAGAAAGAAAGAAAGAAAGAAAGAAAGAAAGAAAGAAAGAAAGAAAGAAAGAAAGAAAGAAAGAAAGAAAGAGAGAAAGAAAGGAACCGAGAAGTAATGTTAGGAATGAAAGTCAAGCTTCTAGATTCCACGCTTACTTCTTTTCCATTACTTAACACTTCAACACTACCTCCTTCTCCATCTTACAGAGCCATACAGACTTTTAATCTGAAAGGGAGAAATAGCATGTGAAGCCAGAGGTTCACAGACTGGGTTGGGTCCTAAGAGAGACGTGGCCGGCCTTCGGAGTCTCTTGCGTGGAAAAACGCTCCTACACCAAGGCCTTGCAGAACCTGTTATTGTCTGTCAGGGGCTGAGGAGAAAAGTCCCAGCTAAGCAGAAACAAAAACTTGCTCAGAGTGGCCACAGTGCCGAGAAGTGCGGACATCACAGTCCACGTGAGTCAGTGAGACTTCTGGCCACTAGTGATGCTTCTTCCAGAATCTGGTTTTGTGTAAGCTACCGTCCTGGCCCAAGCTAGGCTTTCTTTCTTAAAGGCTGTCACCCACACTGAGCCCAGCTTCGGCAAAAGCCACATAGCTAAAACGACCTGGCATGGTCTGGTGCATCGCTGTTAGAAACACGACTGTTTATTCCGGGACTTGGAGACCTAGGAAGGAAATTGGGGTGGCCAAAACTCAGGGTAGATCCGGGCGACCACTCAGCACCACGGCCTCGTTAGTGCGCATTGCCAGTTCCTCAGTGGTTGGGCAACCTGCCATGTTCTATGTTTGTGCACAACCTTCTTGTGGCCTATCTACTGTGTGTGCGTCTCGGTTTCACCAGCAGGATCTCAAGCAGCCCCAAGCGAATGTTTGAAGGGAGTGGGCGAAGTTTCGCTTTGCCTAGAAAGGGGACTTTTTGTGATACATCTCGTTGCCACATCCAACTGAGTTTACCCATAGCCAAGCCTTCTGCTGGCCTACTACCAAGCCAGCCTTCAAGTATTGTCATTCCACTGTACTGTGGCTCTTAGAGCACGTGCACCATCTCACATATTGGCACTACGAGCAGAATGTGGTGATTAGAACGAGACGCCAGGGTGTATATGTTGACCCTAAAGCCACACCCAGCAATCACGCCACCTTGGCGGCCATAGACAACGGGGGTGGCAATCTGTTCTCTGTTAGTGTTTTACGTAATTGTTCCCCTAATCATGACATTGACGATCTACCCTGCGTGAACATTATGTTCCAAAGAATTGCATATTGCGACACACTAGGGCTTCAGCTCTTGGAGTGGGTTAACCTAAGAATAAAGCCTACTGTATACTCTCTTTTCGTGTTTCAAAGATGAACCCGACGTAAGCGTGAGTATGTACACTTGAAATAGAGCTACAATAATGAGACAATGCTCTCACCTGGTACTTTGTTTCCCAATCTAAATCACACCTTCATGCGCAGTTACAATGGAGGAAAGTGCAGAAGTAGTTAACTGAGGTGGCCTGACGACTAGACTAAATGTGCAGCTTCTAACAGCATATTGAATAAATATGACATTATAAGATTCTGTGTCTCTTAGGAAGAATAGCTAACTAGATAAACTCAGCCACTTCTCACGCGAATGAGTGCGCGTCAGCATCACCAACTCCTAACTCCCAGTTCCGGGGGATTTGGAGGCGCCGTCTAACACTACTTCTCTGATTCGACATTGTACCAATCGTTGAGCTTTACAAGCGTGTTCCACATGCTACATCATTATCTACTACGCTATTGAAGCACAAAAAGGAAAGTTTAACACTTGTTACACGCATAGAGCGAGACAAGAAAAAAAGTAAGATTCTCCATAAAATAATTCATCGCGTAACACTTGAGCTGAAGAGCACCCTCGTAGTCTACGACAACAAGAGAAGACGTCGCCCACTAGCAGGAGAGTTGAGAAAACTACTGGGTCAGGAGCACTCTCAACCTGGATTTACGAAGAACAGGTTTCAGCTGCACTGTCTAGGCTATTGATACGAAACATTTAATTACCCTGTGAGACCCCTAAACCATAATGCGACTGTTTAGATGAGCAAATACGTGTTACTACTCGGGATAGAACAAAACTCCTCGTGAAGGAAACTACTCCAGTCCAGTTACAGCCACCGATAGTTTGATTAAGATCAAGCACGAAGACCGATTTCACCCTCGGGGCATTCGCAAGAGGCAACATGATTTGATGTGCTGCGCAAACCAAACAACCCTTGGAACCAAAAATAAAAAATTTCAACCACACTACCAACACCAACAGCTTACCACTTCTGTTTTACTACATCCTAACCAACATTGTCAAAGTTAGGCTGTCTGGCCCAGCATACATATGAAACCAACTACTACATTGTTTGTTACGCCTGGTACAGAACCCATAGCTCCGCGTCCTTCCTCTGGAATGCTAGTGTACACTTACATGAGCAACTGCATAGGATAGTACGAGGTGAGAGACACCCCAATATTGCCGCCTTGGATTTAAGACCTGTCTTGTGTACACCATAGAATAAGGCTTATGTGGTCTGTGCAAATTTATAAATGCAGCGCTTTTGATTGTCGTCTGCTAATATCCCTAGTTTACAGCATCTTGCTATATCACTATGGGCGAAAAGTGACATAAAAAGACTAAGGAACACTCAGAGACCAGCGAGCCTGGACGTGAGAAGCGACCGAACTAGGTGCTAGCTAGACAGCTCAAGAGGGACACATCCAAGCGATGTCTGTCCACCATAGGCATTAGTGTCAGGGGTATCTCGAATGATGTGATTTAACGAACAGAGCCACATCCAAGGATGCGCTCCTCCGTCTGCTATCACCAACCCTCCCACCCAAGCACTTCCGTTTCTGTATCGCCTCGCCTCACATGTCAGAGGGTCCATCCCAACGTATTTCAGCCGTTTCTGAAGTTAGCATAAGCCAGCAAAGTCATACAACTCGGACTTTTCTTTTACTTTTGTATCAATGGAATCAGCCACGCTAAGGCCAACCTTTTTCCTATGGGATCAGATCATCTTGAGGCGCGCTATCGAGTGATCGTGAATGTCCGTGATCATGTCCGCGTCTCATATGTTAACAATCGACACTACATAAGCATGTTTGTATCATGGTCTCATATTTGTTGATATACCTCAGTATTGTGTCCATTAGGGACATTCTGACTTCCTGGGACTCCCTCACCTGAGTGTCCCCAGCCACAGCCTGTTAAATCCAGCCATGTTTCTGTGGCGCCATTAGCCGATGTCACGCATGTTGTACAGGTCCTTCAGAGAATGCTGGACCTCTTTTAGTCCTCACCCATTCCATGGCTGCTTCTTCTAAAAATCATATCATTCTAGAGATGTGTTGCCTGCATGGGCCACACAATGAGTGGCATGGGGCCAGCCGGTCGAGATTTCCTATATTCACCGTTTGGAACCAGATGCCTCTTCATGATGAGAGGTCATTGCTTTCCCTCTATCCAATCAAATGGTCAGAGAAGTACCAGGCAAATTGGGGTATACCATGACCTTTAATCTCAGTTATTTGGGAGGCAGAGGCAGGCAGATTTCTCCGAGTTAAGGCCACCTGGTATACTCTACTAATGCTGGTCAGAGCGAAAGACTCAGCGAGACTATTGCTCATAGTGGGTCTAAGCTATTAAATAGGAATTCTCTTCAATGATAGCCTTTGTTAAAAATAGAAATAAACTATAAGACACATAGGAAATAGGAAATCAAAAAAATAACCATTCGCGAGAGTAAGTTCTTCCACTGCAGGCGAAGTCACAGGAACCTGTTAGGTCTCAGGTGCACACAGGAGAACATGGCTATAAAAAATTAAGTAACGCCCCTTAACCAACAATGGAGCCTAGAGGCATAGGGACGCCCAGCGAGTCTCAGGTGTGGTATCTGCCTTCCCACTCTGCTTCTATCAGTAACAGAGAACATCTCTTCTAATGATATCTTCAAAACTCACTCCTGGTCTAGCAACTCACAACTTTGGGCCGTGTGCCCACCTACTTAGAAATCAGTCTGCTTATTCATAAGGGGAGACTCATAAGGTAGACTTTCTCACTATCCTACTCTTTCTACTGCTACATAGCCGTTCCCAAGTTGTGAAAACTGAACAATATGTCTGGAATTGACTTTAATGATGTGATCATTTTAGTACGACATTCTGGCTGGATTTGAGGTCATAGAGGACTGCATCACAGTCATGTAACCCAGGTGCTGATTAACTGCAAACGACCTTTAAAAAAGTAAGGACAGCACCAGCAATAGCGGCGCCACAAGGTCAATTCCTTGCGCTCATGTCACATCTGGTGGCCTCCAAGGCAATCTTAGGTTTTTCACCAGTCGGTACACATTCCGTGTGAGAATAGCATAACTTCTGCCTCAATTAGCAAATCCTCTTGATACAAACCGAAAGACGCGTGTAGTCACGCTCACTGTTACGCAATTCAAAATCTCGATAGACCAGGTCTTGCTCTTGGTCATTTACAGGATTGTGGAGCAAGCGATTATGCGGTCAGAAACTTTGATCTGGAGAAAAAGGGCGTGTGTGTTCAAATAAATATAGCACGTGTGATGTTTGCGCGGCCTGAATGGCAGGCAATGAGTATACAACAAGAGCCAACGTCTCTCTCGTACATTACCCCTAGTGAGCGGCCACTGGGGGATAGGACAGGCCACTTACCACTGAACAGAGTAGTCCTCACCGATGGGGGCCTCTACCAAGAGTAGGAGGTAGACTTACTTCACCCCAGCCGCACCCCAGCCTCACCAACATACGTGTTCTAGTGGTGTTGAGTTTACGTTGTAGCTTAGTTTTATTAGTGAGTGCCTGGGTGGTAATATTTGATTCCCATTATAGTCTGAGCACACGCCTAATAAACTTACATCTTATTCTGCGTGCGATCATGACGAAACTCTCGCACACGCTCTTCTTCGTTTCAACGCTAGAGAAATTAGGAAATAGTTGAAGGGCCGTCATGCGCCCCTGGGAATAGGCGACCTAATCCAGTTCATGAGTGGCGACTGTGCAGGAGGGATTTACTACACGATTGGGTCTAGTGAAGTTCAACTGGCCACACTTGAGAGAACAGGCCAATCTGACTCAGTTGTGAGACACATGCTTTTAAACTTCTCAGACCAACCCTAGTGTGAAGACCATGTGAGAGAGTCTGAAAGTCTTTAACGGACAGGCGAGGGAAGGGTGTCCACGCTGAGTATTACCGCAATCACGCTAGATCACATGGATCAACCCATTGAATGGGTAGCCCTTTTCGGATGGAGACTGGAAAAAGCCAGCCAGTAAAAAAGCATGTCAGGGGATGGCCTGAGGTTCTTGAAGAAGCAAGAGTTGTTTATAAGTGTGAGAATTGACTACGATAAGAAGCTAGACTCTACCTCTTCTGCAGAGCTAAGGGGATTTGACACATCGTCGTGCCTAACGACATGTGGCTTACATATAGTGCAAACCAACATATTCATCCTGACCTCGCCATCTTTCAAACGTTTCACCCACACTATATACTCATGACTTTCACCAGATCGTTTTTTAGTGTTAAAGAGAAGCGCCTTACGAGCAAATATCCTAAACAGATGTACACATATGCAGGCTTATGTAATTATTTTCGTGGCCTCGGCTACCTATCCCTTAAAGAGAATGCCTATGGACTCCAAAACTATAGCCAGTTACTACCTCTACACATTTTCAGTAAGTCATCTTGATAAACACATCTTCTGCGAGCCGCAGTTAATTTATGCTTGTTACTTACATCAGACATGTCCTAGTTTGGCCTTCGCGACGTTTTCTACAGCTATCTATAAAGATAGTTTGTCATCTTTTTACCCAGTTTGTGAATGGTCTTAAATTTATATAAGTGATTTTTTTCAGATGTTATAAGTGCATGTTTAATGACAATCCTGATTGTCTTACATCCTGTAGCTCTGGACGCCACAACTTTTGATATACCTCCGACCACTTATTGAATAAAAACTTCTATGCATTGTATATAATTCCGTGTAATGAGCGATTCCTGCTCTCTCCGAGCTTACTTTAATTCCTTTGTCAATCTGGTTTGGAAACGCTGAAGATCTCACCCTATAGAGAACACTCTAGACATATCTAAGCATTTACAAAATTACCCTAGAGAATTATTCTCGGCTTATCTTCATATGTATTTACTTCCTAGGGCTTTATTGGTGTATTTCTAGAGTTTAATTCCACTGTGTCCTTCTTGAAGCTGCTTTTACCTGATTCTTTCAGTGTGTTAAGGTGATTTGGCAGCCTGTTTTGAATCTCAAATTGTCAGAGGAGGGCTTGACTTGTACTGATGTTTAGGTTGTCCTGGTGTGTCTGAGATGTCCCATACATATCTCACTCATGCTCAGGTTACATGAAACTGCAGTCGACCATTAATAGCAAAGAGCAGATATGAAATAGATTATATGTAGAATAGCTAGTTCATTGAAAACCTGTTGCGCATTCTGCAAGATAGTTGCAGCAGAAGAGGATGCTGAAGTCCTTTACTGTAATGGCAGATGTGTTCCTCTTGCTTCTCTCTTCCCATTCTAATGAGCAGTTTGGTTCTTTTCTATATATGTATTAATTGGTGTGCAGACACTAATCTGATCTTCAACCATAGATTAAACATACACACAAGAGTGGCACAAAGAAGAATGGCACTTAGATACACTTTCTCTGATAGCCTCTATATCACTCTCTGATGGAATAACTACTAGCTATGCAAAATGGCTAAGAGAAGATTGTGTACAGCGTGCGAGAGTTGGAGTTTTATACACTCACAACAAACTGATTGGCCGACGATACGCCACCGAGCGAGATATTATATAGGCAACCAAACCTAAGATGGTTTGGAAGGAGTGAGCCGAGTGGAAGTGAAGAGATGCTAGCAGCCATCTGAGAGAAGGCAGGTACATGTTAGAAAATGAAGGCCGGTGGCAGGAGCTTTAGGCGGCTTAATTGGAGCCCATGCCACAGCTCTTCTTTATGGCCTGACAGGCCTTCCGAGGCCGCAGTCTCCCTGAGCCAGGAACAGCAGAGCTCCTGGCCCTTCAGATGTCAAACTCTGGCCCCCTCCGCTCGGGGGGCTGTCCCCAGCTTGAGAGCCTGGGCTCTTATCAACAGCAACCTACGCAGAGGAAATCGTTGCCAATGCATTTTTCATTATGATAGAAGAGTCTCGTTAATTTAAGTGTATGAGTTAGCTAGAGTACAAGGCCCGAGCTATCAGGGGTATCACCTGAACATGTTATAAGTAATATTAAGATCTCTGTGTTATTATTTGGGACTGACAGTGGATATGGGAAAACAAATCTGTTTAAATATGGTAACCCAATGTTGGGGCAAGAAATTTCTATGTAAAGTTCTGAAAAAGCTTTAAAAAAAGCATTCTAAACACACAAAAGAACAGAAGTCATGCATGACTTCTTAGTAGCAGCATTTTCTGGGGTGGGGCTCTGTTTGATGGCTGAGAGCAGAGGAATAGCTCCTTTAAGATGCCAGCTCAAAGATGTGTTACTTTGGTGAGAGGTTTTGCTTTTATTTCCATAGGAAATGAAGCTATGGATTTTCATTTTGGGTTAAAAAAATCATGTTTTTGCGATCAAAGGAAGACCCATTCCGCTAAAGATTCCTGAGACTAACAGACCATTGAAAAATAACCTAGAAGAATAATAGCGAGAGAGCGATAAGTCCTCATAACTCTCCTCATAGCCGCGTCAGAACATATAAACAAAAACCGAACAAACGACAATCACAGACCAACAGAACTAAAAAAACATCTTTGTTTATATCTCAACGTGTGGATGCTCAGTGTATCGAACTTTGCTAACACATTTTCTTTCCTCTCTGCCTTTCGTTCGTGCAGCCCCTAACATAGAGGTGATGTTAGGTACCTTTAAAGGTTTATATCCAAGAGTTTTAGCCAAGAGCGAAGGAGCTGACGGTTTATGTCCATCACATGAATATGCATAGAAAATGATGCCAAGCGAGTTGATCTCAAGCATCCAACACAGGCTCTGCTGAGAGATGATGCCGAAAACTCTCACTACAGCCGATTTACAATCATAGCCTGAAGGTTTTGACTCGAGAACCTGGGACGAGGAATCTCCTCCCAAGAAAGCCATAATACGCCCATAAAATGCCCCCTAATCTCAGTCGTATATACACTAGCAATGATGCTATATAGGAGGGAACACTAATGCTCTCCTCTTGACTTCCTCAAAAAGACATACTCAGTACATAGCAGGATAGCAGAGCAGTGTGTATATATCTCTTATCTTGTAGGATGGTGGCGCGGGGTCAGTCAGAGCACCAGTGAGACCGTCTCACAAACAAAAGAACAGGTATTATCTGAGTTATACAATTTTGCTTATGAAATAAGGATCTAGCATCCTTGCTCTGGCAAGAGAAAAAGCGCTCAATAAGCAACAATGCGATAGTGTTGCGCTTTCTGCCCCACTGTGTTCTTCAGGACGGATGACACACTATGATGCACTCCCTGGGCCCCTGGAAGGAACCTACAGTAGCTAGAAATAGATTAGTTTTAAAGGGGTGGCTCACTACTCTCCCTCACCCGCTTATCTACATTTGTGTTTACTCGTAACCCCGATCCCGCATAATCAGCCATTTTTCATTATCTTACATATTTTACATTGACCAAGGCGATGTTTAGTTCTATTGGCGAATACACTTTCTGACAGTTAGGATATATCGTCGCTATTAATGCATTACTCTTACTTCCCTTCGTCTTAGTGATAGACGATATTATGTTTACATGCCACGCCACCTCAGACTGTATGAGAACAAAAAAGTGTAAATACATATTTAAAAATACAGATTAATACGTTATTCTGTAATAGTCAAAATTTATAGTCATATTAAGCTAGGTTTTCTAGGTTATACAGAGATATATTTCAGAAAAGAAAGATAATCTTCAACACTTCATGAGCCCTTGAGACGCAGATCATGGCATCACCCTAGGCCCACAGACTAGTCCCAGGGCCCATGTTAAAGATCAACCCAGTCCCTACTTAGCATATAGTCCTCGAAAGCTCATGTGCATGCACACCGCCTGAGACACATACATCGAGCCTGCGCCTCCGCCAGAGGCCAACCAAACGGATCACCCTCAGGCAGCAGACTCCGCAGGCCCAGAATCCCAGGACCCGAGCATGGCCCAGGTCACACAGATCACCCGAGGACCCCACCTACCATCACTCGAGAGCACCTCGTGATTCTACTCCAGGGCTCTTGCTGCCCGAGAGCGAAAAGATCACTCCAAGTACACTAGGTGGAGCAAAAGAACTGCCCTAGCCCTCCTAGCACTCTACACTATGGTCGACACAAGCGGTCCCAGAGCTCGCATGTGCAACTTCACCGAGCCACAGCAGCAGCTCGACCAGGGACACAGAAGAGAATCACCCAGTAAGGCCACTTAGCTTGAGACTCAGTGCTCCCGAAATCACCACAGGCCGACAGTTGCGCCAGGAAGCAGCAGTCTCTTTCTACACATCTACCACACTGCTTTCCCAGGCGCAGGATCACTCGCTCACTGCATGTCCGATCACTCGTGGTACCGAGCGACATCAGGCTCCTGGACCACTGAATCACCCAGGCCCACACGATCTTACACGCTCGAAGCACACAGCTACTTTCGCAGGCCCAGATCATCCAGTCATCGCACCATGCTTGAGACCACATAGGATTTAACTACCTCCAGTTAGTCGCCCAAGTATTCTCCAATTTCTATGTCGCATCTGCTTTTTCTTGCACCTACTGCTTGCCTAGTCTCGCCCTTAGTGCTCTCTAAACATTCCACCACTAGTCTGGTGCCTCCACAGTCTCCGATCCGGCCCAGGATCCCTATTCTGGCATGTTGCCCTTTTTTTTCTGTTAGTGCGCAGCGGAGCTTGGATTTCAATTTTATTGTATTGTCTACACAGAATTCGTCACTCACGCGACCACTGGCTCCAAAGCACGACCCAGGCCATCATGATGCTTCCTCCAGCCTAAGTGATGTATGATTACTTCTCTAGTCTTTCTGTCTTCAAGACTGCCCAAGGTATCTCATGATCACCCAGTGCCCTACCTAGTTTCATTTTCATTGCACCGTCTGTATTACACACTGATAACCTTGAAGAGGCCCACCCGAGCTGCTCACATGGCTCTCTTCATCTCAACGCCAAGAGATGTGGCAACACAGCTGGTCCACTCAGGCCCCACTGTAGTTGCGCCAGGTCGTCGCAGATACAAATGTTATCAGAGCAGTGTCTCTAGTCCTCGAGCGTAACACGCAGTTTTCCCAGAGACTTCTCTCTTGATGGCTCTCTATCTACTCAGCGCGTTCTAGCCTCTGCTTCCCTCAGCCTCACAATAGGCTCTCCACCCCCAGAGCCGCATTCTTGGTCTCTTCCTATCAGCGGTCTCCCCTACGTCTCATTCAAGCTCAGCAGCTTCGCACTGACTGCCTCAGAGTCCTGCCAAGATATCATACCCAGTGCCCAGCTCAGCTGTCCCTGACCAGCGCGTTGAGTGAGGATTCTATTACTCTTATCTACAGTCCGAGCTGTGACCCAGTCCAGACATACACACAGGCAAGCGCCATGCGTAGCTTAAACGTGTGTCCACATCCTTACCTCTCAGTATCACTCGCGCTCAGGTCTCTCTCCTATCCAGCTGCCTAGGTACTCTAGATTTGCCACTCAGTTTGGCGCCTCAGCTTATCCCAGGACCCAGACTATTCATCCTCGGCCATATGATGCCTTGCCTCTCCACTCTGGATGCGAGATACACCACAGTCGCATCTTAGGCAGAGACTCGCCTGAGTTCTCATGATCAACCCAGTCCAGGCACTTGTCTCCTTGCTGAGGCCCACGTCACCCACAGTGTTGCCTCACTCCTGACTGCTCACCTCTCTGCACGCGCGATCACCCATTGCATCACAGCCTGTATAGACAAGACCGTATGTGATCCTCTCAGATGTTCACCAGATGCTACCGACAGGTCTCTCTCCACTCTCCTGCCCAGGCCCAGGATCACTGCGAGAATGAGATGCCTCAAACATGCTGCCCAGGCCACAAGGATACACACCCCATACACGACTCTCCTCTCAGCCTGTCCACATGTACCTGAGATCACCTTCTCTGGCCCACACTCATGCTCTCTCAGATACAGTATAGGACTCCACATTTCACTCCTATAAAGCCGACAAGTGCCACGAGTCACAGATCCACAGTCTCAGGTCCTAGTTAGCCCATTCTCTGCCATGGCTCGTTTACTGACTCTGTCCTACGTTGCTCCAAATTCGACACGTCGTTCACCACTTGTAATATGTATTCTGTGGTCTTCCATGTCCCTTACATAGGTGGAATATTCTCCTCAACCCTAGTTATATATAAAGCATATAACATTTGAAAATAATGTTTTTCTATGTTATGATGGCTTGACGCACAGAACGTGATAGAGCTGTGTCTTAGTATTCCGATCACATTTAAGTCAACATGTTATTGAAAGTTGGCTTGCTCGACCTGTCCCTATCCCTAGCAGCTAAATGCGGCTTCCTTTTCTAAGACCTAGTCAGAGGATTTATAACCAATTACTAATAGGATATCTATTAAGCAGATGTAGTTAGAAAGCGAGACTTGAGAGAAGCTTATAGACACCCTGGATCTTATCATTAATTTCTATATTGATAACACTAAGTTGTTAGTGTTGCTAGTCATTATTTGGTCGACTACCCCGTGTTATAATATGAGTCTATCATTTAGTTTAAGCCTTAGTATTCTCTGTATAAAACCAACACCGTATAACATAGTTCTCTCAGCAACGAATAAACGGTTGTGATCAGATATTAAATCTAAACATTGCATCCCCTCAAGTTAGAATTCTAGAGCAGGTGGATAAAGCACATCAGGGCACACTGTGTGGCTTGACATAGGTAGAATCATACTGTCTACTTTGCTACAGTAAACTCACTCGGTAAAATCAGAAATGATTCTGGAGTATGTTACCGACCGCGAGTAACGAAGTATTCTTTTGTAGCGCCTTAGGCCCTATTTCCGCGGGGCATGCATGCTCAATCATCACATCTGATTTACATATGAGTTACACAACACCTAACACCTCAATTGAGATAGGAGTTAATAATAATATGTTTTTCTGCTATTTTGGCTTAAGTAGACCACACGCAGAGTGACTCTACCCAGGATGTCGCTTTCTTCGACTGTCAAAGCGGGTAACACGTCAGAAATCAGAAATTGTGTTCGACTACGTTTGTGATAGTTAAAATAGTAATTTAATACATGTTTCTCCTAGGCAATACTAGGTGAGAGCGACTGTGAGGGTTGTTTCGAAATACTGTTACGACTTCTTATTATTGGCCATGTCACCCCCTAAAGAGGCTGCATTCTCTATTCCCTTATGTGGCGTCTGTTTTAATCTCGTCGAGTCTACGCAAATCAAGCGAAGACACCTGACCTAAGAAAGAAGGATACACACTATCAAAGAGCCTCTCCGCAAAACCTTACTGCACGTACTCTCATCCAATGCTTATTGAATGAACCAGTCTCACTCCCGCCGTTTATAGAGAGGTAATATCTACTTTTTGATCTACTCTCTCGACTAAGAGTGACGGGGACATTGGGGCGTTTGATCACCAGTCGAGCTTCCCACTAATCATGCTTGCAATGGCTCTCTCCATGACACTGAGCCTGAGTTGACCATCGAAGGTCGTGTCCTCAAATGTGAAGCTCATTCATAGGGCTCTTGTTAGTCCCTTATAACCTATCTAGCAAGCCAGGCGTATGACCTCACTCTGCATGCGTCACTCTCTGCTTCTCATGCATAACCTTGATACATATTGCTACTTAAGAACGAAAATCACAGCCAGTCACCCATTCAGCAGTAGGGATGTCTTCATCGACTGTCGCGTAGACGACTAACATAGATGGATTTTCCGAGAACACAGAAACAGTAGTCCGTCAAGATATGTGCTCACAATGCATCATCTACTGCGAACAGGATGTGTGTGTGATTCTTTCCATTGAGACAGAGCCTCTACACTGGGAGCGATGTAGATATGTTTGTTAGCTAAGATATAAGCGGCGATGCGTTTCGAGCGACTTGTGTCTCCGCGATGTGATCTGGTCCTGCGATAAGTGAAGTGAGACATGCATATGTTGTGCTCAGAAGCGTTCGCGACTACTTGTAACTGCTATACCTCTAAAAATAGTCTGTGACACGCCTTTGAGATAGACCACAAATCCTGGGCTGAGTTTGCTGGCTCACAGGAGTGAGATGATTGCCATAACATGTCTCCAGTGAGAATGGCTAGAGATTGCCTTTTCAGGGTATCTTGATGCTGAAATTGCATGTCTATATAGCCTTCCTCTCGTTCCTACAGCTCTGCTACATATGCAATACAAACCCTTAACTCCAGGTTCTCCAGCCTTAACTATTCACTTTGAGTATAGACGCGCTTGTGTATGCTTATAGATCTTGGGCTGTGCTTTTATATCACTAGCTGCTTTTGTGATAGAAAAGCGTCATATCATCTTTCTACTCTAGTCTCTGTCATCCAGGAGGACATACGAAAATAGAAGCAACTTGTATTGTTCGTGTGGCTGTGGGTTCTACTATGTTAGTGTATTGTAAAAGTTCTCAGTACTTTTATGGCTTAGAGAAACAGTGGACCTATCATGAGAAGGAGGTCAAGTCACAATGCAAATCTCAAGGTTGTAGAGATAAGTTAAGTAGAGTAGCATGGCATAATGTACTACTGTATTTACATTGGTCTAAGCACTACAAATTTCCTCTGTAAATATCCACAGATAATCACTTGTACTTATGTATTTTACTTGCGCAGAGACGATGTCAGGCAAACTAGTCAATGGAAGCCAGTACCACAGGAGAACTTTCACAAGCTGCATCTGGGACAATATCCGAAACAACATATACATAGTGCTTCTTTATTAAATAATATTGTCTTGTTATATAATCAAAGCGAATTATACCATTATACATTTGGTTGATTTAAATATGTATTCACTAGTAGATATTGAGGTGGATGCCGAGGGAAAGCTATATGACTGTAACTTTTTTGATGTATTCAACATAATTTCAGTTAAGTAAGATGCGATGATAATCGTCGAAGCAAAAGCTGTTCGGGACACAATACGATGCCAGTATCGTGAGTGGGGAGGCGGCAGAAGATGTATTAAGAACTATCAGGCCTAGCTACTTGAGGGTCTAGGTGTAATTTGCTTGTTCTGGGCCGCAGTCTATTATTATTTTCCCCACTTCACTGCGTGAGAGAAACCACACAGCAAGTCGATTGAACTTTAGCGACATGTTTTGTGCAATCTATTCTGTTGTAACTGCTAGGCCTCCTTGAGGGAGCAAAGGGAAGTGATAACCGGACGCCCACGTCTAGACTCTCAGCCGTTCCGTGACTCTACATTTTTCTCTTCCACTGAATTTAACCCAGCCTGATGCTGCGCCCAGTGTCTGGATCCCTGTCCTACAACTGTTGCACAGCCCCCTGTCGTCCGCTCTGCTCGCGTTAGCAAGTTCAATGGTGCGGCCTCTCTTTTCTCTTTGCTTGTGACACGCTACATTGTGATATTAGTGCTCCGACTAATCGTATGATGTATATACACATGTTTCGTCAGAGTGTGAGTCAGGCCCCTGCTCTCTCACCCGCTCGATTAAATGAATATATGTGGGTCACTGTACATCATTGTGATCAGGAGGCACAGGCTAGAGCCTTGTTGGCCAGTGATGAACTCCTCGTCGAGCTTGGTGGTGGGACATGGAGTGTTGAGCCTCACTACTGCCTAGCGCGCAAGGAAGAGAAACAAGACACTGCTCCTTATGCTCTCAATCTTCCCGTGACTTCTCAAGAGGCTGTAGTATGCGAGCTAACGTTGTGAGTAGCGAGATTGGAGACGTATCATTTCTCCATCCTAGTTGGCCACTCTCTGTTTGTTTCTCCTGAAGAGATCAGGTAACAGAGAGTCTATACTACAAGATATGCCTCGCTTGCTGCACAGGCCACACCAGAAACCTCACTACAGGATCCCCTTTGAATGATCCTAACCTCATTGCATGCATGAACTTTTTTGCAGCGTGTGGATATTTACACTCTGTCAACTCTCTGTCTGTTTGCGTTCCTAGAGACAATTAATCCTCAGCTGACTTTCACTCGTAACATCTAATTACTATAAGTCATGATGTGATGCTGACTTGAAACTGCTCTGGCTCCGACTGAGCTTTTTAAATATTTTTGATGACCACTATTGACCTGTATAGGCTGCGATTTCTGGTCCTCTCCCTGCGCACAACGGTGCGAACTCAATTGTACTAGCGACCTTTGTTGAGGTACGCTTTTAACAAGCTACTTTATTCGTGATCGAGATCTTCGCCTTTCTCTACTTCGACACTCCATACGCCTTAGCTGATGTGAAGTACTCACACGATATCACTTCGAAGAACACATCACGAGACTGCGCAGTTCGTCAAAATAACTACCATCACCACCACGTACTTAACAACACCTCTCTCCTTTTAAAACAGTTCTCATTGTTTTCACCTCGCTCAGTTCATCTAGTTTGCATCACTGTTTTCGTCATCCCAATTGTAATTGCCCCTGGGGTGAACGTATTTGTCAATAGTAGCGCTTACCAACTAACTCTTTGCGACTTAGACGTGTGAGATTAGTCTCCAATGTGCGATTCAGCATGCTCCAGCCAGATCCCTGGACTGAGGATCAAATGCAGGTTGGTAACGCGTAAACACCATCACTTAACAGCGTGGTGACTATCACGAATACTGCTCACCTCATTTGTCTCAAGTTATATTAGTTGGCTCGTCCATTGTTAAGCGAATGAGGATATGTTACCAAACCTTACTGCACAACTGACATCTAGCTTGAGGTGAAGGGCAGCCGAGTGGTTAGTGGACTATCCGTAAAAGAACTAAAAAGCTTAAAAGTTAAAGCACCCTAGCGTTTCCAGTTTGTTTTCCGTGTTGTTGGGATAAAATTTCAATTGTATGAGTAAACAGACAAACTCAATAAGGCAGCCTTAAGCGGTTCGATTTGGTCTCTAACAACATTCAGACTAGTAGCAGGTCAAAAAATCATGGGCAAACTCAAGCTCTCTCACATCACGAGCGGGAGGTGGATTATGGGAGGAGTTGGTTCAATAAATGATTAATTGGCCACAAGGTTGAGAAAGCCATGAAGTGGATTAGCAGTTGTAAGCTTATTGAGTTACTAGCTAGTTATCGGTGCGAGCTCACCTCCTCCAGTCTTTATAACAGTCCGAGAGGTATCTCTGTCTAGGGGGATGATACACCCACAGTAATCAGTTCTTCCTACTTCAATTAAGGGAAACCAGATAATCCCCCACAGAGATGCCTGGGAGCTTACTTAATCTAAATTAATCTAATCATAGGTTCTACCTGAGGGACTCTACTTCCAGAGTATACTAGATGTGTCAATTTACTAATTAACACTATCAAACCCCAACTCGTGTTCTCAGATCAGAGCCCTCATAAATGTGATTCTATTAGCGATCTCTTATGACTGTATTTATTTTATGCCAGCTTCAGCCAACAGGGCACTTTTATGAGCAGCAGCGCCAGAGGAACATTATGAAACCCTACACACAAACTCATTAGGCCAATTCTCACAAACTTGCTATATGAAACTGTTTATTTATTTAATCACATTAGATATAGGCGACTGGATGACACACATACCGAGCTCTCATAAAGCCAATCACGAGAGCAGTATATGGGTGAAAGTACACTTCGAGGAATTGAATAGCACTATATGTAGTCTCACTGCTTTTCTACGAGGGAGTTCATAAGGGGTAAGAAAAAGACTGAATATAATAACCCATACTATATCGGCTGCATGCCAACCATATCACGTTGTGTAAATTCATTGGAGGAAATATCTTAGTTCTGCGCTTTTGTGGTCTTGTGCCTCTTAACTCCTCAGGGTACACCGCAAACTGGTCGTACAATCACTGGGTATAAACTATACACCAAGAGAGAGATAAGTCTATAGTGAAGAACTAACGTTCTTAAAGTAGATGTGCTTGCTTCTGAGGGATCGACAGTCGATGGAATATATATTGCGCACCCACTCTAAGTCCCTTACTTTATATGAGATGATCTCTTGGGGTCCAAGTCTAAATTCATTCGCAGTGTTCCAATAGGCTCGCGATTTGTTCACTCTAGACAAAGTGTCATAGTTATCAGATCCTAAGTGCCATGGAATGTTTGCCTCCCGATCTCCCACAACTACCTACCTACCTCTCTAATCTAATAGCGACCACAATAATTACCACGCCACGACGAATTTGCTTAAGGCATAGGATTTCGTCTGGTACGATATAAGTCCCTAGGCTATAATCATGTGCTTCTGTCTAGCGTCTCTAATAATACCTCGGATGTTACTGGATATGAGGGGTCAAGGATATATCATTGGGCAGAATACATATACTGACTAGACCTGAGTAGACAGATATGCAGAGTAAGATCATAGATAGAGTAGAGATAGATAGATAGATAGATAGAAGATAGATAGATGAGAGGAAAATACAAAGCAAGAAAGGGATTCGAAGGGTTCCCCAGCATGCCACCTCAAGGTGGGTCAGAAACCTCCTGTAACATTAACCAAGCTCGTAAGTAATCTATCTGATGCCTCTTGCTGGCCCCTCTGTAGAACCAAACATCGCACACTGATTGGCCATACACGAGCTCCCCCAGGACCACACACATAGACGATTTTTTGATTAGAAACATCTTCGTATAAAGCCAGCACGATTAGAATAAGGCCTTAACTTAAAATGTGATGTAGTTTGGTTGTATTGAAAATACACAAATGACCTCTGTGAATAAAACACTAATAATTTGCATAGTATAAACTGTTGATAGTATATAAAGAGCCTCAACAGCCGTATGAATATCCTTGGCGTACTCAGCTGACACAGAATTTTAATTCTCTCTGGCTCTCTGCAACGGTGTTGACCTGATTGTGAGATAATGCCTCATCAATGCTGTATTTAGAATCGGTTATAAACCGATGTGGTAAGAATGAGAAAGCGATGATAGAGCAGAGCAGCACTGCTGTAAGAACCACTGCAATACCGGATTTCAACATAATGTGCATCGCTTTTTGGTTATAAAGTCACTTCAAGACTATAGGTGCACGAAAACAAGAAGACGCTTGAAAGGTCAAGGGCCCAGGGATCAGGTTTACAGAAGGAAGGATATGCGGTCTCTGTGGTTTATCTTTAAAGGAGAAAATGCTAGGGATGGGATCGGGCCGCGGGTGGAAGCCTCAGCTCGAGCCTCTTTGCGTCGGTGGTGTGGATGGCGAGTGTCCTCTGCGGCTCGGAGCGACACCTATACCCCTTTTAATCCGCATGACGCACCCCCCTCCGCGGAGGCAGAGGCAGGCGACTCCACTTCCCTCGTAGTTGCTTCAAGATATACAACGGCAGGCCACGTCTCCTCGCTTTCTCTCTAAGTGCTGAGTTACCAGGACAAGGCCGCGTGCCCTAGCGCCTGTATCACCTCAGTGCAACTCGCACTCTCTCTCCTTCGCGTCACTCCGTATGAGAAACCAAACACACAACAAAAAAAAGAAAGATAACTCCAAAGAACAAAACTGAACATGAAAAATTAGGATACACTATATGAGATAGAAAACCTGAGGGTAGATGAGGACAGACGACGCTTTCCTATTCACAATGTTGTTTACATTGTACTGTTTCCTCCATCTCTCTCGGTGTGTGAAATCAGTGTGGAATACCCCTCTAATCCATATAAAGCTGTACTTATCACTTGTCGCACTAGTAAAATTGAGATCCCCGTCTTCGGTAAAGCCACACTAGGGCATTCAAGAATTCACAACCTCTTCTGCAAGCATTACATGCTAATTGATCGACGCCAAAGCACTTGTCAGCGTACGGATAGGGTATGCTCCCGCTATCCGGTCAGACCTCAAAGCTGGTCACGTAGTAATCAAAGATTACAAGTGAAGCTGAGCGCACCATATAAAGGAGATACTGTTGGAGAACGCTAGTGGCTAAGTGAGTCGACGTAGTGGTTGGATAGATGAACGTTTTGTATTGATGCCTCAGGCACAGAGACATTACGAGGAGAAGCAGGCATGCCAGGACATGTTACTAAGTATTGATTTGCAAGTCATTGCTGGACGCGATCATAGAGCTCCGCATTTGCGCAGCAAGAGACATCCGGGAGACCCAAGATGAAAAAGGACGGCTCCATCTCGGCCATACGACCCGCGTGCACAGTCACTCCTGTAGCGTACAGAACGCGCAGCACCTCAACACACCACAACACACACCAACCCACACCTGACCCAACACACACCATCAACCCAACATCCTATCGTCCCATCCTCATTAGTGTCATATTTGTTTTTTTAGTTTTCGTACCGACAGGGGGTTGCTCTTTTAGTCTCCAGTCCTTGACTAGCGTTGTGAGCAACTTCACTCTTAGACTACCGCCACCGGCCATGGGCCTGCGGAACTCTCGAGAGTATCTGCTTCTGTCATCTCTAGCCCTCCCAAGGCGCTGGCGCATCTTTTACATCAGCGGGCCATCTACCACCGCCCTGAAGCTGACAGCTAGACGGCCGACGCTTGACATGGTTGTGCGTCTGCCTGTCCTTTGGCTACACCCCAAGGTCCATCCAAACATGGGTGTGCAATAGAATGACAATTCTTTTCCTTGTCCTCTCATTTTTAGCAGCGTGTGGACATTCGCAGCTAAGTCATTCCTTAGACTGATAAGCCTAACACACAGATAACCACCAATGATACTATCTGCTAATTTGCACTTGCGTTTGTGTTTCAATAACGACTGGACTTGCTCAGACATGATAGGGAAAATAGCATGTCTGTTAGCATCGACCCATAGAGAGACATACTTATAGACAAGTGCATTTAGCACTGTGACCTAGTGCGACTCTCACCTCCATAAATAGATCCTTCTAAGATTCGTCAGAAGCTGGTGTGTGATATCACATAGATCAATTGTTTTCCATCCAGCGTGCATGTACTCAAGACTCGATGTGCAGAGAAAACGAGTAGGATCTCTGTGAATTAATGCTCAAACTGTGCCAGTGATTACTGCATCATCACACTTTAGGATTCCAGATCAGTGATAGAAGGACAGCCAATCAACTCTGAATGAAAATATTCAGATAGATGACTCAAAATAGGGCGATGTCATTTAGCATATGCATGAAGGTGACCCCTCACTCCATACATTCGCATCGAGCATGATGCACATAATTGACCGTAAGTAAAATACTAATAAAATCATAGAAATGAATGTATCTGTCAGCAATATACTCACGTGGTCGGACCACCCACCTCACCCATACTCGGTTACTAAGTTTAGTATGGGCAAGCTCTAACACGTTTATATGTACAGCCAATCTTCATTATAATCGAAACAATATACAGGGGAGCATAGAAAAACTAAAAATGAGTCCTCTAAAATCTAGAGTAAAAGAATTCCCATCCCACATTCTTATTTAATATAATTGCATAAGTCTTAGCCAGAGCATCAAACAAGATAAATACATTAGAAGTATAGAAATAAGGAAGAAATCAAATTATCCCTATGTGTAGATGACATAATTCTATATTTAAAAGACCATACAGATTCCAACAGAAATTTTTGAGATCTGATAGATGATACTTTCAGTAAAGCTATGGAACACAAAATCAACATTAAAAAATCAATAGCTTTTAAAAATATCAATAATGAATTTTGCTTAGTAAGACTCACAATAGCCTCAAACACCACCCTTGAGTAAACCTGCCCATAAAGGCAAAGCACCTGAGCAATGAAAATTTACAGCAATGAAAAAGAAAATGGATAAAATACAAGATGTTGGAAAGTGCTCTCACGTTCTTGGCTTGGTACAATTAATATTATGAAGATGTCCATACTACCAAAAGTAAACTATAGATTCAATCCAATCCTTGTCAGTATTACAATGAATTATTCATACAACTATTAAAAAATGCCAAAGAACTCTACATTCTAAATACAGAGACACTTTTATAACCATGTTTATTTCTGCTCTATTCACACTAATGCCCATCAGCAGATGAATGACTAATGACAGTGTGGTATATATACACAATGGAATTTTATTCAGCTATAAATAGAAATGAAAGTATGAAATATGAAGGAAAATGGTGGATCTGGAAAATATTATTTTAGGTGAGATAACACAGACCCAAAAAGAGGAGTACAAGATATCCATCCTCATATGCAGATCCTATTTTCTAGTTTTTATATGTTCAGTTGTATGGGAGTATGTAAGAGTATGGGTCAGAAAATTAGGAAGGAGGCCATGAATGTGAAAAAGAGGTCTTAGGGAAGGAGTCGAGGAAGGTAGTAAAATAGGAAGAGACTGTTGGGGGTGGAAGAGAGGAGGTAGGGTACTGAGGAATAGATGAATCAGAAGGGAGGCTGAGAAGAATCAATGATTCTCAAAGAATGCATAAAGATACCATAGTGAAATCTGCTACTTTATATGCTTATTTTAAAAATAATTAAAAAGAAGTATAAATTAAATGACCATGATTAATAGGGAATGCTAAGATTGTTTCATTGAAATTAAAGTCAAGATTACGGCATAGACATATGATATTCTGGATATATTCCTAAATACCAGTTACGTGAAAAATAGTTAAAACTATTTTGATGAAAATATAATTTAGATTGCATACATTTAATAATCTCAAAAAATCTATATTATAGTATTAAAACATTTAAAAAATGAAAGATTCCTGAATTGTTCTATAAGCCAGAACTCAAAGCTTTAGTTTTTATATTGGCCAAACTCTTTGTCACAGGAACAAACACCTAGTAAAAACAGCTTTAGTGGAGGAAGGATCTAGTTTGGATCAGGGTTTCAGGAGTTTGAGGCCATGCAGAACTGGTTCCTTTGTTCCTGGACTGTGTAGTACCGGTTCATCATGATGCCAAGAATATGAGAGAACTCAGTGGCCACCTCATGGCAGCATGGAGGGGTATTATTTTTTAAGTAAAAACAGCAATGTTTCTTGAGCTGGATACCACATTTATAATTGTCTGTTTTCTGTGCAGTTCCCATTACCCAATATAGATAAACAGTGACTTACAACTATTCAGTGTCAGGTTACTCTGATTTTAACAGGTTAGTAAGAGTGTCCTTGGTGAGTGTGAAGAATATTTTTTTGTGAACTTGAGACAAGTTAGAGTCATTGGGAAAGAGAACCTTAACTGAGAAATGCTTTCCAATCAGATTGGCCTGTAGGCAGGTCTATGGGACATTTTCTTGGTTAATAATTGAGGTGGGAGAGCACAGCCCACTGTGGTTGGTACCAGTCTTGGGCAGATGGTCATGGGCTGCATGAACTACATAAGCTGAGCCAGGCATGAGGAGCAAGGCAGTAGCAGCATTCCTCTTTGGTCTCTGTTCCTTTCCTACCCCCAGGTTTCTGCCTTTGTATCTTCCTTGGCTTCCCCAGATGAGGGACTGTAGCCCATAAGCCAAATAAACCCTTTCCCTCCCAAGCTGCTTTGGCTCATGGTGTTTTCTCTCATCAACAGAAAACAATTAGGACAGTGAGCTGTATAAAAGAGGTCAAAATGTATTATTGTTTTATACAGATGGTGACTTTATTAAGTGAAACAAGAAATTGAGGTTTACTATAGGCTTTAACTCCATATAGATTAACTGAAATACTGTATTTCTTCCCTTTCCAAACTTCTGAAATCCACCTATCTTGAGAGGGGCAGGGAGTACTAACAGTTTTTTTAATAGTGGTCATGATTTCTCCCTAGATCATTAATTAATTCCTAGGCATACTTAATTGAAAAGGGAGCCCACAAATTAAAAAAAAGAGAGAGAGAACAAGGAAAACTATATGGGTGTGTTTGAAGGAAGAAAGAAAAGGAAGAAGTTATATATTTATATCATTGTCTCAAAACAGAAAGTAAAAACTAGTTTCTATATACACAGAGAATTAAAATTTGGAAATAGTTCCTAGAGGTTTACATCCAAAAAAAAAATAACCTAAAATATTGTTGAGGAGATATTTGTGATTGTTAATGCATAAAGGACCACTAATGCATTAAGTGATCATGGTTTGATCATAATTATTATTTTAGTTATAATAATTGGAAAGATATATAGAGGATAAATTATTAGAATATGGGAAAATGATATTTTTTGAGAGCTGTGGAAGACATAATTCTATTACCTTTGATATGCACAAATGTAAATTTCTAGAGCACTCCAACTGATAAGTGATTGTTGACTTTTATGAAAGAGAAACAGGGTAAAAGAGAGGTTAATTTGATGAAATTCTAGAGTTGTACATAAATCTAAATGTTACAATGCAATACCATCCTTTGCTTTAATATTGCATTTAATTACTTTATCAAGAATATTGCATATATGTAGGTGACTCTAAATATCCAGAACTTACTTGAAATACACGTCTTCCTTTTTTAAGTCTTTGTTCTTTTTTAATTTTTAATTTTATTGTTATGGTTATTTTATCTGCATGTTTGCATACACATCACTGTGTGTAGTGCCTGTGCAGGCCAGAGAGGGTATCAGATGAGAACTGCACATAGGAAATCACAAATGCTGTGACTGCAAGAACAAGACCTACTCAAGTTTAAGCCAAACAAAACCCCAGTGTAAAGTAAGGAGGTATTTGGGAAATCCCACTCCAGATGAGGCGCTGCCAGGAGAGGCAGTGTCAGGTTTCTGCAGGGATGTGGTTACTGGGGGATGCCTATGTTCCTGTGCTCACACCAGCAATATTAAATGAGCTCTGTGCGTCTAGAAAAAAATGAAGAGAGCATGTGAAATTGGAAGGCAATGGTGATGATGGGATAAGGAACGTACTGGAGAGGAGAAAACTGGAGCAGGATTTGATGAAAGCACACTATATACATGTATGAAATTCTTGATAAAAGAAAAGACAGCTGGGTGGTGGTGGTGCATGCCTTTAATCCCAGCACTCAGGAGGCAGAGGCAGGTGGATCTTTGTAAGTTTGAGGCCAGCCTGGTCTACGGAGCAAGCTCCAGGAAAGGTGCAAAGCTGCACAGAGAAACCCTGTCTCAAAAAACCAAAAGAGAGAGAGAGAGAGAGAGAGAGAGAGAGAGAGAGAGAGAGAGAGAGAGAGAGAGAGAGAAAGAAAGAAAGAAAGAAAGAAAGAAAGAAAGAAAGAAAGAAAGAAAGAAAGAAAGAAAGAAAGAAAGAAAGAAAGAAAGGAGCATAATCCCTCCCTCCTCAAAAGGCAGAGAAAAATATTCAATGCCAACCTTTAAATACACATATGCTCACACGCAGACATGTTTGTGTTTAAGGTTAGTAAACGTTTTCTTAAAGTTCAGTACATGGAACCTTTATCACATGATAATGTTTGGCTGGTAAGTAAACTCATAAAACTCATTTACTTTAACACTAAGCTTCTTAGCTTCCTAGGATACAGGTAAGAAACTAAAGTATGAACAGTCTAACCACCACAGAAGCCTGCCCACTCTCTGCTCATAGAATACTTCCTGCCCCCTCACCTACATAGAAAACACGTATGATTGCTGGTGATGAGACCAATCCCCTTGGTGTTTACCTTGAAGACAGAACTCCCCTTTCTTGTCTTGTAGTCATGAAGACTGACAGTTCAGGTCTCTAGTCCTTTTATCCCCTAGCAGTGCACTGGTTTCACATGTATCTAACAGACTTATGGGCTGGCACACAGGGAAATTTGTATCTGTGAATCAAGGGTTAATATTGCAAGCCAATACTCTCTTTCTTCAAAACCCATTAATTAAAAAAATTTTAGTCAAGAGACACATAATATGAAATTGACCATTTTAAATTAGACAGACAAGTAAATAATTGCAGTTGTTCAAATTCATTTTCATCAGCTCACTGGGGACTTTACACACACTCTCACTAGTTTTCTTATTTTCACTTCATCCTTAGAACTTTGAATCTCTATCGTGTGTCAAGTGAATTCACTTGTTTTGAATATTCTTATAAATAATTCATACTACTGACATTAAATTTTATCTAAATGACATGAACACGAGGCTGTCTTTTGGTGGACTTATCTGATGGAAAATTTGTGGTTGATCATGGCTGAATTTATTTTCATTGTATTTTGGATTTTTCTGAACATGTAAAAACAATTTAAAGGTCTAAACCAAACATGTCACTTGTAATTAAGAACCGTAGTGTATTAATGGCCTCTGCAGGAAGCTTTAAATGCTTACAAAAGCAGTAATATTTAAACCCTATTGAGATATGAGCATTAAGGGAAGCCTGGAGTACTACTATGCTGCTGTAAAAGAAGGAAGATATCAGAACCACACAGATATTCCGTATAATAAGGTGAGTCCTTTTTAGAAGAGCTGGGTGCTAAACTCTTACCTCTGTGTTTATTGAGTCTTTTAATCACTGACTGGAACTCACAGACTTCATTACCATTTAAGGTTGGTGAATTGCAGGCCAGCCAGAGCTATGCCGTGAGACTCTGTCTTAAAAATATTAAATTTTTTTAAAATTACAGACAGTTCTTGACTCATGCTGAGTTTAAGAGGTACTAACTCTAAGGATAAAAACATGTTTGATGCAATTAACCTGCCAATCTTCATGCTTAGAAATACAGTGCTACAGGACACTCTCTAGTCCCCTTGTGATTGTGTGGCTGATGCTCCCACCTGAAAAACAGGCATTGAGATACTATGCTGAGAAAAGATCAAGATGAAAGTCTCAAGTACAGTGTCTATCAAATCTACTTCATACCTATTCTCCAATAAGTACTTTCTTTGGTGTAGCATCTGTTTCAAGCAGAAGAGTAACAAGGATTAACAAGGGAGGGTGGACTATTTTAGAAATACATCTAGGAACTGGACATGTAATTCAGCATTAACAGCACATACTGCTCTTGCAGAGGACCAGAGTTTGGTTCCCAGTACTCAAGTGCAGCAGCTCAAAGCTACTGTTACTCCTGCTCTGGGGCACTGAATGCCATCTTCTGGATTCCAGAACACCTGTACATAGCATAATTGCTTCTTAAAATATCTATAAAAATTCATCTAACCATAAATGGTTTATAAAAATAAATATTACTTAAAGCACATTTTCTTATATCCAGTATTTGTTAAGATTTATATATAGATTAGATTACTACATGGATCTCTTCAAATCAATATACAAAATATTAAATGATAATAAATGTATAATGTATCAATTATATTGGTTTTGGGTATATATGTGTGGGCACTGTATGAGTATCTATATTTAAATATATAGCAGATATGTAAATACATAAATTGAAACTGTCTTAGCTTAAAAGTGTCAAGTCTTACTTGCCAGTTTTTTTTTCTTTTTTTGCATTTCCCCTTCAGCATTTCAATTTGGTCTGGATTTTATTATGCAAAAATTTTCCCTGATTTTTCTTAGCCTGCTCCATGTGATTAATGGGGCTCCTTTTATTTATGATGTCACAGCAGTCTCAACTTCAGAGACATGGTACATATTGCAGACTTCTGCTTTTCCACTTAGCTGAAGCCAAAATACACTAGGTAGTACTTAGACAGAGCTAAGGAGAGCATTCCTATTAGGTCAGAAAGCAGGAAGGGGAGGCTTAGCGTGGAATTCAGCAGTTGGAGCTATAAAGCTCCAAGTAAGGTTTTGTGCATTCTGCACACTTAGGCCCAAGTAGGTCTGACTGAAAGCCACAGAGCACACATTTCCTGTCTAATGCTGGACCCAGCCCCAGAAGCTCAATGATGCGCTGACTGTTTCCAGACTTTGGCCAGGGCCAAATCTCATTTTACCAGTACATTCCAAGTCTGATCCTGAACTTTAAAACGCTAGAGAAGTCAGGTTGATCAATTAATTTAAATTTACTGCTGGGAAATACAAGTACTCTCTCACCTGGACAAGAAACACACAGGCTTATGGTTTAAATATAAAAGGCATTAAGTTTCCTGAAATCTAGTTTGTACCTGTTTTTGCAGAAAACATTAATTAACTATGAAGTCTATCTCTGAGAAATATGGTTTTAACATCTCTATAAGAAAACTCAAGCCAAACTGGAACTCTGTCACTGGGAGACAGGAAAGGCATTTTAACATTTAGGAAACTCCTCCACAGAAAGTATGACTCAACACAATTTTAGAAAACATGGTGGTCACTTACTGGCTGTGGTGAGGATGATCTCAAAGTCTGTCTAATGACTTTAAAGAAACAAGTCATAAAGTAAGAGATGCTTAAGATGACCACAGTTAGTCATCAAAGTATTTCTTGACCTATGACATATTGATGTGATTTTAAATTGTCTACTGACAGCTGTATTTCTTTATACATAAGGTTTTCAGGCCTTTACCATAAAAGATATCTGTGAAGATATTTAGCTTAATGTCTTAGGGATTTCTTTGTTGTAATATTGACGATGACCATAGTGAACATGGGGAGCAGTGGACTTATTCCTGCTTACAACTCTCAGTTCATGGCCTGATAGGGAAAGAAGTCAGGGCTGGAACTCAAGGCAGGAAACTGGGGGCAGAAACTGAAGCAGAAGCAATGGAGGAAGGCTGCTTACTGGCTTCCTCCACTCCACCTTACCCACTCTACTTTCTCCTGGCACCCAGGGATGGCACCTCTCACAAAAGACTGGGTCTGCCCACGTCAATCAGTAATTAAAAAAATGCTCTACAGACCTGCCTACATGCAATCTTAAGGAAGAATTTTTTCAATTGGGTGTCTCACTTCCCAAGTCATTCTAGGTTGTATCAAGCTGATGTGAAACTAACAAGGCTAAGTGATGGACAATTGACTCCTTGTCAATCTGACACATGAATACAACACTAGTTAAAAGTAACCTTTCCTTTTGTGTTCACCCCAAGCTCTCATATTAATATCACAATATAGACAGTATAACTTGAAAGTCTCATAATCTTTAAATTTTCATTTCTTTAAAATCCAGTCTCTTTAAAATATCCAAGATTGGTGGATTTCATAAGTTTGGAAAGGGAAGAAATACAGTATTTCAGTTAATCTATATGGAGTTAAAGCCTATAGTGAACCTCAATTTCTCTTGTTTCACTGAATGAAATCACCATCTGTATAAAACAATAATACATTTTGACCTCTTTTAAACAGCTCACTGTCCTAATTGTTTTCTGTTGATGAGAGAAAAACATTATCAGCCAAAGCAGCTTGGGAGGGAAAGGGTTTATTTGGCTTATGGGCTACAGTCCCTCATCTGGGGAAGCCAAGGAAGATACAAAGGCAGAAACCTGGGGGTAGGAAAGGAATAGAGACCAAAGAGGAATGCTGCTACTGCCTTGCTCCTCGTGCCTGGCTCAGCTTATGTAGTTCATGCAGCCCATGACCATCTGCCCAAGACTGGTACCAACCACAGTGGGCTGTGCTCTCCCACCTCAATTATTAACCAAGAAAATGTCCCATAGACCTGCCTACAGGCCAATCTGATTGGAAGCATTTTCTCAGTTAAGGTTCTCTTTCCCAATGACTCTAACTTGTCTCAAGTTCACAAAAAAAAAATATTCTTCACACTCACCAAGGACACTCTTACTAACCTGTTAAAATCAGAGTAACCTGACACTGAATAGTTGTAAGTCACTGTTTATCTATATTGGGTAATGGGAACTGCACAGAAAACAGACAATTATAAATGTGGTCTCCAGCTCAATGAAACATTGCTGCTTTTACTTAAAAAATAATACTTAAATATATTTTATTACTTTGAATTTTGTGTATGTTATTACTCATGAGTGAAAGTCCACGAGAGCTTTCAGGTGTCCGTGAAAGGCCAGAGAGATCAGATCCCTGGAGCTGGAGTTGCAGGCAGTTGTGATCCATTTGATGTGGGTGCTCATCACCAAATATAGGTCCTCTGCAAGAATAAAACATGCTCTTAACCACAGAGCCATCTTTTCAGCCACTCCCTTGTTTTTATTATCATGGTATTTAGTTCCCAGTAGTAAACATTTTTCTTCATCAAAACTCCAGTTATTTCCTGTTTTAATCTGCACCTCCAATCAAGCAACCTTGGTCTTAAGGCTAATTGCTTAATGTAACTGCTAAATGGCTATTTGACTATCTCTCAGCATAAACATGGTACACATTAAAGGCATATTTTTCATCATATTTGAATCATTGTAATTGAATAATCTTTAAATAAATATTCAGTTTATGATATTTTAAAATTTGTTTTGGTATTATACATTTTTTGGTTACAAAATGTATAATAATGTTTAATAAAGAGGCACATACCTATTTAAAATTATTAGAGTTGTGCTAAAACAGAAAGTATTGAAAAAATATTTTAAATATCTTTAAAATCTTGCCATGAAATATATAGGTTGAGATGATATGGGTACATGAAGTTTACTGATTGTTTCCAGTGTCAGATTTCCCTATATAAATTCAGAGTCCAGAGTCAGGACCTAGGAGGGCTCCATGTGCTTAAGTAAAAGAACAAGATATCCTTTCTCTTCCATGACAGGAATGGAACTAAGAGTGAATCAGAGGCAGCTCATGTCCAGACATTCCTCCTAACCCAATCAACAACCAGGAAAAAGTAATGAGGGAAGCAGAGAGTACTTGAATGGTCTACAAAGGAACTTAATGTGACATCCTTATCTTAGTGGCAGGAGTGAGCTGTCACTAACAACCAGTCAAGACATTGTGCAACACAGTTATACAGCAAAGATCACTTAGCTTTGCATCAACCCACTGCATACATTATGAGACTCTCAATGTTATGATGATGAGTGTCATATAATCTTGAAGGAGTTAGACTATGGACTGTTGAAAAAATAAAAACTGGAAAATGACTCATGAAGTGCACATCTGTGCCCAACAAGCATCAGCAGTTGCCCTTTCTTAAGTTCAGTATAATTTTTACCTATTTCATTCACAACAACCCAAATGCTGCTAATTAAAGGTCAAAGGTGTTTAAATGAAAGCAACTGTTTGTCTCATTTGGTTCTGATTTAGTCTTTCTGTGCATTTCCATGACATTCCTGCACCAAATGTTATCTGTTAGACTCTTACAAATACACCAGACTATACAAGGAGGGGCACCAGATAACCCAAGCTTCAGGAGCTCAAGGAGTTTATTATGCTAAGTGTCTGCTGTTAATCATTTAGTCCTTGGGTGTGCCTCTTTTTAAAGCCTGTTTAAAGGCCAGTTGGAATTTTACAGCAAAACTGAGAAGAAGGAACAGAGATTTCCATATAAACTCTGTCCCATATGGACTTAGATCCCACTTTGGTCTCTCAAAACAAAACATTTCAGGTTTTTGCTACAGTATTCCCGACGTTAGTTCTTTTATAGCAAGTGTGCCATACCTAGTCGGCAGCTGTTTCTTCTCTTGAATTCCCATGTAGCCTTCAAGTAAAAACCTCCCTGGTCTTTGAAGCATTGCTGTCTGCTGCAGAGACTACCTACCTACTCTAGGGTTTCTGTGTATAATTCCTGACCAAGACCCCAACCAGTCTCTTCTTCAAGGATTCCTAGGTTCTCCCAGTAAGAACAGTATATGATACCTGTGTTTTCTATTTCTATGTGACAGTCGCCTCAAATTAAAGGCACACACACACACACACACACACACACACACACTTTATATAAACGAAAGAACGGGGGTAGGGGGAAGAGAGAGAATCATGAATTCTGTAGCTCATAAATCTGGACATGCAATTTTTGAGTCTTCCATTCATGGATCAAAAAAAAAAAAAAAAACAAAACAGAATTTAAAGATGAAGATGAGCTACTTTCTCATCTTGAGGCTTGACTGTCTCCAAACTCATTTAGGCTGTTGTCAGAGAGGACAGTCCAGCCTCTTTCAGGCTGTTGGCTGGAGGTCAGACTCCACTCACACCCGTGAGTCTCACCACAACAGCTTGCTTATTCTCACTAAGGTCTGGTAATGTGAAGTTGCATGGAATGTCATTACGTCAGAAAGATGTGCTCCTGTCATGTCATGACTTTTTCTCTTTTACACCAAGTGCTTCTGCCACACAATTGGATTCCTTGGGGAAAATGGTAAATATTCACTGTTTATTGGAAGGGAACCAGAATGAGGCCTCAAGGCTCATCAGTGACCTGCAACCGAAGATTCCTGAGTGTGCCCTGAAAGCTGCTGTTCTGTGTATTGATCCGGCACTTCCTGTGTTGTGATTGTTTCAAAATTGCCTTTTAGTCAGCAGAGTTCTCACGTCTAGTGTTTTAACAAATCTAAATCACCGTTCACTACCACTTTCGCACTTGGATTTTTTTCTGAGTAGTTTACACTGAGACAATGATGTACTGTTTATCCAACTGTTTAGTTTTATGTCAGAAAGACCTTCAAATATTCAAAAGGCATGAGAATGACATAATTAAGCCTATTGCCCATCTGTCCAGCAATTATCAATATTCTGTACTTCCTGTTTCATCTAGCCCTCTGATTTTTTTGTATATTCAAAAGCAAATTCTAGCTGTAACAGAATATCAACTGTAAATGTTTGGGTGTAGTTTTAATAGATGTGAATGTTTACAAAATATTACCACCATTCTGTTATCATAGCAACAAAATTACCAATAATTTATCAAGTTATCTAAACCATTCTACATTTGCATATTCAAAAGGCCTGCATATTTCCTTTGATATAGTTTTCTCAAATTTATAAACATCCCTTCTGCCACTGTTTTATTTTATTCAACTTGGTCTCTAGTAGTGTTTCTGATTCTTATTTGGATAATCGTATTTTCATGGAGTCACTTAGCATGACCCTCTCTCATATTTCCTGGAAACTTTGACAGAGGCTTGATTATATCCACGTGGAATATTTTAGCAAGAATACTTCACATGCAATGTTGTTTATTTCTAATTACTTCAGATCGGGAAGTACTAAGTATTTACTTAGGGAGTGATACTAAAATACAAGATTATCCAGGTACAGACAACCTAATTCTCCACATGGATTTCCATCATGGCTCTTAACTGTTTAGTAGCTATGGATTATTATTGTATAGACCCATCATTCTTGTTGTTACCTGTGCGGGATAGTTTTATGTCAACTTGATGCAAGCTAACTAAAGTCATCAGAGAAGAGGAAACTCAACTAAGAACATGCCTTCATAAGATCCAGCTATAGAGCATGTTCTTAATTAATGATTGAAAGGGAAGGTCCAGCCAACTGTCAGGGGTGCCACCCCTGGGCTTATCATTCTGGGTTCTATAAGAAAATAAGCTGAGCAAACCATGGAGAGCAAGTCAGTAAGCATCAGTAAGCAACACCCCTCCATGGCCTCTGCATCAGCTCCTGCCTCCAGGTTCCTGCCCTGGTTGAATTCCTGCCCTGGCTTCCTTCAAAGGTGGACTACAGTGTGGAAGTGCGAGCCAAATAAACCCTTTCCTCCCCAGCTTGCTTTTGGCTGAGGTGTTCTATCGTAGTAATAGTAACTCTAATAATTAAGATACTATTTTAAAAGACGAAGTTTGAATTCTTTCATTGATTTTACTTCATTAAAATTAGTATTTAAGTTTTCCCAAATTTAACTCTTTGTCTGGTTTGTAATATGTTCACATACACAAAAAATAGGATAATATCTGATTCTTTTCTTTATTATTTTTCAGTTAGTATTTGATACCACAGCATATTTTGTGAATGTCTATAAACAATTTTCGTGGCTAAAAATGTTATATTTAACTGACAAATAACAATGTATGTGCTTATGAGTTAAATTAAGGATTGATTAAATCAGGTTAATTAACATCTGTCATCTATGCAATGTACTATGCAATTTTTATGGTAAACTACTTAAAATCCATTTTCTTTTTTTCCCATTTATTTTTCTTTATGACAGTTTCATGTAATATAGTACGACCTCAGACTCACTATATAACTAAAGATCAGTTGAGCTTTTTAAGATCTGCCTATGTTCAGAACTGACTTTTATGTGGTACTTGGGATTTGAACTCAGATCCTCATGTGTGCATAGAAAGAACTCTTACTTGGCCCATGTCCCCAGCATGAGCTTGAATTTTCTGGGCCTCCTATCCTTACCTTTTTTTTTTTTTAAAAAAAAAGATTTATTTATTTATTACATATACAGTGTTCTGCCTGCATGTATGCCTGCAGGCCAAAAGAGGGCACCAGATCTCATTATAGATGGTTGTGAGCCACCATGTGGTTGCTGGGAATTGAACTCAGGACCTTTGGAAGAGCAGCCAGTGCTCTTAACCGCTGAGCCATCTCTCCAGCCCCTATCCTTATCTTTTAAGTGCTAGGATGATAGGCATACTACAACGCTCAACGCTAGATTTATGCAGTCCCTAGGATCAATCTAGAAGTCTGTGGATGCCAGGCAAGCAGTCTACCAAATGAACTACAACTTCATCTGTCTCTTCAATTTCAGTATTAGTTTACAAATTTTTATAGTTTTCTTATTCAGGAAATATCTCAGACTGACTGAACTTCCACATTCTTTTTCCCATATCTGTAGTGACTCCCACTTGAAAAACCCCTGGATTGTTTTAGGAGAAAATAATATTCTGAAAACGCAGTCTGGAAGTTAGTTATACTTTACAGCTTTTCACAAGGGGAAAAATATACAATAAGGAGGGTGCATGTAGAAAAGCACAAGTAGAAATAAATATGCCATGAATGTATATACACATGCACACATACATGCCTATAGTTAGGGACTGCTATAGCACGTAGATAAATCACTATACTAGTATTACCGTCCTGTGAAGAATATTCTAAATGATATGAGGATAAACTTTGAATGTTCAAGTAGGGAAGAACATTATTTTAATTCTTGTTGACTGATAACACAGAAGCCTGAGGATTCATTTTCTGAGAGAAAAATCTCTCCAGATGCTAGTTAGATTACACAGCTGCCCTTAGAGACTTTCATTTTCCATACCTCAACACTGAGCCAGATATTTCAAGGAGTTCCATTGTTCATGGCTCCCTAGTGACTATATAAACATCCTGCAAGTGGCGTGACCCTGCACACTGCAAACACATGGATGAAACAACTAACCAAGAGGCTGCTCCATCCTGATTCAGAGCTTAGCACTAATGTATTACCAGCGACAAATGTTGATCACCATGTACACGAGGAATAATTAAAACTAAAGAGAGATGCATCATTTAAATGAAATGCGTGGGAGGGGAGCAAACACTTCTGAAGGTGATAGGTCTGTAAATTGAGGGACTCTGTAGGAAGCTGTAGCTTTCCTTGTGCTATTGTCTTTCATGTGCCCCTCAATTGTATATGAACCTGCGGGTAGCTAGAGAACTTCGTCTTTAGAATTTAAGTTTGAAACCAAATATAGTAAGTTCAGTCACATATTTTATTGCGGCTGGTGTGTTCATTTCATTAATAGCTATCAGAACTTAAGTGGGTGAGCACCTTGACTGGGAGATGACTGAGGAAGAGACATGTAGGGAAGATAACTTGGGTAACGAATGGAAAGGTATCAGGAAGCAAACATGCTGTCTGGAAAAGTAACAGTTTTGTTAGTCACTTAATATGTCTTTTTAGTATCGCTCAGTATTTATTAACCCATTCTCATAAATTCTCTGGGACAGATATTAATTTATCCCATAGCTGATAGATAAGGGAAAATATTTGCAGAGAGTTTGAACTTTTCTTCAATTAATAAGAAATTGCTTGATGATTCAAATCAGACATAATAACTATCTTTAGTTATTAGGCTGAGCTACATTCAAGGACCTCATAGCATTGAAATAAAAACTTCTATATGATCAATAGAACAGAACAGAGGGAGGGGAAGCAGACCCATGTATCTACAGCCCACTCACTGAAATGTGAATTAATGAAAAAGAAGTTTGTTTAACAAATGGTCCTGGGGAAACTGGAAGAATGAAACTAGACCTGATAAGCTCAAGATGAATTAGACATTTAAATGTAAAATCAGAAAACATTAGAAAAACAGTAGGAGATATAATTCAGGACATAGACATATATAACGATTGTTTAGATAAGTTTACAACGTATAGGAAACAAAAGCTAAATTAGACTAATGGGATTCATCAATCAAAGTCTCTGTACAACAAGGGAAACAATCCTGAGAGTGAAGACACAGGTCATAGAATAGAAGATATTTGTAAATTACACACTGATAAGGGATTAATATCCAGACTGTTTAAGCAATTCAATGGCAAAAGAATTAGTTATGCAAATTTAAAATGACAAGATTTCATCATTTTTGTGAATGAATAGTAGTCCATTTTTTCTGTACATCACATTTTAATCCATTTATGTGACAGTAGTCATAAATAGCCATTTTTCAAAAGAAGATAGTCAACAGGTTTATGACAAATGTGTCCAGTCTGCATCAGTAATCATCAAAAATATAATCAGAAGTACACTGAAGTCTTACCACATGCCAGTAAGAATGGCTGTGATCAAAAAGATTATAAGGATGTGGAGGGGGGCATTCTTTGCACATTTCAAGAAATGAAAGCAAACACCTGTTGACTAGTGAATAGATTAAAGTGTAGCACATGTAACATGGAATACTGTTCAGTTATAAAGACAGTGAAGTCCTTTTGATTTCATTTCCAATGAGCCAGACTCAGAAAGGCAATATTCTATGACCTCGTTGATATGGAATCTGAAAAAGCTGATCTGGTAGATGTTGGCAGCAGAACTGTGGTGGTTACTCAAGGTTCCATGCCGGCCAAGTGTGTTTCTTCAACCCAGTGCACCGCCCCCAACAGCTGTGCCATCTACACACTACACACCAAACTATACACCAGTATAGTGTTGATTTGTATTAGTTTTATGATGCCTGGCCACCTTTTTGAGAGCCATTGTCTGTCTCCTCTGTGAATTTTCTGCAAGAGGAATCTAAAGGTTGAGAGATGTTAAATGGCAGAGGACATTAGTGACCGAACAAGTACTATTTCAAAGTTGAAAAAAAAAAATCACAGTTACAAGTCATTTTCTTTCTACAGTCAGAAAACAGAATACATTAACAGGATTATTTAGTAATTTTGGGATATTGGCAAGTTTTGATTTAAAGATATCCAGGAGAAAAAGACATTTAAGCAAACACAATTTCAGTTGCATCTTTCCGACCGTCTGAAATAAGACAGGTTCAACTCTTTTTCAAAGGGAGAAGATCTGTGGACAAGTTTCTAGCCAAAATCTAAATCTTAAGAGTGTTGAAATATTTGTAGCATTTATTGTTGCCTTATCTTAACATCCTGTTCTCTATATGACAGCTGGGGCGGGAAGTAGACTAATTATTCAACATGTATGTAACTAACTATTGAATATTCATTCATTCATTCTTGTTGTTTTGAGACAGGATATACCAGGCTTGACTCAGACTAAAAAATCTTCCTGCCTCATATTCCTGAGTACTGGGATCATAGATACATATTACTGTATGGGTTAAAGGGAAATGTCTCCCAGGGGCTTAGGTATTTGGAACTACTGTTCTCCAGTTGATTGCAATGTTTAGGGCACGTTTGGGAGGTGAAGCCTTTTTGGAGGAAGTGTTTCACTAGAGGCAGGAGTTGATAGTTTAAAGACTCATACCAATTCTAGTTCACTCTCCTATAGTTGAATATGTGAACGCTCAGCTACCTGCTCCTGCCTGTATGTCTACAACCTTTTGTCATGCTGTCCCTACCATTAGGGGCTCTGACCCTCTAAAACTGTAAGGCAAACTAAGCTCCTTTTTGTACAAGTTACCTTGACCATTGGGTTTTATTATGGCAACAGAACAGTAACCAATACAAATACTGTGCCCAACTTCATATGGTCATTTTGGATGTAGATCTTTGCACTTTTTCTTATTTTACAATAAACTGTGTAAAAGTTTGTATATGTAAAGGACTGAGTGATTTACTCAGCAGAAATTTCCAACATTTAAATTCTATTGTTAGACACTGAAATTCTCAAGAATTCAAATTTTTGGCCCCCTCTAAGATATAACCCAAATCATTTTTGCTTTAATCTCTCTTTCATCCCAATTTCCCATTTCTTTTTAATAAAAAGAAATTTGCTTTTAATCTCTTGTCATGCACAGATCTTTTGTCCTCATGGTCTCATTTTCCACTTATAAATATGTCACAATACCATCCGTCAAAAGAATAATTCAAACAAAAATCCCACAATAGTTATTAAACAAGCCTTCCTCCTGGCTTCAAGCACTTCACCACAAAACGAATTTGTCACTATGAGTTGAGGGTGTGAGTAGACACAGACATAATTTCTCATCACCAGAATCTGAAAATGACAGGTCTGCTAAGAAATTCAGGCCTTAATTATGAGTTATTTCAGCTAGAGAAGTCTACTCTATTAGCACAGTTTAAAGAAACAGTATTTTTCTCTTGACAGAAATAGCTCTCTCTGAAAACAGGCATGATATAAACTAGCTCATATTCTAATACTTTAATTTTAGCTCAATTATTCATGGAACACATTAACTCAACTTCTACATATTCAGTAGAGATGGAAAATGAGAATGATGTCACATATACTCAATGCTGTTTTAATCTGTGGACAGTTCTGTAAATGCGTGTGTTTATGGCATTGTTTATTGGGTTCCTTGCTTTTTTTTTTTTTTTTTTTTTTTTTTTTTGGTTTTTTGAGACAGGGTTTCTCTGTGTAGCTTTGCGCCTTTCCTGGGACTCACTTGGTAGCCCAGGCTGGCCTCGAACTCACAGAGATCCGCCTGGCTCTGCCTCCCGAGTGCTGGGATTAAAGGCGTGTGCCACCACCGCCCGGCGATTCCTTGCTCTTTTAAAGCTGAAGTACAAGTATTTCTAAGTTGGCTCACTTATCAGACATGTAAAAAATTTCCCAGTATCTTGTTCTTTTTACATAGAATCCTGCTCCTATGCAGTTTATCCAGATGACAAAATTATTGTGTACTGATTATTTTGTTATTAACGCCTTTAAATTACCATTAAGTTTCACTCTGTTTTGGATGAGAAAAGGTAATATGTAGAAAAAATGGCTGCTTTAAAGTATTTTCATGTGAATAATTACTAGATAAATTTAATTAGTTCCCTCAATTGTCCCTTTTTTATTTATTCTTTGAAATTTTCAGATCTGTATAGTGTGTATCTTGATCATATCTAACACCCTCCCTCCTCCACTTCTTCCCCACGTCCTTACCTCCTACCTCAAATACAACTGCCTTCCAACTTTTATGTCTTTGTTTTTCCTTTAAGAGTTAATTTTTACTTTAAAGTACGCGTATATACATATGTGTTTGTATATGTGGTTGTGTGTGTGTGTGTGTGTGTGTGTGTGTGTGTGTGAGTTCATGCATGAGTACTATCATACTCATGTAGTCCAGAAGGGAGAATAAGATCCCATGGATCTGGAGCTGCAGTTGTGATCCACCTGAGGTGGGTGCTAGGAACTGAATTCAAGTCCTTTAGAAGAGCAGTACACACTCTCCCTTCTGAGCCATCTCTCTAGCCCCCATGTCAACAAATTTCAACATTTTTTTTGTTTATTTTAACAAATGACTCACCAAGTCCAATTAGTACTGCCAATATGTGCATATATACATGGATGTGGGTTCTTATCTACTGGGGCATGGGCAGTCTTCCAGGTGCCACACACGAGAAAAGTGATTCTCCCTCTCCCAGCAGCCATCACCTTCCAATAGCTCCTTGGGTAAGGGTGGGACCTCAGGAGCCCAACCTCTCTGTGTGCTGGAATTTTTAACTGCCTTGATCTGTGCAGATACCCACAGCTGCTGTGAGTTCATGTGAGCAATGATCACGTTATGTCCAGAGGACAGCATTTCACAGTGCTCCTCACCGTTATCTAGTTATTTTATCTATTCTATCTCCTCTTGTGGGATATTCCCTGAACTTTGGTGTGGAAGAGGGCTGGTATCACCGTGGAACAATCCTTTTCTATATTATGAATATGTATTACTCTCATTGGTTAACAAAAAGATGATAGGCCAGTTAGCTAGACAGGAAGTTAGGCAGGAAAGCCAAACTACGAATGATAGGAAGAAGAAGGGCAGAGTCAAGAGAGATACTAGTCACCCAACAAACAAGCAGGAAGTGCAAAAAATGAGGTAATAAGCCATGAGCTATATGGCAAAGCATAGATAGAAATATGGGTTAATTTAAGTGTAAGAATTGGCTAGTAACAAGCCTGAGCTATCAACCAAGCATTTATAAATTCTTATTCAGCCTCTGAGTCTGTTATTTAGGACCAGGTGGTTGGGACAGGAAACATCCATTTACATGGTGTAAGTGCCCTATGTATAGCTAAGCACTCACAACCACTAATTCTTAGCATTTTGAACAGTTATGAGTCTCTTCATTAACAACTACCCAGTACAATAAGATGCTTCTCTGCCCAAGGGTGACTTCAATGTCAAGAGGTGGACATATACAGAAATACTTAGAGGGCAGTCTGATAACATGACCATTTAGCAAAATAACATCAATAGATTCCCTCTTTAGGTCTATGACTTCCATAGCCATGTGTTTTGACCAACTTTACAATATCAAGCATGAATTCCCCACTGTGGAGCAGGTCTCTGATCTAATCAAGAGAGTGGTTGGCTATCCCCATAAACAGTCTTTTTACTATTGGTATCAAATGATACATCTTGTCTGGCAGATCAGTATTGTTTAATATGCAGGTTCCAATACTGGGTAATTCTATTGATGTCTTGTGTTTCCTAGCAGCCAGAAAAGAACACCCCAGCCTTGTGCAAGCTATTCAGCAGAGAGATAGTTTCATGGTTAGTTCAGGATTGATTTCTCTATATTCTACAGCCCAAGTGTGTGGTGTCTTCTGCAATAGGGTCTTACAATCTAAAAACTTACTCTTTCTTAAATCTATTTCCTTAGAAAGTTAATATCTTGTCTTTATAACAATAAGCTGTGCAGAATTTTAAAAAATGAACAAGAAACAACGTTTTTCTTTCTTGACCCTTTTATTATGAAATGTACTGTGTCTACCCAGCTGTGTGGCTCTGGGCCAGTACTGTGAGTCACTGCCCTACATTTTCCATGTACAAACAGGAATTAACAGAAGGGAGAGGCAAGGATGCTGCTCTTGGGTTTTGCTTACAGTTATACACCACGGGAGGAAGGCTATTGTATGATTTCCAGTGAAGTTGGATTTGCCATAATTCTTTCAAATCATGATATTCCAAGTTTTGGTTAGCTGTAGGAGATCAAAGAGGTGAAGTTGGGATAAGATGAGAACTGGTCCTCGAAGAAAATTTTGATTATGTTTTAGCTAGGAAATCCCTTGACAATGTTAACAAATACTTCCACTAAAATGTCATGAAAGCAAAACATCAGTGATGACGTGTAAAGTAAATGTGTTTCTCAAATCCAGGAACTTGCAATACTTAACCTTGACAGGATGTAGGTATAGCTCCTGTTTTTAATCCACCCCCTCCGTGTGTGTATGTGTGTGTTGGTATTAATACCTGGAACGAATCTTACAAATCATATTGTGAAATAGTCTGAAAATATTAGTGCTAGTTTTTATAGCCAGCAAAGTCAAGTTTCAGTAATGTTCAAGGACACGATCAGCCCCACTCTAATGGATTCTGTCAGAGTCCAGGCTGATGCTCATTCTCATGACCTCATTTTATACACTTCCCCCGTCCCTTTCTTCCATTGTCCCTTTCTCTCCTCCTCTAATATCAACACTGACAAAAAATAATTTAGTGAATCATGGGTCACTAGTGTTTAGCAAGTCCCACACTGTCTAGTAATTATGTGATATCAGGAACAGCTCCACATGAGTGGTTTGCACTTGGATCCAAGGCAGGTTAAACACATGGATTGAATAACATTGGCGGGACCCAGATGGTTCCAATTAAAGAGCAATTGTTTTCATTGACAATTAGATGAGGAACAGATTCACAAGCAGATTCCCATGCCACGTAGACAAGAAGCTTTAACACGCCAGCAGTGGAGACTGGGGGAGACCGAGCTCCCACGCCCAGCTTCTCTCCCTTAGGAGAAAAGCAGTGGACAGGGCAAAAGTGAATCTGAGGGTGAAGATGCGCCACGTCGCTGCAAGAGAAAAGATGAATTATAAAATAGAATGAGAAACAAAAACCCCTCCAGATCTGTCGGAAAAGTAATAGAACATAAGTATCACATTCTAGAATGTCAGGAAATCGTCTACTTACTGATCTCCAAACTACAACAGATTTATTCACTCATATTTATTAGTTTTTTTCCTTCTTCCTTTAGATAAAGGAGATATAATTCTTCTTTTTATGGTGTATGTAAGTTGACCTAGATACAAAGCTACTTCTGTTTGAAAAATAGGGACATGAGATTGTTGTAAGGGATCCCTGTGAACGCATTTAATCAAACACATAATACATGTTTTTGTCAGTATAGACTTCTTTAAAACTCCAGACTTACTTCTACAAATGGCTGCAAGTCCAGTTTTCATGAACAGTAAAAAGCCCGTAATTTTCTTGTGGTCTCTAACAGTTAAGTGTTGTATAAATATTGTTGACAATGTGACTGCTGTTATTTTCATTCTGTCTTTGCTTGGTCCATTTACTGAAGCCTCCTCTGGTAAAAGCTCTGGAAAGCTTCAAGTACATACAATAAAAAACAATGATGAACTGCTTCAGGAATGCAGCTTCAGTAAGCACCACACAGACAGTAGACTTGTTGGAGCTGGAAATGTTGTAAAGTGTGGTATAAATATCCATGCGAAGGGGCAAAAGGACAGGGGGCATGAAAGCCCTTCAGTAAACCAAACTTAAGAGCACATACTAGAGAATGGAGAAATGGGACACAGTGTGGGAGAAAAGGCAAGGGACAAGAGGAAGCTGTGGATGGATGGAGAAGAAGGAGGGGATTGAATTCTGAGCCGAAAGTGGCTTTCAGTGACTTCAGCTTGCTCAACAGGGTAGGAGGTACCATAGCCCTTTGGCTGGTAGGTTACTTTGGCATACAGCCTTGTAAAGATGAAGTTAGCCCTCAGAGATGAAGCTGGGTCACCACTGCCAAGACTTTACTTTTCATTTTTGATTCAAAGGCAAAATATTAGGAGCCTGAAGACAATTTCATGGATTGTGAGTCTAACTGATAATGGCAAAAGGCTCAGAGATTTTTAGTCCAACATAATATTTGAGTTTCCCTTGTGTTGTTTTGCTGTCATCATCTAGCAAGTCTCTCCTCCAAATGACTCACTTTTGTTTCAAATGAATTGTTTTGACCGCCTTTTCCCAGAAAATGAGATTACCATTGTTTTAGAAATAGACTTTGTAGTTTCTGTGCATTTCTCACACATAGAGAAACAAAACTATGCAAACAGAAATATAGAGTCTCTTGAAAAGAGGAGAAAGTGGCACTTTAAAGATCATTGTCTAATGTCTTCAATAAATATACTAAAATTTCTTTCAGGAGAAAACTGTCCTTATTGATGACATCACTTTATAGGCGTTTAAGTAACAGAGGCCATAGCATCTATGTGGGAAAGAGATAATCACATACATTATTTGACTGAAGGGTGTTGGCTTCATTTGTTTTACTGCTGCTTGTAAAGTATTGGATTGATTACATTAGCTCTTAATCAGTGGAGGGGTGGTGGTGAGCAGTGAGTGTCTTAATATTCCAAGGGACCAGCCCAGAGTCATCAGAACAGACACCAGAAGAGGGGCAGGCACAAACAACCCCTCTTCTTTGGAATGGGCAGAAAACAGAAGAAATGTGGTATCTGTATCCAGCTTTGTATGATTTCCTGTTTTATACTGTGATTCTCTTCCATTATCCCCAAAGTGTCAGTACAGTCTTCTACACAGAAGAGCCCAGTGCTAGTAGAGACCTACGGTGGCATAAGTGCATACTTGGGAGCTGAATGACATAGGAGGAGAATAACTACATGAGCAATGAGACTAACGGGGTTCAAGAAGAAAGATAAAGCATCGGAGAGAAAACATACATGCCTAGTGACCCACCAATCCTCAGAATTGGGCAAAGGCTGTGGACTTTACACAGTTCTGTTAGATGAAAGGGATAGGATTCAGCCATATTTAATCTACATACAAAAGTAAATTATTTCAGGTGTTGTTAATTAAGTAAAATTAGAACATCTAAATATCTCTAAACCATGTTTCAAAATCAGTAAACTTCTAGTAGCTAAGAAAAGAAATAATTCTCATTCAAAAAGACCCAAAGGATGGAAAAAGAGAATACCCAAAAGATGAAAAGGTCTCTATCTACCCTAGGTAGATATGGCATATAGGTGATCATGTTGTGGGGAGGTATAGAGCTAGTTTACATCAGCCCCCAAGCTTCAGATATGAGTTCAGTCATCTACAAATGGTGGCTCTGAGCTGCCATCAAGAGCATAATTGAAATAATACATATTTAATGATAATTTCCATGCCTCTCAAGTATTCCTGGATAAGCACACTTGAATATGGTTTAAATAACAGAAATGTTTTATAATAGCAAACAAATAGTAAACAAACTAGTTTTATGACACAAAGAATCTAATACTGAAGTACCTCTTACAGTTTAAACGAGTAATTAGCTGAGTTGACTGCAGTAAGTTTCATGGCTCTGGCTCTCAACACCACAGAAGCTCTATCATTTAATAGGAGACCGAGTAAGTTGTTAAATAAAGTAGTTGCAGGAGCACTCTATTTGAAATATTTATCCATTAAACAGATGTTATAAAATAACTATGGCTTTTTATATTAAAATCTATTAATTTAAGTAATATGAACTCTAGTAACCTAGGTTTGTTACAGTTTCTTTGAAATATACACATCATCGTTCAGTAATTTGGTGGGGAGGGTGGGGGGGATGGGGTGGTGGGGGTGCCCAAAGCTGTCAGAAATATTTTTATATTTGGCTCTTATCTCTTGATAACTTTTATTCCAACAACAGTGTAAGTCTCCAGAATTAGAAGTATAGAATCACCAAGGATCTCCCTGATAGATTTATTTTGGTGGAGGAAGTCAGTACTTGATGAGAGCAAGTCATGTCTCCAAGCCTAAAATATATGTTTAATTTTCCTTAATCTACCTGTGAACAAGCAGAGTGCCCTTGCACACTGAGGTGCCTTATGGATAAGTGGAAGCTTCATGTGAGCTGTTGTAACATTGATAAGGCAGAAGAATATCTTAATGTTTCATCTTTAGCTGAAGCACATATTACATTATCAGGAAATAAGAGTATCTTCAGTATTTTTTGTTAGAGAATTCCATTAGGAAATTAATATACAATGATCTGGGGCTTTTTGTATTAACAGATGTTCCTTTTGATGATCTTAGCTGGAGCCATGGGGTGGAAAAACTGCAATAAAATGTGCACCAGATAATTTTAACAGTCCAGTTGTTGTAATCTATAATCACCTAGGAAGAGAATATCAGTTGAGGAAGTACCTAGGTCAGGCTGGGCTATGGGACTGTCTGTGGGGGAATGTCTTGATCCATCTTAACAATTCACAATCTTAACTGATGTATGAAGACATAGTTTACTGTGGTTGTCACTATTCCCTAGGCAGGATGTGGTGGTAATCTAATTGTACTGAAATGTGATTGTATGTTAATAAATAAAGTTGCCCGGGTCAGAGCTATTAGAGCCATAGCAAGAGTGTGGTGGTGGTGGTGGTGGTGGTGGTGGTGGTGGTGGTGGTGGTGGTGGTGGTGGTGGTGGCACACGCCTTTAATCCCATAGATATCTGTGTGTTCAGGGATATAGCCAGCATTGGAGACATATGCCTTTAAGACCTAGGGGGCTGTACATTCAGACAGTGATGAAGCAGTCACGTGTTTGGGTTTACAACCAATGAGAAGGCAGAACAAAATACTTTAAATAGACGAACAGACAGGAAATAGAACCCTCATTCGGGAAGCTGGGACACCGCAGGCAGAAGGGTGAGATTTTAGCTCTGAGCTCTGACCTCTCGGCTTTCTCTTTTGCATTGTTTCTGTGTTTCTTATTTAATAAGACGGTTGGATACATCTATATCTGGCGCCCAACGTGACAAGAATCCATTAAAAACCGCTTGGTGCACTTCTGATTGGGGGCCAGTGTCAAATGAAGAGAGACAACTGTTAAAGTTAGCTGAGGAGAGAATAGGAATCTCCCAATGTGCCATAGCTAAAAATGTAAAATGTTTGTTCAAATCTCCCATTGCAAAAGCAAAAAACTTTGTTCAAACCTTCCGGGCAAGAATTTATAAGCAAGTCTGATAAAAAAACAAAACAAAACAACAAAAAAAAAAAAACAAACAAAAACAAACAAACAAACAAAAAAAAAAAACTTAGAGGACTCTCAGACCCAAAAAGAACTATGGGAAATGATATAAGAAGGGAAATGACGTATAAAAAAGAAGGGAAATGACATATAAGAAAGAAGGGAAATGACATATAAGAAAGAAGGGAAATGAAATAAGAGAAGGGAAATGATATTATTATGGACTGATATAAGGGAAATGCATTCTGGCAAAGGTAGTTTTTCCACTAAAGATGGCGACATTGCCCTGAAACACTTTTGTCAGCTCAAAAATACGTTCATGGTAAACTTAAAATACAGCTTTAAAAGAATAAGGAGGAAAATCATCTAAGAGTTTAAGTGTCAGTTCCAATGAAAAATTGAAAGGATACAGAACTAGGTGCTTCGCGGTTTGGGTTCCTTTGGTAAATTGCCTTATTTACCCTAATAGCTGTGCAAAGTTTTTACGGTAGTTGGATGACAAAAAGCTACCCATAAGAGCAAACAAGCCACTTTAAAACCCTGAAAACAAGGGGAAGCAGTTTATACACTGAACGTTGTCTTAGATATGAAGAAACTTATGTTGAAAAAGTCTGCAGGAAACCATGACCATGACTTTGAAATCTTCAAAAAGATGACAGGATCCTACAACGATGATTCCACATGGACTATGATAAAGCCATTAAGCCGATTAACACCATGGAAAAATCGACTTTGGACTACAAACTGGTCAGGATAATTTCGAGATGACTAGCTGAGATGATTCAGCCTGACAGACTACTTGAGCAAGGACTTGTGACAAGCCCTGAACTTTCCTTTTATGCAGAGACTGGACAAATGATACAGGACTTGATGATTAACCCAAAATTTTCTTTTCAAGATTCCCTAAAGATATCTTCACCCCTAGAAAGCAAAAAGAAAAAGAGAATATAGATATGAGATAGATCATTGAATCTACTCTGAGAAAAAAGGTAAAGAAATAATAGGATAAATAGGTAGATCATTGAATCTACACTGAAGAAAAAGGGGAAGATATAAAAATGACAAAAGGTAGACTACTGAATGTATTATGAAAAGAAAAAAGAGAATATGGATATGATAAGATAAAAAGGGAGATTATGGAATCTACTTTTAAAAAGGAACTACTTGTTTTAAATAAGATAAGTAATGAAAATTTTTTGGTCTGAGTTTATCAGACATTGCTGGACTAGACATTGTTAATATATATAATGGAGTTTTTTGTCTGGATCTGTCAAATGTTAATGGACTAGACATTGTTAATGTAATCTTGACTGTATATTGCATATACTTATTGAAGATAGTTTTTCTTGTATTAGTTATAAGCTTTTTTAATTTTAGACAAAAAGAGAGGAAATGTGGTAGTATTGTGTATTCTAATAAATTTATCTGGGGTCAGAGAACAGACAGCCACTAGATACAAAGGCTAGAAAATGGTGGCACTAACACCTTTAATCCTAGCATTCCAGAGATAGAAATCCCTCTGGATCTCTGAGTTCAAGGCCACATTGGAAATAGCCAAGCATGGTGACACACGCCTTTAATCCCAGAAAGCCAGCCTTTAATCCCAGGGAGTGGTGGTAGAAAGCAGAAAGATATATAAGGTGTGAGAACCAGAAACTAGAAGCTTTTGGTTGGTTAAGCATTTGGCTGGTTAAGCATTCAGGCTTCTAGCAGCAATCAGCTGAGACCCATTCCAGATGAGGACTCAGAGGCCTCCAGTCTGAGGAGAAAAGACCAGCTGAGGATCCGGCGAGGTGTGAGATAGCTGTGGCTTGTTCTGTCTCTCTGATCTACCAGCATGGACCCCAATAACTCGCCTCGGGTTTGATTTTATTAATAAGAACTTATAAGACTCCTGTTACAAAGAAGGAAAGGCGCAAAGCTACACAGATAAACCCTGTCTCAAAAAAAAAAAACAAAACAAAACAAAGATATAGATGTATCCAACCGTCTTATTAAATAAGAAACACAGAAACAATGCAAAAGAGAAAGCCGAGAGGTCAGAGCTCAGAGCTAAAATCTCACCCTTCTGCCTGCGGTGTCCCAGCTTCCCGAATGAGGGTTCTATTTCCTGTCTGTTCGTCTATTTAAAGTATTTTGTTCTGCCTTCTCATTGGTTGTAAACCCAAACACGTGACTGCTTCATCACTGTCTGAATGTACAGCCCCCTAGGTCTTAAAGGCATATGTCTCCAATGCTGGCTATATCCCTGAACACACAGATATCTATGGGATTAAAGGCGTGTGCCACCACCGCCACACTCTTGCTATGGCTCTAATAGCTCTGACCCCCCGGCAACTTTATTTATTAACATACAATCACATTTCAGTACAATTAGATTACCACCACAGCAGGAAGTCCTAAATTCTATGAGACAGGAGAAAGTTCTGTGAAAAACAAACAGTTGCAGCACAAGAATATTTGTTTCTCTCTGCTCTTGTCTATGAGTGCCATGTGTCTGGTTGCCCGAGTTCCTGCATTTAAAATGGACTTAAATCTGTAATTTTAAGGCAAATAAATGCTGAATGGAATTCCAGAAGTCAGAACTGTGACTGAGGCTTGCTGGAGGATGCAGTCCTGAAACCCTCAAGGCACAGCACTGATTGCCTCTGTTGGTTGTCAATACAGGCATCTGGAAGATTCATTTCCATTATAGCTAATGGACTGTGAACACAGAATTGAATCGACTTGTTTCTTACCATTTCTAAAGTTTAGCCTCAAGCTTAAATTCCTCCTGTTTATGCTTAGTAATGATTCTACACTAAATCTTGAGGAATAAAAATAAATAAGCCATTTATACATCCAGGAAATGGTGTAGCTCAGCATGCAATCATTTTATTTTCATAAACACAGCATTTTGAGTATTAACAAAGTGTTAAGAACATAAGTAAAACCATTTTGTGTGACTTGTAATAATGTGATGCCTGTAAAATAGGAGCTTGCCACTGGGACAGCAATGATAGGAACAAGTGGCAGGCAGGCAGGGGAGTCAGCAGCTCAAATAGGAGCCAAGCACAAAACAGCCTTGATATCCTAATGAACTAACTCCAAGGGGGCATTGATACACTAGTGAGCACAAAACCACAGCCAATGAAATGGTCTTTAGGCTCCTACTCTTCCAGATATGGCTTTTCTACCCAGCAGTGAGAGGATTTGAGACTGTGCCTGTCACTGTGGCTGGGCTCACACATGTCTGCCTGTCAGCACTGGTCACTGACCAACACTCTCAAGGCCGTTCTGGACCTCCATCAGTGCTATCCTTCCTTTCTGCCACAGCTGAAGGACTTTGTGCAGATGAGGATCAAGCCGGCAAGCTTCTGAAGCATTCTCACTGGAGAAGATTTCCCCAGCAGAAGCCTACAGGATTTCCCACTCAATTCCTCAACTTCCTGTGCTAACTGCTTAACTTTTATATCAGCATTATATTATAAGGTATGTTTGTGTAAATAAACAGAACATATTCAAGACACTAATCTTGTGTGGACTTCGTAATTCTGAGTGCCTCACAGCTCATAGGCCATGCTCTCTGCACAAAGTGAAAAAAGTAGGGCATAACACTTCATTTTCTTTGCTTTTACTGGACACTGAAAAGCTTTTATTTTATTTAAAGAATTTTAGATAAGAACATATAGGTAGATTGAGTGGGATTCTAGGATATGTCTCAAGGATAACGGGGACCAAGGAAAGATTTGTTGATGAACTTTAAGGAAAATGCTACCTTTTTCCTTCAATTGTTGGATGGTTGTCCAATCATCTTATATGATTAGCTTGACATCATTGAGACCAACTACATGAGAAACGCAATTTGTAGGACTTATTTTGGCTTATCTTTCAGAATTTTCAGCCCACGGTTCAAAGATGCATTGCTTCTGGTCCTAGATAAGACAGGGCATCACAGTGGTGCAGCATGTGGAGGAGGAATACTCTCAAGGTGAACAAGAAATAAGAAAGTAAACAATGGATCTATTTGCAGCCTTCTACACGTTGATATTCAGTTATGCCAGCACCATTTGTTGAAGATGCTTTCTTTTTTCCATTGTACACTTTTAGCTTCTTTGTCAAAAATTATATGTTCATAGGTGTTAATGTCAGGGTCTTCAATTCGATTCCATTGGTCCACATGTCGGTTTTTATGCCAATACCAAGCTGTTTTTATTACTGTAGCTCTATAGTAGAACTTGAAGTCAGGGATTGTGATGCCTCCAGAGGTTGTTTTATTGTACAGGATTCTTTTGGCTATCCTGGGTTTTTTGTTTTTCCATATGAAGTTGAGTATTATTCTTTCCAGGTCTGTGAAGAATTGTGTTGGAATTTTGATGGGGATTGCATTGAATCTGTAGATTGCTTTTTGGTAAAATTGCCATTTTTACTATGTTGGTCCTGCCTATCCATGAGCATGGGAGATCTTTCCATTTTCTGACATCTTCTTCAATTTTTTTTTTCAGGGACTTAAAGTTCTTGTCATATAGGTCCTTCACTTGCTGCAAATAGATCCATATCTGTCACCGTGCACAAAACTTAACTCCAAGTGGATCAAGGACCTCAACATAAATCCAGCTACTCTGAACCTGCTAGAAGAGAAAGTAGGAAGTAGTCTTGAACGCATTGGCATAGGAGATTGCTGTGGGATGATTTGTATGTCCTGTGGGAGCCCTTCTTGGGTTCTTTGTGGCATTACCCAGCGGGTCCGTATAGAGGATGATTAGGACCATGGGCCTGAGTGCAGGTGTTTGAGATGGTCTGCACTTGGCTGTGCTGGGGGATGGTCTGTATGTCAAGTTGTTCTGATTGGTTAATAAATAAAACCTGATCGGCCGTGGCTAGGCAGGAAGGATAGGCGGGACTAACAGAGGAGAAATAAAAGGACAGGCGAGGCAGAAGGACTTGCTGCAGCCACCGCAATGACCAGAGATGCTGCAGCTGCCGCCATGACAAGAAGCATGTGAAGACGCCGATAAGCCACCAGTCATGTGGTGAGGTATAGATTTGTAGAAATGGATTACTTTAAGGAATAGATTTATGGAAATGGTTAATTTAAGATAAAAGGAAATGGTTAATTTAAGATAAAGGAACAGTTAGCAAGAAGCCTGCCACGGCCATACAGTTTGAAAGCAAAATAAGTCTCTGTGTTTACTTGGTTGGGTCTGAGCGGCTGTGGGACTGGCAGGTGGCAGAGATTTGTCCTGACTGTAGGCAAGGCAGAAAAACTCAAGCTACAGGAGATGGCTTCCTAAATATAATACCAGTAGTGCAGACACTGAGAGAAACAATCAATCAATGGGACCTCTTGAAACTGAGAAGTTTTTGTAGAGCAAAGGATATGGTCAACAAGGCAAAGCGACAGCCTACAAAATGGGAAAAGATCTTCACCAACCCCACATCTGACAGAGGACTGATATCCAGAATATATAAGGAACTCAAGAAATTAGACATCAAAATGACCAACAGTACAATTAAGAAATGGGCTATAGAACTAAACAGAGAATTCTCAACAGAGGAAACTCAAATGGCTGAAAGACATTTAAGGAATTGCTCAACATCCCTAATCATAAGGGAAATGCAAATCAAAACAACTCTGAGATACCACCTTAAGCCTGTCAGAATGGCTAAGATCAAAAACACTGAAGACACTTTATGCTGGAGAGGATGTGGAACTAGGGGAACTCTCCTCCACTGCTGGTGGGAATGCAAGCCTGTATAACCACTTTGGAAATCAATATGGCGCTTTCTTAGAAAATTGGGAATCAATCTCCCCCAAGATCCAGCTATACCACTCTTGGGCATATACCCAAGAAATGTTCAATCATACCACAAGAGTACTTGCTCAGCTATGTTCATATCAGCATTGTTTGTAATAGCCAAAACCTGGAAACAACCTAGATGCCCTTCAACTGAAGAATGGATAAATAAATTGTGGCACATATACACAATGGAATACTACTCAGCAGAGAAAAACAATGACATCATAAGGTCAATGGTATACTACTCAGCAGAGAAAAACAATGACATCATGAGGTTTCCAGGCAAATGGATGGATCTAGAAAAAATCATCCTGAGTGAGGTAACCCAGACTCATAAAGATAAATATGGTATGTACTCACTCATAGGAGGATACTAGATGTGGAACAAGGATGACTGGACTGCTACTCACATCACCAGTGAGGCTACCTGGAAAACAGGACCCCAAGAAAGACACAAGGATAGCCCAATGATGGAGAAATGGCTGAGATCTACATAAACAACCTGGATATGAGTGGGAGCAATGAAGGGCGAGGGTCAAGGGAAAGAGAGCAGGAGATCCCAGCTGGATCAAGAACAGAGAGGGAGAACAAGGAATAGGAGACCATGGTAAATGAAGACCACACAAGAAAAGGAAGAAACAAAGTGCTAAAGAGGCCCACAGAAATCCACAAAGATACCCCCATAAAAGACTGCTGGCAATGGCCGAGAGACAGCCGGGACTGACCTACTCTGGTGATGGGATGGCCAAACACCCTAATAGTTGTGCCATAAACCCCATCCAAGGACTGAGGAATCTGGATGCAGACATCCACGACTAAGTCCCAGGTGGAGTGCCGGGAGTCTAATTAGTGAGAAAGAGAAGGGTTTATATGAGCAAGAATTGTTGAAACCAAGGTTGGATAAAGCACAGGGACAAATAACCAAATGAATGGAAACACATGAACTATGAACCAAAGGCTGAGGGGCACCCAGCTGGATCAGGCCCTCTGAATAGGTGAGACAGTTGATTGGCTTGATCTGTTTGGGAGGCATCTAGGCACTGGTACCAGGTCCTGGGCTCATTGCATGAGTTAGCTGTTTGAAACCTGGGACTTATGCAGGGACGCTTGGCTCAATCTGTGAGGAGAGGACTGGACCTGCCTGGACTGAGTCTATCAGGTCGATCTCAGTCCTTGGGGGAGACCTTGATCTGGAGGTGGTGGGAATAGGGGGCTGCCTGGGGGGAAGGGGAGGGGGACAGGAAGGGGGCGAACAAAGGAATCTGTGGCTGTTATGTAGAACTGAATAGTATTGTAAAATAATAATAATAATAATAATAATAATAATAATAATAATAATAAGTAAACAATGGGTTGTGGACCAGATGCAACTTCCAACCATGGAATTGGAGGGGGCACATGTTATTTATTATGCACACGTGGGAAACCTTTAGCTGGCCAGGCCAGGGTATCCCTCTCATGTAGGAAACCATGCTGGCATGCTGGGTAGATGCAGTGGCATGCTGGTGGGTGACCCACTCCACGAAGGCATGGTGGCAGGGCAGGCAGGTGGACATTCACAACCCAGATGCTACATCCACTCAGAAATGGTTTATTATAATGAGGGATAAAGAGAAAGACAGGGAAAGACAGAAAGGAGCGGGGGGGGGGGGGGGGAGGGAGTTCGAGGGTGCTCACCTCGTGGGAGGAAAGCAGAAAGACAGAGAGAAAGGAGGGGAGTTTTTCCTTAAGAGGAGGCTTCTATGTCAGGAGGCAGGATGGCCCCAAGGGGCAGGATCATAACAGTAGCAGCACCAACAACAGGGAAGCTCACAGACAAGGAGAGGACTACTCAGTGGTCATGCCTGCCTGCCTGCTATCTGCATGTTCTTGGTCATAGCACAGCCTAAATTTTTAAGAACTGTAACAAGATGGGTCCTATTGATTTAATGTGTAACTGAGTTGATACAGTGAATAGTTTTCATTTGAGTCTCTTATATAGTGGTTTTCATAAAAATCACAAAAACAATAGCTAAAGAAATTATAAGGATGTAGTATTTCTCTTGGTTGTCCTATTGATTCTTTACTCAAAACACTGAACTCATTGTTCCAATAAACAGAGTCGTGTGTGTGTCAATTGGCACACATGCATAAAATTAGAAAATATTTGCAAGCTATACATCTGAAATAGGATCAACACCTATAGCAAATAAAGAACTCGAAAACTTAACTTCACCCCCCACTAAATAAAGACAACAAACCCAAACAAAATAATCAATAAATGGACTAATGAAATGAATAGCCAGTTCTCAAAAGATAAAGTACAAATAGCCAATAAATACATTTTTTTCTAAAGCTTAACATCTTTACCCATCAGAGAAATGAAAATTAAAGTTACACGGAGGTTCCATCTCATCCAAGTCAGAATGGCCATCATTAAAGAAACAGCAGGGCTGGAAAGATGACTCAAAGGCTAAGGGCACTGGTTGCTCTTCCAGAGTACCTACAATCAATCCAGCATCCACATGGTAGCTTACAATCATCAGTAATTATAGTTCCATGGTATCAATTGCATCCTTCAAGCCTTGTAGGCACCAGGCATACACATGGTCCACAGACATACATGCCATCCAAACACCCTCATGCATAAAAATAATTTTTAAAAATGGTAGAAGAAATCTGACCAGGGAAACAAGTAGGCTAACTGCAGATCTTTCCCTCTGGTCCTCCAGGTCCAATCCCCCAGTCTCATTCCCAACTCTTCAACAGACCTTCTGCTGTGGTATCTGCTTACTCTCTTCCCCCTTTCCCAAGGGGAAGCATATGTGTGTGGACACACACACACACACACAAACACACACACACACACACACACACACACACACACACACACAGCACCACAGAACAACTCACTACTGAATGTAAAACTGGACAAGATAGAAATTAAAGACTTTCTATAATTGAATCAAACTGAACACAAAACACACTCAAACTTACGGGACACAATGAAGGAGGATCTAAATGGCAAGTTCACAGCACTAAGCGTCTAATCAGGGCTGAAATTAATAAAATAGAAACTATGACAACAACCAAATAATATAAAATCAATGAAACAAAGAATTGATTCTTTGAGAAAACCAGTAAGATTGGGAATTTTTTTTACAAATTCACTAACAAGATAGAGAGAATATCCAAACCAACAAAATTAGAAATAAAATGGGGAACATAACATAAAACAAGAATGAAATCCAGGGAATTATCAGTAAACACTTGAAAACCTGTACTCTACCAAATTGTAAAATCCAAAAGGAATGAATAATTTTCTTGATACATACCATGTATCAACATTAAATCATTATCAGAAAATCAATTTAAACATACCTATATGCCCCAGTGAAATATAAAAATTAATTAAAAGCAACTCAACAAAGAAAAGCCTAGGGCAATTGGTTTTAGTGCAGAATTCTACCAGACTTTCAAAGAAGAGTTAAAGTTAATACTATTCAAAGTATTTCACAAAATAGAAATAGAAAGAACATTGCCCATTTTGTTTTACTAGGCCATAGTTACCTAAGCCACATAAAGACTCAAGAAAGAGAATTTTAGATCAATTTCTCTTCTGAATACAGATGCAAGAATTCTCAATAAAATACTTGCAAAATGAATCTAAGAACACATCCAAAACAAACAACCATAATGATCAAGTAGGCATTATCCAATAGATGCAGAAATGTTTCAACATATGTAAATCAATAAATGTAATCAATCATATAAAGACACTCAAAGGTACACACTACATGTTAGTCTCATTAGAGCAGAAAAGGCCTTGGACAAAATTCTGCACTCCTTCATGATAAAAGTCCTAGAGACATTAGGAATACAAGGAACACACTTTAACATAACAAAGGCAGTTTACAGCAAGCCTATAGCTAATGTCAACTTAAGTGGAGAGAAACTGAAATCAGTTCTACCAAAATCAGGAATAAGACAAGGTTGTTCACTCTCTCCATTCCTCTTCAATATAGCACTTGAAGTCTTAGCTAGAGCAAAAAGACATCTGAAAGAGATCAAAGGGATACAAATTGGAAAGGAAGAAGTCAAAGTATTGTTATTTGCAGATTATATGATAGTATACATAAATGACCCTAAAAATTCCACCAGGGAACTCTGACAACTGGTAAACACTTTCAGCAAGGCAGCTGGGTTCAAAATTAACTTTCCCAAATCAGTAGCCTTCCTATATACCAATGACAAATGGCTGAGAAATAAATCAGGGAAACAACACCTTTCATAATAATCTCAAATAACATAAAATATCTTGGGGTAACTCTAACCAAGCAAGTGAAAGACTCGTATGAGATATCAGAAGATGAAAAGATCTCCCATATTTATGAACCTATAGCATTGATATAGTATAAATGGCATTCCTACTAAAAGCAATTAACAGATTCAATGTAATCCTTATTAAAATTCCAACACAGTTCTTCACAGATTTTGAAAGGACAATGATCAGTTTCATATGGAAACACAGAAAACCCAGGAGAGCTAAAAACAATCCTTCATAACAGCAACAAAACTTGCTGGAGATATCTCCATCCTTGATTTGAAGTTGTACTATGGAGTTAAAGTAATACAAATACATCCCAATGGCACAAAAAACTGACACATTGATAAATGAAATCAAATTGAAGACTCAGACATAAATCTACACACTTTTGGACACCTGATTTTTAATAACAAGGCCAGAAATACACACTTGGGGGAAAACACATCTTCAACACATGGTGCTGATCAAACTGGACAGCTGCATTTAGAAGAATCCAAATAGATCCATGCTTACCATCCTGCACAAAACTCAAGTAAAATTAGATCAAAGACCTCAACATAAAACCAGGCACAATGAACCTGATAGAAAAGAAACTCACTGATACAGGAAAAGTCTTTCTGAACAGAACCACATTAGCAAAGGCACTAAGATAAACAGTTAATAAATAGGACCTCATGAAACTGAAAATCTCTTGCACAGCAAAGGAAATCATCATTTGGACAAAGCAGCACTATACAGAATGGGAAAAGATTTTTGCTAACTATGCATCCGATTGGGGACTAATATCCAAAATATATAAAAGAACTAAAAACACTAGATATCAAGAAAACAAGTGACCGTATGTTAAAAAGGGATACAGATTTAAACAAAGAATCTCCAAAGAAGGAAATGCAAAATGGGTTTGGAGCCCTTTAAGAAATGTTCAGCATCCTTAGCCATCAGGGAAATACAAATTAAAAATATTTGAGGTTTAATCTTACACATACCACAATTGCTAAGATCAGTAAAACAAGTGGCAGCTCATGCTGGAAGGATAAGGAGTAAGGAGGAGGCTCACCCATTGCTGGTGGGAATTCAAACTTGTACTGTCACTGTGGAAATCAGTATGACCATTCCTAGGGAAGATAGGAATTGATCTACCTCAAGATCCAGCTAACCTTTAAGATGTATCCATGAAGGATGCTTCATCCTACCACAGAGACTCTTGTTCAACCATGTTTTTTTGGTGCTGTATTCATAATAGCCAGAAACTGGAAACAACCTGGATGTCCTCAACAGAAGAACCGATAAAGAAAATGTGAATGTGATACACATGAAGTATTTCTCAGCTAATAAAAAAAATGAAATCATGAAATTTGCAGGTAAATGGATAGAACTAGATAATCAGTAGAACCACAGAGGTTGGGTATAGAGTAAGGGAATGGGGGGATTTCATTAGGAGAGCGAAATAGAATAGATAGTTATGGACAGAAGGGGAGGGCTGAAATGGGAGGACCAAGTGGGGAGGTAGAAGGAGAGGAGGTCCAGGGAAGGAACAAGGGAAGAGACAGGTAAAATTAAGGTACCTGCCATTTGAGGTACAGTATGGAAACCTAATACAGTTAAAGCTTCCTAAAGTATGTATGTATACATATATACATACACGCACATACATGTATATACATATATGAAGGCTATCTAACTGAAATCACCAGATAATAGGACTCAGCAGCTAAGGGTATGCAAACAGAACAAAACAAACAAACAAACAAACAGAGAATTCAGTAACAGTAATTATTAACAGATTCAATGTACAGTATGAAGAGATCCAACACACCTATCAGATGTTCTGTCAATACTGGGTTCTGCAGCATTGACAGTAGGCGCCACCCCATCCAAGCCTCTAGAAGCCACGGTAACTCTCCAGAAGCTGCCCAGATTTCTTACTGGCATACTTGCACTCTGAAATGGACTTGAGCTGGGCAAATACTCCCTCATGTTTGCTTGGGACCATTTTACCTAAGCATACTTGACTGCCTTTGCAGTTTGCACTGTAGGACAAAACTCTCAAGGGATTTTATGCAAAACATGTCTCAGTGGCACATCCTTATGTTCTAGGAGAGATGCACATAGTGTATGTTCCAGGGTGATTACTGTCTACTTCAAAATAAACTTAATCTTTTTTTTTTTTTTTTTTTTTTTTTTTTTTTACCTACAGTATAATATCTCTATATCCATCAAAAGCCCCTGCTGCTTTATGGGAATGCTATGAATTAAGGTATGTTGGGCTTCCACATCTAGATCCAAAGGGCTCTAAACATTAACAGGAGATCAACACATCCGCAATTCAGTTTGTTACTTCTTTGGATTTGGTTGTGTCACATGCACCAATACACATTGTGTTGGAGGAACCGCTAGGGTACTTCTCACCACATGAGATCATCCTCCACAGCCGAGAGCAGTTAAAACCACCTGTAACTGGTTTATTCTTTGGATAAAGTGTTGTTTAGGATTTAAAGCCATGTCGAGGCTCACAGGCACAGGATTTCAATTTTTATCGTTTCTTTGTTACCCTAGAAACTACAGATCCACACAAATCTTCCCACATTTGCTTTCATGTGACTCCAGTAAGTCTTGTCTTTTTCAACTATGTCTTGTCCCCATCTGTAAGAGGCCTGCGCTTTCATCTCATCCTTCCTCTGTTCCCTGTTTCCTGCCAAATCAAAGCTAATGGGAGAGTTCTTTTTGCATCTGCAGTTTCCATTGCAGTTTCTCCCTTACTTGGGCAAGCTTCCTCTGGTCTCGTGAGGGGCTCCTGGAGGCCCATTATCTCTGCCCCGTGAGCCCCTTAAGTTACGGGGACTCACCTCATGAGGGTCTCATGTGTGTGATCATCACAGATTTTTGATTCAGCATGGCAGATTTTACCTAGTCCAGAAGAAAGAATGCACATTTTGTAAGTTTAATTTTTCTGTGTTTTGTCTGTTTCTGCTTTTCTCCCTGTCTCTTCTTACATCTAAAGCTTGGACAAGACTGTAGCGTCTGCAGGGTATTATAGGTATGCCGCAGCACATCCAGTGTGTCTGGCAGCTTCATGCCAACTCAGCTCCACATACGCAACTCTCCTTGGTAGTCATCCCTTAGTACTGGCATCTCCATGCAGCTGAAACTGCACCTTTGCCAATTTCTACCTCCTGACCTCTCTGCAGGGAACCTGAGCCTTCTGTTTGGTACCAAACCTCAGCTTCTCTCCATGACTCCTTTGACCCTGGTGTCACCACTGCACCTGAAGCTGGACCTTCACAAAGAGCCTCCTGGCCTCTCTGCAGGATATCCAATTCTTTCCATGTGGTGCCCAGCCTCAGCTGCTCTCTTTGACCCTTTCCTGCCTTCCAAACCAATACAGTATGGGAGTCTCGTATACCTGTCTCTTTCTTGGCCTCTGTAAACTTTCTACTTTGTTTTCTGCTATTTTGTTTCAACAACTAAAATTATTTCTTATCCACTTTTGTTTCCAAGAACTTCTTTTTCTCCTTTTCTAAGATGAAAAGCAGGGAAATAAAATTAATGAGATTAATCAATGCCTCATTTCTCCTCTATGGTTACACAGCAATCTTTCAACTTTAAATTTAACCCTTTAGTTTCTTTACTAAAATGTGTCTATATTTCTCAGTTTCCGCAAAGTACAATCTGATACTTCTGTCTCAAAGCAAGAAGCAGAAATATTAACAAAAATGTACCAAGTAAAGAGAGCTGTTTTGCTGTATTCTTATTCTAATGGCGAAATTTTTTTTTAAAAACAGAAAATACAGGTAGCAGCCCTTCAGGGCTGTGAGACAATGCTTATTCTAGTAGGTGGATTTAACTTCTGGTTAAATTGTTGTTTACTATTTATGTGTTTGCATCTAATTAATTTTTTAACATAGAACGTCCTTTCTGGAAAATGAAATTCATATTTTGTTTTTTTTAAAGCATGCTTTTAATCCCAGCACTTGGGAGGCAGAGCCAGGCGGATCTCTGTGAGTTCGAGGCCAGCCTGGGCTACCAAGTGAGCTCCAGGAAAGGCGCAAAGCTACGCAGAGAAACCCTGTCTCGAAAAACCAAAAAAAAAAAAAAAAACTTTAAAACCACATTAGACATACTATATTCAGAGTATTTTTCATAAATCAAGTGTCAAATATGTTTAATAATTATTTTTATATTCAATTTCAAATTATTACAGTTGCTAATTTTGTATTAAAACACTAGCATTCTGCAGAAAATTGATGTCTGCAGACTTTGGTGTGTCTAGCAAAAACTTCTAGATTACATTAACAAGTTTTCTTACAGAGTTCTTTCCTGTCTCCAGTTCACTGTTCAAAACTTTCCTCTGCCAATTCCTGTAAACTAATAGAATAAAACCTGTGTTAATTGTTTAGATAAATAATAAAATACATTTTCAGGATCCATTTTTTTACCCTCAAAAAAGCAGTAAGGGGATCACCACTGTTCCTATAGTTCTCTTTAAAATCATATTAATTCTGGGTTTATTTGTGTCAAAAAAGCTTCTAAAATGTTGGTGGTAAGACAAAGACTACATGAAGAATAGAAATGTTCTGAAAACGTGGTATTGATTTACTGAAAGGAACTGAATCTTTTCAGCTGTGCCAACTGATGAGTAAGGAGGGAGACGCTAAAGGAACTTGATGGGTGTGAACAACAAACACGAACAGCAAATGTTTAGCATTATGCGAATGCCCACTGGTAGAACAGCCACGTGCCAGATCCATTCTGGTTCTAATAAAATGATAGTCAGGCAAAAATTCTATCGGATGAAAAATAATCAATTGAATGACTTAAATTTAAGAATCAGAAATGTGAAACATTTTAGCAGCTATTGAGAAATACATAAAAGTTATTTGTGGAAACATAATGGATTATGCAAATCAAAACAAAAATTTTCACAGACATCACTTTTCCACACACAAAAAAATCATTAAATTATGACTCAAAGTTGCTGAAAATGTCATTGTATCTACTTGAACACTTCATTGTAGCCAGATGTTTATAAAAGTAGACAATATGTGTTCCTGCTGACAGTGTTGAATGATATAGGCCAGGACTTCTTAATCTGCTTGTGCAATAACCCAGGATGTCCAAAATTAGTCAAAGGGTATCATGCAAATCTCATGATTCCATTGTCCCAAAAGCTTCTCAAAATAAAGTGGATCTTTATCCACTTTTTTTAAAAAATGTAATGATCTAGATAACAAGATAATTAGAAGGGTACCATTTACCATGATATAAGTTTAAGAATCACCACCATTTTAAGGCAAACAGAGTGGGCAGTTTTTTTGTTGGTAAAAATTCACTACACTGGAAATACATTACCAGCACATTAGTTTCCTTTCTTATTGCTACAATCAAATATCGACAAGAAGCAATTGAAGGGAAGATGATTTTAGTCACCATGGTGGGAAGTTGACAGCTGTGACAGGATCCTAGCTGGTCCCATTGCATTCTCAGTCAGAAAGCTGAGGGTGGACAGAAAGTGGGGCCAGTATATAAACCCTCAAGGTCCGGGCCAGTGTGGTGGTTCAGTGAGTGAAAGGACTCACCATAGAGCCCGACTGGGACTCATAGTGAAAAGAGAGAGCCAACTCCCACAAGTTGCTTTCTGACCTTCACACATGTACCATACCATGCCCATGCATGCTCATGTATATACTCACATGGAAATTAACTAAAAATAAATATTTAGGGGAAAAAAAACCCTGCGGTTCAAGTCCTGTCTCCAATGGCTCACTTAACCATCTAAGTCCACCTAAATTGTATTACCATCTGTTGACCAAGCATTCAAACACATGAAAATATGTGGGTATTTCACATTCAGTCCATAGCATTCTGACCTTTGCCACCACAGGCTCATGGCCATCTCATGCTGCAAGATAAGATACATTTGTTCCAAGTTCTAAATTCTCCATTGTGTTTAAGAATCCACTACTGTTCAAGAGGCAAGAGTCTCTTCCAAGAATCAGGAAATCCCTTAATTCTGAGCTCCTATTTTTGTAAAAAGAAAAAAAAAAGCTACATACTTCCAACATATAATGACAGAGTAAGCCTTCCCCTTGCAAAAAGATGAGGTCATGGCAGGGGATGGTCAGATCAAGGCAAGACTGAAACCTGCAGGGAAACGCCCAATCTGTAGTTCCATGGCTAGCATCTGGAGCTTGTGATGGAATCTTCTGGGCTCCACACAGCTCAGACAGTCCTGCCTCTTCAGTTCGGCTATCTGATGCACAGGAATCCCCTCCCTTGTTCAGCTTTCCATGGTGGACATTCCCTGGTTCTGGTAGAATCCTGGAGTGTCCATTGCAACAGCTTCTTTTTCATAGCCTCACACAGCTCTCAGGGAAGCCTTGCTGAGATCTAAACACCCCCATACAATGCCTGATCTCAACAGCTCTCTGGAATGGCAGCATAAGACTCCATGACCCCTTCATTTATACATCGTTCATGCCAGCAAACCCCGTATCCCATGGTTGATGATGCACATCTCTGCTACCAGCTTAGAATGGAGCCCCGCCCTTTGGATCACAGATGAGTTGGCTTCTGAGGGCTCATCCTGAGAAAACACTGCACTAAGCAGTTGTTTAATGACTTGGCCGTGTGGGTCATTCATGAAAACATGAATTGTTTTCACACTGGAAACTAAGGTAGGAGAGAGCTTGCTGAAAGGTCTTCTTTCCTATTTTCTTATTACGGAGCAACAGGCCTTTGCTTAGTAATTACAGCCTCCTTTTTCTTTATTATTATCTTGCTGTGGCTGTTGCTCCATATGCTGTGAATGCATTGCTCTGATTGGTTGATAAATAAAATGCTGATTGGCCAGTAGCCAGGCAGAAAATACAGGCCGGATAAGCTAACAAGGAGAATTGTGGGAAGGCTGGAAGGCTGAGTCAGGAGATGCCAGCCCACCATCCAAGGAGCAGCATGTAATGACACACAGGTAAAGCCACAGGAAATGTGACGACATATAGATTAACAGAAGTGGGTTAGTTTAAAAGTAAGAGGTAGTCAGTGGTAGTCCTGAGCTAATGGTTGAGCAGTTTTAATTAATATAAGCTTCTGAGTGATTATTTTATAAGTGGCTGCAGGGTCTGTGGGGCTGGGCAGGACCAAAGAAAACTTCAGCTACATTATCTAATTTGTATTATCCATAAAAATTAGCTTACAAGGTAGTAGTTTCCGTGTAGGGCTTTCATACCCACTTCATTTGGGCTCATTTTCCTCCTCTCCAGCTATTCCATCATCTCTTTGCCCCTTGCACTTTGCTCTATCGTCCTTCCACCCTTCTTCCCTAGAGCCCTTTTCATTTCCAGCCCCATATTTTCTCCCTCCTGGGCACACATACTTAACAATTAGAGGCTAGGATTAGCACATAAGAGAGATATATGGTATTTGTATTTTTGAACCTATGTTAAGATGCCCAAAATGATGTTTTCCAGGTTCACTCACTTTTTTGAGACACCATCAAATAACGTTGTTTCTGAGACAGGAGAGGATATTATGCAGATAGACACTTGTACCTGTAGATGAATTTCTAAACAGTCTTTAAATAAGAAACACAGAGCCAAATACAGAGGTAATAGCCAAAGAGATCAGAGAACTAGCAAAGAGCCACGACTAATATATCTTACCACCTCACCGCTGTCGCTTCCCCAGAGAGAGATTCTTTCCGTCTAACCTGTGTTTTTATTGCCTTTCTGTTCTGCCTTCTCATCGGCTCTAAGCCCAGCCACATGACTTCCTCATCACTGCCTGTCTATACCGACTTCCAGGTCTCTATGGTTGGTACTGGGATTGACTATGCCTTTGACGACACAGAGACTCTACCTGGCATGTGATCAGATTAAGGGTGTGGGCTACCACCGCCTGACTTCTATTTATGGCTATTTGACCTCTGATCTCCAGGCAACTTTATTTATTAACATAAAAATAAAATATCACATTTCAACACAAATGAAGTATCACCACATGTACCAGCATTGATGGCTACTATAATTATAATCAACCAAGTAAATGGTGTGTCATATCAGAGTCCTCAGAATTATAGCATTCACAATCATTTCAGTTGGCTGGCAGATATTCTTTGAGGGCAGTGAATTTATTCATTGTTGAATTTTATGTCTTGAATGTTTCTCAAAGATTTGGGTAGTGAAGGCTCAAGCCCTAGTATTCCTATTAGGAAATGATGGAGCCTTTAAGATACAGAACCTAATAGAAAGCTTCCATCATTAACCAAATGCTTGTTAAAGAGACTGTGAACCCCAGTTTCTTCTTCCTATTCTCCTTTACTTCCTTGCCATGAACTCAGTAGCTCTGTACTGCCAGATACTCCCCACAGTGATGTGCTACCTCACCAAAGCCTACAAAGTACTAAGACAGCCAACCATTGACTGAAACCTTCAAAAATTCAAGGAAAACAAAAGAGAACCTTTTTCAGACACTTTCGACAATGATGGGAAGCTAGTTGCATGTCTCCCTTTGTAGTCAAGGACAAGGAGTCATCTACCTAATGCTGCACAGTTCATACATGGAACTGAACAGCAATCAGGGTGCTGCTTCTTCCTCCCACATGACCCTGCCTTACTTTATCAACAATCTCACTTACCATTAGCCTAAATACAGTCAGAAAATGTGTGGAAGCCATGTTATCAAAATGTGTCTTTTCAGTATCAAGTGGTGAAATACATCTTTAGGATTTTTCCTTATACTCTAATATTTCAGGTATAGAAGTGCAATATGTGTCTTTGCCCCTAATGTGAGTTAACATTTATTGCACAGTATGATCCTGGATTCCTTTAAGAACTTTATTCTCAAAATTAGTCATCTATTTTCATTTCATAACTGTTCTATTCTTCAAATGCATCTCATTATCATTAAATCTCATAATTCCCACTCTTAACATCTGGATAAATACATATAGAGTGTATGCCAAAGAGCACTGATACATGGAAAAATCCCATTTTGGCACTCCTTAAAGTTTTCCATTTCTTTAAAATTAAACTTTCCTTCTCTAGTAAGAAGAAATGAAAACAAGTGAGATTTTTTTTTCTGCTCAATGGTATACTTGCTATTTATTTTCCATGTTAATTTCTCTTAACACATCTGTAACCTCTATTGTTGTTGAAATAAATGTCTTACCATAACAGAAGATAAGTACTGTGTATTCTTTAATATGGTGTATAAAAGAATAATTTTATTAAAAAAACGTTTCATTTTCTTCTGTGTTCTGGTAATTTTAAGCCTACAAAAACATATGTTAAAATATACACAGAGGATGTTAAGTCTGGTCTTGTAAATGGCCAAAACAAACTCTTGCTAAAATAGCATATTCACAAAGTAAATAGGTGCTCCTAAAGCTTTATAATTTGTTGATATATTAAAACCTTAGAATGCCATTTGCAGATTTTAGAATTAGTAAATTAAGTGAAAATATGACATCAATGCTCAAAAATAGAAAACGAGCAAAGAAATATCATTAGATCTCCATTTTTTCAATTCCTTTTGTTTGCTAAGTACTGTATATAAAACCATTGTTCATTAAGAATATACAGAATTCTTCTTTTTACATTAGAATTTTATGACATACATTGAGACATTTCCTTAACCTCAACTATTTAAAACCAAAATCCCTGAAAAGTAAGAGGCTGTTGTTAGTTTGTGATATGGTACCAGGCAATCATTTTGCCATGTGAAGTTCAAATCTTAGTCATTTTATATCAGAAACATTACCCATCATTTTGTAGACAATCACTTTTTATATCACATTTTTTACTTAGTTTCACTCCTTGTATTGAACATACAATGTTTTCTCATGAAAATCTCACATGATATCTTGAACAGTCTCTGACTGGGAATACCACAATTTTGTAGGGCATGCTATTTTATAAAATGTTTTGTATTTTGTTTCTTAGTTTTAAAAAAACTCCCTTTCCACAATGGCCAGGAAGAAATATGAATATTGTCTCACACAGATTGGACAACATAACACGCCTGTGAAATAAAACAACTCGATAATTAGAAGTTAGTTTTGATGACTGAGAAAGACTTTTGCTTATTACCGTGTCACAGAATGTCTGAACTGACTTCTAAATGGTGTGATGATAGGGCACATTAATACAGCTAACCGTGACACCGTTGCTCTTACCATTATGTTTCTATAAATGTCTTGCTGAGATAGACTTTTCAACTTTCTTTACCTACTTCTGTATCCAAACAAATTGGGGAAGACAACAGAATTAAAATTGTTACCTTCATACTGCAATTTTCTAGTAACATATCTATAATTGAATTGCAAGGGTATACTTCTGGAAAAATATTATATTTTGTTTTACAAAATACTAATATTATAGCCTTTGGTTGATTGTATGGCTTCCAAGTTTTTCAAAAAAAAAATAGACTTATTAAAAACCAAAAAAATGATAAATTTTGTACTTCAAAGAGAAAGCCATTATTTTAAACTGAATTTTATTTATTTATTTTATGCATATGGCGTTTTGTCTACATGTGTGTTTGTGCATGATGTCTAGTGCCCAAGGAGGCCAGAAGAAGGTGTTGGATTCCCTGGAATTGGAGTTACAGACAATTGTTAACAACTGTGTGGGTGATGGAACTCAAGGCTGGGTCCTCTAGAAGAGCAGCCAGTGCTCTTAACTACTGAGCCCCTCCATTTATCTGTTCTGGTCTCAATAAGCTATGTGAATTCTTGTGAAGCCTGTTTTATAGTTCATGTGTACAAGTGTGCGTACATCTAAATACTCTTTGTATTTTTAATATATTCTATTCCTCAATATTTTATCTTTATCCTTGGATTTTGGAACTTTGAATATTTTTATGCAGGTAATTTATGAATTGACAATATTTAGTCTACTAAATTGAATTTCTTTAATCTGTGGCTTCATGTCATTCATCTCTTTTGGAAAATTCTCAGATACAAACTTGCAATACTTCCCCTTCCTCTTTTGTGATTATTATACCTATGCTAGAATGATTGACACTTCCCTAAGATCTTCCATGTGTTCAGCTCCTCCTCCATCTCATTTGTCTTTTATAGTTCTAGAGTGGTTAATATTTATTGATCTTCATGTTTAATGACTCACTTTTCTTTGTCAAGGTAGCTTTGCTGTCTTAGTTTAAAAAGTTTGTTCTATCTAACATTTCCATTTTATTCTTCCTTAAAACTTTCATCATTCTGATAAAATTTAAAATGTGTTCTTATAATATGTTTTCCATGTATTCAAAACCAATGCTAACACATTAAGGATAGTTAGTTTAAATTCTTTGACAATCTCAGTGTCCAAGTTACATATAGGCCTGATTTGGTTACTTCTATGGTATCTTGGTAGTATGTTATTTTTCTTACATACTTGTTGCATGATTATTGAATGCTAAACATCTTGAATAAGTCACCTTGACATACATTGTTCATGTCCAAAACAGATACCTCTTTTTCATAGTAGATGTTTAATATAACAGACTGAGTTAATCCAGTCAAGTGTTGAGAAGAGAGGTATTATTGAAGGGATTTCAGGCCAGCATTGGCTTCAGACCTCTCTATTTGTCCCTTATGCTAATGAGTTCTTCTCAATGGCTTTGTACCACTTTTGGTTCTGGACTTCTCTATCAACTTGCTCAGTAGAGAAGATCATTCTTTCCTAGTGGGATGATTTTACTTTCTGCACGTCATTTAATCACTGGCTATTCTACCAAGGGAATATACAACATTTTCTCTTGCTTTGATTTAACATCAGTCTCAAGCAAGCCCTATACGTGTAGGTCCTGGGGCTTTCTTAGTGACTCTGCAATTCCACCAGTGGAAAAAGACGTTAATGTACTGACTTTTCCCCCATTATGAAGGGTGTTTTTTCTTCTTCTGTCATTTCCCAAGGTAGAATGAATTTCTACATGTTCTCTAATGTCACAAAGGTTGCTTTCTATATCCTACTTCAAAATAGTTTTCCTTTTTCCTCCTCTCTTTTCTTTTCCATCTCTCTTCCTCCCTTTCCTTCCCTCCCTATCTTTGTTTTCCTTAATTATTTTTTTATGGTGCTAAGGATTGAATATAGGATCCATTTGTGCTGAGCAAATCTTCTATCAAAGACCTATGTAACCAGCCTTTCAAGGCTATTTTCCAATAGTGTGCACATGAGTGTTAATTCCAAAAGACCTTGTTGCCTTTCTCACAGTAGATGTTAAATTCCCCATGAAGCAAGAAAATATTTCTGATATCCAGCCTAATCTAAATCTTTCTCATGAGCATCTAAAAAATGCTAGAATTTACCCTTGTGAGTGTATCAGTAGAGAATTTATATACTCATACAAAATAGAAACTCAATAAAACATTTATTTGCATTTTTACTGTTTATTTATCACCCTATGTTCCTTCCTAATATTTGTTTCTTCAAGTGAGTCAGTGCTCACATCCTGTATTTTTTTTTAAGTCCATGTTTCCTCAAACAGATGACTATTTGACTGTTCTGTGGGCTCAATAAATTTTGTGGCTATTATACTTCATCCAACTTTTCATTGCTGTTAGAGATATGTATATCCTAATAGAAAACCTTACAACTGATTTCAAAGATAGAATTTTTATTGTTAAATAAAATGTTATAAATTGGTTTTGAAATACTCTTAATCAATGTAAATCCTCCTAGTTTTGAACTCCCTTAGTGTTTCAGGGTTAAAAAGGGAATAGGGGCAGGAGCCATGGCTCAGAATTGAGCACACTGACCACTCTTCCAGAAGACCTGTGTACAATTCCCAGCACCCTCATGGCTACTCAATCCTCTGCAACTCTAGCTCCAGGGAGGCATCTGACTTCTCTTCTCACCTCTGCAAGCACCAGGCATAAATATGATGCATAGACATGCAGTCAGGCAAAACACTCACAAACATAAAATAATAAATAATTTCTAAAAATAATGGATCAATAACAGAAAACATTGAACCCTTGAAAAATATTGGAGACCATTTCACATGTAGGATTAGCCTTTATAATCATTCACTTGACATGAGGATGATGAGATCCTTGTGTGATTTTTTTTAATGGTAAGATTAGGCATAATGTTTAAATAAAGTAGAAATGCCATTTCAAATTCTAAATTCTTTATGAATTTTTTATGAATTCTATAAAATGGATTTAAGTGATGTATTGCACACACAGATGGTTTCAAATAATTACTTAATATTAATAAGCCTGATTTAGTTCAATTACCATCAGTTAATCTAATTTCATGTGTTCCATTCATGAGTTGTCATCATAAATTATGTGAGTTCTTTAGTCAGATGCTGATATACTTCCAGCCATTTATAGTTGAGCCTCAAATAATTCAAACATGTTGAATTTACAAAATATGGGTGTAGTAGGAAACTTAAAAGTTCTTATTAATAAAATCAAACCTGAGGCGAGTTATTGGGGTCCATGCTGGTAGATCAGAGAGACAGAACAAGCCACAGCTATCTCACCTCGCTGGATCCTCATCTGGTCTTGTCTCCTCAGACTGGATGCCTCTGAGTCCTCATCCGGAATGGGTCTCAGCTGAATTACTGCTTAAAAGCCTGAATGCTTAATCAGCCACATGCTTAACCAGCCAAATGCCTAACCAGCCAAATGCCTCTAGTTTCTGGTCCTCACGCCTTATATATCTTTCTGCTTTCTACCACCACTCCCTGGGATTAAAGGCTGGCTTTCTGGGATTAAAGGCATGTGTCACCATGCTTGGCTGTTTACAATGTGGCCTTGAACTCACAGAGATCCAGAGGGATTTCTATCTCTGGAATGCTAGGATTAAAGGTGTGAGTGCCACCATTTTCTAGCCTTTGTATTTAGTGGCTGTCTGTTCTCTGACCCCAGATAAATTTATTAGAGTACACAATATTTTGGGGAACACAATACCACCACATATGGGTAATTTTTATTGTTAAAATGACATCATTTTCAGCTCTAAGATTGCCACTCCCGTACTATCTCATAATTGCACTTTGATATTAATTCATTTGTGAGGAAACAAGGAAATATGACTTTGAAGAAGTAAATTACTCTTTTTTAAATAAATTTTTAAGAGATTTTCTATTTATTTTACATACCAACCACAGACCCCTCCCCCCCCCCTGCCTCCTGTTGCGGTAGCACCCACACTACCACCACCCATTCACCATGTCCAAGCTAGGGGCTGTGGATCAAAAAGCAGAGACAAGAGACAGCGAGTCATTCGCCTCAGCAGAGAAGGAGGAAACTTTATATACAGGCTTACAGCACAATGGAGGAACCTTGGAGGGCAGAAGTTCACTACCTACCAAATGTTCTACATTCTTGCATCTAAGCTGTTTACACCAAATGCAGGATACACAAATAAAGAACCTCCCTGTGAACATTCAGTAAGAAGGAAACCAGCAGGGAATCAGCATAGGGAGGACATCTGGTCAAGGTCAGCAAGTAAGGCAACAGCTACCCAAAATGGAGGGCCAGGGCCCTACATCCTTCCTCCTCCTGCCTCCCAGCCTTTCTTCCCAACCTATCCCCCATTCCCACCACTTCCAAGGCAAGGTCTCCCATGGGGAGTTAGCAAAGCCTGGTACATTCAATTGAGGCAAGTCCAAGTTCCTTCTTCCTGCACCAAGGCTGTGCAGTGTCCCACCATAGGCACTAGGTTCCAAAAAGCCAGCTCATGCACTAGGGACAGGTCCTGATCCCACTGCCTGGGGGCCCCCTATACAGTTCAAGCCAAACAGCTGTCTCACCTATCCAGAGGGCCCAGTCCAGCACCATGGGGGCTCCTCAGCTATTGGTCGACAGTTCATGCATTTTCATTAATTTGGCTAGTTGTCTCTGAACTTTTTCCAGCCATGGTCTCTATATCCCTTGCTCACAGAATCCCTCCTCTCCTCCATCGACTGGACTCCTGGAGCTCCACCAGGGACCCGGCCATGGATCTCTGCATCTGTCTCCATCAGTCACTGGATGAGGGCTCTATGATGACAGTTAGGGTAATCAGCCATCAGATCACCAGAGTATGCCAGCTCAGGTACCCTCTCAACCATTGCCAGTAGTCTATGGTGTAGTCATCTCTGTGACATCCCCCCAGCACTCTGTTTCTCCCTATTCCCATGGTGTCTTCATTTATTGTGCTATCTCTTTCCTTGCTCTCCCACTCTGTTTCTGTTCCAGCTCAAACCTCCCATTCCCTTATGCTCTCATTCCCCGTCCCTTGCCCTCCATTACCCTCCCCTCATCCCCAGTTTGCTCTTGTAGATCTTATCCATTTCTCCATCACTGGGCAATCCATGCATCCTTCCTTGGGTCCTCCTTACTAGCTAGCCTCCCTGGAGCTGTGGTTTGCATTCTGGTTATCCTTTGCTTTATATCTAATATCCACTTATGAGTGAGTGTTAGTTAATTGGCCACGTTGTGTTCTTACCCTGCAAGGAAATGTCATGAAACACGACAGAATCAACTAATAAGAGTTTTATTAAAGATAAAGGGACAGAGAGTGCGCAGGCCTGTGGGAGAGACACGTGTGTGGAAAAGAAGAAGGAACAGGGAACGTGGTGCTTGCTTTTAAAGGCTGGGTATGCCCAGGTCAAGTCACTACTCCATGAATGCGTGTAGATCACATGGCTACGTTGTGTGCCTACGTCGCCATGAGATGTCATGGATCCTGGTCACGTGACACGCCTTGACCCGGAAATGGCTATCTTGACCTGGAACTGGCTAGGCAGAAGTGTCCACAAATGCACCCGACCGTGGGGACGTGTTGTGGACCCTTCAGTGAGTACATACCAAGTTTGTCCTTCTGAGTCTGGGTTACCTCACTCAGGATGATATTTTCTAGTTCCATCCATTTGACTGCAAATCTCATGATGTCATTGTTTTTCTCTGCTGAGTACTTCATTGTGTATATGTACCACATTTTCTTTATCCATCCTTCAGTTGAGGGGCATCTATGTTGTTTCCATGTTCTGTCTATTATGAATAATGCTGCTATGAACATAGTTGAGCATGTATCCTTGTGGTATGATTGAGCATTCCTTGGGTATATGCCCAAGAGTGGTATAGCTGGGTCTTGATGAAGATTGAGTCCCAATTTTCTGAGAAACTGCCATACTGATTTCCAAAGTTGCTGTACAAGTTTGCATTCCCACCAACAGTGTAGGGGTATTCCTCTTGCTCCACATCCTCTCCAACATAAGCTGTCTTCAGTGTTTTTGATCTTACCCATTCTGACAGGTATAAGATGGTTTCTCAGAGTAATTTTGATTTGTGTTTCCCTGACAATTAAGGATGTTGAACAATTCCTTAAATGTCTTTTGGCCATTTGAGATTCTTCTGTTGAGAATTCTCTGTTTAGCTCTAGAGCCCACTTTTTAATTGGACTGTTAGGTATTTTGATGTCTAGTTTCTTGAGTTCTTTATATATTCTGGAGATCAGCCCTCTATCAGATATGGGATTGGTGAAGACCTTTTCCCATTCTGTAGGCTGTCGTTTTGTTTTATTGACCATATCCTTTGCCCTACAAAAGCTTCTCAGTTTCATAGGTCCCATTTATTAATTGTTTCTCTCAGTGTCTGTGCTGTTTAGGAAGTGATCTCTAGTGCCAATGTGTTCAGGACTACTTCCTACTTTCTCTTCTATCAGGTTCAGAGTAACTGGATTTATGTTGAGGTCTCTGAGTTCACCAACAGGTAGAAGAATGCAAATAGATCCATATCTGTCACCACGCACAAAACTTAAGTTAATTACTCTCTTAGAAATATTTTATTATGTATAATTATTTATGTATATATGCATTATTTATCTATTATTATTTATTTATATATTATTTGTTTGTGTGTGTGTGTTTGTGTTCATGCCTGTGCAAAAAAACACAGGTGTGCCAAGTGTACACATGGTAGACAGAGGACAGCCTGAAGGAGTTGATTCTTCTCTTTAGCTAAGTAGGTCAGGGCATCAAACATAGGTTGTCAGTATTGGTGGCATGTACCACAGCTCACTGACCTAAATTCTTCTTTAAAAAAAAGTATAATTTGATAGATACTTAATAGAAGTAAATAGAAGTTTTATAACAGTGAAAAATGACATATTCACTCTTTAATTCAATAATGTTTTCTGCAAATTTCTGTGTTGTACTTTCTAAGGCTGCCATTGTATTGAGTATAAGAAGAAACAAGCTTTGAAGTAAAGTTGTCCCAAAGCATCAAAAAAGTATTAAATATAACCTCATAAAAATTGATTTGAAAGACCTTAAAAAATAAAGACAAAAGTCAAACAATAAGTTATGACATAAACATGGGCCAATTCAATTTATTTTTCCTTTTTTCTTTTTACAACTTTCTTATATTTTATTGTGTGTGTGTGTGTGTGTATGCTAACTTTATTCTTCTCTTACTTTTTTTAAAATTATCAGTTTGTTTTACATCCTGATCATAGTTTCCCACCTCTCCTCCAACTTCCTGCCCCCACCTCCACTCCACCATCACCCTCAATCCACCCATCCTCCATATCCACTCAGAAAGGGGTAGGCATCAGCAAAGCATGGTATGTCAAGCTGCCATAAGATCAAGCACCTCCCACTGTATTCAGCCTGGGCAAATCAATCCAGCATGAAGAATAGGTTCTCAAGAGCCAGTCAAACCCCAGGGACTACCCCTGTTCCTATTGCCAAGAGTCCCAAATATAGACCAAGATACACAACTGTTACCTATATGCAGAAGGCATAGGTCAGTCCCATGCAGGCTCCCTGGTTGTTGGTTTAGACTTTATGAGATCCCAGGAACCAGGCTAGCTATTTCTGTGAGTTTTTCTAAGATGTCCCTGATATACATGCACACCCCCCCCCCAGCTTTTACAATTCCTCCTCCCTCTCCTCAGCAGGATTCCCTGAACTCAGCCCAATGTTTGGCTATGAATGATGTAGCTTCTGTACACTGTGAATATGTGTTGCTCTTATTGGTTTATAAATAAAGCTGCTCTGGCCTATGGTAAGGCAGACTAGAGCCAGGCAGGAAATCAAGCAGAGATACAGGAAAAGAAGGGTGGAGTCTGGGAGACACCATGCAGCCACTCAAGGAACAACATGCCAAAAGACCTGTAATGCCATGGCTATGTGGCAATACTTAAGAGATTAATAGAAATGGGTTCATTTAAAGGTAAGAGCTAGCTAGAAATAAGCCTGAGCCATCAGCCAAACATTTATAATTAATATTAAGCCTCTGAGTGATTATTTGGGAATTGGAGGGTGGAAGAGAAACTTCTGATTACAAATGACACCCAAAGTGAGGCTCAGACAGATAATTCTGAGATTAAGAGTCCCATGCTGTACCAACTGAACAAGTGGAATAGTAAATAAATTATAGTAAGAAATAAATAATAAATGCTATGGAATAATTCTCTTACACACTGTAAAGATTTGTTACTCAAATTGGTTTAATAAAATAGTGACTGACCAATAGCCAGGCAGGAGGTATAGGTGGGGTGACTAGGCTAGGAGAATTCTGTGAAGAAGAAGGGCAGAGGAAGGAGTCACCAGCAAGACACAGAGGAAGCAAGATTAGAATGCCATACTGAGAAAAGGTACCAAGCCACATGGCTTGACATAGGTAAGAAGTATGGGTTAATTTAAGTGTAAGAGCTAGTTAGTAATAAGCCTGAGCTATGGGCATGAATATTTATAAGTAATATTAAGCTTCCAAGTCATTTATTTGGGAAGTGGCTATTGGGTATTTGGGAGTTGCTGGTGGGACAGAAACAACTGTCGACACATGAGTCTCTGAATCTCCTTTCATCAGCCACTGGATGAAGGCTTCAGATGACAACTGGGGTAGTCACCAATCTGATCACATGAAACAGCTAGTTCAGGCTCTGCAAACACCACTGCCAGGAGTCTTAACTGGGGCTATCCTTGTAGATCTATGGGAGCTTCCCTCGCATCAGGTTTCTACCTGACCCCCAAATACACCCCATTTCCAGTCATCTCTTTCAATACTCTCCCCTCCATCCACTTCCAACATGATCCCTCATGTTCCCATGCCCATCAACCCCCAGTCCACCCAAGAGATGTCTTATTCCTCTTCCCAGGAAGATTCAGGAGTCCCCCCTTAGGCTGTCCTTGTTACCAGCCTCTTTGGATCTGTGGATTATAGCACAGTGATCCTTTACTTTACAGTTAATATCCACTTATGAGTGAGTACATATCATATTTGTCTCTCTGGGTCTGGGTTATCTCTCTCAGAATGATTTTTTTCTAGTTCAATCCATTTGCCTTCAAATTTAACGATGTCACTGTTTTTAACAGCTGATTAATATTCCATGGTGTAAATGTACCTCACTTTCTTTATCTCTTCTTAAGTTGAAGAGCATCTAACTTGTTTTCAGGTTCTGGCTATTACAGATAAAGCTTCTATGAACATAGCTGAGCAAGTGTCCTTGTGGAATGATTAAGATCCTTTGGTTGTATGCCCAAGAGTAGTGTCACTGGATCTTGAGGTAAATTAATTCCCAACTTCCTGAGAAAATGTTATATTGATTTCCATAGTAGCTGTGCAAGTTTGCACTCCCACCAGAGGAAGCAAGATTAGAATGCCATACTGAGAAAAGGTACCAAGCCACATGGCTTGACATAGGTAAAAAGTCCCTCCATCAATGGAGGAATGTTTCCCTTGCTCTACATTTTTGTCAGCATAAGCTGTCATTTGCATTTTTGATCTTAGCTATCCTAACAGGTGTAAGATGGAATCTCAAAGTTGTTTTGAATTGCATTTTCCTGCTGGCTGAGGATGATGAACATTTCTTTAAGTGTTTTTTGGTCATTTGAGATTCTTCTGTTGAGAATTCTCTGTTTATATCTGTATACCATTTTTAATTGGGTTATTTGATGTTTCGTTTCTTGAATTATTTATATATTTTTGAAATCAGTCCTCTGTCAGATACGGTGTTGGTGAAGATCTTTTCCCATTCTGCATGCTCCCATTTTTGTCCTGTTGATAGTGTCCTTTGCCTTAGAGTTTTTCAGTTTCATGAGGTCCCATTTATTAGTTATTGATGACAAAAGAAATTGGAGAAGATATCAGGAGATGGAAAGATTTCCCATGCTAATGGTTCGGTGGGATTAACATAGTAAAAATGGTCATTTTACCAAAAGTAATCTACAGATTCAACACAATCTCTATTAAAATTCCAACACAATTCTTCACAGAACTTGAAAGAACAATACTCAAATTCATATGGAAAAAAAAGGATAGCTAAAATAATCCTGTACAATAAAAGAACTGCTGGAGGTATCATCATACCTGATCTCAAGTTCTACTACAGAGCTATGGTAATAAAAACAGCATAGTATTGGCATAAAAACAGACATATTGTTCAATGGAATTGAATCAAAGACCCAGACATAAATCCACACACCTATGGACACTTGATTTTTGACAAAGAAATCAAAATTATAAAATAGAGAAAAGAAAGCATCTTCAACAAATGGTGTTGTCATAACTGGATGGCAGCATGTAGAAGAATGCAAATAGATCCATATCTCGTACCCTGCACAAAACTCAAGTCTAAGTGGATCAAAGACCTCAACATAAATCCAGCTACACCGAACCTGATAGAAGAGAAAGTGGGGAATAGGCTCAATTTATATTTCCAACGTTCTACTAATAAAGAAAGCCCTAAAGTCTTGTTGACAGCAAACTATATAACTTGCTCAGAAAAGGAAAGACCACAACCCAGTCCCAAATAGGTTACTGTTTTTGGATTTGTTGGCTAGTGAGTTCCCAAAGACTCTAAAATATTACAGATGATTGTCAGTGCTCTTAGTTACTTCCCAAACTCAAAAATAAGATCCTGTTGCTGAAGATACCACATAACTGAGCCATAGAACATAGAGCTATCAAGCTGGTCCTTACGTAAGAGCTTCATCCCTACTGAATAGCTTTCATAGTACTGGAAGGTGCTGTGCATACAGTGAAAGAGGGAAGTAATCATCAGTCTTATCTAGGTGTGAACCCTGTGAGCAACTCCCTGACAAGACATACCTACTGGTACCATAGTGGCATGAATGTCATGGGAGAAGCAAGCTACTTCTGATTGAATTTAAAGCCTTCATAGGTGAAACTTGTGACTGACATTGTTGTCAGGTAAAGAACTTGTGCCTAAACAGATCATAGACCCTAGAAGAGAACCTGCTACTATTATTCTGCTAAACAGACATGGTATTAAACTAAGGACTTTGAAACATGTGAGTATGCATATGTAACTAAAGTGTGATAAAATACCATGGAAAATTAGGTTGTAATCTGACTTTCATCAATCACATTCTTAGAAGTTAAAAATGTGAACAATAGATGTAAACAATTTGTAAATCATTTTGCTGACACCAGAGAGTAAAATATGCTAGGTGCTTCTAAGAATTTTTTCCAAGAATGTTTATTTTCTAATAATTTTGCAAGAACTTTCAAGGATTTTCCAATAATGTTTGCTATTCAAATGACCAAAGTTGAGTGGATACAAGTATTTATAAAACTGGAAGAAATATATGAAATATAGATAAATCAAGTGTACTCATTACACAATACATATAAAATACAAACAGTGTGTATTGTATAATGTGCCCTCATTATACAGTACATATAAAATACAAACAGTATGCATTGTGTAATGAAGGCACATTATACAATACACACGAAATACAAACAGTATGTATTGTATAATGTGCCAACTATATGATAGCCTGTTCATGAAAGAGAATATTATGCCACTGTTAAAAAACAAAAAGGTTGTTCCTGCCTGTGGAAAAGGAGACAGAAAGAGTGTAAGAGCCAGAAGAAAGGAAGACACCAAGAAAACAACATTTTCTAAATCAACATGATCAAAGTTCAGATGAAGTCACAGAGACTGAGACAGCATGCACAGGGCCTGAATGGTTGTGGATCAGAAAAGGCCATAGACCTAAAAGGAGAAGTGGACCTTGAAGAGTGGTGTATTTTTGGCTTGACATCTACTGCAACCAGTATTTATTATCTCTCACATTTGCAAATCTTAGTTTTACTTTTATCTGTTATCTGTTTCTGAAGTTTCATTGTTCTAAATTACTCTTTTTATTTGCATGCAAGAAAATTCATATAACTCGTAATAAGCAAATGCAAATGTGAAGTATGTTTTCCTTTCTGGCATTGAACAGAATAATCCTTTGGCCCCTGGGAAATAGCAGAATTAGGGATCCTGAAGAGAGGGTGTCTTGAGGGATCTGTCTAAGCTGCAGCTTTCCAAACACACACCTGGACTTACATGGCATTTAAATCTACTTTGCTGAAATTTCTTTTATTCATGCCAGAATCTATTTTATAGTAAGATACTAGAAAATACACTGGAATCACTAATGTGTCACAAACAGAAATGTTATCTTTTTTAAGTGTGAGAATTTTGTGAAAATAAAAATGCATTTTTACATTAACATCTGTTGTAAATTATTTATACCCACACTGTCATGATCCTGCACACACAGAGAACACATGATGAATGTCTCTGTTCCATACCGAGAAGGCATGTCTGAATCCATTCTCTTCCAATTTGGCAAAGATCTTTTATTTCTTTTTGACTTCCCACATTAACTATTTTTAATTCATTAGTTTGGCACACTATGATCATAAGTAATATGGAACACATTCTATACCTTAAGCACTTGCCATAAAAATCACAGGCAGAGAGTACATTTCTAAAACAGTCTCTCCAGTGGATCTAAGCCAAACATGACCCAACTGGTCAGGAATTACTTACAGAAAACTGTGCCTTTAGTTTCTTATTTCTCAAAGCCTCATTTTCAACATTTCCTTTTATTAGCCAATAAGACATAAATAAAAGTATAGGCAAATCCTTTTATTCAAGTAATATTTTTCTAGAAGATGTTTAATAATTGAATTTATATTAGTGTATACTGATATGAGAAGATTTGGTTTTTAAGGAAACCCAGAAATAAATGTTTAAGAGTGGAAAATTATAATGTCTGACCCTGTTTTTTAAGTTACTAAATAATGGAGCTCATCAAAACTGAAATAATAAGTAATACATAAATCATTAATCTTACCTGTTTTTACAAGTGTACAAATCTGTATCACTTAGTTGTGTATGTCATGGTGTACAGAGATGTGCAGAACATTCAAAACATGAATTAAAGAGCATCTAGAGGAAGTGGTTAACTCAAAATGTTTTAAAACTCCCAAACTTTCTTCATGGAAGGTTTGATAATCTTTTGGTTCTTCAATCACTTAAATAGAGAATTTAAACTCTTTTTTTTTTTCTGAAACAGGGTTTCTCTGTTTAGCTTTGTGCCTTTCCTGGAATTCACTCTGTAGCCCAGGCTGGCCTCAAACTCACAGAGATCCTCTTGCCTCTGCCTCCCGAGAATTTAAACTCTAAACCGGCATTTGTAGTTTTCTTTATAGAGCCAGACAATTATTGGGATTATTTGCTCAATTTTTATTGGTTGGAAGATGGTGTTGTTTGCTGGCCTTGTAAAGTTATGCAATTCTAAAAGTCTATAGAAGAAGTTAACTAAGAATGAGTCTTAGGGAAGCTTTGCGTAGGAAGATGCATTTGTATTGACTCTTTTAAACATCTTTTAAGTGTTTTGTAAACAGAAGGGAGAGGTAACAAATAGCAGAATAAAATCTGGTTCAAATACTCAGAGGTAATTTATTGGTATTGTTTTAAAAGAAAAAAGCAAAAATATCTGCAAAGTGTAAACAGGGATGGTGTGAGATGACAAGTGGATGCTATAGTAGATGGAGGTGCTAAGCGTAGGGGCTGTTATCCTGTACAGCATGTGAGCCTTGGGCACAGGTGAAGAAGACTTAAAAATGTGCATTTCATATATGTTCAATAACTTTACAAATGTGCAAAGCTTGCAGAATTGGAACACTTCCTTGTACCTTCAAAATAATCCTGTCTTCCCTTGTCCAATACACTGTGATTACATCCCCTGCAAAAGATTTGTTACTGTGTACCCTAACAATAAAAGAGTTACAAAGTATATATTTTAAATATATTTTAAATAAGGAAATGAGTATTTCCAACTTAATGTTTTCTTTAAAATGAATACATTTAATTTTCAGCATTTGTCTTTACTAATATGACTTTATGTAGTTTTTTCATAGAGTATTGAGAACAGTTAGAAAGTTTATCCATTGTTTCATCAAGAAGAGCTCTAGATGATACAGTGTATTTTTTTAATAATATTTTATTACTTGTCAAATATTTGCTCTTTAGTTTTAATTTTCATGTCCTAGAGTATAATAGTGATTTTTTATGGTTCTGTTCTATTTTAGAAACTTTAAGGAACTTTGTTGACATTTGTCTGAATTAGAAACGTAAAAATATATGCACATTTTAGGCATAAAATTTAAAAAATCAGCTTGTATCAAAATATTTTAACACTGTAAGTTGCACTTTTTCTCTATCCCAAGAAGGGCTGCAAGTTTCAACATAGGATATAATGCACTTAATCACTTCACAAAGTGAAAAAGTGTGAATCAAAACACTTTTGTAACACAAATTTCTAAACCATCTTATTAATAAAAGAAACCTATAGACAGATATTGGGGTGAAAGCTGAATGATCAGAGAAGCAGAGCAAGCCACAACCAACCTCACTTCACCAACTCCTCAGCTGATCCTGTTTCCACAAATCCTCAGACTGAAAGCCTCTGAGTCCTCACCCCTGAGGTCTCAGCTGAAATGCTTTGGCCACTAGCTTACCTCTACGAAATCCTCAGTCTAAAGAGAGCAAGTTCCTGTTTGCTCATGCCTTATATACCTTTCTGTGTCCTGTCATATTACTTCCTGGGATTAAAGGTGTGTGCGCTTCCCAAGCAAAGGCATGAGATCTCATGTGTTAGGATTAAAGGAGTGTGCCACCTCACCTGGCTCTGTTCCCAGTGTGGACTTGAACTCACAGAGATCCAGACTGGTCTTTGCCTCTAACTCCCGAGTGATAGGATTAAGGGTATGTGCCATCACTGCCTGACCTCTCTGTATAATCTGGTGGCTGGCTCTGTCCTCTGATCCTCAGATAAGTTTTATTTGGGTGCACGATATATCACCACACACTTTTTTGTATGATGGTAGACTCAGGATTCTCTATTTTACCTAGTTACTTGCAGGGCATCTGCCCTGCTTTGTCCATTACCCTAGCTACCTCAGCTTTCCCTTCCCCAGCTCTCACTATCACACCAGGGGATGAGGTGCTGTAGATGACATGTCCAACTGTGATATCCATCTTACACTACAGTAGAAAACAACCTGTCATCAAGAAGGGAGCCACTTAGCAGTTGAGCTAGAACTCTAAGGCATTCTTGAACATTTCTTGTTTATAAAGTTTTAAGTTGCATATTAACTTTTCCATTTAGAAAATTATCTTTTTCATTTAAAAAATTGATGGAGTTTTCTGTTACTTTAAAGGGGAAGTGCTTGCAGTGGAACAATTGACACAGATTGAGACATCCTAAAAAATTTTTTAAAAATCCATATATACTTACATTTTATCACAAAAATGAAGTGAAAAGAGAGTCTGGAAGTCCAGGTTTTTATTCCATGTGTAACATCCTCAACGCTGAAAGTGTAATAGATTTCGTCGTTGTTGTTGCAGCAACAAGTACATACGGGAAACAAAGAAAGATTCACTTTTGGCTTGTGGTTTCAAAACTTTCAGGCCACAGTTGGTAAATGTGGGTATTTCTAGGCTGTGGTGGAGCAGAACATGATGGTGGTGGAGCAGAATGGCTCACCTCCCTGCAGCAGGAAGCAAAGAGAAGGAAGAGTGAGGATGTAGCCTACTTACTCCAGCTGGGTTCATGGGCCAGTTTCTCTACCTCTCCATCACATCATTGGGTCATGAACCCATCAAGTTGGGTCACAGCCTTTAGAATACAACGACTTTCCAAGAACTCAGCGGCAATCATACTCCTTGTTATGTGAACCTCTGTGGGGTCCTTCATATCTCAATCCTAACATGAATAAGGACTAGAAATAGGGATTCTATAAGAAAATGTGGTGATATTTTATTTGTGCTCTAACAAATAAAGCTTATCTGAGTATGGGAAGAAAAAGCCAGCTACTATACTAAACACAGAGGTCGGGCAGTGGTAGCGAACGCCTTTAACCCTAGCATTCCAAAGGCAGAGATTCATCCAGATCTCTGTGAGTTCAAGGCCACACTGGGAACAGAGCCAGGCATGGTGGCACATGCCTTTAATCCCAGCACTAGTTAACCATAGAGATCTGGAGGTCTGTATAGACAGACAGGAAATGATAGAGCTGGGCGGAAAGAGGAAGTGATGTAGCTGGGTGGAGAGAGGAAGTAAGATGGCCAGGCACAGAAAGGTGTTTAAGGTGTGAGTATACAGGAAGTAGCTCTCTTGGGTTGAGGATTTCCTAGTGGTAGGAACTTGTGGCTAGCTTGTTCTAATCCTCTAATCTTGCAGCTTTCACCCTAATATCTGGCTCAGGGTTTTTTATTAATAAGACTATTTAGCAATTCATGTTACAAGAAAATGTCACAATTCAGAGACATAGGATGACTAGAGGCTGCTGCAACAAATAATTGTTGCACAATATGCCTGTGTTGCACAGAGTATGCAAGGCAAAACACACATACACAATAATAAATAAAAAAAAATGTAAAACAGTCTTTGAAAGAGAAGAGGCTATTTAGTCTGACTACGTTACTTAACTGTAATGATTTCAAGGAATATGGTGTTTGTGAACTTAAGATAAATCATGTTCATTTTTGTTTACACAGGAAAATGTATCTGATAGAATAAAGATACACACTATGCTGTGGAGATTGACAAGATACCAAACTGCAAAATGTAAGAGAAGTCAGTCTTTGTAAAAAGTAAAGGAAATACACCATGGCATATGGGACAGGCACAGAGGTAGGGTGAATCATGGTTAGTCAAAAGGGCAAACATATGTGTTTTTAAAAGTGAGGTTAAATGCAATCCTCAAGTTACAAAGTTATTGAAAAGCATACTTACTCTCCAGAAAGGTCAGTAACTCTTAGCTACCACTTTTTATTATTTGGATTATTTTGTCTTGTGTCTTGTCCAGTGTAGAACATGGAGAAGCTGCTATGGGCAGCATAGCTTTCCCTAGTCTGAGCAAGACTTTTTCAGTATTCTGCACTGGGCGGCATCTACACAGGTGACTACCTGCCTGGCTGTTGTGCTCTGTTCTAGACTCGATCAGAATTTATCCTTCCATTTCAGACACCATGTCTAGTGCTGCCTTGTGGTACCTGTGACAGTCACAGTGCAAGGAAATCAGTAATATTTAAAAGTCTAGTTCATAAAAGTGTACTGAAGTTTAGAATCACACATACCATTTTCATTGCTAGAACCAGTGACTGAGTTACATCCTTGTTGAAGTCATTAAATCCCAGTCCTTTAATTTTACAGGTTAGTCACTTTAACAACCAATGGATTCTATATTATTCTATAGACAGGATCGCATAACCACAGAGAACTTTGTAAACTCCAGGCCTATTAAAACCCAGCAGGTATATTTTAACACACACTTAAGGGGTTAAGGCACTAGAAATAATTAGTTTTCTTCTCCATGAAAATACAATTCAGTTACAACATGTACTCTGAGTAACACAAACAGCTATGGAAGTATCTGAGGGATTTAGTACATTTAGAAGTGTAACTAGAGTCATAACTATTACTGACTAGTTCATGCCACACAGAGAACAACCAGTGGTTAATCACTTGTGCTTTGGGAAAATAGATATTTTTTTTTTTCCAAAACAGGGTTTGTCTGTGTAGCCCTGGCCATCCTGGACTAGATGGCCTGGAACTCAGAGATTTGCGTACCTCTGCCTCCTGAGTGCTGGAATTAAAGGCGTAAGTATGCCACCACTGCCTGGTGGAGAAATATATTTATAAAAATTTAAAATAAACTAAAAACATTTTATCTGAAATACATTAGATCAGACTATTTTAAAAGCAAGTTATAGTTATCTGCACTTTGTTTTTTAAAAAAAAATTTATTTTATTATTACCGTGTGTGTGTGTGTGTGTGTGTGTGTGTGTGTATGGTATACGTATGAGTGTGGTGCACATGTTCACCTTAGAGATCACAAGATATCCACCAAGATTTGCTTTTGTCTTTCCACTATGAGTTTTAGGAACAAACTCAGGTTCCACAGCTTGAATGGAAAATGCTTCTATTGCTAAATCATGTCACTGGAGCTAAATTTTTCTATTGTACATAAATAAGTACCTGGAAAAACATATGATAAACATGTATGGGAAACACCAAAATTGAGTTCACTCCATATTAAAAAAATTAGAATTGTGCAATCTTATGGTTCTGAGAAAAATTTCCTGGTTTCTATTTTTATTTTGCTTTTAATGATATATAACTCTTTATCAGCTACTCTGGGATAAAATGTAGGTTTAGTGATGCCTCTAACAGCAAAGCATAGAAGACAGTCTAGAATGATCAGTGCAGTTACTCAGCTGATAAAGGAACCATCCCACTACTAGAAAATAATTTTCATCAACCCCGAAGATTGTCTTTGTATTCTCTAGACAATTATGTGAGGACAATGCCAGCTGTTCTTCCTTTCTGATAGTATGTGACACAAAGCAGTTTCTGTCTACAGAACAGAACAGTATTGTTCATGGAGCATGTTCTCAGCAGCCCAGTGTGTGTTGTTATACAGTACCAGAACCATTACTGTCATGTTGGAGGACAAATCTCCTGTAACTGTGGTCTAGTATAATACATGAGAAATAAGGTGAAACCTGAAATAGTGGGGGCCCGTGTTGGCATGTCAGTACTATTATGCGAATCCGGGTATGTTATTCAGCATCTCAGCAACTTGAATCTTAGTATTATTGAAGACTTTAAGAACACTATCAGCTCTGATTGCTGAGGACTTGGAAAACATTTCAAAGTTTAAATTGCTTTTAAATTGCTGAAATGTAGAAAACTGATTCTATACAAATATTTTCTACAGAGGTGCTTTGATGCAGAAGGTAGGTCATGAACTCTGCTCATCCCTTTATTTTGTCTACATTTCTAATAATAGAGTCATTGGCTGTCAGTGCTCAGGTTAGTAGTTCTATTAATGACAATTGGTTCTTTTGCTATTAATCTTTCTCCTCTCGTTATCTCTGATGATTCAGTTCCCAAGTATCCAGACTCTTGTATTTATGTCTCTCCTTGTATTTTTAATGATTCTTCTAGTTGAGACAAAATGTTATCAACTCTTTTTTAAACTGTTTGCTATTATTGCTTTTTTTTTTTTTTGTAATTCTAGGACACACGACACATCTAAACATACTTCCATGTCTAAGATTGTTTTGTCACATATGTTGGAATTTTGTGTCTTTCGCCTTATTTTAGGAAGATTTTCAGTATCGCCTCTGCCTTTCATAATTAGTATTGTCACTTTTAAAGACCCTCTCTGCTTCTTATATCACTTCTGCCTGTTTTCTACTGTTGTTTGTTTGCCTTTACTATTTTCATCATTTGTATGTGGCCATTATCACTATAAAAAACCACAAATATATCTCGTACACACTCAGTTTCATATTGCTTTTTCACCTTTATTTGGAATGATCTTAAATAGTAAATCAATTTTCTATACCATCCATTTTAGTAATATTTCATGAATTTTTATTTTATATATACTAATTCTAATTGTACAAGGTGTATGTGTTGTGTGCACTATGTGTATATATGTGACAGCCAGAGGTCTATTTCAGTTGTCTCCCTCTATTGTTCTTCAATTTATCTTTTTTAGACTGGAAGTCTCACTGAACCTAGAGCTTGTTGTATTGGCTAGAAGGGATGGCCAGAAAAACCCTGGAATCCTCCTGATTCTGGCTCCTTCACAACCCATATGCTGGTGTTAGAGGCACAGGCCACATCAGTCTATTATGTGTGTGCTGAAGGACTGAGTACTTGCACTTTTTCTACAGAGCCATAATCTTAGCTCAATTGACCAGATTTGGATTTTTTTTATTCTTTGTCATGATTTCCTTGTGTATTCTCAGTTTTCACAGACCAGAAACAGATTCTGTATTTTCAGTTTAAATAGCCACAAAGGTACCAAAATTCTTCCTAATGATTAACACAAAGGATCTGTCCCTGGATAGCAAACTTTCTTTGTTTAGGAAAATATCATGTTAAGCCTTTGGGGAATTGGGTATCATGTTATAGGGTCATTCTTCTATATTCTTTGACTGTTTTTTTTTAATGGAATTATGAATAGGTACACTTTGCTATGTGACTATAGTGCCTCTCTTACAAAGCCTCAAGAATGCTTATTGACTTTTATTACCATGGGTTTATAAACTAATTTAGCCAGATTTCAGAAAATATATGACATCTCAGGCACCTATATGGTTCACTTTGGTCATTAGAGTTCCTAATACCCATGAAAAATAAAACCCTTTGTAACCTCAGATAAGAGTCACGATCTGTACAGATAGACACAGCAAGGCCAACAAGGACTAAACTGTCACTGATTCTGAGCCCCATGATGGGCAATGCATATCTTAATGCTTTAATTAAAGGACACTTCAAAGTTATTATAGAGCATTATAGTTTAAATAGCTGACTGGTCCAGAGACAAAATATTGAGAACAGAGAGTGGCTAGAATCAATAGAAGAATGGCTTCTGTCTCTGTCTAAGAAATAAATCCAAACTTGAATGAAAGAAAAGATTAGGATAAGAGAAATGAAGACAAAGAATGAGATAAATAAAAAAGAAATATCACTATTATAGTAGAAAGAAGGAATCTGAAAATATCTTTTGAAAATTTCTGGTATGATTTTTGTTCAAAAGACTTCAAAGAGTCTATGTAATGTCTATGAAAACTCAACATTTTTGTCAATCTCTCTTTGATTATCTAAATTATTTTTTGTGAATTTTGTTGTGTATATTCAAATGCCTTATGAATAAAGGTATATGTGCAGTATTTATGTGTTTTCAATGAAAAATTGAAAAATAGTTGAGTTATTTCCAAATAAGTCAAAATTTAATCATGCAGGAAAATAGATAGAAATGAAATCAAGGATGTAAAGGACTTTGCAATTTCAAGGTGGAAATGACCATGCAGATAAAAGCAGAAGGAAGGGGGGTCTCTGTGTCTCACAGTGCTGCATCTCCCAGTGCAGATCCTAGCTGCTGCGTTTTGTCGGTCAGTTCCGTGAAGTGGAGACTGGATGCATGCACAAGAGCATTTCCTTGCCACTCTCATGTTGCATTCCACTTTCTCTTTTTCCAGATTGTCATCAAAGTAAGAAACAGATTGTGAATTTCTTTCAATACCACAGTGACATATTTTGTTGTTTTTTTAACTCTGACCTCTTTGTCTTATTTAGGGTTGTTTATTTAATTCCCTTTCATGCTGAAGTATATCAACATTTTATCAAAATCACATTCCATTAAGTTAATGGTTTTGAATTTAATTGAATTATATTCTGGTAGCATAACAACTTTTCTTAAAGGTTAGCTGATAATTTCTAACAAAATAAAAAGAAAAGAAACTAGATATCTTAGTGTTTTTTAGAGTAGCTAAATTATCTTTTACAAAGGCTTAACTTTGTGAGAAGATGTTGTGACCTATTTTGAAATATTTGGCCATATCTTAACTATGTAACTTGTGACTGTAACATAGTATACATGGATTTTAAAATCTCATTCCAATATTTGGAGCAATTAAATTATAGAAATGATACCTAAATAATAAAATAATAGTATATTATATATATTATTGTTAAAGTATATAATGCAACTATGATAATTGTCAGATGAATATGTATTTCAGGTATAGGTATGTTTTTATAATACAAATAAAACAAGCATATAGCAAACTATCTTATCTGTGGCTAGAAAAGAATCATTCAGATTTCAAAAGTAGGGTCAGAAAATTAAGTTGGTATGTAAAGGAGCTTGCTACTGAGCATGAACATCTGGGTTTGACACCCAGAACCCACATCATATAAAAAAAGGGGGCATATTTCTGAAAGATTCCTTCTAACATCTACATGTGTGCCATAGCACATGCATGTTGAACACACACACACATACACACCACAAAACTATGTAAGTTAATAAAATAAATTCAGAAGTACATTTCAAAAGACAAGAATGACTATGTATTTTCTGTGTGAGACAATTCAGCTTGAATCACAATAATGGGCAATAAACAATTTGAAAATAAAAGTTGTTCTCTCATGTTGTTCTCTCTCAATTTTTTGTGGCTTTGTTGGAATTTCAGAAGGAATTGCTGGAGAGACAGACTACTATTTGCTTCAAATAGCACATTACTAACTTCATTCTTCAGCAGGCCACCCTTGTCCAACTTAGACTTTCTAAGTTGCAAGATCAGATTTGAATTGTCATTATTGTGTAGAATGGCATTTAGCACTTTTTCTTTCAGTCGGACTTCTATCCTTTTATCGTCCTCCTCGAATAACGGGCTGCATGCTGCTAAGGTCAGTGGCATTCTGTTTTGTGTCCCTGGCAAGGAGCCCTGACTTCAAACTCATCAAAGGAGACAGAGATCTTTTTCATTATGGACTGTAAGAGAATTTGGAAAGTATTTTACAAAATTAACAACTATATTACAAAGACAATAGCTTCATTGACCATATTCATAGAAACAAAAGAATACTTTATAATTAAGAACATTAAGAATGTAAGTTTAGAAGGTCGCCTTGAGAATTATGCACTCTACTGCTGCTTGTGGTGATTTCCACGGATCTGTGTCAATCACCCAAATAAAGTATTTGTTAAGAATGCCTTATGATTTTTAGGAAGTCATTAAAACTTTTATTTTTATTAGGAATTTTTTTTATTAGGAATTATAGGAGGATACTAAAGAGCAAAATTAAAGAAAAATAACTAGGATATCTTTAACTGCTGATCTAATGAACACTTTACACCAATAACTTCATAACTAACGTTTACTGAGAGCTACCCATATTACAGATACTGTGAAACATTTGCATACCTGATCACCTTAAATCTAATCCAAATAGCAATCTTTTGTGTTATCCTGTGTGAGTACTTAGCATTGAATAAATAGATTGTCTATTTCATTCAAGTGAGTGGTGAATTCCCAGTGTTTGGTTTGGTTGTCTCTGTAGGTTTTCCTATCATGATCTTGATGCCCCTTGCTCATAGAATCCCTCTTCTCTCTCTTCAACTGGACTCCTGGAGCTCAGCTTGGTGTTTGGCTGTGGATCTCTGTATCTGCTTCTATCAGTTACTGAATGAAGGCTCTGTGATGAGAGTTAGGGTATTCATCGGTCTGATTACTGGGGTAAACCAGTTCAGACACCCTCTCCACTATTGCTAGTAGTCTAAGCTGGGGTCATCCTTGTGGACTCCTGGGAACTTCCCTAGCACCCAGTTTCTCTCTATCCCCATGATGTCTCCCTCTATCATCGTATCTCTTTCATTACTGTCCCTCTCCATCCCTGTTCTAACTCAACCATCCCATTCCCTTATGTTCTCATCGCTCAACCCCTACCCTCCATCACCCCCCATCCCCAGTTTACTCATGGAGATCTCATCTATTTCCCCTCCCCAGGGTGGTTCATGTGTCCTTCTTAGGGTCCTCCTTGTTATCTAGGTTCTGTGGAACTGTGGGTTATAGTCTGGCTATCCTTTGCTCTATATCTAGTATCCACTTATAAGTGAGTACATACCATGTTTATCCTTCTGAATCTGGGTTATCTCACTCAGGATGATATTTTCTAGACCAACACCTATGGAGCCTCCATGAGACTGGACTAGACCCTCTGCATAAGTGAGACAGTTGTGTAGTTTGCTCTGCTTAAGGGGCCCCTTGCAGTAGGATCAGGATTCATTTCTGGTGCATGAGCTGGCTTTTTGGAGCCCACTACCTATGGTGGGACACCTCACACAGCCTTGAGGGAGAGGGAGGGCCTTGGACCTGCCTCAACTGAATGTACCAGGCTCTGCTGACTCCCCATGGGAGGCCTTACCTTCTTGTAGGAGGGAATGGGGGTGGGAAGGTGGGGAAAGGCTGGAGGGGTGGGAGGAGAGAAGAGGAGGATTGGTATGTATTGGTATGTAAAATGAATAATAAATTTTCTTTAAAAAAAACCAAATAAGTGGTAAATTAAGATTCATTGCACCTGAAGATGTCTGTCTGTAGAACCCAGACTAGGTATGAACCATGCTGCCTATGTACGATGTGTGGTTGCCCTGAGTTTCCTGTGTAGTAGGACAGGAATTTGCAGGGAACTTAAGTTTGCTGAGCACAAAATGCAGAGTCTGAAACTATTCAGATTGACCTTTGGTTATTTCGTTCCTTAACTGTAAGTCTCAAACACTGTGGTTATGTAGCAATTTTTTTCTCAAGCGCAGCATATATAAATGATGAGGTGGAAAAACTCACTACAGAAACACTTTCACCACAGTTTTATCTGCTGCATCCACCACAGGTCTGGCAAGCTAATATTGTCTTTTGTAAATTAGCCAACACCATGCAAATTTCAGAAAGGTATCATGATGCTCCAGAATTTTAAAAGTAAAATGTCAGAATATGGTCCAAAATGAACTGGTATGAGGAGAATTTTGTGCTTGTGAGAACACATGAAGAAAACCAGACAAGAGTCTTGTGACCTCAGTTTTTTTCAAACAAAACACAATTGTTCTTGGAATGTGCTCCCATGTCCCTCTCAGGTATAGTGGATGGGAGTGAGTTTACCTCAGATAATTTGTTGCAGCTGGCTATTTTTATTTGTTTATATGCCTTTATGGAAAAACATGTTTTTCTTAAATGCATCTTGTCCACTATATGTGGCTTGGCCTGTGATTGTACACTTTACTCCTGTGACTCTCGTTAACCTCCAGAGTATTAATTGTTGGGTGCTCTAAATAAAGTTGGTTATTGCATGAGGCTTTAGTTCACCTTATTTGTCAGCTCCATTCTCCCAGGTCCCACTGCCCTTAGTGTGGTAAACAAATCAGGCATGTGAAGCCAGCCCACTACAAGATAAGAGAGTGGGGAGATGAGAGAATAACAGTGCAGAAACCAAGGAAGACTTTGCCATATCGAGCTTGTGAATCATTTCTTAAAGAAAGAAGGACCACAAGCATCAAAATCACAGCTACTAGACAGCTTGCAAGTTGGTTATGATTATAATCCCTGGTTTCCAGAAGAAGGAACTTTAGATGAACAAGTATGGGCTCCAGTCTGAAAGAATATTGAAAGGGCATATAAACAAGGAAGAAAGATCATTGTTCAACTTTGGGTCACTTGGGCATTGATTCAAACTGTTACTAGAAGATGAGGAATATATCAGTCATTAGGAAGAGATGAATAATTCCACAAATGGGTGTAAACTAGATGATCAAACCTTAAAATTGGTAAGAGACAAAAAAGAAAATTTCCCTGTGCAGGCAAAAATCAAAATCAAAATCAGCAGCACCCATAACTGTGCCGGGGCCACCCCTCGGCTCCCTTACATGAGCCTCTTTTAGATGTGTATCCTCCATTGCCTGAAAATGACCCTGAAGCATGGAGTAAGGAATTTGATAGCACATCTAATCTTGAATTGTATCCACTTCCTGATGAAGATTTAGGAAAGCCTATGAAAAGGCTAATTTTACAACCTAGGCAAGCTAGGGCACAGCAGGGAAATGGAATTCTTTCACTAATCCCTCCTCAGCCTCATGAGCTGCACTTAGTATTTCCAGTTTAATTTTGGCAAAATTAAAATGTTTATCAGAGATAAGAAATGGATATGATGAAAGATTTTTCAAAGGCCTTTGCTTCCTACGGATTTACTGTTCCATATTGTTATGAGTATCTTTTTGGTTGGAGCCACAGTGCACAATGGTTAACATATGATTTTCATAGTTGCTAAAATGGTTCTTAACCCTTCCCAGTTGCTTCCGTGGCAAATGTGGCTTGCAGATGAAGCCATGGAAAAGTTTGACAACTAAGGAGTAATCCTGGAAATATCACATATGAAATGCTGACAGGGACTGGTATATGGGTAGCAGCAGATTATCATTGAATAACATACCTCCTGCAGCCCTCACACACATGTTAGGGATAGAGCCTCTTGGATGAAACTGGATCTAACTTTGGGTGTAGTTATATAAAAATTATACAAGGTCCTTCTTTGCCTTATGCTGATTTCACAGGGAGATCCAAAGACGCTATTGAGAAATAAGTAAAAGGGGAACAAAATCAAGAGTTATTATTAAAACAGCTGGCTTTTGATAAGGCCAGTGAAGATTGCCAAGGAATAATTAGACCTCAGAGGGAGTTAGGAAATGTTATGGGCTTTCTGAAGTTATGTAGAAAAATGGGAACTTACAAAAATATGTTGCTTTAGAAGCCTACACTTTCAAAGACATGTCATTAAAATGTTTCAACTGCTGCTGACCTAGTCACTTAAATAAATGATGTAAATTGCCCTTACAACAGATGGATGCTTGTAACCCATGAGCTCTCAGTTTATGCCCTACATGCAAGAAAGGGAAACATTGGGCTAATGTAGATTTAAATTTGATAAGGACAGCAACACATTGTCTAGTAACAATAACAATACCAGTCAACAACAGGGAAATGAATTAAGGGGCCCCTCTCAGCACCTGCAAAATTAGAGGGTTTAAAGCCAAAAATAATTAACATTTGTGCCAGCTTCAGATTATAACCAATCTATTCTTTTGTTACAAGCTGCTGCTCAAGGAAGTGCTGCTATGGATATTCCTTGACCTAAAGATATTGCCCATCTCCAATGTTCTTTTAAGTTACACACAGGACCTATATTCCCTGGAATAGTTGGACTTTTATTGGGTCACAGCAGTTTGTCCATGAAGAGAATCATAGTTCATACAGGAGTCTGTAGCACTGATCTTAAAAGGTCTTACTCATAAAAACAAACCTGGAGCCAGGTATTGGGGTGAATACTGAAAGATCAGAGAGACAGAACAAGCCACAGCTAACCTCACCTCACTAATTCCTCAGCTGATATTGTTTCCTCAGACTGGAAGCCTCTGAGTCCTCATCCAAATGAATCTCAGCTGAATTGCTGCTAAAAGTTTAAAAAGACTAAAAAGCCTCTAGTTCCTGGTTTTCACATCTTATATACCTTCTGCTTGTTACCATCACTTCCTGGAATTAAAGGCATGTATCTTTCCCAAGCAAGACATAAGATCTTAAGTCCTGGGATTAAAGGTGTGTGTTACCATGCCTGGCTATTTCCAGTGTGTCCTTGAACTCACAGAGATCCAGATGGATCTCTGCTTCCAGAATGCAGGATTAAAGGCATGTGCTACCATTGTCTAACCTCTATGTTTAATATAGTGACTGTTCTGTTCTCTGACCTTCCCAGATAAGTTTATTGGGGTGCACAATATATCACCACAGGAGTCATTGATGAAGACTACACAGGGGAGACTGTGGTCATGATCACAGTGCCCAGTGGCTGGCAATTTAAAATAGGAGAAAAAGTGCTCAGTTACTATTATCGCCTTATGTAGCCCCTTCATGGAAAATGCACTTCGTGAGGGAGCATTTGGTAGTGAAGACAAAAATGTAGCTTCAAGTACTTAATTGAAATAAAATGATCAACCACTATTGGGTTTAAAAAGGAAAGGAAAAACTTTTAGAGGATTGATTAATTCTGGAGTTGATGCCTTTATTAAAACTATAGAAGAATGGCCACCCTCATCACCTGGTGGTAAATTCAACACTGATAGTACTGGGAACAATGAGCTCCAAGGAGATTAAACAAAGTACTATAAAATTACACTGCATGGGTCCAGAAGGCATAATAGCAGTGCCACAGTCTCACGTTACTCATGTTTGAGTTCATTTTTGGAGAAGAGACTTTCTACAACAAACTAATGTAGAAGTCTGTATTGCTACCCTTAATGCTACCTGCTTTTCACGAGAGCAGGGATATCAAAATGGAAAAGGACTATGAGAAGAGTTGCAAGGGATTATTGAACCTATGTTCCCACAACGACAAAATCATAAACATGGGGTGAGTTTTTTATAGGGGTCGTTGAAAATATGCACCAATAGTCCATTTCTAAAGCAAAGTTACAGGCTCTTCACCTGGACAAGAGCAGTTGGAGAAGGAGAACATATAACTCTTTTTTTTTTCTCCCTGGAATCCTCCTGTGTTTGTAATTAAAAAGAAATCTGGTAAATGGTGATTGTTGATTGACTTACAGAATGTTAATGCCACCATGTGGTCAATGGGAGCTTTACAATCTGGTATACCTATGCATACAACTGTTCCCAAAGATTGGCCTTTGATTATTTTGGACTTAAAAGAATGCTTTATGTTATACATATTCATCTTGATGGTAAGACGTGTTTCACCATTTTTGTTTCCTCACTCAATCATAAAGAACCTCAGCTCTGTTATCAACAGATTGTATTACCTTAAGGCATGAAAAACACCCCTAATATGTGTCAATACTACATAGGAAAGGCTTTAGCGCCTATGAAGAAAGACTTCCCTCAGGTTTATATGATTCATTATATGAATGATTAGCTACCTGTTAGCCACCTCCAAAGAGGAAGAGCTACAATCTATAGATGACATGACTCAGGTACTACATAAGCTACATTTGGGCTTATTATTGCACCTGAGAAGGTACAATAATCAGACACTGGGATATTTGGGACAACAAATTACTAGAAACACTGTTAAACCCCAAAATATGTCCATTAGACAAGACAATTTAAAAACACTTAACAACTTTCGGAAATTATTAGGGAATATTAACTGGCTATGACCTACTTTGGGAATACATAATTATGTACTAATCAATCTATTTAAAACTCTAGAAGTCAAGTCAGTGTTGGATAGTCTTTGTATTATCTCAAGAAACAAAAAGAAAGAGATAACTATAGTTATTTGAATCCAGAATAAAAGAAGCATTTGTATATCATGTGGATCCTTCACTGCCTTAAACCTACATTCCCCACTAAATTGTTTTCTGTATTATAGCACAAGAGGATAAACCTTTGGAATGAATTTATTTACACTATAAGGTCCATAAAATACTAATTACTTACTTTATTCTTCTTGCTTAATTAGTAAATCAGAGGAGGACCTGATGTCAACAATTAAATGGATTTTGGATTTAATCCTTGCATATTTTATTACATTTAACTAATAATCATTTTTAAGAACATTACAGAACAATATGAGTTTTCAAATTTTATCTGTAGATTACCATGTGAAGACAGGCAATAATTTTTCAGCTGATAAATGGAATTTTCTCATACAAACTGAATTTGTGATTACAAAAATTGTCCAACATTCTTCTATTCCTCAGGCAGATACTTATCTTATTGATGGTTCATCTAATAGTATATTAGGGATTCATGGTCCAGATATTTATCAGTCTATTAATATTTCTTTTTTCCTCAGCCCAATAGATGGAGATGGCTGTTTTGATTCCTCTGTTATAGTTAATTCATAAACCCTTAAATATGGTTGTATGATTATTTCCAGAAATAGTATTGTATTCATACACATGCTAACCTCCATTTTTTATTGCAGTAGGAAATAATCAAGCTGAGGCATTAACCTGCCCTGCTTTTACTTCTCCTGAAGTAATTTGGGAAGGGCTGTGTACATCTATCTGTCATTGCAGATGGATCCACTGAAACTTCGTGGATTCCTCTTCAGGTCCTCCAGCCCTAGGCCATCAAGGATAATGACGGACGGTGAGGAGACAGTGGAAGCCACCAGAAAGATAGCAAACCTCAAGCTAAAGGACAAAAGGAGATATCGACCAGATCATCAGAAGTCAAGTTTGCCTACCTGGGTCCAAGTTAAGGCCCTACACACCAAGGGAGAAGGTATTCTCTAGCTCTTTTTGACCAAGCCTCTGAGGTGAGTGCCTCTGAGCATGTGTATTGGGAGGTTCCGTATCCTCCCATGCTTCAACTTGTAGATTGGATGGATCCAACTCCTGTTATCATTACTAATGACTCTGTGTTTATGCCTGGACCTTGGGGCTGTAATAGGCTCGTTCATTCATCTGAAGAAGGGATTGTGTTTATTTTAATCACTTTCTATTTGCATAGGCCATCATAACATTTGTGTTCCTATTAAAGGCAAATATGGTCTTATATTCTATATGATACCAGAATTACTAATCATATAGGTCTCTTTTTGAGCTATTCTCTATGTTTTTCTCACCAATATAATAATGTAACCAATAGTACTGGACATAGTTAGGATCCCTGTTGTTGGTGGCAGAGTATTACACATAATGCTTTTACTATTCTAATATTATTCATTATGTTTATAATTTGCTTGCTTACAGGATACCCATGCATCAAATGGAAATTAGATTATCTACATCTCAATACACTCTGGATATTCTGCATTAAAAACATAAAAAACGGGGAGATGTTGGAACACAATCCAAGAGTGGAGTCATGTCAGGGGAATTCTGCATGCTTGCAAAAAAACTTCAGGATAATAAAACAAGAGTCTTATGACCTCAGTTTCTTCAAAACATGGACTTGTTCTTAGAATGTGTTTTCATGCCTCTCCCAGGTGTAACAGATAGGAATGAGTTTACTTCAGATTATTCATTACAACTGGCTATTGTTATTTATTTATATGCCTTATGGATAAACATGTTTTTGCCACATGCAACTTGCCCTTGTGATTGTACACTTAGCCCATGTGCCTCTTCTTAACCCTCAGAATATAAATAGTCAGATGCTCTGAATAAAGTTGGTATTGCATGAGACTTTAGTCCACTTCATTTATAGTCTCCATTTTTCCAGGTCCCACCACCTCTTTTGCAGTGGCAGTAAATACAAATAAGAAAAACATAAAAAGATAGATAGATAGATAGATAGATAGATAGATAGATAGATAGATACATACATACATACATACATACATACATACATACATTTTGGAGAAAAACTATTAAATATCAAAACATATGTTTGCAAAATTAAGGAATTACGTAGATATAAATTTATGAAGCATATGTGCCATGCTTCTAAATCTGAGTGTGATAGACATAAAACCCATGGCTAAATTCACATCTGAATATAATTCAGCAATACCTTCTTTCACTGTTAGGCAAGTTAATGAATATTTATTGAATGTCATAACTGGGTTCAACCTGCGTCTTTCTAATGTGTAATTCATCTTGAATTAAAATTTTCACTAGGCATACATAATGTGCCTGTAATTCAAGTTTTAAGGGCTGAGGCAGGAAGATCATGAGAGTGAGGCCAGTCTGAACTACAGAGAGCATTCAAATTCAAACTTGGTTACATAGTGAGACCTTGCCTTGTAGTGAATAAGAAAACAACACCACCCTGCCCAAATAAAGATAAATAAAACATAAAATAAATAAGTGAAACATGTCAAAGGAAAACATTTGGAAGTTTTTCTAACCTATGTTCAAAAAAAGAAAAATTTACCTAACTGAAGTGAATACTAATTTCAAGATTGGATCAGAATGTCCATCAAAGAACACTGTGTGACATGAAATGAATATGTGTAAAACCAAAGTAATGAAGAGTTCACAGTGAATAAAAAAGTTAGAAAGCCTGATTAAGATAATAGTCAGTAATGTTTTCTCCATGATTGACATAGGATGAGTAGTCATTAAAACTGACAGACATGATTATTTTTGAGCCTGTAATAGACTTTGTAGTAGAAAACAAGAATAATAAACCCAATCATGCCAGGTCACCCAAAAGTTGTAAAGAACAAAAAGTTTCTTAACATACAAATGGTCAAAAATCAATTTGAAATCAAAGACACAGTACTGTTTCCAACAGCATCTGCCCATGTTGAACCATCATGCCATCAAGTCACACCACACCAGTAAACACTACCTGAATACATCTCAGCTCTGTTTTGAAATTACTATGCGCTATGAATTACACATGTTTACTACACATACAAAGTCTATGGTTTAATTATAGGGGAAACCCCCAGTGTTTTCCTATGGTTATTCCTAAAATGTCAAATTAGTATATCCCTGGGTTGTACTATACAATAATATTTGATTCTAAAAATGAATGTTGGAGGGCCAGAAGAGAGAGTTTAGTGGATATGAGTACTGGTGACAATTCCAGAGGCCTCAGGTTTGGTTTCCAGCACCTACGGTGGCTCACAGACTTTAGTAATGCCAGTTCGAGGGGATCCAATGCCTTGTGCTTTCTCTGGCTCCACGGGAACCAGACATGTAAGAGTTGCACAGATATACTTGTGAGCAAAACACCCAAACACATAAAATGAATTAAAATTTTAATTGATGTTTGTGTTTCACAAAAAGATATTGTAGGTAGATTTTGGTTGTGGATTAGCAGAGAATTTACAAAAGTCTCTTAAATGGCTCTAAATATCTGCCAATTTGTAGTACATGTTTACACAAAATGTCATTCTTAGCATTAACTATTATAAAATTAAAATATCAAGAACACCAAGATACAGTATCAAATATTCAGTCAATATTTTTCTTTTACATAGAAGGTGAGGAACACATTCATACTATTACTATGTAATTTTGTTTTTATCTTTAGTCAATGGTAAAATCATATATATAAAATCATGTATGTATGTATGTATGTAAATAAATTGTTTAAAATATTTTTATGATTTTTTAATCAGTAAATGTTCGACTGATTTATGTACCTATTTTATATACCTGGAGACTCAGGGTCATAAATGGGAATTGCAAAGTGGGAAAGTTTAGAAAGCCCTGATCTATAATATCCATTAGCAGGTGTCTAAACTCTCAACTCTAAAATGTTACTCAAAAACTGATGTGTGAAGAACATAGTAATTTAAATTCAAGTATTGGAGATATGCATCAAGAACAAATAATAAGTTTAGGTTCTGAACAAATTCTTGTGTTTCATTGGGCAGTCTACTAAGCTGCTATATGCCTCAATTTGCCATTTTTTTCATGAAGAAAACTGAAAAGGACACATAGAGAAAATACACAACATGCCTTTGTCCTCAAATACTAACTTAAGGGGTAGCAAGAACAAGGAAATTATAAAAAAACAAAGACAAAGTGATGAACACCTCTCCATTTCCAGTATCATAGGAATCCATTTAACTGGAAAATTCAGATTAAAGAAAAATATTATTTATATAGTGGCACTGTTCCTGTAAATAAAAAACCTGAGAGACATCATTCAACTAAGCCAATGTTGCACACTTAATAAATTTTAATGTTCTTAGCAACTATAAACATGTTTTAGACCAAATTATTCATTCACCCATAGTGTCCTGATAATTATTCAAGATTTTGTTTCCTCTGGACTTGTGGTCCCCACTTTGTATATGCACAACATGATGTTAAAATTTAATATGTTTTTAATTTCTTTCATTTTTTATTATACAATTTGAAAAACTTATACTAGATACTTAGAAAAGGAAACCTACAAAATAAATTTCTTAAATGATTACTTTTTCTTCTTACCTTCACACAAATCTATAATTGTCATTCTTTCTAGAGTTAAAATGATAAATTTTATTAAATAAGCTAAATTTATATTCAGAAAACCTTATCATTATTCAACTTCTGATTTTCATAGCTGAAGAAACAGACCAGAAAGATTTTCCTCACAGCTGAAAATATATGTATATGAGAAATGGAAAGTTAAACATATTTTATTTATTTTTAAATTGAATTTATTTTTAGCTGGTACATAAAAATTGTTCATATGAATGGAGTAATATGATATTTAATTACATTTATTATCTGTAATTTTTTAAAAATTTTCAACACTGTATCTCCTTGTCAGTTATTTATAGTGGAAGTAACAAATGTGAATAAAAAAACATTACTACATATCACAATATGTAGGTAACATGCATGAGTTCATATGAACATAAACAGAGAAACCAGAAGATGTAACTTTTATGTCAACTTTTAATCATATATATCATATATATTTGCATGTTAGTATATAGTTATATTTATGTATTCATGGAGAGAGTGGGGGAGAAGAGAGAGAAATTAAAGACATACTTTTATTTTCCAGAGCAGTTACTTATTTCTAGTACAAAATCACTCTGTAATTGAATACAAACTATGTAAATGTTGGTGTGTTCACAATTCCCTCATTGCTACATATCTTATTCATGCTAAAATTGCTTTTCAATAGAGTGGTAATCCTTATTTTATAACATGAGTAGCTTTGAAAGGCAAAAGCTTTATTTATTTATTTATTTATTTGTTTATTTTTAATGTGGCTCTTTCCAACTTCTCTGATTGGATACTCGAAGTGGGAGTGCAATGTTGAGCAGTCTCTGTGCACTTTTTCAAACATTATCACAGTTCTGTAATGAAATAGAGGCTAGGCATCTTCTATTGTCATTCAGAGGGCCAACGTGAGCACTGACTCTAATTCGGTCATTTCATCCAAGTGAAAAGAGTTCTCACTGTAAGGAAATGATCAGGATGGACCTGTAGAATTGGTAGGCAGAGACCTTATCACGAGTTGACCTTGGAAATCACTTGGGCTGCTAGCAATTCTGGATCATCAGTCTCTAAGAATTTGTTATATTTCTGTAAGCTGGAAACACTGTAGAATAGAAACTATTCAGTTCATAATTAAAATGCTAATTTTGCGTCAGTGTTTACATAAAGATATGCAAGCATCTAAGTATGAAGGCAGATGTAGCCTCATGTTTCCCCCTTTGCCAGGCATTGAAACTTATTTTGGATATGTGTGTTCTTTATTACAACATCTCCATTTAACTTTTGGCTCTACAATGAGCACTGTGCCTGATACACATTAAGAACAAAATCATGGTAGATAAACAAAGTTTTTATTAGGATTTCACAGAAATCCTCTGAGAAATCCATGCTTCTGTAAATCATCAGTGCTGATACCTTGAAAAGTTACAGTTGTAATAATATTTTCAGAAAACATCCAGCATGTCGGCTTGGCCAAATGTACTTGTTAGTCAGGTGAGCAGAAATTCTCTCTTCATGCCACCACTACACCAAAATACCAGCTCATAGTATGTAGGGTAAGATAGAAGGCAACTTGGGAGGAAAACAACCCTACACTTATATAATAATTCATTACATTTGTTTTCCATGAAGGATTATGACAACTTGCCTAAATAAACCAGATAACATGTATAAACATTATCTTCATAGAAATGTTACAAGCAAACTTAATTTATGCCCAATGGACACGAGGTAATTTCTAAACATGCCTACTTTTATGGAGAGCCTGCCAAACAAGAAAGAGTTTCAATTAACCTTCTGTAACCATCAGAAAAAAATTGTCTACCTTCCTCATCCTATCAAAGAATTAAATTTCCAGTTAACCCTCTGGCCTGCAGTTGTGTGCACAGACAGTGGAAATATTGCTGTGCTTAAGGCTGCCCCAGCTTCCTGCGTGATTTCACATTACTGGAAAACAAGGATGGGAATGCTGGAGGTGAAGAAGTGGTGTTAGCCAAAGCTTTCTTTGTCTGTTTCTCTTGCACTGGCCTCTTTCTCCCATCATAATTGATTTTCTTTTCTCTGTCTTTCTGTCACAGATGTTACTAATGATGCAGAAATTGCTGAAACCAATGTGGAAAATATTTCACAAAAGAAACACTACCCTTTCAGTTTTATTGCCAGGTAGAAATTGATTCCATACTATCTGGCTGTCATTGCTATTCATTCTCTTTCTTTCAGCCCAGACATTTATTCTCCTGCATTGATGGTTGGTGGTTCAGTGCTTCCCACCACTGAGCATGACATCAACTCTTTCACTCAGGATAGACAGAGTCAGAAAGAGTTGAGTTTTGTTTTGTTTTTTCAAACTTTAAAAAGAGTGTTTTTATTCAACCTTTAAGAAGTTAAAGATAAGAAACAACTATTTAAATGCTTCACTTACTTTGCTTATTTTTTTCACTAGTTGATATTTTGAATCAGTTCTCAATGGCCAATCTTGATATGATTTTTAAAAGGTTAGCTTTATACATAGTATTTATTAAATGTTCAGATAGTGTTTTACAAATGTATCATTATAAGCCATTTAGAAAGTTTTTTCTCAAAACTGGAAGACATTCCCTAAATATCTGGCCTTCAGTTTTCACAGCTGATGGACACTTGAAGCAGACCCTGAGAGCATGAGTGCTGCCTGAAGGTCCTCATGCAGCAGCATCCTTACTCATCAGTCATAGATGTGGGGTCTTTCTGAAGAAAAACAAATCACTCAGACACTGAAAGAGACGAATTTGAAATTTTATGATGATGTGCAATGTGAAGAGGTTGAAATTAAAAAATAAATATTAGAAGATATGTTATCTGGTATAACTATTTTCATCACACTGAATAAACTGTGTAAGACAAGATCAGAGTGCTTCCTTGAGGAACTTGAAAGTCAGACATGAGTGAGTTCACGCATTATTTTCTTGTTCATATTATTTTATTTAGTTGATATAGGCCAAGTTTAAGAGATCGTGAGGATTTGAATTTGATGAATCCCAAAGCATCCCTCCCACTCTCCAAAGCACCTTTATTTCTTTCACTTCAGCTACCTATTCTGAAACCAGCTTATCACAGTTATTCCTGTAAATAGCCTGAGTAAAATCACTGATTTATAAGGGTTAGTGATGAACCAGCCTGCTTCCATCTTAGACTGAAAAGCCATCTTATAGTAATGACAAACTAGGCTTATTCATTACTAATCCTCTGATTTTGAAGGATTGGGCTTAACTACAAATGGTCCTGTATTACCTATTCCAGGAAATGGCAACCATGTCTTTGTTTTAAAAAGTTGTTATAACCATCTTGCAACCCTACATTTGTTCCAGAAGCATTGTTGTGTCTACCTTGTTATAACTACCTTGTTATCTTCTGCTGCTGTAACCCTGTCTATTTTGCCCACCAAATCCCTCATTTGGAATGCCCCTATCTTTAGACTACAAAAGCCATGTCTTCCCCTCACATCTAATGCTGACTTCTCAATCCCTGCCTTAGGGAGAAGCAACTCATATACATGAATAAAAAAGTTTGCTTTAATTAATTGCTTGCTTTAGCAATTTTGCCATGATGATAATGGTCAGTGGTCTTTCTCCTTGCACCTTTGGGATTAGAATCATTTGTTTGGCTTGTCATTGATGACCTACCTAGAGTAATCAGACATTTGCTCATGCCCCCCAGTAAAAGCCACACAGCATTCAGAAGGGAGATACTCCATGGCTTCACTCTCTCAACAGCATCGTATGAATGGCACTGCAATAAACATGGGAGTGAGAGCACCTGTGAAGTTCTAATTCCAATTCCTTCTGACAAATACTTAGTCGTTTGATGGACAGCAGGGCCCTCTGCTTTACCTTTTTGAGGACCTGCTGTATTATTCTCCAAAGTAAATGCCTACATTTCCACATTCCTAATCTTGTGCAGCAGTTCCCTTTGGGAGTAAAAATTCCCTTTTTGAAGGCACACTTCTTAAGACACAGGGTGCTAAAAAGAAGGTAAAACAATAAAGTTCTTTCAAGAAAGAATGTTAAAAGGGAAGTAAAACAGCAGGCCATTCCAAGAGAGAAGCTTACTGAGACATGGGATATATATATATATATATATATATATATATATATATATATATATATGTGGTGTGTGTGTGTAGGTAAAGCGAGGGATGTTCTAAGGGGAGGTGAAACATTCCACCCTACATAGAAGCCCATCAAGTTCAGGAAGTAAACAACACAATGGCTTCAGGAAGTACTTAAAACTGGCAGCGTCACTAGGCTATCACCTCTACAAGCATAAATATGCAGCAATGACTTCTGAGAGACTCTCGGATCAGCCAAGCTACTGCAAAAACTCTCAGACAAACAGAAACCAGTTAAATTGACTAGAAGATGCTCAGACAAACTGAACTATCTGAGAGGACACTCTCCAACCTACTGAGCTTCCTGCTGGCTGGGCCCTGTGCTCCAAGTCTCAAGCTTTTGTGAACTGAAACTCATTCTGGGTGGGTTTTTGTGACACAGATGTCTTTCAGTCATTTCTGCTCCTATAAGTTACCCCTCACTCTTATTTCAGTAAGTAGCCACAGTAAAACTCATTGGTTTACCAAGTTGGATTTTGGTGGTGCCCTTAGTTGGATCGGTCATTGGTTCTCAATCATAGGTGAATGGATATTTGTTGACACAACACTCATCAGCAATGTGAAAGAGTTCTGGTCTCTCCACAACCTTATGAACACTTGTTACTTCCCGCTCACCAGTTCCCAAATAATCAACATGGAGACTCAATTAACTCAATATTAATTATAAATGCCTGGCCAAAAGCTCAGGCTTGTTACTAGTTAACTTGTGCATTTAAATTTAACCTATATTTCTTATTTATGCTTTGCCACATGACTTGGTACCTTTTCTCAATAAGGCATGTCCATCTTGCTTCTTCTCTCTGTGTCTGCTTACAACTCCTGAGTCCACCCTTCTTCTTCCCAGGATTGTCAGTTTAGCTCTCCCACCTAATTTTATTCTGTCTATCTATTGGTCAGTCAGCTTTTTTATTAAACCAATGATAGTGACATATATTCACACAGTATAAAGGAATGCTTCACATTACTGTTAGTTTTAGCAAAAGCCAACTTAATAAGTATGAGGTGAAACCATGTTTAAAGTTTTGTTGTGCATTTTCCTGATGATGGGAGATATTGGCCATCTTTTCACATGTCTGTTGGCCATTTGCATGTCTTATTTAGGGAAATTAATCATAAGACATAATACTGTTCACTATGTCATGCTTTGTAGCAAAGTAAAGGCAATTAATCATCACAGGCTCTTCTGGGTACAGCTTAATTAGTTTAAGCAGAAGAGAAAGTCTTGTTAGCACTGGTAGTGGTACTTTAGTTGCTTTACATATAAGATTGACTTTCTGCAATATAGAAGTTTGATGTTTAAATAGAAAAACAATCATGTATTTTCTATTTTGATCTTTATTAAAGAACCCAGGGCAAGGTAGAGGCATACATTATCTAGGAGAGATTTGAGTGCTCATTGGGTACAAGAATGGTTTCCATTAGCAGATGTAAGAGACAACGGTGGAGTTATTAATGGTTTTGGACCCAAAGTTCAAAGATAATGATATAGTCAGACAAGTATTTCTTAGCTTGAAGTAAAGTCTTTTAAACCACAGCTTACTACCTTAGACTGGAGGGAAACAAGTTTCTAAGTTTATTGTTTATATCAAAATTCACAGTAGAGGAAAATAAAGAAATTGAAAGACATATATTATTAAACAAAAATGTATTCTTCCACACATATAATGGAACTTACAGATTGAGAGAACAGGCAGATGTGAACTTGTAAAGTCTTGCTTTGCGAAGTAAAACAGGACTGTTTCTTGTCATAATTAGGGTTTTTTCTTTCCTCTTTTGTAGTAGCAATCAAATCCACTTCTTGTCTTCATGCTCTCTTCCCAGACTAATGAAAAGACTCACATGGCTTACATTAGCACTTACATGTATTTCGTTTCAAAATCTCATCAGAGACCCAACCTAGACTAAAGCTCAGAAATGCTCCTCGGAATGGGAGAAATAAACCCTGCACATGTTTCCTTTATCTTGGGGACAATACAAACTCATTTCCTTTGAAACTATACTGATAGAAGCAAAAAAAAAAAAAAAGTGATTGTCTCTATTCTGTCTCTTTCTAACTAATCACTTTAATAAAGAAAGTCTACCATGGGATTCTTCTTTTTCTCTGACTATAACACTTTATCTTACATCCAAACAGCAGCCAATTCTTACCAGTTCTGTCGCTTTTGGAGAAGGATATAGAACTATGTCAGTCGTACCACAAGATCAATAGATTCCTTAACCATTGTCTTATTCTTCATCCCCCTTTTCCCCTAAGACAGGATTGTACTAGGTAGCTTAGATTGGCCTAAAGTTCACCACCTTCCTGCTTCAGCCTCCTCAATACTGATATTACAGACCTTTGCCCACATTACCAGTTAGTTCTTATGTCTTAACCCTGTCCTTTTATACCTTGTTTAAATTGCTGTAGGAGCAAAATGTTTTTTTATTGAAAAGCAGCACAAGTTGTCTCTTCTTCATGAAAACACCACTCTCTCCTTTCCCCCACTAAGCTGAAGGCAGTCAGTGTAATATACAAGCTCGCTCATGATCCCATAGTTTACTACTTTCACTTTCGTATCTCTCAGTTACCCAGCTCTGCACAAATACGATGTACACTATTATTACAAATGTCTATATACGCACGCCAGAGGGGGTGCCATAAGACTACATTACAAGCACTCAGGAGGTACAGGAAGAAAGAACAACACAAATTCAAGAACAGACTGATCTACATAGTGAATTCCAGACCAATCAAGCCTATACAAGGAGTTTTGCCTCAAAGGTTAAAAAAAAAAAGGAGGAAGAGAAGAAAGAGGAGGAGGAGGGGGAAGGAGGAGGAAAAGTATAGCTGAAGTTTTCTTCAGTCCCGCCCAGGCCCACAGCTGCCCAGACCCAAATAAACACACAGAGGCTTACATTATTTTCAAAACTATATGGCCTAATGGCTCAGGCTTCTCACTAGCTAGCTGTTACATCTTAAATTAATCCATTTCTATAAATCTATACTCTGCCATGTGGCTTGTGGCTTACTGGTACTTTACGTCTTGCTTCTCCTGGTGGCGGCTGGCAGTGTCTCCTCTGCCCTGCCTTTCTTCTTCCTCTCTCTAGTTGGAATGTCCCACCTAAACTTATTCTGCCTCACCACTGGCCAAACAGCTTTATTTATCAACCAATCACAGCAACCCATATTTACAGCATAAAGAATGATATTCCACAGTACAGGAGGAGGAGGATAGAGGAGGAGGAGAAGAAGAAGAAGAAGATGAAGACGAAGAAGAAGATCAGTATGGTATCAGAAGAAATTAATTCTTTTGCACTCAGAAGTTTTCAAAAATGCAAATTCAATGACTAGAATCTGTTGTCTTCCTTATTGGTCCACTAGTTTTGTGAGTGTATTTGTCTTTTTACACTAATATTAAACATTACCCTCTCATTAGACAAATCACTCCTGGCCCCTGGGGAGGCTAACTGCTTCCTACCCTCTTACCTGTTGACATGTATTCATCCTTCTTTCTTCAACTTGTGCTGTGATGGTCTCTTCTAACTCCAACTTGCTTTGCCTGATTTTGACAAATGTAAGTGCAGAAATATTGTATTCTTGTTTGATCTATCAGTGCTTAGCCCTGTTTAGACCTTTTTGTGTTAGTGATGACATCGGAATATATCCATATATGTTAGAAATGAAATATATTTTTAGACCATTTTATGCTGATGCTTCATGTGGATCTGAAAATCAGGTATTTGTCAGTGTCTTTACTACCTTAATGATAATAACCAGCAATATTGGATGGCATGAAAGTGAGAGTTAAGATCATAAAGTTTCATGGTCATTTAGTTATGTTAATAAGCCTATGAAATAGAGTTTTCCTGAAAATATGAATCACACATATCCTTTTTTTTGTCTCACAATACCTTTTGAGCATTTAGATATTATGGCAGCTGTTTTACTAATGAGGGCACTAGTCACTAGAGAGATTGATGCCATCAGTGATATTAGAAAGTATAGAAAACAGAACTTATATCCATATGCTCTGGCTTTAATTCTAGCATTTTTTTCTCTCATCTCACTAAATAAAGTTCAAAAGTGCATTTTTGATAAAGTCTACAGTTATAATAAAGTCTGATTAGATGTTAAAATGGAGTTACAAGTGCAAGACGTTTATTGAAAAGTAACCCCTTGATCAGAGGAAACAGGACTGGGTGGAGAGGAAAAGTCTCAGACAATAAACAAACAAACAGAAGTATCTTGGCCAGCACAGAGAGGCATTCCTGAGCAAAGATCTCTACTCAGGCTGGTCTTTCAGCAATCCCAGGCCTCCTGTCTTCACTGTGATTAGCTGGTATGCAATCTACATGGGGAGTGCTGCTATTATCTGAAAAGCTGAGGCTGACCCCGAGTCTAACTGGACTCTGCCACAAAATACCAAGGTTTTCACCAATATACTGGAAAACTGATCTATGGTTTCATGTATATTAGGAGATTTAAAGTTCTTAGCAATGGTGATAGAAGCCAAAGCAGTCATTTTCTGTATTCACACAGGACTATCATAGCATATCCTACCCTGAATAAAACATGGCAGCTTTTGAAGGGAACTGAATTTAGATTTACATCAAAGTCTAATTTCCAGAGCTTCCTCAGTTTAAGAATTTGTCTTCCTTCTGAAGAAACTAGGTTGTCCTTATTCAATTATTTTTGAGAAATCATCAGAATATGTGAAAATATTTCCTAATGAGTCACACGATTCTATTTTAGTTTCTTATGAGCAAATTTGTACATGAAACATGAAAATGAAAAACATCTGGGATCATTTCATAAATGAGAAAATTTCTTTAGTAATCTGGAAGTTTATAGAACGTTCAAGATGGCTTAAAATGATTTTTTCAAAAGTGCACAGACTTCTGAAAAGCAAATCTAATTTCAGCATAAGATATTATAAAACAAAAAAAATATTGCATACTATGACTGCAATTCCTAATAAGAGAGATTTGTTCAATTACATATTAATGTGCTGGAGAGATAGCTCAGCCATTAAAGTCTACACTCACAACCAAAACATCAGGGAAGTTGAAAAATCAAATGTGTGGATCATGATTAGTTGAAATAGTATTGCTTTAATATTCTGACACAAAAAATGTAGCTATTGTAGGTTATTAAAGTAACATCTGTATCATGTAAATGTTTTCACTTAGATGACACAAATGGTTTAAATTTAATTTTTTAGTAAATAAAATTATAGTTTACACCTATTGAGCTAAAGGTAATATCAGCTTTGAACAGTTATAGCAATGGATCATTTTCTGCCAATTTCAGAAAAAAAATACAGTTAAAAATATGGAAGATACAAAACCCTACAATTCAGAAATGTTCCCCTTGCAATTTAAAAACAAATACAATCTTTAAAAGTCACCATACTCAATCAGCAGTAGATGTAACCTCATCAGGGTGATCTTGAAATGCTGCTAACAAAATTTGACAACAAAGGGATTTTTCCAAACAGTCAAAACCAATAACTTACATTTTCACAGCTTCTATAGAAAATTTAAGAAAATACTCTGCTCCCCTTTATATCTAATCATTTCTTCCAATTACATGCTTGATTTTTAATTTTTCCCTGTTTTTTCCTCCATTTTCTCTCCTCTCTCATCTTATATTCTGAAAATTTGCATAGCAAGTTGTCTGTGAAATTGTGTCTTAACATTCCAGGGGAAGGAAAGAAAAGATTTAGGTTGACAATGGCGAACCTGTCTTTGGGTGACTGAATCATAAATATAAAAAAATAAGTTCAAATTTTATTATGGTCACATTTATGAACTAATCTTAATTTCATAGCTTTTATAAAATGCTCAGGCATAGGCAATGCTATAGGATTACTGGGCAGTATAGAAGCATGTCCTGAGAAGGCAGTCCATGCGGTTACATCACCGTAGTGTTGTCTCCAGAGCCTCAGTAGCCTCTGAATTTACATGTTTGTCAATGACAAACTCAAAGCTGTTTTAAACCCACATAGATTTTCTAACAGAATCACAGAGCCCAGTTATTCTTGGAATTCTCCTTACAAATCTAAACCTGATGTCACACACTTCACAGATAGCTCTGGACCTCTGTTGCACTTTGCTCTTAGGTCACCCCCTGCTGGCTTGGGGTCAGGATTCCTAGGGCTTCTGCTATTTGTGGTATGTGCTTTTCTCTGTGCAGGGACGCCAGTGGCATCCTACTGTGTATTCCTGTTGTTATGGTGACAAAGTCATGCACTGAAATATTTCAGTGAATGACTGAAATAATACAAGAAACAGTCTTAAAAAATTAACTTTGGGTTGAATACATTCCCAGAATTATATGTACAAGATATGTAGGGATTCCATATAATGCAAGTATATGAGAAAACGATTGTAATGTGTAACATTAAACATACATTAGTTTTCTATTAGGCAATCATCTAATCTATAGGAGAAACCAAGAGCAGACATTACGCCTTTGTATGTTCTTGTTTGCTTGTTGTATTTTATTTTAATGTGTTTTGTGTTTTCACTGTAGATTGGGTTCTTAATCTCACAGTTTATATTATTTAAATGTCAGTTTACTTGGTCCCCATGTTCTGTAGTCACTTCCTAGGCAGCTCTACAGGGAATCAACCTCTTCATTGTGCTCATGAAGTGTGAAGAATTCTGAGACACAGGACACAAAAAAAGGGCACTCCATGGGCACAGCCTAGTTTACTGTTCATGTTACCTTCAGGAGCCTAGAAGAAAGGCAAAGCCAAAGGAGATTGGGCTTCCCTTAGCAATCATTACCTCATATTGCAGTCACCAAGGCATAGAAGCCTGGAGTGGGGATGGGAGTGCGGGAAAGGGGTCTGGGTGGGGATGGGAATTCAATCGATGATTCTGATGGGGCAAAATTTACTAGTTCATGGGTTAACTGTGGAGACTAATAAAAGAAAAAAATATATAGCTCTCTTTACAGATTCAAACCATGGTTCCTGTAGCTAGTAGCATTAAATGTGGCTAAAAAAATAATCTAAAATATATTGGTATTGACTTTGCAGTCACATAAATTTAGTTGTTACTGAAATCTTATTTATTATAGATCTGTTTAATTGTTAATGTCTTCTTGACTTAGTTCTATTAAGTTGTGTGTGTGTGTGTGTGTGTGTGTGTGTGTGTGTGTGTGTGCAGGAATTTGTCCATTTCTTCTATATTGCCCTTTTTCTGATATATGAATTTACCAAAAATCTCCTCATGCTCCTCTGGATTTAATTAAAAGTTGCTGTAACCCTCCCTTTTCGATTCTAGATTTATTTATTTGGATTTGCTGTCTCTCTTGGTGAGCATGGTGACAGGTTTGTCAATCTTGTTTATACTGTCAAAGTATCAACTTTTTGTTTGGATATCTCTATGTATTTTCTTAGTCTCTATTTCATTTATTTCTGCCTTAATAATTTACTATTTCTTATTGCTTACTGATTTGGAGTTCGGAAGGAATGTTCTCATTTTTCTAAGTTCTTGAGTTGTATCATTAGTTTTTTTATGTGACTTCTTTTCTTTACAATGTGAGTGCTCATTGCTATAAAGTTCACTTATAAATCTGCCTTCATTAAGCTCTAAAATTTTAGAACATTGTTCTTCCATTATCATTTGATTCTAAAAACTTTTTAACATCTTCAATAATCAATTGGTCATTCTGGTGTATATTGTTCCGTCTCCAAGTATTTGCACAGTGTCTCTTCCTATTGATTTCTAGTTTTATTGCGTCATGATGAGAAAAAATGCAAGAGAGTATTTAAATTTTTTCATAATTCAGACTTGCTTTGTGACCTACTAAGTGGTCTATTTAGAGAAAATCTGAGAAGCTGCTGGACAGAATGTGTATTTCAATTTATGTTGAATTAAATATTCTGTGTACATACCTTTTTAGACTTATCAGATATGTGGCATAGTTTAATTCTTAATAGTTAATTTTTTGTTTATATAACCTATTAGAATTCTTGAGTAGAGAAATGTGTCCATTCTCATATCTTTGCCTTATGAGCTGATTATTTTTCTTACAGCTTACAACAATATTTCTTTGCTATGCACTTTTGACTTCGTGAGTACAACTATTGATACTGGGTGAGGTTGCTTTTACCCTCGAGATAAGATACGAATGCGTGTTTATAATATTGACTTTGTGATGAGTTGACAGTAATACTCCTGTTTAGTATGTATCTTAGTCACCTAGGATTCAGGTACAATTTATCTAGAGTTTTGAATTGCTCAATGGGGAATATTTTGTGCCACGTGTTGCACAACACTGATTTTCCCAATCTGAACTTAGTTGTTAGGAAGAAGATATTCATGTGTGTGTGTTATGTTTCTGATATATGTCTAGCGAGTACCTTGTGTTGTTCACGGATTGGAAGTAGTGTTCAAATCACACATGTAGCTAGTGGCCGTAGGGTGCGGCGCTCAGATCTCTATCACTTTCATATTAACGCCACGCAAACGTCGGTTTCTTCTTGGTACCTAAGCAGCTAACACTGGCATAAGGTTTTAACTACTTTCGAAGACCTTCCTAAACAAGGAAGTTATACAAGCAAGTAGCTCAGATCACTATTGGCGTTTATATCAAACTCGGGTTATCTCGGGTCTTGCATTTCAGGCTTCTCACTATTCGTAGGTTTTCTTCTAATTTCTTAAATTTAACCCATATATTAGTCTATAAGTGTGCTAATGTGGCATCATTGGATTACCGGGGGTACCATACAATCTCTCTCTCTCTCTCTCGCAGCAGTGCGTTCATGTCTCTCTTCTCTCTCTCTCGCGGTACTTGCAATCTCCAAGCTCTCTCTCGGTGTCTCTGTCTTCTCTGTTGTCTCTTATACTACTCACTAGCCTTGTCTTAACTGATTGCAAAATTACGCTTATCTGCTTTCCTCTGTCCTGGCCATACTTCCATCAGGTGCTCTGGGTATTTTATAACCAATCAGGAGGCAAACACATTTAAATACAGACCATCCCAGCAGGGAATGAGACTCTCCATGATGCAGTAAATCAGATCAGGCAAATGTTACATAGAGTCGTGGTATATATAAATCTGCGAGCAACTGAAAGACGAAGGCACATGTCCTCGTTTTCCAAGCGTTAGGAGGAATGTCTACTGGCAGAGAGAATGTATAGCCAAGTTGACGAAGGGACCTTTGTTAATAGTACTTCTCAAGGGGCTCGGGCTTTTGGTAGGTGAGAGTGGGATGGGGGAGGTGGTAAGGTGTTCTCTTGTTTTTGGTCGAGGCTTCTCTCGAGTGGAACGTTTCGATAACTAGGGCAGCTCCAGAAGAAGATTCCTACAACTCACTAATCTCCTTGTGAAACTACAGTAGAGTGCGAAATAGAAAAAGTGGGCGGAAGTTCAGTTCGCATGACTACTTGAGATACTCACAATAGCAGACACGCTCTGTTTCTCCTGACTTTGGTGTGATAAGATGTCCAAACTATACGCGCACTCTTAATTAACTCTCCTTGCTTGCCGTCTGTAATCCGATGATTCGTTGACCAATGTTCGTGGGGCTGTATCCACTGACTAGCAGAGAGTCATACAAAGTGTTGCTAGCCAGTTCACATTTTTATACATCTCCTCAAGGGCGTGACTGAGGATACTTTTTCCTTGTTTATTACTGACTTGCTTGTTATTAGTCATATCCAGGCATGAGAAAGGCGCTAAGTATAACCGTCGAAAATGTTCTTCGTTAGTGACAGTTATATTGGCTTTTGCTTTGTGTCTTCGAATTTTTCTCCATTGTACTTTAAGTGGTGTGGAATATTTTCTGCATCACTTGTGGTAATCCCTCACTATCAAGCTACTGGATAATTATTTTCCTGAATTTAGTGTATCACTGCTGTTAGGATCTTGTATGTTTAAAGCCACTGCTATAGATCTCTTTAGGGTTTCTATCATCTCTCTGGATCATGAACAGTATCTCTGCTAGGACGCTGATGGGCAGCGTTATTTTGGTGTGTTAGGTAGCTTCTTCTGGTCATTTGGGTTGTTGGGTTTTCTGGTCTCTAGCTCTTCCGTTAGTTATTGCAGTTGTCATAAACATTTCTCTTACTCATGTGATACGCTCTCAGATCATGCAGCTGCTGAGGTGGACGCAGATTTTTGTTCTCTATATGGTGAGAATAGACTGGAGGACAGGAGATGGTTCCTATATAGGGGTCATGGCGACATGTCCTCTATTGCACTTTGTTTGTGTGAGATATAATTATCATAGGTTTGGTTTTCCAGCGATTTTTCTTTTTCTCTGTAGAATTTTTTTTTTTGCGCTATTTTATGTTTTCTGGTTTGGGTGTTGAATTTTTCTTTTCATTATTGAGTGGGAGTTTCACTTCGTTGTCGGAATTTTTGTTGTCACACATCTTTATGGCGCTCTTGACATGGGTGCTCTCGCTAACCTGGAGTACTTTGGAGGTAACTTTATTACCTTGGAGTGCACTTAGTACTTGATCTGATTCTATCACTATGAGTAATAATGGTTGTTGGAAGTGTTAATCATATGACTGAAAGAATTGTTATCGCTGTTAATTTATCAGGATATGGGTGGGATTGGATGAATTTCATAGATAAGTGATGAAAAGTTATAATATATATTATCTGGGTGAATGTGGAGATAGTATATTCCTGACTCTCTTTTCTCTCTAATAGTGTATTTTCTTTAATATGTCTAGGCATCGAAATTCTTGGCCGCCATGTCGAGTCTGTTGGATGTGAGAGTACCCTCTCTTGCGCTCGCATATTTCATATTGGCTCGTGTTTAAGGAACGCTATAAAGACTCAACGCTACGTTTGTGCGAGGCACAATCCTAGTTTCTAGAAAGGAAAATATAAGGACAGCGTGGCCTTTGATTAGGTATTGGTGTGCGTTCATAACCAGAACAGGCCGTATACTGTGACATAGGCTATAGTGGAAAACCATGTGATATAAGTGGGAGGTGTGAAGTATTTTTGTGTTGTTGTGAGCGAAAAATTTACAATATAATTAATACAAAAAGGGATTGCAATGATCTGTTCTTTGTAGTGTGAGTGATCTCTTACAGGAACTCTCTTCGTGCTAGGTAATTACTCTGGTTTCCTTTGTGGCAAGTTATTGTGTGATATTTTCGTTTCTCTTGTGTAGAATTCTAGGGAATTATTGGGCACAATATATATCATTATTTTTAGTGTTAATAGACTTCATCTTTTGCACTTTATAACAACCAAGGACACACCAGCTAAATAGATCTTCCTATAGCCTGGGCACGCAGAAGGTTGTATTTATTAAAATGTTAATCCACAAGATACCTGATAGTATTTGAAATTTATGTCTATATATACAGCATCTCTTTGTCATTATAAATTTCTCTCACACATAATAGATTACATTATTTGATTTGTAACTCTTGAAAGTTAGTTGTTTATTTGGGATTTTTCTTTTTGACACTGGGATTCTTTAGTTTCATATTGGAAATATAAGTAACATAGTTATACATACTGAGTTCTGATGTAAACGGAATTTTCAGCTCAAAATTCAGGATAATGTGGTCTTACGTTGCTTCTCTATAGAAATGAATAAGAGAATATAATGAGTCACTTAGTATGGATATGGCCGAGGCACTTATTTGCTCATATCTCTGAAATTGTAAAGCGCATTAATCAACAATCAATTTTGGGTTTGATTGTATCTTTGTATACTGTGACTATTTGACCCGTTGTATTTTCATTCGTTAAAGAGAAAGGGATATCTTACAATTCTCTGGAGGGTCTCTTTTACTTGAAGAGGTGACTTTGTCGCAGCAGTGTGGGAATTCTTCTACCAAATTTTATATATGGTTGTTGTCAGAGTAACTATGCGGACAGTTGAATAGTTCTGTTCCATAGGTTCTTCTGGGTTCAGTAAGAACGAGTTTCGACTCTTGAACGCGATTCGTAATGGATATATGTTACTTTATTCCATATTTCATTTATTCTCTCTCATTTCTCAGAAGATAGGTAGCATTGTTCATTTAGTTATTCGTTAATGTTAGTTCCGATGTCATGCAAGGTTATCTGACTGGATTAAGATTAACGGATTTTTACTGTCTCGCTTTTTTTCATTTGACAGTTTAGTATTTTGCACTCGAGGTAGGGAATTTCATGAGTGTGCTAGCATATGTTGATTTGCGGTGGTTTTAAATGACTCTAGGCATCAATTGTGGGAACCCTGGGGGCATTGATGTTATACTTATTAAGATTGATCAAACCTTTCATACAACTGGGAATCTCTGCTTGATGAATTAATCCGAAATGATGCAAGGAGAAAAACCACAAAATCATGAACGTTCGGACACTAAAATTATCATGCCAAATTAACAAGTTTTATTTTAAATAGAGGTCTCATAGTTATATTGGTGGAAACGGCAGAGATACTATTGATATTTAGAAATTCCTCGTTACCGTACATGGGCTGTCTTCTAAGGCAGCCACTCTCAGAAGATGAGTACAGCACCTAGCTTCTGGTGAGGTCTTGGAGGAAGAGCTGTAATATGTTAGGGTCTTTTCATCAGGCTCCAGCAGGTGCTGGCAAGGCGAGGATTCTTGTGCACACATAAGTGTGCTGTTTAAATATGTTGAGTTGAAGCAATGGAAGGATAAAAGAGTGCTTGAGGGTTGCTACCGGATGCCAGAACTAAGGTCGTCAAGTGATTCTTGATGTAGTTTGTCTCGAAATACAGAAAACAAAAGGGTTAGTGGACCCTAAGGGCAGAAGAGTAATTACAGGTTAGTTTCTGATTAAAGAACAAAATGGTAGTCAGAGATGCCATATGACTTAACATTGATATATAGTAAAGGTTCCGATAGTTGGGTATATGCGCCAGGTATGGTTTTCTATGTACTGCAACCAACTTGCATATGAAATTGTTTGGAAGAACAATGACATTGAGAGTTTGTCCATTTATACCTGGAATAAACGGCGAGCAAAGAAACCTATGTTGTGGTGAATAAGGGTTACAAGGGTTGCGCCACAAGGCAGCCAGCGAATCCATCTTGAAAACCAGTAAGTGTTTTAATCATAACTACGTTGTAGTAGGATATTTCAAGTTGTTGGTTTCGAAAAGTAATGTGTAAAAAAGAGCATGCGGGCTTTACAAGACCGAAGAAGGCGGAGAGCAGCAGGGGCTACGGGAGTCTTCATTCTGTATCCTGATTTATTGCTAAATAAATAAGTGTGGTTCCTTATCGTGGGCTTGACCACTCTGAAAATAGTTAGAATGATCACTCTTGCTGGAGAGCTCATTACTCCAAAATAGAAGCCGTTTCTCTATATACTATTTGTAGGCTGTCGCGTGTAATCAGAAAGAGTTATAGCTCTATTACTATGATGGGAATGAAAGAGCTCGAGCTTAGAAATTATCTCAATAAAATTTGAAGAGGAGATGGTCCTAGGATACATCGCGGAGGGCTGCTCACTGAAAGAGATCTGAGTATCAGACATCGAACACTCGATCGACACACACTGCTTTTACGCAGAGAGGGAGGAAATATTTCGGCTTATAGTAGTTGTAGGCATCAAATAAAAGCTATACAGCACGTCGGGCCATACCTCTTACTTCGGTGAGCATGTTCGCATGGGCAGACCAAACCAGAAAGGACGTTATAACACGCCTCTTGCTTGCATAAGGTGTATAAATCTCGTTCATAGGAGGTAGAAGCTGAGGGGGACCAAGTCTGTGTAAAAATGGGCGTATGGTAATGTGGCAGTTGGAATCGTCGATTAGGGGATTTGCGACCACTAAAGGAGGAGAAAGAATCCGCGGTGGGATAAGCTTGGGCGCTATGGGATTTTCTTTGTCGGTTAGATGGCTTACATAAGAGAAATAGGGGGAGAGTATTGTGCCTCGTTGGGAGATATTAGGGAATGGTGAGACAGGTGTTTTTTTAATTGGTGTTCGTTAATTACGATCGAGCTCAGATGGATTGGCTTGGAGACGGGTTAAGTCATATTGTCATATATGTGGGCCCTTGGATAAGTCAACAATAAGAGGAGAAAGCTAGACCAAATTAAGGAAATGATAGGAGCTCTATGGGGTAGGTCTAGCTTGAGGAATGTTATCTAATGGGCTGAATTTGTTTACGCATAAGTATCGAAGAAGGAATGTGAGAATTTGGAAGGGGTACTTGGCTGCCAGAGCACATGCTCTACGCGCGTTGAGTTAGTCTCCTTTTAATATTGAGTAAAACTTTCTTAGACACAGATATATGCCTTTGGCTGTATGCATACCCACTTGATTGTATGAATGGTGAAAGATAAACTCTACCTAGACATTTTTAAAATAACATAATTTATGGGAGTAAGAGTTTCACACTATAATATCACTTGGGCACAAGTCCCATGGCACAGGAAAAGCTAGTCGTGCTACTTGAATTCTTCTAATGATATTGACACAGGGGTCTTGTGGATTAAGGAATATTCCAAAATCATACGTTCGCATTAGTTTATAATCATTGCGATATAGGTTTCACTTTGCAGGGAGACCACACGCGCGACTACGTTCTGGGTTCACTTAGCCCTTGTGATAAGAGCGCTGTCGCCCAATCTCACTAATAGTGATAACAAGGGACACATCCTGGTTCCATGGGGTCAGAAAGACATTATCATTATTTGATAGGGGGTTTGAAATGAACTATGCAATGACTTGATTCTGTGCATAGTAACAAGATTTTAGCTGGATACTGATGGATTTAAGGTCGACGCGCTCTACTGTTGGATCATAGATAGATGAGTCTGCTTGTGCCGACTTGTGCCAGAGGTGCAATGTTTGTCTTCTCGAGTCGGGATCTCCGTCCATAGAAATAGGATAGTTAGTTGGTAGAGCTTTTGGCTTTGTCTCGTGCTTCCTCACTGTGTGATGTTTATTTGCCCATTTGAAGGATGCATGCGTGCTTTGCATGAATTAATATTGTAATTTGAAGTGATTGCAGGGGGAGTTGATTCAACCTTATGGTGCTATAGAACTTTTTTTCTGGGTATTACAGTAGCCTCGCTTTTCACTTGAAAAAAAATATATGAAGGTAAAATTCTAGAGTTTTTTTCCTTCTCACTGTTTTTTTAGATGGAATGCACAGTGTTCCGTCCTAAGAAGCTGTTCTTTGTGTTCCAATTATAAGTAACATGAAGCACAGATGACATGTCTCCTCTGTTCTGCAACTTTCTCTGCTAAATGCATGCTTCTTAAATCTTTACCTCCCAGTCTTCCCTTCTCTATTTATCCTGCAATGTGTTAGAACACAGTTTCTATGCATTCTGTTCTTTTCAAAACAGACAATCATGTGTGGCCCAGATGTCCTTTATTACCACAGTTTTAGCATTTTGAAGTACTATTTAATTAGCTGGTATTTTCCTTTTGTTATTTGTTTGCCTCAAACATATCCACATGTTTCTGATCTCACTTCAGTATATTTTTTTCTCTTTGTTTCTGTGGTAACTTTAGCATTTTTCAATTACTTCCTGTTTCTTCCTCAAGTTCCGTTTATAGGCCTTTCATTTCTATGACTATATGACTTTCTGATTTCATATGTATAGCTTGTGTCTTTACTTCTTAAGGATAAATGACATTAACTAATTATTTTGAGATTATGAACTGTTATTTTGCATGTTGTCTCATAGCTTGATGGTGTGTTTTCACTGTAATCAATGGCATTTATCTTTTGATGTGGTGTGTATTCATCTTTTTTAGGTAGTTTCAAATACAGGAACATCACTGGCTTATTTCTGAATGCAATTCATCAATGAATGATCCTTAGTTTTCAGGAAAGTATTTTATAAGAGTATCAAGGGAAATGAGGACCAGCATAAATACTGTCTGGAACACACACTTCTACTTTCTTGGTTATCATTCATTTTTATGCTGAAAACACAATTTCCCTCCACTTTTGTTCTTTAATAGACTCACAGGCCTCCCAGAAATTGCTAATCTTAGGTACTCTGTTTTGTTGTTTGACACCCCCTTCACACACACACAGACACAGACACAGACAGACAGACACACACACACACACACACACACACACACAGACACAGACACAGACACAGACACACACACACACACACAGACACACACACACACACACACACACACACACACACACACACACTTTACTTCCCTCTGTACAGTCTCTGAGCTAAGAAACCAAATCGTAAATAAAACAAAATACTATCAGTTGATTTTTCTCGTATTTTCTCTACCTCATCATTCCAAATTAGGTATCTTCCTGCATTTTCCACAGGAAATTTGCGACAGATATAAAAGTAGGTTTAATTCCCATGAATAAGCTATAGTACTGTTGCCTTGCATTAAGGTTGGTAGCTTTCAGAACATATTACTTAGCTAAAAAGCAACCAACATCAACTCTCAGCAAGTCCCTCATCTAAGTCCAGGATCCGGCACTGGTAAGCATGCTTAATAGTCTGAGGTTTGTAGTTCTTACAGTTTCTCTGTATCAGAAGAGCTGTTTTTCCTTACATTCTTTCTTTTACGTTGTTGGCCATGAGTTTTGAAAGAAAACAGTTAAGTAGTCTTCTTACCCTTTTCATTTTTATCACAATTTGTTTTAATATTTTATCTATTATATAAATAATTACATTTTATCATATATAAACATTTCCTTAATATTCTGTTAGTGCTAATATATCACGTGCCTTTCTAAAACCAGAAGTAATTTTTAAAAATATTTAAGAACAAATAATGTTTGTTTTTAATGTTTGAACTTTCTGACAAATTTGCCTAAGTTTAAATGTTGTAAATGCATTTACTTGTATATACACTTGGACCTGTAAGAAAATAAAATTTTCATTTACTATGTTAAGATTTTAATTAAAATTTTTTGTTAATGATGTTCTATTGAGTTTTTCTTTTTTTTTTTTTTTTGGCTTCTGTGGTGACATGTTTATATATGGTCACCATTTTTTTTTTTTTTTTGGTTTTTTTGAGACAGGGTTTCTCTGTGTAGCTTTGCGCCTTTCCTGGAGCTCACTTGGTAGCCCAGGCTGGCCTCGAACTCACAGAGATCCGCCTGGTGCTGCCTCCCGAGTGCTGGGATTAAAGGCATGCGCCACCAACGCCCGGCTAATGGTCACCAATTTTTATAAGCCACTCATCTTTCTTTAATAATTTTCTTTCACTTTAGTTTTGATTTAATTAGTTCCAGATTCCTATCTAATTACACTTTACAAAATTTCTCTTCCATATTGGTAGTTGAGTAGATGTTTACTTTTCTTTCTTCTTTCTCTTCCCAATTCTCAAAGCAAGATTTTATTTCAGTTAGCTTAACTGGGCTGAACACACTTCCAAGCATAAAGTACACCACAGTGTGTCTTCACCTGCAAGTGTAAGGACACAGTTAAAACAGACGACTTTATATACATTGTTTACAGCAGCCACAGAGAAGCTCAGAGAACATTTTCTCAATTTAAGCTGTGGGCTTATTGAAACAATCCTCTTCCGCTTTGTTCACTGCAGGAGCTCATGGCTCCTTTGAAAAACCCAATATCCTTTCTATCTTGGTGCTCAGTGTTTACCATATCTCTTCCTGAGAAGATAGGTGCTCTCCAGGGGACCGGAAAAAAAAATCCAACAGGCCAGAAGCAGGGCTGCTTTCTACTTTAGCTGAGGCTGTGGACTTAGGAAGGCTAAAGAATCTTGATGTTGCCTAAACTCATCTTTTTAAAAGTCTTATTTTTTTACACTTATTTTGTATGAATAGTATCTTCTAATGTGGCTGGTGAATGAACTACTAGCAATTATCAATTTTTTTTCTTCTTTTGCAGGGAATAGAACATGTAATTCCTCAGTTTAGCCCTGGATGTAGGTAACTTGTGTGTTCCAACTAATTTTATAACCCATTTTCCTCCAGATATTGTAGGGATAAGCCTGAGAGAAAGTCAACAAATGGTTCAACATAGGTGGAACCTTTGCAGGAAATCTTAAAACTCACGAAGAAAATACTCTTGCTTTCAAGATAGTTCATAGAATCATTTGCTCTCTTAAATGTTTTTCTTTATAAACTCTTTGAATCTCTTTGGAACAAATTCAATTTTAGTCTCATATAAATGTGTGTTCTTCCTCATGACATATAGACTTCATTTATTTTTCCTTATCTCGAGGCTTTCATGAAAATCATCCTGACTATGACCATGCTTTTGCCTTCAAATATTTTGAATTATCTCATTAAAATTTGAGTGAATATTATCCTAGTCTTATGTTAGGTTTTAGCTAGTACTTATGACATGTTTCTATTTTTTTAATAATACCCTATATTTTGTTTTCATGTAGGCATGTTTGGCACAATTGATCTCAAACATTTCTCCATTATTTCTCTTTAGTTTTCGCACTATACCTTTCTTCCTTTTGACATACATCAAGAGGAAGCTAAATTTAAAAAAATTCATGACACAGAACATCCAGGAATTTGGGGACACTATAAAAGACCAATCTAGGAAAAATAGGAATAGAAAAAGGAGATAAACTCCAGGTCAAAGGCATAGAAAACGTTTTCAACAAAAATGGAAGAAAAATTTTCTAAACTAAAGAAAGAGATATCTATCAATGTACAATAAACATACAGAACACCAAAAAGGACAGGACGAGAAAAGAAGACCCCATCCTCACATAATAATCAAAACACTAAACACAAAACACAAAGAATGAATATTGAAAGTTGTATGTGAAAAAGACCAAGTAACATATAAAGTCAAACCTACTAGAGTAACACCTGACTTCTCAATGGAGAATCTAAAAGTAAGGACATAGGACAGATGTTCTACAGATGCTAAGAGACACAGATGCTAGACCAGACTATTATACCCATCAAAATTTTCAATCATGATAGATGGAGAAAATAAGACAAAAACCAAAATTAAGGAATAGCTAGCTATAAATCCAGCCCTACAAAAGGTGTTAGAAGAAAACTCCAACCTAAACAGGTTAACCATACCTAAGAATACTCAAGGAATAAACAATAACAGACTAGAAAAACAGGGGAAACACTCCCACCACCACTACCACCACAACATAATAGGAATCAACAAACACTGCTCATTGATATCTCTCTACACCATTGCTCTCAATTCCCCAATAAAAAAACACAGACTAACAAAATGGATGGGAAAACAGGATCCATCCTTCTGCTGCATGCAATAAATACACCTTAACATCAAGAATAGCCATCATTTTGGAGTAGAAAGAAGAAAAAGGATATTCCATGCAAATGTACCTAAAAAGCAAGTTGACATAGGCATTTTAATACCTGACAAAATACAATTAAAGCAAAAACTCATCAGAAGAGATAGAGAAGGAAATGCTATATTCATCAAAGAAAAAATCCACCAACAGGACATTACAATTATTAATATCTATGCCCCCCAAACAAGGATACCCAGGTTCTTAAAAGAAACACTACTACACATCAAGTCAAGTATTGAACCTTACACACTGATAGTGAGAAACTTAAAACCCCACTCAAGCTAATGGGTGGGTCATCTAGACAAAAATCTAAACAGAGATATGCTAGTGATAACTATCATTATAAACCCAATGAAACTAACAGATATTTACAGAACATTTCACCCAAACACAATATACTATACCTTCTTCTCAGAACCTTGTGGAACTTTCTTCAAAGTTGAACACATAGTAGAACACAAAGCTAGTCTTTACAGAGAAAAGAAAACTGAAATAACACCCTGCATTCTATCTGACCATCACAAATTAAAGCTGGATATCAACAACAACAGAGACAAGAGAAAAGTCACGAACTCAAAGAAACTGAACAACTCTCTACTGAATGAAAAATAGGTAAAGACAAAAGTTAAGAAAGTAATTAATTGAATTGAATAAAAATGAATACCATCATACTCAAATTTATGGGCACAACAAAGGTGATTCTTAGAGGCAAATTAATAGTACTGAGTACCTACATAAAAAATATTGCAAAAATCTCATATTAGTAACTTAGCACACTTGAAAACTCTAGGACATAAAGAATAACACTCACAAGGAGTAGATGGCAAGAAACAACCAAACTTGGGCAGAAGTCAATAAAATAGAAACAATAGTCAATGCAAAGGATCAATGAAACAAAATATTGGTTCTGTGATAACATCAATAAAATTGACAAATATTTATATAAATTCACTAAAAAGACAGAGAGAGTATCCAAATTTTAAAAACCATAAGTGAATTGAGCATGTAACAACAGACACCAGTGGCATCCAGAGAATCATAAGGATGTATTATAGTAGGAATCTTAAAAAGTTCTTATTAATAAAATCAAACCTGAGGCCAGTTATTGGGGTGAATGCTGGAAGATCAGAGAGATAGAACAAGCCACAGTACCAGTTCCTCAGCTGAACCTGTTTCCTCAGACTGGAAGCTTCTGAGTCCTCATCCAAATGGATCTCAGCTGAACTGTACTGCTCAAAGCCTAAAAGCTTACCCAGCTAAAAGCTTCTAGTTTCTTGTCTTCACACCTTATACATCTTTCTGCTTTCTACCATCACTCCTTAGGATTAAAGGTGTGAGTCACCATGCCTGGCTATTTCCAGTGTGGCCTTGAACTCACAGAGATCCGTGCCTCCAGAAGGTTAGGATTAAAGGTGGGAGTGCCACCATTTTCAAGCCTCTGTATCTAGTGGTTGTTCTGTTTTCTGACCCCAGATAAGTTTATTGGGGTGCACAATATTTGGGGGAACACAATAACACCACAACATACTTTAAAAATCCATAGTACAACAATCTGGAAAAAGTTAAGGAAATGGATAATTTTCTTGATAAGTACTACTTACCAACATTAAATTAAGATCAGATAAACAATTTAAATAGACCTACAATCCCTAGTGAAATAAAAGGAGTCATTAAGAATCTGCTAACCAAAAGAAGCCCAGAACTAGATTGCTTTAGGACAGAATTCTACAGGACTTTCAAAGAAGAGTTAATGCCAATACTTCACAACTCAAATTATTCCACAAAATAGAAATAGAAAAAACATTGCTCAGATTGTTTTATGAGGCCACAGTTACCCTGAGACCCAAACCACATAAAGACCCAACAAAGTAAAAGAATTCCTGTGGGATGATTTGTATGTCCTGTGGGAGCCCTTCTTGGGTTCTTTGTGGCGTTACCCAGCAGGTCCGTATAGAGGATGATTAGGACCATGGGCCTGAGTGCAGGTGTTTGAGATGGTCTGCACTTGGCTGTGCTGGGGGATGGTCTGTATGTCAAGTTGTTCTGATTGGTTAATAAATAAAACCTGATCGGCCGTGGCTAGGCAGGAAAGATAGGCGGGACTAGCAGAGAGGAGAAATGAAAGGACATAAAGGCAGAAGGAGACGCTGCAGCCGCCGCAATGACCAGAGATGCTGCAGCCGCTGCAATGACCAGAGACACTGCAGCCGCCACCATGATAAGAAGCATGTGAAGGTGCCGGGAGCCACAAGCCACGTGGCAAGGTATAGATATATGGAATGGCAACGTATAGATTTGTAGAAATGGATTAATTTAAGATAAAGGAACAGTTAGCAAGAAGCCTGCCACGGCCATACAGTTTGAAAGCAAAATAAGTCTCTGTGTTTACTTGGTTGGGTCTGAGAGGCTGTGGGACTGGCGGGTGGCAGAGATTTGTCCTGACTGTGGGAAAGGCAGAAAAACTCAAGCCACAAATTCCAGAACAATCTCCCTTATGAACATAGATGCAAATAAAAAATTCTTACACACTGAAATCTAAGAGCTCATCAAAAAGATAATTCACAATGATCAGTAGGCTTTATTCCTGAGATGCAGAAATGTTTAACATAAATAAACTGATAAATGTAATCTACAATATAAACAAACTGAAAAGCAAAAACTGCGTGACCATCCCAAAAGATGCAGATAAAGCCTTTGACAAAATCCAGTACACCCTCGAGGGAAGAGAGCTTAGGGGAGCAGGAGATCCCAGCTGGATCAAGAACAGAGAGGGAGAACAAGGAAAAAGAGACCATGATAAATGAAGACCCCATGGGAATAGGAAGAAGCAAAGTGCTAGAGAGGTCCCCAGAAATCCACAAAGATACCTCCACAATAGACTACTGTCAATGGTCGAGTCAAAGCCCGAACTGATCTACTCTTGTGATGGGATGGCCAAATACCCTAACTGTCATGCTAGAACTCTCATCCAATGACTGATGGAAGCAGATGCAGAGATCCATGCCCACACCCCAGGTGGAGCTCCAGGAGTCCAATCTGCAAGAAAGAGGAGGGATTATATGAATGAGAATTGTTGAGACCATGATTGGAAAAAGCACAGGGACAAATAGTCAAACTAGTGGAAACACATGAACTATGAACCAATAGCTAAGGAGCCCCCAACTGGATCAGGCCCTCTGGATAAGAGAGACAGTTGATTAACTTGAATGGTTTGGGAGCCCCCCAAGCAATGGGACTGGGACCTGTCCTTAGTGCATGAGTTGGCTGTTTGGAACCTGGGGCCTATGCAGGGACACTTTGCTCAGCCTGGGCAAAGGGAGGAAGGGACTGGACCTGCCTGGACTGAATCTACCAGGCTGAGCTGAATCCCCAGGGGAGTCCTTGCCCTGGAGGAGATGGGAATGCGGGACGTGTTGGGGGGGAGACTGTGGGGAGGGGCTGGAGGAGGGAGGACAGGGGAATCCGTGGCTAATATGTAAAATTAAATTAAATTATAAAATAAATATAAAAACAATTACTTATTTGAAATAAAATAGCTATCATAAAAAAAAAACCTCCTAGAGAGATTAGGGGAGCAAGGAACATATCTCAACACAGTAAAGGCAATTTATAGAAGTTCCATAGCCAACATCAACTTAAAAAGAAAGAAACTCAAAGCAGTTCCACTAAAATCAGGAACAAGATAAGGTTGTCCAAACTCTCAAACCCTATTCAATATAGTACTTGAAGTTTTAGCTAGAGCAATACAACAACTGAAGGAGATCAAGAGGATACAAATTGGAAAGGAAGAATTTAAAGTATCTTTATTTGCAGATGTTATGATAGTATACATAGATGAACCTAAAAATTCCTCTGAGAAACTCCTACAGCTAACAAACAATTTCAGCAAAGTAGCTGGATACAAATTTAATCCATAAAATCAGTAAACCTTCTATATATAAATAACAAAGTAAGAAATAAATCAGGGAAACAATACCTTTCATAACAGCCTCAAATAATAGAAAATATCTTAGAGTAACTCAAACCATACAAGTAAAAGACTTGTATGATGAAAACTTTAAGAAATAAAAGAAGATGCCACCTGTGGCTGTGTTGGTGTCTGAGGGCCACACTGCCACTGGGGCTATGCCCATCTGGGTGGCCTTTATGGCCATCTGAGGCCATGTTGACATCCAACCCAGGCTGCTGCCAAGGACCACATCTGGGTCTGTGGTCCTACTGCAGCCAGCATCTGTTTTGAAGTCCATGACCCATGTTGCCACCGGGGCCATGTGAAGGCCTGAGGTCTGGGCCACAACATAGCCTTGTTGGAGTCTGAGGGGTCATACTTCAGCCAGGGCCATACAGATCTGAGTGGCCTGAGCTGCTTCCTGATGCCATGGTGACATCCAGGCCAAAGCTGTAGCTGAGGGCCATGTCTTGGTCCATAGCTCTACTGCAGCCAGGGTCTATGCTGATGTCCGAGGTTCCTGTTGTCACCAAAGGTCAAATAGAACCTCAGGATCAGGGTTGCAACCTGTGGCCTTGTTGTCTGGGGACCATGTCACCACCAGAGCCATCTTGACTTGAGTGGCATGTTCTTCCACCCAGAGCCAGGATGTTGTCTGGTTGGAGCTGCTGCCTAGGGGCATGTCTGGATCCATGATACTGCTGCAGCTTGGGTCTGTGTTGATGCCTATGCCCCATGTCACCTCAAGCAGCATAGGAACCATGTATGATGAAATCAGAGGGTCATGCTGAGCCAGCCTGCCCTTAGCTGGCCTAGGAAAGCTGGTCCTGCCCCTCACTGGGGCCAGAGAATGAGAAGCCTTGGAACATTCAGCCCTCAATGGGATGTGGGGATGTCTCCATCAAATTTCTCCCCTTAGGCAGCTCTGAGGAAGAGAAGGCAGAAAGAATATTAGAGCCAGAGGAGATGGAGGACACCAAGAAAACAAGGCCTTCTAAAATCAACATAATCAAACCACACAGGAACTCACAGTGAATGAGGCATCATGCCCAGGGCCTACACAGGTCTGCACCAGGCTCTTTTCATATTTATTATAACTTCTTGTTTAGTGTTTTTGTGGGATTCCTGATTGTACAAATGAACAGGTCTCTGTTTCTTGTGCCTTATCTTGTGTCTTCTCTTTGTTTTGTTCAATTCCAATGTGTGAGTCTTTATCTTATTATATTTTATTATTATTCCTTAGAAGCCTGTTTGTTTGCAAATGATACACAGAAAGGGAGTGGATTTGGATGTGAGGGGAGGTGGGAACACATGGGGGAGGAGTAGAGGGAGGGAAAAAATCTAATCATGATATATTGTGTAAGCAAAACAAATCTATTTCAATAAAAAGAACTAAAATAAAATACCCATGGAATATAGCATGACTCTCAACCTCTAAGTATAAGAAGGATTGATTTATGTGTTATAGTAAACCACTTTTCATTCAAACTCTCCTTCATTCATTCAGACAGAAAGTAGCATGTACTTTCTTCTGAAACATCAATGTGCAGAATGTTTTAATGCGATTATTAGACATTTATACAACGACATAAAATATATTTAACAATAGGATTATATCACATAATAAAACTGATCTACAGTCATTCACTGTGGCCTCAACTTTTGTTTTTTTTTTTTTGTTGATTATCCCTCCCTTCATGTTACATCTCCTTTAGACCAAATTAAACTGACTCCTGCTGTAGAATAACCCTTTTGTACACTGTGAAAATTTGTTGCTCACAATGATTTAACAAAAAGTTGATTGGGCAGTAGCCAGATGGGAATTATTGGCAGGAGAACCAAAGCAGGAGAATGATGGGAGAAGGGTGGAGTCAGAAAAGACATCCAGGAAGCAGGATGTGTAGAAAATGAGTTAACAATCCATGAGCCACATGACAAAGCATAGATAAGAAATATGGGCTAATTTAAATGTAAGAGTTAGCTAGTAACAAGCCTGAGCCATCAGCTGAGCATTTATAATTTATATTAAGTCTCCCTTAATATAAGTTATTCGGGAGTCAGTTATTTGGGAAGCAGCTGCAGTTTATTTGGGAGCAGGCAGTCAGGACAGGAAAACTCTGCCTACAAACTCCAAGATGGAATAACTTCCTTCAAATAGAGTGTATCCTGCCTAGATTATAGTTGATATGAGAAAGGAAAAAAGTGGCATTATAATTAGAGCATTGTAGGGTAATTAATACTGTTGTTGTACTCAGAGTCCCCCAAAGACCACTGAGAGACCAAATCCAATGCAAAAGCAAACAGTCTTTGTACTATGAGTTAACTCAGGACTCTCCATCTGTCTGATGCAGCAGCAGAGCAGGAGAGACCCTGAGTAGCAATGGGGCAGGGTTTTTAAAGCAAAGGGGCTTGGGGTCTACAGACTTCATAGGAACAGACTCAGGATTGGTTTGTGCCAGTGACAATCATGTTAGTAACATTTAATTGGCTAGGGTTAGTTGGGGGTTACAGTTATTCATTTTTGGGCAGGCCTGGACAAGTCCCAGGCTTTGTCCTCAGCTGCCATGGAGGCTGGCTGGCTGGCCCAACACATTCACATTGACCCATACACATAGCTCTAAGTTGGTGAGGAATCCCAGATAGTAAACAATTGACTGAACCTTGAGCAGTCAGAGTATGAGTACATGCAGAAAGGGAGCTACTGCAAGGACAATGTCTTTTGTTCATGACCCTCCCAGAAACTGCTTGCTCAAGTCCCAGGAAACTGAAATTGAGGCCTGATCTCTGAGAGAAGACTGAGCAAACTGTTACAGCATCTGCTTGGTCCTTTCACTATCAAATACAGGGTTAGCTCACCCTCATCCTTATTAACACTCTAATATTGCTTTTTTTGGGGGAAGCAGTAATAAGAACAAGTTTAATATTAGATATTAGTCACACTTGTGAGCAAAACCCACTCATTTAATTGCATAATAAACTAAAAGTTAGGTATTATCATTTCCTTTCCACAGGGAAGGGAACTTGGACAGACTTGTCCAGTCTCACTCTCAAGAAGTAGTTGATAGGCCTGGGAGATAATCCAGACAGTGAACTGTTTTCTATGCACAATCACATGAAGATTCAAGTTCACATCCCTACATCATGTGAGGTGCACATGCCTGTAACTCTAGTCCTAAGGAGGCAAAGGTAGGAGGATCCTTGAGTTTATGTGTAAGCCAGTATTTCCTAATTTATGAGTGCCAGGTTCAGTTAGAGACCCACTGTGGAATAATCCTTTAGTACATTGCAAAAATGTGTTGCTCTCATTGTTATGAAAAAGCTGATTGACCGATAGCTAGGCAGGATTTTGGGGGCAGGAAAAATGCTGGGAAGAAGAAGGGTGGAGTCGGAGGAGTCAAGAGCCAGACACAGAGGAAGCAGGATGTGTACAAAATGAGGTAACAAGCCATGAGCCACATGGTAGAACTTAGGTAAGAAATAGGGATTGATTTAAGTTGTAAGAGTTGGCTGGAGACAAGCCTAAACTATTGGTCAAGCATTTACAATTAATATTAAGCCTTTTTGTGGTTATTTGGGAGCAGCTGCTGAGATACAGAGAAACCTCTATCTGCAGAGACCCTGTCTCAAAGAATAAGGTAGAGAGTGATAGAAGAAGACACATGCCATTGACCTCTTGTCTCCACATGTACATACGTACATATGTTCTCCCCCTCTCTCTCCTGCACACACACACACACACACACACACACACACACACACAAACATACACATACACACACTGAACAAACATATTTTTATGTATTCACTATACACATGTACATGCATACAAAGTATTTGAGCCAGAGTTTGAATCTCTACCTTAAAGAGCTGTTCTTTACCATTGTATGTGCTACAAATCTGAGGAGCTACTAATAACTTTCAGGCTAGTTTTGATGTTACAAATCCCATAATTACTGACCATCAAATTTTATGAACAAGATCCAATATATTCCTCATAGTTCCACTATTCATATTGAAGATTTAAATTTTAAGGGAGTAAATAAAGGAAGGTTACTCACATTGACTTATGACTCAGTTTCCTTTTTTAATATTCTTTTCTCTGAATTTCAAAGGGATAATATTCAGATAATAAAACAGATTTCTATTGAAAAAGATTAGCATACCATTAGCTGTATACCTGTGTCTTATACCTGGTTGCATTTATATTCTATGTTGGTGGACTACTAGAATAAATGCCCAGAGAATTTTGGATTTTATGGAGTTGTATAACCAAGGAAGCAATAGATCATTTAAAAGCTGAGACTATAATTTGAAATGTGTCTCCTTCTTAGTTTACATGGTAAGTGGAATTGTTACAAGGTAAGAAGAGTTTAAGAGAAACAGCTATTAAATCAGACATAAAATTTTTTGTAAGAATTATATTAACACAAGAATCACTTATAGGACTAACAGCAACACTAATTATAAGATTTGCTGGCTTGGTATTCATAAATGATGGAAATGTAATACTAAGTTAAAAGGCACAAATGAGTTCTAAAAATGTAAACTTCAATCCTTGAGTTTCATCAAAAAGGTTTGAGTGTGCTGAACTAAAACTTGGATTTCAAATTTTTAGGATAGTTTGATCAGTATTGTTGCAATTAAAATGGCATGAGTGGAAAGATTCACCATCAGAGTTTGGCCACTGATACGGAAGTGGTTTTAATTATGACTGAGTCTTGCTTAAAATTGAACATTTAGAAAAATAGTTATCACCAAATGCATGACTAATTCCATAATTTGTGAATCTTTCATTTACTCAATGAAGTGCATTAAAGTCTGATGTTGGTAGATGAATTTATAAACATCAGGAAATGGACAAAATTATAGTATTATAAAAAATAGTTTGAATAAACTTCCAACAGAATAGAGCCAGTGACTGCTGAGACAGACCATGGCAGATATGCAATGATCAGTTATATGAAAATTTCTTTGGAAAGAGATTGTAAATGCACATGATTCTGAATCAGAACCATATAGAAACTCACATTATAAATTCTTTGAAAACAAGTATAGTCACATAGCAAGACACCTTTTATATATCTGCACATTAGTTTGTGTCTTCCATTGTATAAGAAATTGCATTGTCATCATTTTTACTTCTTACCACCATTTAACTAACCCACCCCTGAAAATGGTTTACTTACAAGACCATTGATTTAAGTACAGCAACATGATATTTAAGTACCAAGCATAAAGTTCTCTCTTTATACATAAATGCTTTTTGGTCAACAAGTTAAGAAGCCATCATTTATTTACCATTATACAGCTAAATTACTATGTTCAGGTCCTGGTAGGATTGTGTACTCCAACAATGAGAGTGACTCAGATTTTTTATCTGGCCCCATAAACCAGCATGTTCTTCTGAGAGAATGACTAAGGGTCTTTGCTTAGTCATTTAATTGCATAGTGCTCGTGAAAGTACAGGAGATTTTTCCTATTCCTTTACAAATATTGTTAGGTTGGGTTTTCCAAGATAGAGTACATAGACTTTCCTGTGTTGTACTTATTTCTTCCACAAGAAGGTTCGTGTTTATATTCTTTTGTTAATTAGAGTTTTGAAGAATCCACAAACATTTAAAAAATGGCTTATATGAAGATGCAAGAAGAAGAAAATACATGAAACAGTCTATCCTAGGAGCAAATGTCTCCTTATTTTAACCTTGGAGAAAAAGTAGTTGTACTTAAAATTTGCACGTTCTATTAGTTTCTTTTCCATTGCTGGGATAAAACACCATGACCAGTGAAACTTATACAAGAAAAGGTTTATTTGTGTTTACAGTTCCTGGAAGATAAGGGCTGCAAGACAGCATGGTATGAGAGCAGCAAGCTGACAGCTCACATCTTGAGTATAAGCACGAAGCAGAGAACATCTGGAAATCACAGCAGATCTTTAAAGCTGGCCTTCAGTGACATAATTGATCGAAGAAGACCATACCTCCTAAACCTTCCCAAACTGGGCCACCAACTGAGGACCAAGTCCCCAAGAACTGTAAGTTCAACATTTTCTTTTATAAGAAGCTCATCCCAAACCAGGCAGTAGTGGCACACACCTTTAATCCCAGCACTCGGGAGGCAGAGCCAGGCAGATATCCGTGAGTTCAAGGCCAGCCTGGGCTACCAAGTAAGTGCCAGGAAAGGCGTAAAGCTACACAGAGAAACCCTGTCTCAAAAAAACAAACAAACAAACAAACAAACAAACAAACAAAAAGCTCATTCCAGTTTCCTGTAGTGTTTTTGGTTGCACTTAATCATATTCTCCAAGGCATAAATGAACTCAGCAGTGAACTGGCTGGATCATAAGTGAACTGTAAAGGTAACAGTAAGTTAAGAATTTTGGTTTTGGGGAGTTTGGATATCAAATAATTTAATGGCAAAAATTGTTGCAAATAAAAGAAAAATGCAGACACACATAAATGTATTATATACTCTTAACTATAAACCACAAATGTTCACATGTATATTTTTTATAATAAACTTTATAAAATAAGTTAAAATATTAGATTACTACAAGAGTTTTTACCATGTAGCAAAGACAAATATTACATTCATTTATAGAAATAGGACCCAAAATAATGAATAAAGACTTAACATGAAAATATATTCAGGAAAAAAGCAGTAGTCCAGAGACTGATAGTTAATCTCAATAAACATACATGATTATATTTAATGTAGGTATTTCATAGTGATATAGATAGGTTTAAATCACATATAAAAATAACTGTCTAGTACCAGCTGTTATTTAACTGTAGAGAAGGAACATTGATATTCACTGTTCAGAAGAATAAATCTTGTGTCATCTTTCAAAGAATAGTTCAGTAATATCTATCATTTATATGTACATGCTCTGATCAGAATGCTTGTGAAGGTACAAGAAGCTTACAGAACCTCAAATAGACTGGACCAAGAAAAAAAAGTCCTCTTAACATAATAATCAAAACACTAAATTTACAGAATAAAGAAAGAATATTAAGAGCTGCAAAGGAAAAAGACCAAGTAACATATAAAGGCAGACCTATCAGAATCACATTCAACTTCTCAATGGAAACTTTGAAAGCCAGAAGGTCCTGGACAGATGTTTTGCAGACACCAAGAGATCACAGATGCCAGCCCAGACTACTATACCCAGCAAAACTTTCAATCACCATAGACAGAGAAAACAAGACATTCTATGACAAAACCAGATATAAACAATACCTATCCACAAACCCAGCACTACAGAAATTACTAGAAGGAAAACTCCAACTCAAAGCAGTTAGCTACACCCACAAAAACACAGCCAATAGATAACCTCCCACCAGGAAATCCAAAAGAAGGAAAGCACACACAAACTACCACCACCACTAAAAACAAAACAAAACAAAACATGCCAGGAATTAATAACCACCTGTCATTAATATCTCTTAATATCAATGGAATCAATTTGCCTGTAAAAAAGACATAGGTTAACAGAATGGGTATGAAGAAAACAGGATCCATCCTTCTGCTGCATTCAAGAAACACACTTCAAACTCAAAGACAGACATTACCTCAAAGGAAAGGATTGGGAAAAGATTTTGATTTGGAAAATCAAATGGATCTAAGAAACAAGCTGGTGTAGCTATCCTAATATCAAACAAAACAGACTTCAAACTAAAATCAATCAAAGGAGATGGAGAAGGATATTTCATATTCATCATAAGAAAATCCATCAAGATGAAGCCTCAATTCTGAACATCTATGCTGCAAACACAAGGGCAACTACATTTGTAGAAGAAACATTGCTAAAGCTCAAATCACACATCAAAACCCACACACTAAGAGTGGGAGATGTCAACACCCTAACTTCATCATTGGACAGCTCTGCCAGACAGAAAATGAAGAGAGAAGTAAGGAAACTAACAGATGTTATGACTCAAATGGACATAACAGACACCTGTAGAACATTTCAGCCAAACACAAAAGAATATACCTTCTTCTCAGCATCTCATGGAACCTTCTCTAAAATTGACCACATACTCAGTCACAAAGCAAAGCTCAACAGATACAAAAAAATTGGAATAACCTCCTGTATCTTGTCAGATCACCATGGCTTAAAGATAGAATTTAATAACACAAATTTCAAAAAGCCTACAAACTCATTGAAATTGAACAAAGCTCAGCTGAATCACCGCTAGATCAAGGAAGAAATAAAGAAAAAAACTAAAGACTTCATAGAATTCAATGAAAATGAATGCACAGCATATCCAAACTTACAGGACACTATGAAAGCAGTACTAAGAGGAAAGTTCATAGCACTAAAAGTCTACATAAAAAACGTGGAGAAATCTCACACTAGTGACTTAACAGCACACCTGAAAGCTCTAGAACAAAAAGAAGCAAACTCACCCAGGAGGAGTAGATGAAAGGAAATAATCAAACTGAGGGCTGAAATCAGTAAAATATAAACAAAGATAACAATAGAAGGAATCAATGAAATAAAGAGTTGGTTCTTCGAGAAAATCAACAAGACAGATAAACACTATCCAAACTAACCAAAAGGGAGAGAGAGAATATTCAAATTAACAAAATCAGAAATGAAAAAGGGGGATATAACACAGAACAACAGATAATTCAGAGAATCATTAGGTCATACTCCATAAACTTGTACTACACAAGACTGGAAATGTAAAAAAAAAAAAAAAAAAGGATACTTTTCTAGATAGGTACCACCTACCAAAATTAAGTGAAGATCAGATAAACAATTTAAGTATACCTATAACCCCTAAGGAAATAGAAGCAGTCATCAAACGTCTCCCAACCAAAAAAGCCCAGGGCCAGATGGTTTCAACAGAGATTTCTACCAGAATTTCAAAGAAGAGCTAATACCAATATTCCTGAAATTGTTCCACACAATAGGAACAGAAGGAACTTTGCCAAACTCTTTTTACAAGGCTACAGTTATTCTGATACCCAAACCACACAAAGATACAACCAAGGCATAGAATTAAAGACCAATCTCTCTCATGAACATTGATGCAAAAATACTCAATAAAATACTGGCAAACCAAATCCAAGAACACATCAAAAAAAAAAAAAAATCACCCACCATGATTAAGTAGGCTTCATCCCAGAGATACAGGGATGGTTCAACATACAAAAATCAGTCAATGTAATTCATCATATAAACAAACTGAAAGGAAAAAAAACCACACACATACATGATCATCTCATTAGATGCTGATAAAGCCTTTGACAAAATCCAATACCCCTTCATGATAAAGGTCTTGGAGAGATCAGGGATATAAGGAACATACCTAAACATAATTAAGGCAATTTACAGCAAGCTGACACCCACCATCAAACTAAATGGAGAGAAACTCAAAGCAATTCCACTAAAATCAGGCACAAGACAAAGCTCTCCATATCTACTCAGTATAATACTTGAACTTCGGGCTAGAGCAATAAGACAAAAAAGGTGATCAAAAGGATACAAATTGGAAAGGAAGAAGTCAAACTTTAATTATTTGCAAATGATTTGATAGTATACATAAGTGACCCCAAAAATTCTACCAGGAAACTTCTAAAACTGATAAACACCTTCAACATTGTGGCAGGATACAAGCTTAACTCAAAAAAATCAGTAGCCCTCCTATATGCAAATGATAAATGGGCTGAAAAAGAAATTGGAGAACCAACACCCATTACAATAGCTACAAATAACATAAAATATCTTATTTGGTAACTCTAACCAAACAAGTGAAAGACCTGTGTGACAAGAACTTTAAGTCTCTGAAGAAAGAAATTGAAGAAGACACCAGAAAATGGAAAGATGGTTCATGTTTTTAGATAGATAGGATCAACATAGTAAAAAATGGCAATCCTACCAAAAGCAAGCCACAGATTCGATGCAATCCCCATCAAAATCCCAATCTATCCTTCATAGACCTCAGAAGAACAATACTCCACTTCATATGAAAAAAAAAAAAAAAACAGGCTAGTCAAAGCAATCATATACAATAAAGGAACTTCCACAGGCATCACCCTCCCTGACTTCAAGCTCTACTATGGAGCTATAACAATAAAAACAGTTTGGTATTGGCATAAAAACAGACCTATCAATCAATGGAATCAAATTGAAGACCCTGACATTAATCCACACATCTATGAACACTTGATTTTTGACAAAAAAGTCAAAACTGTACAATGGAATAAAGAAAGCATCTTCAACAAATGGTGCTGGAATAACTGGATGTCAACACATAGAAGATTGCAAATAGAGCTGTCATCATGCACAAAACTCAAGTCCAAGTGGATCAAAGACCTCAACATAAATCCAGTTACACTGAACTTGATAGAATAGAAAGTAGAAAGTAGCCTTGAACACATTGGAATAGGAGACTACTTCTTAAATATAACACCAATACCACAGACACTGAGAGCAACAAATAATAAATGGGACTTCCTGAAGTTGAGAAGCTTTTGGAAAGCAAAAGATATGGTCAATAAGAAAAAATGAGAGCCCACAGAACGGGAAAAGATCTTCACTAATTCTACATCTGACAGAGGGATGATCTCCAAAATATATAAATAACTCAAGAAACTAGACCTCAAAATACCAAATAATCCAATTAAAAAATGGGGGTACTGATCTAAACAGAGAATTCTCAACAGAAGAATCTCAAATGGCTGAAAGACATTTAGGGAATCACTCAACATCCCTAGTCTTCAGGGAAATGCAAATCAAAATGACACTGAGATACCATCTTATATCTGTCAGAATGGCTAAGATCAAGAACACTGATGACAGCTTATATTGGAGAGGATATAGAGTAAGGGGACCACTCCTCTACTGCTGGTTGGAGTACAAACTTGTACAGCCATTCTGAAAATCAGTATGGCAGTTTCTCAGAAAATTGGGAATCAATCTACCTCAAGAACCAGCAATACCACTTTTGGGCTTATACCCGAAAGATGCTCAATCATACTACAAGGACACTTGCTCAGTTATGTTCATAGCAGCATTATTCATAATAGCCGGAATCTATAAACAACCTTGATTCCCTTCAACCAAAGAACGGATAAAGAAAATGTGGTACATTTACACAATGGAGTATTACTTAGAGATAGAACACAATGACATTATGAAATTTGTAATAAAATGGATGGAACTAGAAAAAAAATTCTGAGTGAGGTAACCCAGACCCAGAAAGATAAATGTGGTATGTACTCACTCATATGTGGATATTAGATGCAAAGCAAAGCATAACCAGGATATAATTTACAACCCCAGAGAAGATAGGCAAAAAGAAGGCCCCTAAGAGGGACACACATGGATCACCCCAGGAAGGGAAAATAGTTAAGATCTCCTAGGTAAACTAAAAAGGGGGAGTAGAAGCGAGTGGATGGGGTAGGGAACATGAGGGATTTAGATGCTTGAGTTGAGGGAGGGAAGGAGAGGGAGAGCAATGAAAGAGAAATCTTGATAGAGGGACTCATTATAGGCAAGGGAGAAACCTGGTGCTAGGGAATTTACCAGGATTCCATAAGACTGGCCCCAGCTAAGATTCCTAGTAACAGTGGAGAGGGTGCCTGAACTAGCCTTCCCCTGTAATCAGATTAGTGAATACCCTAATTGTCATCATAGAACCTCCATCCAGTAACTGATGGAAGCAGATGCAGAGATCCACATCCAAGCACTGGGCTCAGCTCCTGGAGAGGAGTTATGAAGAGAAGGAGGAGGGACCATATCAGCAGTGGGGGCGGGGGTCAAGATCATGATGGAAAAACCCACAGAGACAGCTGACCAGAGCTAAGGAAGGTCATGGACTCTGGACTGGCACAGCTGGGGAGCCTGCACAAGACTGAAATAGGCCTTCGGAATGTAGGTGACAGTTGCGTGGCTTTATCTGTTTGTGGGGCCCCTAGCAGTGGGACCCAGACTTGTCCCAGGTGTATGAACTGGCTATTTGGAGCCCATCCCCTATAGCAGGTTACCTTGCTCAGCCTTGATGCAGGGGGAAGGCACTAGGCCCTGCCTCAACTTGGTATGCCAGACTTTGTTGACTATCCAAGGGAGGTCTTACCCACTCTGAGGAGTGGATGAGGGGTGGGATGGGGGGAGCTGGAAGGGACAGGAGAAGGGGAGGGAGAGGAGCCTGGGGATGGTATGTAAAATGAAAAAAATGTTTTTAAATTAAAAAAGAAACAAATGCAGCATAAACAAATGTAACACATCTTTACATAGTTAAAGTATTCCACAACATATGAAAATATAATATTAAGGGACTTTAAAATGTGGGTCAAATTTTCCCATTGTTTCAGAGAGAAATCCAGGCCAGATTGTAGATATTTAAGCATTGTAAATTATGTTTTATATTACAGAGACCCAACTGCCATTATAGAATGAAAACAGTGAGATGGTACACAAATCAGCACATTTATGTTAATGAAATCTCAACTGTTCAAAGGTATCTTATGCTGAACTAAACTTGCTTGATGGATTGTAGATACCAACCTGAACTGAAGCCTTGTCGAGCATCTGTGTATAACATAAGGTACAACAGGCCTGAAGATCTGGAAGGCAGTGTTAGCTAAATTTGTATTTTTCAAAATATATTTATTTATTGAGAGGAAAATCACAAGTTATTGCCCTTCCAAACCATACTCTAGAATCTAGCAATTTTTGACATAGCTAACTCAGCAATGAGCTATAAACATTTGAAAGATCTTAACCACAGGGCAGTAGCCATCTCCCATGAAATTGATGACCCACAGAACCACAATCAGGAGCTGAGTAAGTGTTGCTTTAACTAACTGTATTTGGAAATAGTGTTTAATGAAGCAAAAATAAGATGAAGTGTAGATTGTACACTATTCTCAAAGCATTAAATTGGTAACATGATATGTTTTACATGATGACAAAACATACATGTAAGTCAGAATTCCTATTGGCAGCAACATTTACAGGGCCTCACTATAGGTGGGTACCTACTTAAGGACCCAAAGGAACCAAAAGAACCATGACACTTGCTCTCAGAAAAGTTCACTGTTGCTATGTTCGATCATAACCAGCAATAAGAACTCCTTTTCAAGCTGGGCTTGGTGGAGATTGTTTTTAATTCCAGCACTTGGAGCAGAAGCAGACAGTTCTCTGTGATTTCAAGACCAGACTCGTCAAAATTGTGAATTTAGGGGAGAGCCATGGCTACATAGTTAGACCCTGTCTCAAAAAGAAGGGGTGGGGAAAGGGACTTATTTTCCATTCATAGAGAATAATAAGTTTCTAGAATTGTCTAGTCTTACCAAAGGCTAACCTTTCACTGTGACAAAAAAACAAACAATCAGAAAAATCAAGAAAAAAATTGCTAAATGACCATTTAAACAAGACTAACTGGAGTCTGATGTCATTATCAGTTTTTAGGAAATAGAGACCATTGGGCTCCCTCTTCTTTTCCTGGTTGCTTATAGACACAGAGTTTTTCTGCAGACAACCCCCAACACACACACACACACACACACACACACACACACACACACACACACACACATTGTTTTGTTTCAGTTTTTGTTCTTTGTGACTAGTTTTTCTCTTTTGAACAATTTCTTTCATCATGTAGTCCTGGTGAGGCTTTTAATTTTTTTTTCCTGAGACTGCTTCAGACCAGAGGTGTAGGTATGTGAGACTTGAGTCTTCTCTGAGGTGTTTTGGCAGGCCTCCAACCCTTTGAAATGCAGTTCTGTTCTTATGATGTCATAGTTTCCATTCTGAATCCTGGCTTCAGGATTTTGTTTTATAAACATCTGATGTTCAATTTTAAATGAGTGTAAAATTTAATCAACTTACAAACAACAAAATCACTGTGTATATAATAAAAGCCTAAAATGTATTTTTGTCTGTGATTTTAAGTTAAATGTTAAGAAAGCCAAATGTTTTCATCTTTTCCAATGATTAAAAATGACCTAATAATAACTATCTTATTAAAATATGCTATATAAACTACATAAATATTAAATAACATAAGCATCTATTAGAATTTTCATTTATTCATGCAACACATTGTCAATGGAGATTCATCTAATGTGTCTGGGTATTTTAAAGGCATGTCCCAGGAGGAGAAGCACAATAATACTACGTTTCCAGTATTCTACTGATTTCTCACTTGCCATCCCCCTCAAAAAACACTTTAAATGTCATCCCCACAAACAAGGACCTAGACCATCAGTGCTGGGTACACACTAGGACGAAGCACTCTGGAATCAAATTCCATTTTATTGACCAATGTTATATTCATTGGTTCACATGAGTTCAATTTTGCATTTTGCTTACTATTTTCCTTTTACTGCAAATGGATTTTATAATGCAGTAGATTCTGATTATGGTTTTCTCTATCCCAATTCCTCTAAGATTCTCACCATCTTCCCTCCCAGCCAAATCCATACCCTCTTTCCATCTTTAGAAAACAGACAACTAAAAGTAATAAGCTAAAACAAAAATAAGCGAACCAAAATAAGATAAAACAAATGAACAGAGAAGAGCCAAAGAAAAAGCATAAGAAACAAACATGAGACACACATGTGCGTTCACACAGAAATTCCATGAAAACACAAGACCAGAAGTCCTAATATATACACAAAATACCTGGAAGGTGTTTAAGAAGAAAGGAGCGGGAAGGGGAGGGGAGGGGAGGGGAGGGGAGGGGAGGGGAGGGGAGGAGAGGAGAGGAGAGGAGAGGAGAGGAGAGGAGAGGAGAGGAGAGGAGAGGAGAGGAGAGGAGAGGAGAGAAGAGAAGAGAAGAGAAGAGAAGAGAAGAGAAGAGAAGAGAAGAGAAGAGAAGAGAAGAGAAGAGAAGAGAAGAGAAGAGAAGAGAAGAGAAGATCCCTGACAAAACGCTATAGAACAAATAACATGGAACACCATTGTGTTTTTATGTGTTGCCCATCTACTGTTAGGGATGGGGCCTCCCTTAGGAGGGGTTTGTATACCCAGTGAGACTTCATTGAAGACAACTAATTTTTCCTTTGTGAGTGGTAATCAGTTGGTGTTTGTGTTCACTTACCCTCTCAGTGCTGGTACACCCTCTCACTTAAATGTGTGCAGGCCCTGTGCATGTTGCCACAGTCTCTTCGAGTTCATATGTGCATCTTTCTTGGTGTCTAGAAGGACTTGTTTCCTTGGTGTCCTCCATCCTTGTTGGCTCTTACAATATTTCCACCTCCTCTTCCATGGGATTTCCTGAGCCCTGAGGGGAAGAATATGATCCATACATCCTATTTGGGATGCTCTAAGATCTCTATCTCATTTCCTACACATTGTCTAGTTGTGGGTCTCTTGGCCAAAGGTGCCCAATTAGATATGACCAATTCTCAGATCTGGAGGCTTCATTTGGTGACAAGAGATGTCCATTTTGGGGCTGTCTCCCCATTATTCAATGATTCCATTCAGATTCTTTCATACATGTATATATTTTAGGTGGCTTTAAGGTTCACATGTTTCATTTTAGTTTATTATAGATAAATGGTCTGAGCTCATAAAAAGACAAATCCAGTGTGATAAATTTTCTAATTTTGAAGAAGCATTAAACTAAGATGCCTCAATCAACTCTCAGACCTAAAAACTGTCTGTTTCTGTTGCATACATTGTTTCATAGTCTCAACTTTTTTATTCGACTTTTTTTTATTTTATAATAATAAACAATTTTTTCTTTTAAAATGAAAATAAATTAATCTGGAGTTAGAGGATCCCAGTCTTGTAAGATGAACCAGCCAGAGAATGGCATTATTCATCCAAGGAATGAACAGAAATTATATCAGGGGCAATAAGGATACTGGGATTTAATGGTCACTTAAAAAGATGAGGTATCCATAGTGAAGAAGCCAAGAAACCTGAAGAATAACTGAGTTACTGCTTTAAGCAAACTCTTAATTCATGAAGAGTCACCCTGAGGGCAGCTTGGCAGTGCCAGGGCTGGAATTACAAACCTAGAACATACAGCCTCGCACAGCATGAAGGGTGGCTCCAGGCCTTCATCAGATCATCATACAGGAGTCTGACTCCTGCCTATAGCAGAACTCCAAGTTTTGTCATGAAGGATTCATACACACAGTGTGTATATATAATTGGTATATATATTTATAATAACAATGGCTATACAGATAAAATAAATCACCCCAAAAGGTATGGTGTGTAATTAGAATTTATTTACCCAGAATATTGGATTTTGTCAAATTGTTCCAGTTTTATCTTTGGAAAACATCTCCTCAGTTACTCCACATCCTCATGTTGTTGGTCTGCTCACTTACCACTTTCTCCATGGGACTGTGTTTATCAGAAATCCATGTTGTGGGGTTTTTGTTTGTTTTTACGTATATTGCAGTTTTAATCAATTCTATCACACTCATATCCACATCTTAGCATTTTTTAAATTAAGTTGTACCCTTCCCTTTGTTATTGTAATATAAAAATAATACCATATGGTGATATCAATATACTCTGATAAATATTAAAAATGTAATTAATAATATGTTATTAAAGATACCACATGAAGATGAATTACTTTAGGAAGCCATAAATACTGTCATTCTCAAACAATGAGAAACAAGCTGGTGACCATAGAAATGCACTTAATATTTTTCAGAACTACTCTTATCTGTGGGATTGTACCAATAACAGTATACAAGTCCTAAAATTTTAGAGATTACAACAATAAAGTAAATTGAGGTGCTTAAAACAGTGCATTGAATAGCTAATTATCCAATAAATGATGACAATATTTATTACTGTGATAATGATGAAGATATTTCAGTATTCAATTTTGGGCTCATGCCATACCTCAAATGCATCTATATTTTATTTTTTAATCAAAGTAGAGAGATAAGAAAAGCATAAAAATAACTAAAGAAAGAATTAAGGAAGAAGAAAAGACGAGGAAAGGTAGAATGGAATTATTTAATACAATTGTTGGGTCAAAATATGCTCTCTTTTTATTTATGAACAGTATAGATGCAAAAGGTATTATTGCTAAGCTACTTACAACAGTGTGAGCTTTATATAGAAAAAAATGGATCTTTTATTTTTTCTGTCAATAGTTGACTTTAAGTAGTCAAAATATGCAATGAACAAACACAGTTTGTTGAATTTCAGTTTTCTAAAATGGACAATGGACTTCTTCATGATGTCAATGGAATATAAAACTTAATAGCAAAATGAATAAAAAGCTCCTGCATGACTGTGTCAGGCATAGGTGTAGACTATTCAGCAGTATTATCAAATGAATATTACAATAACTGATAGCAATATTCAAACAGAAAAGAGAGGTAAATATTTATAATGGATACAAGTATAAAACAATATGTATATTAATGCCAATAAGATTCTGGCTTTTCTTCTCTGTTGGCAGGAAATTAGCGATATTATAAGTATGAGAATTAATGTATTTTTAGACAACAGAACTTTAAGAGAGATTGGCAGGAAAGGAATTAATACAATATAAAAAGTGTAATTTTCAATGGTCCACAACACAGGTTCTGGAGTCATCATAGCTAAGTTGACCTGGGTTCATTCTAGTTCCCATCCCACAAGATTATCTTAGACAAGATCTTCCTATCCTTAGAAATTTGCAAGATTCAAGGAATAACTCCTGTCTTGTGCTTACTAGAGTCTAAGTAGGACTCTTATTACTGAGAGTTTCCACGAGTATTACTATATTGCTAGCCTCTCAGTGTCTGAGGGTGGACTCCTATTGCTTAAGACACCACACTCATAGCTTTCATGGTTTCATGCAAGCTGCCAAGATAAGGAAACAAATCTACAGTCCTACTCGGCTGCAACATCTGTGAACTCCAAAGACCAGCATGCCAAGACATGCATGAAGGTGCAATAAGTGGCACTTCTGTGTCAGGGACAACCAACAGATAGATGTTTTCATCTACTTCAACCAAACTCAACAGGAGAGAAATCATGCCTGGTTCTTAAAACTGACCCAACTTCCCTGGGCTAGTGAGATAAGGGACCTTATGGGGGAAAAAAATCAACCACTCCCACTTTGCTAGAGCAGGGTAATTCCTCACTACTTTCTAAACCTTATCCTTATACCCACAGATAAGTGTAGCCACCCCTTATCAAAGAAGCCTGTTTTTACAGCAAATGGAGACTATCACAGAAAACCTTCCAAGTTGACACAATGCAGAAATCAATGTATCATGGAGAACCCAGCCACAGTGAAAACATCTACTTTACGGTTTCTGTATCTATGGCCCAGGGAACATTGTGGGAGTGAGTGTTGACTGTAAGATCCAGAATACCAGAAAGTCTGGTGTGAGGCAGTCAGGCTTAGAGAGGACTGCATAAACAAGACTGGATGGATGACACTATCAATGAACTTGTCAATGTGGATGGAGGAAAATTTCAGAGGGTCCCATCCATAGACAAAGAATTACAGGCAGTTAATAACTACTGGAAGAAAGAGAATTAATGTCTCCCTGGGATGGGCCACTCCTATTTATTTTCCAATACAGACTGGTCAGCTTTGAAAACACACACACACACACACACATATATATGTATGTGTGTATATATATACATATATATATACAAACAACAAAAACATATGTATTCATATAATAATAAAAAAGAGGATATCAGCTAGAGTGAGGATGGGGAGGGCTTGAGGGAAAGGCTGGAGGGAGAAAAAGGAGGGAAAGGTGATGTAATTCTGTTTATACAGAACATAGTTATATATAATGTATGCTATGTATTACATATAACATGTTATACAAACTATATATAGCAGATACAATAATTACATTCTATGGATATGATATATCATACACAACATATATATATATACAATATATAATATATATAATTTAAAAACCACTGTTTATTATCTTCCCATTTTTCCATTTAATAACAGAAAGAATGCTTTTAATCAGAATTATAGAACCAAGGTGACTAAAATTTGTGAATTCCTGTTGTGCTTAACCAAATGTAATTTATCTGGAAAAAAATCAATTCTTGCAGAATGTCCCTCTCTCAGAAACCATAGGCAGGCCATGTAGTTTTTATTTCAATATAATTATAGTGAAAAAAAGCTACATTAAAATAATATTTTGGGCCGGACGGTGGTGGCGCATGCCTTTAATCCCAGCACTCGGGAGGCAGAGCCAGGCGGATCTCTGTGAGTTTGAGGCCAGCCTGGGCTACCAAGTGAGTCCCAGGAAAGGCGCAAAGCTACACAGAGAAACCCTGTCTCAGAAAATAATAATAATAATAATAATAATAATAATAATAATAATAATATTTTGGTTTTTTCTATTGTCCTTAAATACTTCATCTTTATCATTTTTAATGGGAAATACAGAAAAATACAGAGCCCTACACAACTTCATAAAGGACTCAGTTTCTTGTATCACTCATAACCATTACATAAACTCTGGGAAGTAGGAATCTGTGATGTGGTAAATTGGCTCAAGAGTAAACACTGACCAAGGATTTGGCTGTTTCTTTCTTCTGTTTTCAGAAGACAGGCTCTGTCTTTTATGTTTTCTCCCTAAGCTGCTCAGTTACTTTGCAGCCACTCCTCTTGGCGCCTAACAACAAGAATATGTCATAAATCCCAAAGACGCAGCTGCACCTAGTTACTGTGCTGTAGGCATGGACACACATCAAGTCAACACCTAGTTAAAGAGTGAAATCATAAAGGAGAGCCCTCAAGTCCTGTGTTTGGAAATGACTAAAAATAAATTACTACTGTGTATTATATCTGCATAATGTGAGGAGGTCAGAAGAATGGGAGACATTGACTGTGAACATAGGCACATGCTTAACGGGAGAGTGATCCTGCTCCTCCATCCTGCAAGGCCCCAAAGAATAATAGCAAGGCAACAGTGCAGCTTGTTAAGCATTTTCTCTAATAAATAAAATAAATTTCTGTGTTCTGGGTAAGCTCCTTGTCTTCAAAAGTTTTTTAGTTTCACATTATCCTAAATAACTTAAAGATAGATATTTCTATATGCCAGTTTTAGATATCAAAACAGACTATTCACCAAGTGATATATTTGCACAACACCAAAAGAGGCATGTGATCTCAGTCACAGTTTCCATAAGATGATCTTACGTGTAAAATATATATTAAATACAAAGAGCTCATGTATATTTTAATTACACATCATATTATAACAATATGTATATATCTCTCATTATTTCATGCATTCATTATCACTACATTTTGCTAAAACCCATATACTTGTTAGTCACTGTTGGCTCTGAATTCCTTATCTTTTGTGGAATTTATTGCTCATGTTCATTATAAAACCAAAGATAAGTCAAACCTCATTTGTTTATAGTTTCCCATCATTCCAATTGTAGACTACATCCTTAGGCAAACAAATACCAAAGCATGATAGAATTACAACCATTTACTGTCCAACAACATGGTGTTAAAGAAATTTTCTAATGATACCTTCTTCCCAGGCACCAGAGAAGCACAAGATTATCTTTATGGACTCCAGATGTGCTGTCAAATCAAAAGCATCCCTCGCATTATTCAATGTATGATTCACTAGTTTCCACATTTATCTAGCAGAACAAAACTTGACCAAGCATTATACAAGATGTCTTCTTTCTGAGATGTTAAAACGTTCAGCAGCTGCTTGTTAAGGGATTTTATAGCCAAGACATACACTGTCTGTACCAACCCAAGGAATCTTCCTAAGTCCATTACATAAGCCTTTTGAGATAAGTTTCTTGACACATACTATTATCCCAGGGAAGAGCTTCATCTACATGTCTAAAGTGGCATGTACTCCTCCTGCAGATATGTTTAGAAAGGATTTGAATTTAAAGCATAAATTTATTCGACATCATTTATAATTCTGTTGTAAGAACCAGTTTAGCTGTGTAAGCACTTCTTTCTGATATGGAAAAGAGAATGTATACTCCCATTTTGATAAACTTTAGATTTCCTAGGGAAAGAACGCAAAATATTTGTTAAATTTTCCAAATATTACAGCTCCTTGCCAAACTCTAAACGGAGGAGGCAGGAATGAACTATTGGAAAAGTATATATGATCATACCATTAGCAGACTAGAAAGGACTTGATAATATCAGAGTTTGGAAACTGAGATTTAATTTCATATATTTCCACAGCTGTACATTAGATTCCTCATTGGCAAGGTATAGGAGAATGAGAATATTGTTTCATTAATGGTTAATCACTGGAGAATAATGCACACATTCTTTCTTATCTGCCTCATTTTTAAACAAACCATTCCTTCCACAATATTGCCTATTGTTGCTTTATGTATAATAAAATGAATTCAAAATTTATTGGTTGTTTATTATGGCCTCTTCAAATATAGTTTTTAAAAATCAATTGTACTTTCTAAAATCAAAACTATGAGTTACTATTTATAATAAGCAGGTATTCAGAATAAAAATAAAATGGAAAATTATACTGAAATTAGAACATTCTTAGAATTCCCATTTTACAGAGGATGTAAAAAGGGCATGACATTATGGCAAATAGTTTGAAAGCACATGAATATTTTAAATGTGTAATTTCCATAAACCAGACATTTATTTTGTATTTATTCCAAAATAAATCAAGTTATTATTAACTTGAGAGGCTTGAGGAACAACTACGAAATTAATAAAGCACACATCTAGTGTTACCCAAGGCAATACTTTTAGAAATGATTAGTTCATAAAGGCTCTGATATTACAAATAAATTTATCCCTTGATGAATGTATAATACAATAGCACTATTGGGAGGTGAAACATAGTTAAAGGAGGTGGCTCACTGAGTTGTATTCTTGAATACTACATCTTTCTCTGGCCTTTTCCTGTATCCTTTTCTCTCTGCTTCCTGTCTGACAAGAGCTGAAGGGTTCCTTTATCTCATATATATGTTACTTACAATGTTTGTCTTAAACTCTTAAAGCTAGTAACCATAGACTGAATCCTTTAAATCAGTAAATGAAAATAACTCTTTCCTCCCCTAAATAATCTCTGTAAAAATCATTTAATAAGCCACAGGATTGAGCAATTCTATCTACACATTGCTGTGTGACTTTTTCTTGGAAAGACATGAACAAATATGTACTATTGCAGATAGGGCATTTACTGCACACAAAAAGAGATGATTCTATACAAATATAGCTTTATTGAGATTATTTACATGATTGTGGATGACAGGTTCCTTATAGAAACATGGATGAGTCAAAATCAGTTGCATTACAGAAAATCCTACTCCAGCATGGTTGATAACTCATGAAGGTTGCATCTATGAGGTTACATGCACAACTTTTAGGCAGCTTAGCCCATCTGTTACCTGCTCTTGGGACCCTTTTCCTCATACTGGATTGTCTCATCCAGCCATGATATGATGGCTAATGCTGGCAAGGATGTGGAACAAGGGGAACACTCCTCTACTGCAGGTGGGATTCCAAACTTGTACAACCACTATGAAATCAACATGGTGGGTTTTTTGATTTTTTGTTTGTTTGTTTGTTTTTTAAACTAGAAATTAATCTAACTCAAGATCCAGCTATACCATTCTTGGGCATATACCCAAGGCTCTATCCTACCACAAAGACTATGTTCATAGCTGCTTTATTCATAATAGCCAGAAACTGGAAACGACCTAGATGTCCCTCAACTGAAGAATGCATAAAGAAAATCTTGTACATTTACAAAATGGATTATTATTCAATTGTTAAAAAAATGACATCACAAAATTTGCAGGCAAATGGATGGAACTAGAAAAAAATCATGCTAAGTGAGGTAACCCAGACCAGAAAGGCAAACACTGTATATACCCACTTATAAGTGGATATTTGCTGAATTTTATACTATAAAATAGAAACTTAAGGAACATTTCCTAATTGTTTTTACAAAGTCATAATGTCCTGATATCAAAACCATACAAAGACCCACCAAAGAAAGAAAATTACAGACCAATTTCCCTATAAACATAGATGCAAAAATTATAAATAAAATACTTGCAAACCCAACATAAGAATGTATCAAAAAGACTATCCACTATGACCAAGTAGGGTTCATCCTAGAGATGCAAGGGTGGTTCAATATACATAAAGAGATAAATGTAATCCATCACATAAACAGACTGAAATACAAAAGCCACATGATCATCTCATTAGATGCAGAAAAAGCCTTTGACAAAATCCAACACCCCTTCATGATAAAAGTCCTGGAGAGGCTAGGGAAACAAGGGACATGCTTCAGTACAACAAAGACTATTTACAGCAAGCCCACAGTCAACATCAACCCAAACAGAAAGAAACTCTTGACAAAATCAGAAAAAAGACAGGGATGTCCACTCCACTACAATCTCTCCATTCTAACCCTCTAACCCACTGCTTACAGATACCTCCTTTTCTACTTCAACTTCACTCACTGGAAACACAACTCTTGGTTCAGACCCAGGGTACTCCTAGCACTGTTATCCTTGTCTCTACAGTTAATCAGTTACCTACACTTAGGATCTTCTCTCCCTGGCATCCTCAATTCTCTGAACCATACCTCTGTTGTGAATAGAATCCTCTTAGCTCTTTCCTGATGAACTTCTCAGCCTTTTCTTCTAGCTCACCTCTAGCCCTTTCTGTCACCCACCAACTTGCAGAAGCACTCTCTAGCAGCCAAACCACAGCCATCACACTTTCCTAAGAGCCAAATGGGGTAATATAAACCAAAGAATAAAAGACCCACCCAACAAAAACAATACCAGATAACAGCATCTAGAATTATCACCATCCCAAACCAGATGCAGAAACACCAGCACAAAACCACAATCATTAGCACCCAAAACAATTATGTCTCCAGCAAAATCCAGTAGCTCTACTACAACAGGTCCTGAGATATGCAATATAGCTGAAGTACAAGATAAATAGCCATTATTAATATATTTATTTACCTCAAAGAGAAAAAAGATTTTATACAATACCTATCAAAATTCCAAGACAGGTTTTCACAGAAATTGAAAGGACAACTTCCATTTTTATAAGGAAACACACAGACTCACATACTCACACACACACACACACACACACACACACAGAGAGAGAGAGAGAGAGAGAGAGAGAGAGAGAGAGAGAGAGAGAGAGAGAGAGAGAAAGAGAGAGAATAGCTAAAACAATCCTGACTGATATAAGGCGTGCTAGAAAGTCACCATCCCCAATTTCAGATTGTACTATGGAGCTATAGTAATAAAATCAGCAGGTACTGACAAAAAAGAAAAAAGAAAGAAAAAGAAAAGCCAGATACAACTGGGAAAAGGACACTATTTTCTACAAATGATTCAAACTAGATGGCTGCATGCAGAAGAATGCAAACAGATCCATACTTATCTTCCTGCATAAAAAATGATTCTAAATGGGTGAATAACCCAAAAAATGAGGCTAGATACCCTGAATCTGATAGAAAAGAAAATAGGTAAAAGTTTTGGCTCATTGGAACAAGAATGACTTTCTGAAAAGGACACCAATAGCACAGACACTAAGAAAAATGATTGATAAATGGAACCTTATAAAACTGAAAATCTTTCTGCATGGCAAAGGCCACCATCATTCAGGTAAAGTGGCAGGCTATGGAATGGTGAAAGATCTTAACCAATTGTCCATCCAATAGAAGAATAATATCTAAAATATAGATAATTTAAAAAGCTGGATATCAAGAAAACAAATAACCTAATTAAAAATGGGGCACAGAATTAAACAGAGGATTTTCAAATAGCTGAGAAAGACAACAAAATATTCAAAATCCTTAGTCATCAGGGAAATGAAAATTAAAACTACTCTGAGATTTCATCTTACATCAGTATTCTGGCCAAGTTCAATAGAAAAAAATGATAGCTCATGCTAGTTTGGATAAGGAGTAAGAAGAGCACCCATCCATTATTGGTTGAAGTACAAACTTGTATACCTACTATGGAAAACTGTGTGGTGCTTCCTCAGGAACCTAAGAATAGATCTTTAAGGTCTAGCTACATCACTCTTGGGCATATATCCAAAGGATTCTACATCATACTATAGACACATGTTCATCTGTGTTCATTGCTGTTCTGTTCTTAATAGCTAGAAATTAGAAAGTAACCAGATGCCCATTAATGGACAAATGGATACCTTTATACAATGCAATATTATCCAGCTGTTAAAAAATACCAGAAAACATGATATTCACAGGTAAATGGATGGTACTGGGAAAAAAATCATCCTGATGAGTTAACCCAGACCTTAAAAGACAAATAAGATATGTAATTGCTTTATAAGAATGTTAGCTTTTCAGCATTTGATAGGCATGGTATTATCCATATAACCACAGAGACTAGATAGAGCCTAAGAGACCATAGAAGGCAGGGAAGGAACTCCTGATGTGGTAGAGATAGAATATATAGTTATGAAGAGGCACAGGCGATGTGGGGAGACTGGAGGGGGGCATTAAACAGAGAGATGGAGAAAAGATGGAGGTAAGGGAGGGAATATGGGGAGAGTTAGGTAGCACTAGGGAAATTTGGGGGGGGTGGAAGCTCCTTAAACTATGTACGTATATGGAAGAAGTCTAAGTGGAATCATCAGATGACAGAGGAGACAAAGCCCCAGCTGGACATCTCTTTTCCACCAAGTAAAACCCCCAGTGCCTGGAACAGGTTACAGATAACTGAGCTGTTGACCAAAGGGGCCTTAGGGGAATCCCAAACAACGTACACAGAGTGAGCTATCTTGGAACACTCAGTCCTAGATGGGACATCCTCATCACACCCTCCCCTCACAGCTCAGAGAGCTATGTAGATGAGTAAAAAAGAATGTAAGAGCCAGTAGGAATGGAAGACTCTGATGAAAGGATGCCTTCCAGAGACAACAGCACTGATGCACATGTGAACTCACAGACTCTGGCAGCATGCACAGGGCCTGCACAGGTACCAGATGCGGTCGCAGCACCCAGAGGAGAAATGGACACAGTGTCCCACCCCTAAACCAGAGGCAATTTCCAATTGGTAACTGCTTACAAATTAAAAACTAGTTCTGTCCAAGGAAGACTCACTGGGGCAGGTAGCGGAGCAGTAAATGACCAACACAGAACAAACTCAGTGATATTTTTGGAGATGTTTTGTCTCATATTGATTTGTTTGGCATTTTTAAAATCTTGTTTGTCTTTTGTTTAACTATTATACTTCCTGATGTTTTTGTTACATTGATTTTGTGTATATCTATGTGTGCATGTCTCTGTGTTATTGGAGAAATTATTAAGGCCACTCCACATAGTTAAAAGGAAGATTTATTTAGTGGGTAACTTACAAATGAAGGAATAGGTAGGTCGTGGGGTCTGGGGAAGGTGTATCACAGTCCAGCAGTGCTCTCTGGAGCTCTGTTCGGTCAACCTCCACCAGCAAGGGTCCCGAAACAGAGAGAGAGCTGGCCCATCCAGATCTCGGGTCTCCAGGCGCCTCCCTTGGCCCCGCCTTGTAGACGTGACAGTTGCCGAAGCCTCAATGGGGGTTGGAACTTCCAGATCAAAGCTGGGATGGCTACCCACTACACTGTATATGTTTTATCTTATGCTTTTTCTTTTTTATTTCTTCAGTTTGTCTGTTTGCTTTGTTTTATTCTGGTTTATTTGCTTGTTTGTTGACCTGACTGTCTTCTAGAGGAAAGAGAGAAAGAAGACATGGAGCTGGATAGATTGGGAGGTGGAGAGGATATGGAAAGAAATGGGGGTGCGAAACCATGATCAAAATACACAGCAGGAAAAAATTATTTTCAATAAAAAATTAAAAGACTGGTAAATACATTCATAAATTGCTATAACAAAGGACATAAATATCAAGAAAACCCATAATAGTTGTGAGCAATGAGTATTTTGGAAAGTATGATAAAGAATAAATAATAGTGTATGAGGGCGTCTTCTTTGTCCCCAGACCTATTTCTTCTCCTTTATATTAATAATATTCATACATGGGATCAGGAAATTGTTGAGGAATCTGTTACCAAAGTTGTATTTCCAAGTATCAAGTCTGAATTGTGCCTCAACATTCTCAAGCAAGCAGTGACCTTCATTAAGACAGAGTTATGTGGGCTAATTTCACTATGTAATGTGAAAGCCAGTCTCGACAAGTAGACACCAAAACATTTCAATAGAAATGGACATGTTAGGATTATTTGTAATTTCTTCCAAGATATCTAGATATCTAGAGTGATATAATTTGCCTTCCAAGCATTGCTGCTCTTAATGTGCAACTGTTTATGCATCCATCAGAGTTTCTGTATTATGTAAGAATACTGTACCACACTGGATAATGCTAACTATGTTAATAAAATCAGCATCTGATTTGGAAGCAATAGATAGATAGATAGATAGATAGATAGATAGATAGATAGATAGATAGGTAGATAGATCAAACTTGATGATATCAAGTTTGAATGAAAAATCGCTTTCTTTGAGTACCCTAAAACACTTGAGATATCAAGGTAGAGGCATAAGACAATGAGCAGAGGAATCCAGACTGTAAATAGTTTTGCTGTTACAATATGAATATGTGTGAATTCTTTGAAGAATAGACTACTTATTTTACCTTTATCATGTATACATCCAGTAAATTAAAATTGTGTGCATGGCATGGCATACTCTCATGTTATAGAATTTAAACACAGCTTCTGAATCTCAAGTATCTTAAAACTGGATTTGGTAATTTGAGGAGCAGGCTGAGAAAATGAACAAAAAAAAAACCCAAGTAATATATTTCAAAAAAATGAAATTTAACAGATTCAAGAAGGCAAAGATTACTGGACATATGTGTATAAGGCTTCTTTGTAATCCTGAGGTACTGGGCCTGGACTCAAAAGTGGTTTTAAGTTTGGTTAGATTGAAACTTCTGATACAGTTATCTGCAGAAACACTGAGAAAATGCTATGGGACAATCATTTTAATGGATATTGTCATGAATCCCACAGGATCAGAATGACAAATATTTTCTGTTCTATCTCCTAACTTTTTTACTTGCATTCTCCTGTAGCTAGAGAATTCAACTCAGCATCTTAACACATGACCATACAGTTTAAAGACTACCACTTTTCAATGTTTTAAAAAAAGAAATTTGTATTTTAACAAGTTAATATCTAATAGTGACATCACCATAACTTAGTTTCATATGTGTGAAAAAGTTGCATGTGTCAAAATAAGTAAAATTACACAAGTCTCCTAAAGAGCCATTTCTGAATTTGTATTTTAAAGTACTAATTGCTACTCTTTGTTTTAACAAAAATTGCTATGAGGAAAAACAAAATTCAGGAAAATATGTAAATAATACTTAGATTATACTATTAACTATTTTAACTTTTCAAAGAATTTATTCTTTCTTTGTAGAAAAAGCAAAAGCTCTATTCCTAAAGACTCATTCATGTGATATTTTGTGGAGTCTTCATCACATTTTTTGCCCTTTTTAGCCTCACAGTCCTAATGACGACATAGAAAGAGGTTTGCAATGGTAAAGCAATGGCTGCCAATCATAATTAAAGCCAACGTCTCTTCCTCATAGTATTTTTTAATTCCATTTGAAGAAATAAATCATATACACACTAGTGATGTGACAGGACTGTTGAGTGAAACTTTAATGTTTATTGTAATTATGCAATTTCCAGGTTTATGAAGTCAACACCATTTTGAGATTTCCACATGCATAGTTGTTATCTGTTGCAGCAACTTGCTACTGCTATTCTTTAAATAAAATTATGCTCTCTCCAGAGCACACACTTCAAACGACTTGGTCTGTCAGTTAAAGGAAGCCTCTGAATCAAATTGGCCTTGCTTCTATTGTAAGATGTAATGCTCCTAAGTTTAAACACAAAAGAAATCCTTAAAATAAATTTAAGAGATTACCCAACCATAAAAATCTGGTCACTAACAACATCTGAAAACATTGCCATACCATGCAAGATTTATTGAAGTTGTTAATTTTGTGTAAGTGTTATCTAAAAGCATCATTCTAAAACTACTAATCACCATTATTGGTTTGTGTTTGTGTCACTGAAATGCTGTGATTTTTAATTGTCAGGAACAGAAGACAGGAGCAGGACATTCTGTTATCAGGATATTCTGTGTCTCTCTTACACCAGGTGTTTTCTCAGAAGATTAAAAAAAAATGCCAAAACAGATCAAGGTCAGGAAGCCCCAGGCTCTGCAATGTTCTTGCTTTTCATTTGGATGACCTAAGTAAGAACTCTGACCATTTGGCACCCTGCTTGTAAAACAACATGTGGGTTCCCATCCTGATCCGTTCTGAGAATGAGTGGAAAGTTTATTTCAGCATCTACTGTTTTCCTCTTAATGATATAGATATTTGGGGGGAAAGCTATGTGTGTAAGATAGATGTAAGATATCTTATTTTGTTAAGTATTTTGATTTATTATATATATGTATATATGTATATTTTTTCTAGGTTATTCCCAAATGAAAAGAAATGAAACCAGATTCTTCAATAACATCAATCACAGGAATTTTAACTCACTAAAGTAAATAGATGCTTCCCTCCCCTCAAATCCCACCACAGTATTATATGTTATTTAAGTATTTCTAGAGTGCTTATGGCTACCTAGATCCCCAAGCTCAGGCTTTACTATCTGGGGGACCATCAATATTCAGAACTTTATAGAATAAATACTGTTTGTGTAATCATATCCACAGTAGAAATGGCTTGTTTTCTAAAATAAACATCAGTATCTCTACCCTTTATTAGAACTGAGAATTGGACCTAAGACTTCATATGCTCTAGACAAGCAATCCAACACAATCGATATTCCTAGAACTCTTTATTACTGTATTTTGAGAGAGGGTTGTCAGAACATCTTAGGGCCCAGGAAAGTCTAGACTTTGAGACATTCCTGCTCACTATCTCAAGTAGCTGAGATTATAGTCAGCACCATACTTCAAATCTAGTTCTTGCTTTCCATCCCATACCTTAGATTTGATGCTTAGTGTTGTAGGATAAATTATCACACTGTGAACCCTGAGTTCACATTTATGTTAATTAAATACAATCAACCTTGGGTCAGAAGGTGGAGCCAGCATCTAGTTGGCCAAAAGTAATCATAGAGTGTCAGAGAGAATCTGTAAAATGGATAGAGATGCCAAAGGAAGTAGCAGGGAGGGACTTTGAGTGTGGTAGTCCTTTTTGGTTTGGAGTGATGGAAAGAGACACTCTCTTTCTGGGACTCTGGAGAAGAGAGAAGTCAACTAGTTGCTCCTCAGCCTCTGGGCTAGCAAGTTTTCACCCCAGCCTCTGAGTGCTGAGTTTTTAATTGGTAAACAGAACAACAGAGATTTAGTTAAAAACTACACTTGGAGCCGGGCGGTGGTGGCGCACGCCTTTAATCCCAGCACTCGGGAGGCAGAGGCAGGCGGATCTCTGTGAGTTCAAGGCCAGCCTGGGCTACCAAGTGAGTTCCAGGAAAGGCACAAAGCTACACAGAGAAACCCTGTCTCGAAAAACCAAAAAAAAAAAACCTACACTTGGTGGCAGCAGCAGGAGGTGGATCCAGCAAGATGCAGAAGTCCTGCAGGGCCACTATCTGAGAAGCTGGTCGGTGATTGCAGACACAGTTCCTGGCTGAAACAGCAGTAGATTCAGGTGCAGTCTCTGTGCCAGTGGAAAAACAACTTAGAGTATCCTTAGCTTCCCAGACCTGTGAAGTAATGGCATTTGTTTTCCTTGCATAGATTCTTTTTAAGTTAAACTAGCCAACCTCAGGCCAAGCTAGAACTACTGGATCTTCACTGTTGTGGAGAGAAGGAAAGATGATTACACAATATCCACTTCCAAAACTACATGCACAGGAGGAGAAGAAAGGAACAAGCTCACGAGGTCAAAGAGAACTCAAATACTGTCTATAATTATGATTGTATATCATATTTTCCTTGAAGACCTCTTTTTCCCCTCAACATAACATATTTACTGGTCCTCTGGGAATTTTACATCATGCGCCCTGATCAGACTCACTTCCCAGTCCTTCCAATATCAACTCCCCACCCTTGTGACCCACCCAAAAAAAGTAAAAAATAAAAATAAGAAAAAAAATCAAGTCCAATTTTTGTTATCTATATACTCACTGGAGTATGGTCAAAACTCTCGGTGGCCTGCCCCTTAAATAGAACTGAATACTTCCCTTCCCATACTTCTACCTGAAGCCATCAATTGTGGAGCGCTTCACTTCAGCATCCTCATCACACTTTTAATTAAAGAGTTCTCTTTGAAGGCTTCCTGTAGAGGCTACTTTTTTGGGAGGAGGGGGATTGGGTTGTCTTTTTCACAGAAATCTTCAACTGTGCACTTGAAGTCAGCAATAACACAGAAAATAGCCTCCTTGCTCTTCATAGTCAGCAGGAGCACAGATTATGGGCCTTCGCGTGGGTTTTGGTGGCAGCACAGACCATGAACCGGCTGCAGCAGGACTGCAGATTCAGATTCAGCCATGGACATAAACACAGACCCTGGCAGTAGTATGACCACAAACCCAGACTTCACCATGACCTCAGGTGGCAGTACAAGCCACTTAGATCAGTACGGCCCCTGGTGGCAGCAGGATCCACGGACGTCCACCTGGGTGGCTTCAGGCTTCAGCATAGACTACAGACATCTGCATGACCCTTGGTGGCAACATGGGCCACAGACGTCATCAAGGCTCCCCCCCACATCCGGACCACAACCTCAGACATGGCCCACGGACCATGGACCACGGACATCAAAATGGACCCAGGTGGCTACCCTGGCCGCTCAAATCCAGCTGGCTCCTGGCAGTACCACAGTTCATGGGCATCAACATGGCTGGAGGTGGCAGTGCAGGAGATGGACATCAACACAGACCCCTATTTGGAGTAGGACCTCAGACCCAGACACGGCACTTGGTAGCAGCATGAGCCACACGTCACCATAGCCTCGGGTAGCAGTGCAGGCCACTCACATTAACATGGGCCCCTGGGCAGCAAAGCCTGAGGACATCACTAAGGTCAGCAGCACAGACCTCTTACGTTGATCTCAGACTTCATCATGGCCTGGGGTAGCAACATGGATTACATACATTAATATGGTCTCTGGTGGCATCAGGGACCACGGTGGTCCTTTGAGAAGGTCCAAAACCAGAAAGTGTACCATTCCTCATTTCATGCCTCCACCATTGTCCAGAGCCAAGGTGATCACACAGCCAAGGACGCGTTTGGGGGCTGAGTCTGCTTCTGAGCAAGGTCCAGGCTGCTGTACACCAACCACCCTGCTGACCCTTCTGGGCAACAACTTGTTCCATTGTTGACCTCAGGCGTCCCTCGCACCTGTCACCACTGCCATGTCTCCAGTTCTGTCTCTCTCCACAGCGCACACACACCTCCCCATCACATATTTATTTACCGTACTGAGGCCTGGGTGGCTTCTTCTGCCAGGTACAGCTGGGCTCTCCTTGAAGATCTTTTATGCACTCATTCATTCTTTTCCATATTAAGACTAGACCTTGAAAAAAAAAAGACACAAGGAGAAAGAAAACGTATCTTAACAAAATTAGGAATACTGCCATCTAAGAGAATCTTTATTTTTGTTTATATTTTATAATTTGATTTATTCTTGGTTATTCAAGTCACTTGGCTGCTACATATCCTTTATATATATCCTTTAGATCTGGGTTTGGTCTTGAAAATTATTTTACACAATGAGTTGTTAAGTGAGATGCTGTGAGCTTGTGTGTGTTTGTGGGTACAGGGAGATAGCGCACCAGGAAAGAGCACTAGCTGTGCAATACTGACGGCTGTGTTTAATCACCAGAGCCCTGCACTTGCCTTTGTACCCCTGATAAAGAAGACTGAGGATCCAGGCTTGCTGATTTAGATAAGGAGGTTCCTTGGCTGGGCATACATACTAGATCTAGTCACGTTCTTTACAAGGTTCCTGTGAATATTAATAACAGATAAAAATATGACTGAGGCAGTTATTTGTATCTCAAGGATGCAGACGCAAATTTACAGCACAATATCATTTGCCTATTCTCTTATAACTTACTATCCAAGGGGAAATAATCTAAACTAAGGACTTCTTGTATCACAACACATTCAATTAATTGTTGGACAGGAGAGGTTAAGAAGCAAAATAGTAACTGTAAGAGCACTCCTCACACTGAAGTCCCGTCTATTAGCTTATTTCTATGTTTTTATTGATCAGAGAATTCCTCTCAATGCAGGAAAAAACAGAATCCTATGCCATTTTCCTAAATTACACAATAAAAATCTACACAGCATATAACACTAATGCTGTAAGGAAATCAGAAGCTGAGGACTGTGCTGTAACTATGACAGTGTACTCCCTCAATAGGACTTATGGGATTCACAACCTACACTACTCTTAAAACATCTAAGCACAGGTCACCCATGAAGCAGAAAGAAGAGATTAAGTTATTTAAATCACACAACAGAATTAATTTTGGATTTTTTAAAGTATGGTGTGAGTGGATAAAAAAGTTTCAGATGAGAAAGATATGAGAATATTAATTTGTATAATTCACTTACTCCTTTCACTCCTGCATTACAATCTATGAAAAGGTAATGTTTTTATAATGATACCACAGAGATGCATGCATCATCAAATATGTGATTCACCATTGAATTTAAGCCTCTAAGATCCATTTTGGTAGGTCTGGGAATGGTGTAAATACAGTATTCAAGTATGAAATTCTCAAAAAATTCCATCTCATAACAAGGGCCATAATTTGATTTAAAAAGTGGTTGGTTGTTCCCACAAAATTTGTTTCACTGATCCACCTTTATATCTTGAGGCAGGTTGCTCTTGTGGGTTGCAGGGTTTGTAGCTGGGTGATATTAATTATTGCCTTTCTTCTGTGGCAGTGTGCAGAGTTGTGGTGGTATTGTGTTCCCCAAAATATTGTGTACTCTAATAAATTTATCTGGGGTCAGAGAACAGACAGCCACTAGATACAAAGGCTAGAAAATGGTGGCACTCACACCTTTAATCCTAGCATTCCAGAGATAGAAATCCCTCTGGATCTCTGTGAGTTCAAGGCCACATTGTAAATAGCCAAGCATAGTGACACATGCCTTTAATCCCAGAAAGCCAGCCTTTAATCCCAGGGAGTGGTGGTAGGAAGCAGAAACTATAAGAGGACCAGAAAACTATAAGATTTTGGCTGGTTAAGCATTCAGGCTTTTGAGCAGTAATTCAGCTGAGACCCATTCCGGATGAGGACTCAGAGGCCTCCAGTCTGAGGAGACAAGACCAGCTGAGGATCAGGCGAGGTGAGATAGCTGTGGCTTGTTCTGTCTCTCTGATCTACCAGCATGGACCCCAATAACTCGCCTCGGGTTTGATTTTATTAATAAGAACTTTTAAGATTCCTGCAACACAGAGTTCTTTCCAGTAACATGAATGCTAATAGGGGTAAAGCTTCAGTTTCCCCAGGTTTGGTGACAAAAGTAAGATGTATTTTCCCTTTTCTGTGGTTGCTCTTTGTATGTTCTAGATACTCTGTGAGATTTATAATTGGCCAACTTGATGATGGCAGGTAATCTTTTTGATGTGTTCTTGAATTCGGCTTTTAAGTATTATATTGAGAAATCTCACATCTATTTTCATGTATGTTTACATTCGTATGCATATCTATATGTACAGACATATATATTCCTAAATATGACGTTCTCAGTCTGTGTAATGTTACCTGTATGCATGTTGGCAGGGATGACCACTTGCTGTTCTCGTGTCTGAGGAAGACGCTTCTCCCACTTTCAGCATTCCTTGGGTGTCTGTAGTTCTTTACGTATGGTTGATCTTTGGTAGGCTTTTCCTAGACATCTTTGCTGTATTATTATTGTTGTCCTTGTTCAGATCATGTTTAGGCAGTCATGTAAGACTTACAGATATATATTATTATAGCTCTGACATTCCTTGGAGACACAATTTCATAGCCAAGGCCTAATCCCCTGACTCTTAGAATCTTTACATCTCCTCTTCCACAAAGATCCTCCCTGACACATAGGTGCAGAAAGTGATTTAACAGTTTTCTATCCTGGTCAACACTGTTTTACATTGAAATGTCTTCACTTGGCAATATTTTAGAATTTTTCAACTTTATTTCATGTGAGTCTGCCCAGCTCGTGCTTGTTTTAGTGACTACATGCTAATGAGTTGTGTATAGATTTAATGCAAATGATTTAATTTTCCCAAATGAGAAACTTAAAGCTGCTTTTAACTTTAATTCTTACAATGATTAACTTAATTCTTACATTGAGTAGCTTTTCATATACAACTTTATGAAGGTGTGCATAAAATTTTCTGAAATAGAATTCTAAATCAAAAGTTGTACTAATAGAAATTTTGAAAAAAACTTCCACTAAAATTTAGTTTCACTTCCATTCATATTCAATCACTATATTAGACTAGTCACTGTGCTAAAATCTGTCTTTGGAATTATGTTGCTCTCAAGTAATAGAGAGAGTCTATATGAGGTAGGAGGTGGTAGCAATCCAATGCAACTGGAATATATATGGAAACATCAATATTCAAATCCACATAACTCATATACCAGCTCAATGTCAGCTTTCCTGAGCCGTGACAAAATACCTGAGAAACTCAACTTAAAAAGGGACAAGATTTAGTTTGAGCATTACTGAAGAAAGATGCACTGGACAAACACATGTTTACCTAATGGTGGACATTAGTAAAGAAGGGAAAAGATACCATTTATTAGGACCCACCCTCTTTAACTTGTTCCTACTTCCAATAGTTTATCAAATTATGAGACCATTAACAAACCCATATATTGATATGATAGATCAGAGCTCTCAAGATTCAAAGGCCTCCCCAAAGGCCTACCTGTGAACATTGCTGCACTGAGGAAACTTGTTTTTGTTTGTTTTTTTAATTTTTGCTCTTTGGTCTTTGGTCTTTTGAGGATCTAACACCCAGATCCCAAATAAATCACACATGGAGCCTTATTATTACTTATAAATGCCCAGCCTTAGCTTGGCTTATTTCTAGCCAATTTTTCTTAATTTTAATTAACCTGTCTACTTTTTCCCTCTGGGCTTTTACCTTTCTCTATTTCTGTACACCTTTCATTATTTCTTACTCCGTAGCTGACTGTGTGGCTAGGCAGCTGGCCCCAGCATCCTCTTCTTGTTGTTCTCTTGCTTTGCTCTTTTCCGAGATTTCTCCTTATATTTATTCTCTCTGCCTGCCAGCCCTACCTATCCTTTCTCCTGCCTTGCTATTGGCTATTTAGCTCTTTATTAGACCATCAGATATTTTAGACAGGCACAGTAACACAGCTTCACAGGGTTATACAAATGCAATGTAAATGAATGCAAGACAACTTTACATCATTAAACTAATGTTCCACAGCAACACATCATAAAATAATATTCTACAACAGAACTTCATCATGGGGGCCTTTTGTGGACATTCAACATGAAAATAACAATATTTATAATACTTACTAGCAGTTTTGATAACCAAGAATCATTTTTAAAATTCTCCATCTTTATTTATTTTTATTGCATGAATATTTTACCTTCATGTAGGTCTATTTGCTATATGTTTGCTTAATCCACGTGGAGGTCAGAAGAGAGCATCAGATCTCCTGGAACAGGAGTTATAGGTGACTTTGAGCCACTTTGTGGGTGCTTGGAATTGAACCTAGGTCCTCTAATAGAGCAGTCAGTGATCTTAACTACTGAGTCATCTCTCCAGGCCCTGATAACTAAGAATCCTTTTCTTTTTTTTTTATTCATTTTACATAAACCATAGTTTCCACTTCCACTCCCACTCCCAACCTCCCCCCCAACTCACCCCCATCTACTCTTCCAAAAGGGTAAGGGGAGTCAACAAAGTCAACCAAGAATCTTTTAATGACAATTCTCTGGCTTTATTTTCTAGTTCCTGAGATATAATCAGGGCTATACAGATAGAGATACAGAAATGGATGATAGCTATATTTACAGTAGATATATGCTTTATCAGATGATATTACAGAATAATGTCAGAGTTGTCAAACCCAAATAACAAACTGAAGCATCAACTCTCATCTAGTTTTGAGGACTCCTTCAAGGGAATTCACTCACAAATCCTGTTCTGCTCCAGAGAAGGACAGTGGAAGTGTCCTCAGAGCAGCAGACTCTTGAAGTAACCATTTAAGAATCTGTTGCCCAGATAAAGGGAACACAATGGAGATGTATAACAAATATGGTTCATTTAGTATATTTCTGCCTTTCACAATTAGGAGGTCTTCTTTGTTTTTAATAAATTATAATTTTAACTTTAAACATATTTAGGTCATATTCTTCCCCTCCTCAAAGTCCTCCCAAATCCTCTCCCACTCCCTACTCACTCAATTTTAAGTTCTTTTCCAAAAAACAAACAAATAAACAATACAAAAACAGAACTCGCCCAAACCAAGAAAAAAATAAAACATCACCCAAAAGAAGAACAAAACAAAACAAACAAACAAAACCCCACCAAATGTAACTAAATAAAAGCACAAACAAACAAACAAAAAAACCTGTGGAGTCCATTGTGTGTTGATCAACTACTCTTGAACATGAGGTCTTCCCAGGAGTGGTAGATGTGGCCAGTGTCACTTCATTGGAGAAAATGGATTTCCCACTTCCAGCAGGTATAAATGACAGTTCCATTGTTAACCTTTACTCTAGTGACTAGATTTTCATTCATTCATTCATTCATTTTAAAAATAAAATAAAATATAAAAAGATAAAACAAAAACTATCACATCAAGTTGGATAAGGCAAACCAACAGAAGGAAAAAAAAAAAAAACAGAGAAGGCATAACAATCAGAGACCCATTTGTTTGTGCACTCAGGAATCCCATAAAATCACTAAACTGGAAACCATAATACAAGTGCAGAGGACCTGGTTACAGACCTGTGTAGTCCCTGTACATGCTGCTTCAAACTCTGTGAGTTCATGTGAACTTTGCTTATTATGTTGATTTAGAGGGATTAGATTTCTTGGTGTCCTCCATCCTTCTTGGCCCTTACACTCTTTCTGGCTCCTTTTCTGAGGGGTTCTCCATGCTCTGAGGGGAGGGATTTGATGGAGACATCCCATTTAGAGCTGAGTGCCTAAGGTCTCTCACTCTCTGTGTAATATCTGGCTGTAGGTCTTTATATTTGTTCCATCATCTGCAGGAGGAAACTTCTTTAATGATGACTGAACAATGCTGTGGGATGTTCTGTATGTCCTGTGGGAGCCCTTCTTGGGTTCTTTGTGGCGTTACCCAGCAGGTCCGTATAGAGGATGATTAGGACCATGGGCCTGAGTGCAGGTGTTTGAGATGGTCTGCACTTGGCTGTGCTGGGGGATGGTCTGTATGTCAAGTTGTTCTGATTAATCAATAAATAAAACCTGATCGGCTGTGGCTAGGCAGGAAGAATAGGCGGGACTAACAGAGAGGAGAAATAAAAGGACAGGAAAGCAGAAGGTTGAGGCAGAGAGACACTGCAGCCGCCGCCATGACCAGCAGCATGTGAAGTCGCCGGTAAGCCACCAGCCACGTGGCAAGGAATAGATTTATGGAAATGGTTCATTTAAGATAAAAGGAAATGGTTAATTTAAGATAAAAGGAAATGGTTAATTTAAGATAAAAGAACAGTTAGCAAGAAGCCTGCCACGGCCATACAGTTTGCAAGCAAAATAAGTCTCTGTGTTTACTTGGTTGGGTCTGAGCGGCTGTGGGACTGGCGGGTGATAGAGGTTTGTCCTGACTGTGGGCAAGGCAGAAAAACTCCAGCTACAGAACAAGGCACTGATCTATGAGTATAACAGAATATCATTAGGAGACATTTTTATTACAACTTATTTCTTATTTTTTTGGCCAGTATTACTTGATTTTTACCTTTGGTCTCTGGAAAATCTGGTCTCTGGTTCCTGGTACCCAAGCAATGTCAGGAATGGGTTCCATCTCATAGAGTGGGACTTAAATTGAATCAGTTATTGGTTGGTGACTCCCACAAGCTTTGTGCCACCATTGCACTAGCATGTCTCAGAGGCAGTACACCAATGTACAGCCGAGGGTTTGTGACTGGGTTGGTGTTTACATGTCTCTTTCGGTGTCCTGTAGTGTCCCTTGCTATACATAAGGCACTAGAACAAGGAGTGAAGGCTCTATGCAGGCACTGGCTCAACATCTCCATCTTCAATGAACTGTGTTATCTTCAGCAATGGGGTCTTGTTGTATGGAGAGCAACCTATAGTCTGGGCAATTGCCTGGGTTGTCTGGGGATTTTCATGGGGCCCCTTTGGCTAATAATTCAATAGATGTAACCCAATCCCAGTACTGGAAGCTGTTTGGTGACAGGAGATGATCAGTTGGGACTCTGTCTCCCCATAACTGCGAGGCTTAAAAAAATACTTGCGACCTTAAAGCTGTTTCTCTGTAGACTCATACAAGAAGAATACTTGCATATGAGCTTAGTGGGTTTTTGAAGTTTTATCAGACCAGGAGGCTAAGCAGGGCTTCTGCGTGACATTCAATGCTATTGGACTTACCTATTCTTATTCTGGCCCAAATCAAATAAAAAATGATATTTCTAAATCTGTGATGTTGTCCTACTATAATTCCTCCTTCATTCATACCACAAGTGAGTTGCCTGTTCTTTCTAGGCATCTACATGGACTTTTATCAGTCCTTAGGAAAAAATAATCACCTGGTGTAGAAAAACTTAGAATTATGTAGAGCTTCTCTTGCTTACCTCTCTCATGTGTGGTTTCTTAATTAAAAGCTTAGACATGATAACTGCCTAGTTTTAATTACATATTATTTATTCGGGTTCTTGTCTTAGTTTAATACATACCAGTGGGCCCAGTAAGATGGCTCAGAAGGTAAAGGCACTTGCCACCAAACCTGATCAACTATTTGAGTTCATTTCCTGAACTCATAAGGAGGAAGGAGAAAAGAGTACTCAGGCCTGCATTGTGTTCTAGGTAATTGAGGAGAGGATAAATACTCGGCATCTCTGCCTTCATATCATATGTCTGTTTGGTGTCCTAACCCTTCCACTCATCTCTATCTCTATTTTGCCTTTCTGGCTTGTTCATTCTTTGATTCATTTTCTCTTACAGTTACTTTGGATTCCAGGAACAAAAAGTCAAGCATATAAATTGTGACAAGAGTTGAACTTACCTTAAGCAGTAGCAACTTCCTCATTGTTGATGAGATCTTCTAGTGTGACTGATGCTGAGATCATGACCAGTCAGACATGACCTTATTAATTGCCAGCCTACAACCCATGCTGTGTCACCAAAGTGCTATTTATCAGCCCCTAAGAAAAGTAGACTTCCAGTTACTGTCTAGACTGCTGGGTTCTCACCACTTATGGCACATTTAGTACAAATTCCTTTTCTATACTCACCATTATTCATCCCTTCAAATGTTCTTTTGTTGGGACAAGTGGCAAGACCTGGTCGCCTGAAGTCAAGAGTTGGGTAGCTTAGGAATCTGGTAAAAAGGTGATTATAGCTCATTGTCTGCTTCTCTTTCTGGTATTAACTTTTCATATCTAAAGGGGTGCTTCGGGTATTTGAATGAATACTTGACCATGAACTTTGGGAAAAACTATCAGAAATGACTTCTTTATGCCAAATGCAGACTTTTAATGTAAAAGTCTTCCCGGTTCATTTATTTATGCTTAATGTTTGCACTCAGCTGAATGATAGACTAATCTAAGAGTCAAGAACTGGGTGTATATTGGCTCTTAACCTTTTCTCCCTGAATCAAAGCTGAGGCAGAGTTTTATAATCTCAGTGTCAGGCTCTCTCTCTCTCTCTCTCTCTCTCTCTCTCTCTCTCTCTCTCTCTCTCACACACACACACACACACACACACACACACTCAAATTCAAGGGGGGAAGCTGTATGAGGACATTTCACTTTTTAGACCTCCAGGAGTTTGGCTGCCAGCCCTAATGACCACAAAAAAAAAATAATAATGATACATTTGGTTGTCTGCTGAGTCCATTACCTTTAGATCCCTGCCCTCCCTACAGGGATTTCTTTGACCAGAAGTTAAATAAGGGCTAAAATTAAACGCCAACCTAAAAAGCTTTCCCTCAACTCGGGCCACGTTTTATCTATAGCCAAATCACTATGAGTAGAGCAAGGCCCTATAGATCTAAGCTCTTGGCAAAATTCAAGAGGGCTGTGATTCTGTATAAGATGCAATAAACAGATTTCATTCTTTCCCACTAGCTCACAAGCCTGCCCTACATTCTCACTGCAGCATTCTTAAGCGATGCACTTTAAATAACACAAAAGAAAAGGAGCATCAGCATTCTCTTTAGACATTCCCACTCATACACAGCTTTCTTAAACCTAGACCCTCATCTCCCAGGCATCCCGGCCCAGCTCTATACTCCATTTGTAACCAATGGCTACCCTAGAACACTTAGACTCAGATATTAAGACTCCCTTCCTTGTCCCCGCCCTTGGCTGCGAAAACCTCAATTTGAAGTGTTGTCCAGTACTGCATTTTAACTACCCTCAGGATTCTTCTCTTGTAGACTTGCTCACATCCCTTAAGCCAGGCATGGAATAGATGATTTGTAAACAGAAGAGTAACAACTAACAGATCCCACAGTCCCATAACAAGAATTACTCTGTAGAACCTTGGAGATGAGAGGGCTGAGTTTTGAGTTCCAAAGAGTCAGGATATGCCCTAGTTTGGGGCTTCTGGTGGCTCCACCATTGGTTATGGGCTGTGTCATTGGTTCCTGGTGGTCAATGATGCCAACCACAAAAGTAACATTGCATGCCTCTGCAGTAGGCACTTTCTCCTCATCCTATTTTCTCAGATTTTCCAAGGCTTCTGGTTCATTCTGAAGTATAAGACAAAAGTCTGGATGAGAATCTGAAATAGATATGCCAGAGGTAAATGAGCCCACCCTCCATTTCTTTTCTGCCTTGTTCTTTAAGGAGCAATATAGAGAATGTGTTTTAAATGATACAAATCAGAAATGACAGTGTATGTGTGTACATGAATACTCACATGCATGTGCACATGTTTAAAATCAGATTACAATTAGTTTGTATCAATTAAGTGACTTATATTATTGAACATTCCATGTCTTAAAAGAACAGATCTTTCGTTTAGGAAAAAAATGGTTCAGAGTTATTGTTATCAGTACTTGAACATTTTGTGAGAAAGATCACAACAAAACTGATATATTTTTCTTTTTTAAAGTGAACTTGGGAGTTGTTGAAATATAAAGAAGGGTATAGATCAGCAATCACTTGAAGGATAGGTGGGGAAAACTGACATAGTCAACATTTATCCTGTAATCTTTAAAAGTATAGAAATCTCAGCAAGACAAATATTATTGTGTTGAGCTGAATAAAAGACTCCATAAAGGGCCATATCACCATGCCTGAACTTACTTGAGCTTGAGTCATTTTGTGTTGACTGTATTATTATTCACTTCATTTTAAGCACATACCTATACACCTCTGGGTGAAATAGCACTTTATCTACCTTATCCACACTAACAAATTTCCAACTCCTCATCAAGGGCCTTATTGAAATAAAATTATCAATGCCATACAATTTTGCTCATACCCAACACACAAACAAAATCCCTAGAATTATATTTACAACAAGTTTTTATTAGTTCACTTTTCCATAACTGTAAAAAAATACTTGATTCTGAGTATATATGAAAAAAAAGATTTACTTTGGTCACAGTTCTAAAATACAAGAATATAGCTCTTGCTCCTCTTTGGCTATAATAAGGGTCTCATAGACTATAGAATCACAGTGCAACTGGAAGAGAGTACATAGAGAAACAAGAAGTCAGAGACCAAAACAAAACAGGTTGCATATTTCTAAATCATTCTGCAATGATCTCTAAGCCTTTCAGTGGACAACACATCCAGGACCCAATTCTTGAAGATTCTTCCATCTTTTAATATCAACACATTGGGAATTAATTTTCTAATACATGAGTTTTTGAGGGGAACACAAAATACAAATTCAGAAAAGATCATACCAGTGTGGCTGTGTGTTTGATGTTATGTCTTTTATGAAAAACATATAAGAAAACTGGAGAAAAATCTACTTAGAGATGATTTGTAAGATAACCATATGTATATAATTTAGAGACATACCTTACTATTGCCCTGAAGTTTAACTCCACAATCTGACAGTAAAATCAAAAGATTTCTACCAAGCAACTAGGTAGTAATATAGTACTAAAAGGCCTTATGAGTATTATGTTCTCAAGGCTACTTTGAAAATGAATTATTAGAAGAAATCAAATTTATCCTCCAATGCAATTTTCAAACTTTCATTAGAGATCTCCTCTTTCACAGGGCCACAATGGCAAAAGTGATTGGGAAAGTTAGTCATTTTACTATGGGAGACATTGGCTATCATGGACTGGGGACAGGAATGCTGAAAGTTTTGAGCAAGAGGAAATACCATGCAAGGGGAGTAGAGAAGAGAAAATTGGTGAAACTTTAGAAGCCTAGTATACTGGATAGGTTTGATTGTCAATTTGATATAGCTCAGAATCAACCTGAAAGAGAGAACCTTAAGTTGATTAATTTCCTTGATCATATTGGCCTTTGGCCATGATGTGAATAATTGTCTTGATTTGTTGAGTGATGTGGGAGGTAAGTTGTGTCATGCCTGGAGAAGTAGTCTTGGGTTGTATGAGAGAGAGAGAGAGAGAGAGAGAGAGAGAGAGAGAGAGAGAGAGAGAGAGAGAGAGAGGACAATTAAGCAATTTTGTTCTGTGTTTTCTGCCTCTGTACCTGCTTGAGTTCCTGCTTTGATTTGCCTTAGTTATTGGGACTATAAACTTGAAATTTAAACTGAAATAAAATGTCTTCTTTCTGAGGTTGCTTTTGGGCAGTGTTTGTCACAGGAATAGAAAGCATAATAGAACAGAAATTGATACTGGGAGTGGGGTTGTTTCTATAATGAACCTGACAATACTGTTTTTTTTTTGTTTTTTTTTTTTTGAGACAGGGTTTCTCTTGTGTAGCTTTGCGCCTTTCCTGGAACTCACTTGGTAGCCCAGGCTGGCCTTGAACTCACAGGGATCCGTCTGTCTCTGCCTCCCGAGTGCTGGGATTAAAGGCGTGCGCCACCACCGCCCGGCTTGACAATACTGTTTTTAGGGAGGATTCTGGAGAATTTTATAGCTTTAGGCTGGAAAAGCCATTTCTGATTAGAACTTAATGGGCTGTTCTATGGGAAATTAGAAGACAAGAATGTTTAAAGAAATGCAAAAACTGGGACCCAGCATATGAAGATTCAGAGGGAAGCAAAGACTCTATTAGGGCCATTATTATGACATTTTAGTTTAAGGATCTGTAGAAGAGAAAACTTCTGTGCTTTTCTAGAACAGTGGAAGACGGTGATCTAGGGTGAAAAATCAGCTGTAATTAATAACAGACTGGCATCATTGAAATTAACTGAGAAATATTTTTCAGGGTCAGAAGCTGTGGTTCAGGGATGTATAGCGTACACATATAGTTATCAGCAGAACTTGACAAATGATATGTATGAAACTTCCATATACATGATGGGGTCATGGATATCATCAAGCTTGTCAGTGTGTGACAGGATTGGAGTTTCGACTGATAGGCTTAGAGAGACCATTTGTAAAGGTGCAGCCTCAGATGCAGTGGAGCCCCCAGAATGCTGGATATGCTATGACCATGGGATGTCTACTAAGGAAAAGACAGGTATGAAGCAAAGCCATTCTAAACTTATGAGATGAGCTATGTGTGCTGTGGATGGAAGACCCAGAAAAATGGGCTATCCAAGCCTTTTGGGGCTCAGAATATAAGGATTGGGTCTTAGATGCCAGACACTAAGATACAGAATTTTATTTATACTACTGAGTACTCTTAAGTCCAGGTCTCTCTCTCTCTCTCTCTCTCTCTCTCTCTCTCTCTCTCTCTCTCTCTCTCTCTCTCTCTCTCTCTCTCCCATCTCTCTTTAACTTTATCAATGACAACAGTTAAGAGACTTGGGGATTTTAAAGGAGAAACTGAACTTTTAAAGGGTTGAAATTTTAAAATACCGTGGGACTCTTAAGATTGACTGTATTATTTATTATGATATGGCATGAGATTGAAGATAAAAAGGAAAGGAAATACTGTGGCTTGACAGTGATGTGTTTGTGTATTAATTTGATGAAGGATGAATTGTGTTGGTTAGGTTTTATAGTCAATTCAACACAGTCTAGAGTCAACCAGGAAGGGGATCACAAAGGATCTCACAGGAGTCTACCCCTCTTTGCTGAACTAGCAGCAGATGGATTCTGGGAGAGAGACCATCATTATTTTCCCTGTGTACCTACTACAGAGCCCGACAGCTTCCAATTAATATTTCTAAATCATCTTAGTGGGTCACAAAGTAAGTAAATAAATAAATAAGTAAATAAAGAACAAAAAACAATACTAGAGGAGCTATAATGTTTTTCAGGGTCAGCACCCAGAAGCTGTGGTTCAGGGGTGTATAGTGTACATATATAGTTATCAGCAGAACTTGACAAATGATATGTATGGGACTTCCATATACATGAGGGGTCATGGAAAACATCAAGCGGGCCACTGTGTTATTTGCTGTACAGTTACAGCAACCAGAATGCGTTTTTACATGGATAAAATTATCAAAGAGTAAATCCAGAAAAAGTTTAAAAATTCACTTTGAAAAGTAAATTTTAATAAAAGTAATCTTTTTTTTTATTTAAGTAGAAAGCTGCCATTTAGCTAAGATTTTACTGGTAAATATTTTAAAATATGTGATTTGTTTGAAATTGTATTTGTTTGTAAACAATGAAAACTTAACTCTTGTAGAGAATTTTTAAAATATCTCATAACAAGAAATTCAGACACAGATCTATCAGGCTTCATAAAGGAACTTAGGTTGCACCAGAGGGACACAATATATGTTCTTTGACACCTTTATTATGTGGCCTTCATTCTCAGAGCACAAAGTGGCAGCACATTGTGAGGACACCTGTGTTCCAAGAAGAAAAAACAAAACAGCAACAACAACAAATCAAGTGAAAAGGAATTTTAATGACTTTCCCTTACATAACAGGGGATGTGATAAAATTGATCATAAATGTTATCTAATAAGCCAAAGTAGTACACAGTGGTAAATATTTTACTTAACCACTTTGCTATTATGAATAAAATGGGAGTCTTTTTAGCAAGAGGGGAAAAGGATAATTAACACTCCTTAGGTTACAAGTGCTATCTTCCACAGTTCATTTTAATCATGTAATTGCTTATAAATCATATTTAGTTTTAGCTTTTAGTGAGAGCTCAAGAGATGATTAACATGTTTTTTTTAAACAAAAATCTTTCATGCATCTATTTATTCACCATTGATATGGGCTTATCCCAGATGGTTTATCGCCTTTATTGTATTAGTGTATTTATTGACTAAGTAGAGAGAAGGAGAAATGAAAGCAAATTTTCTTAGAGAATACTCATAAGAACTATTTATCAAGTACTAACACAGGTTACAGAGCCAGTGCCTTTGTGGTCCCTACCACAAAGCTCAGGAGGTGGTGGACAGAGAACTCTTCATAAGTGAGGTGACAATCAGATGCAGCCAATTTCTAAGAAATTGAGATGATCTTTATAGTGTTACCAAAAGATTTCAGAGACAAAATAGAAGAGGAACTAATTCAAATAGCCTGTGTATCTCCTAAATCTAACCTCAGAATCTGCTCTTTGTGAATAGTTTAAACCTATTTGATGTCAGATAAGGACAGTATTAAAAAGTCATACTGATCAATTTTGAACTAAGGGAATTATTTAGTTGTCCACTTAAAGTTTTGATTGGCCACAATTAAAATGGAACTATTAAAAACCATTTGAAGAAATGTCAGTGATGTTAAGACAGAAAAGGAAAGCAAAAGTCATAATAGCTCCAAACTCATAGGGATATTTCTAAGAAATATGCTAAGTCGGAGTTTGCAAAAGGGTGAGACATGCCTAATTCTTAATGAATGCCTCTTTATTTGTGGGATTCTCAGGAGCTGGCCCTTTCATGTCAGATTTCTGGAGAACTAGATTGATGAAGGCATGCAGCTCACCAGATCCACTCCAGCAAAAGCTTGGTTTTTATAAGAAAAGACAGTTTGCACATATTTTACAATAGTTCTGTCTGAGGCTTAGATCAAAGCTGCAAGCCACATTGGGTTCAGCCTGTGCTTGAGTTTATCCAGAAACAACGGAAACATGATATCACTTCACATCAGGGAATGAAACCGTGGAAACAGCGCAGTTGCAATGAAGGGTTCAGTCTGTGGTCAAGTCATGCAAGAAAAAGGGGAGGAAAAGCAGACTGTTCTCACACACTCTGTTTTTCTTTGTTAAAGTTTTGATCCACAGGTCAGGAAGATTTGCTGAGAACAAGAAAGCCCAGCTCTTTAATACATTGTGAATAGTGAGTTACTTGAGAGGTTTTCTTTCTTTTCCCCTTCCTTTTCAGGTCTCAGCATTTAATATTAGAGACTCAGTTTCCCCCAAGATAGCATGTTTTGGTAATAATTTTAAGTGTGAATTTCATTCTGGAAGGAAAACAAAATCACCAGATAATCACATAAAACCTAAAGAATTGTTTTTGATATGTCATAGTGTCTTCCCCCAAAACAAAACCAAAATAAAATTTAAAAAAGCAAAATTATTTCTCTTCTAGTTTTATGCAAACACATTCACATTTGCTAAAATTCAAGCCCACATTTGTTAATGAAATATCATGTTTTGATTCCTTTATAACTAAGATTAGTAAGGATAATACTTGCCTGTCAGAGCCTGTCTTCTTTCATCAGTTCCACTTCATCATCAAAACTGAAATGCTCACGAGTATCATCAGGACTCTTCTTTTCCTCAATAGGTGTTGGGATGCAATATGAAAATCAGTGATGAATAAAATGCATTTTTGATAATTTGTTCTAGGAAGACATTGAACTTTTAGGTAAAAGCTTTTACATTGAAACACTTAATCACTTTAAATATATAAGCTTTTAATCCTGTAAGTAAATCAACTTCAAGATTTTAGAACTATATATTGTAAAATAAAATAAAAAAGAAAAGATTTTAGAACTATGATAGACAAGTTAGTTAAGAAATTCCCTTCTCCATTTTGGTGGCAGCAATGAATTGCCAATGGTCAGAGATGAGCAGGGTTATATGAAATTCAAATTTAATTTGACATAAACTTGTCTGTGGTTGGAAACTTGAAGAGGTAAACCTAAAAGCATTTCTAAATGTGAATAAAAGTTAACACGTAAATAGCCTTTTATATGCTTCTCAGCATTTTTAAGAAACAGCAAAGGAAATGAAAGTAAAGAGTTTTCTTTGAGGCTTGTTTTTTACTAGACATCTAAAGTGCTTGTCAAAAATTATCTTAGAGATACTTGTGAATGAATATCAGCATGCTATTGCTCAAATTATCATACATTGGGACCCACAAATTCACACACACACACACACACAAATATGATCGTTAATACTAATTGTCAAGATGACAGGCTCTAGACTCAACTGGATGGGAGACAAGTCTCTGGGCAGGTACAGGAGAAATTATTTTGCATTAGTTGTTGTGAAAAGCTGCATACTGTGTGCAATGCTATTCCCTAGCTATGAAAATAGTAACTGGACAGCAACAGGTACTCACTGCTCCCTGTTCCCAAGTGTGTATGTGATATTATCAGATGTTCCAGGCTCTGACCACCAGACCTTCCCACTATGATGGACTATCCTTCAGTTATAAGCCAGCAGAAGGTTTTTGTCAGAATATTTTATCACAGTGGCAAGAAAAGAAACTAAGACAGAAGTTGGTACCAACTGTGGTGATATTTAATTTGTGCACCCCAATAAAGCTTCTCTGGGGATCAGAGGAAAAAACAACCACTATATTATACATAGAGGTCAGGCAGTGGTAGTACATGCCTTTAATCCTAGCACTCAAGAAGCAGAGATTCCTCCAGATTCCTGTGAGTTCGAGGCCACACTGGGAACAGAGACAGACACAGTGGCACATGCTTTTAATCCCAGCACTAGTTAACCATAGAGGTCTGCAGGTCTGTACAGACAGGAAGTGATAGAGCAGGATGGAAAGAGGAAGTGATGTAGCTGGGCAAAGAAAGGAAGAAAGATGACAGGGCACAGAAAGGTATAAAGGCGTGAGTATACAGGAAGTAGCTCTCTCTTGGCTGAGGCTTTCCTAGCAGTAAGAACATGGCTGACTTCTTTCTGTGTAGCATGAACCTTAAAAGTTCTAATTATTAATAAGATCAAACCTGAAGCCAGTTATTGGGGTGAACTGGAAGATCAGAGAACCAGAACAAGCCACAGCTACTTCACCTTGCCGGATCCTCAGCTGGTCTTGTTTTCTCAGCCATGGAGGCCTCTGAGTCCTCATCCAGAATGGGTCTCAGCTGAACTGTTGCTAGAAGTCTAAATGCTTGACCAGGCCAAATGCTTAACTAGGCCAAATGCTTCTAGTTCCTGGTCCTCATGCCTTATATATCTTTCTGCCTTCTACCACCACTCCCTGGGATTAAAGGCTTGCTTTTTGGAATTAAAGGGATGAGTCACCATGCTTGGCTGTATCCTTGAACACATGGATTTCTGCCTCTGGAATGCTAGGATTAAAGGAGTGTGCTACCACTGCCTATCCTCTATGTTTAATATTGTGGCTGTTCTGTCTCTGACCCCAGATAAGTTTATTAGGGTGCACACTATTACAGGGATCACAATACCACCACATTTCTGCTTCTTTGATTTCTCAGTTTTCACCCCAATGTCTGGCTCCAGATTTTTTATTAATAAGACCATTTAGCAATTTGTCTTACATCAAACAAGTGGGGCTGTTTGTGATAAACTCAACTATTTAATTTTAGGCCTTTGGACTAGTGAAGTCTTACAATGCTAGAAGCAGAGGTTAGGTGGCCATTCTAGTAAGAGCTTGAAAGACAGAAATGCTAAGGGAAACATGGACAGTGAAGGCTGGGCCAGCTCGTGGGATTTCAGAGGGAAACAATGACACTCTAAGGAACTGGCTATGGCTTCATTCTTAACAAGTTCTGAGAATGTGACTGCAATTGATGTTTAAGATAATGGACTGGTTTGTTTGGGGGATGAAAAGTGAGCAAACTTAAAATCTCAGACAGACAGGGAGAGTAAAGACAGCAAAGCAGCTGTAACTAAGAAAGATTAGCAAAAGTTAAAAAATAAATAAATAAATAAATAAATCAAAACTCTCCCTGACTCAGTAGGAAAGCTGGCCAGAGGGCAATATCCCACCCAACAAAGGCTCTGAGTTGTAAAGATGCAGGTTAATGCCAAGGAGTTGTTAATGCAACTAACGATGTTTCATGCCCCTTACAGACAACTACACAGAAGAGCATCAGCAAATACAAGTAGATGGAACTATGGTCTAAAAGGGCCAGGCTCCATCCAAAGCTGCCCCAGAGCTTGGCAGGGTCAGCTATGCAAAACTGAAGCATGAAAGATGCAAGATGAAGGAAGTCATGGAGTTTTACTCCATGGTTTCAGAGATTAGCTTAGAAAAGATTTAGATTTAAAGTGGATGGCTATGATATCACATGACTTACTTAAATGTAATAATACCCAGGCCAAAGTAATTGCATTCTTTTACAGTTGCAGTAATTGCTTAACCAAAATAGTATATCATCATTCATATGGCAAGTAAATAAATATTAATTATAAAAGAACAAATCTATTTCTCAATAGTTCCTAGTTGTTTATCTCTGATTCTAAACTCAGTAGTTTAGGAATTAAAAGACAGTAGTTCCTGATTCTAAATAATGTACAAGGAGTTTCTTTTTTAAATGTCTTTTTTTTTTACATTTACTCTGTGTGTGTGTATGTGTGTGTGTGTGTGGTGTGTGTAGGTGTGTGTGTATGTGTATGTGTATGTGTGTGTGTGTTGTGTGTGTGTGTGTGTTGTGTGTGTGTGTAGGTGTGTGTGTGTAGGTGTGTGTGTGTGTGTGTATGAGTGTGTGTGTTGTGTGTGTGTGTATGTGTGTGTGTGTGGTGTGTGTGTGTAGGTGTGTGTGTGTGGTGTGTGTGTGTAGGTGTGTGTGTGTGTGTAGGTGTGTGTGTGTGTGTGTGTAGGTGTGTGTGTGTGTGTATGTGTGTGTGTGTTGTGTGTGTGTGTAGGTGTGTGTGTGTGTGTGTGTATGTGTGTGTGTGTTGTGTGTGTGTAGGTGTGTGTGTGTGTGTGTGTGTGTAGGTGTGTGTGTATGTGTGTGTGTAGGTGTGTGTGTGTGTGTGTAGGTGTGTGTGTGTAGGTGTGTGTGTGTAGGTGTGTGTGTGTGTTGAGCCATCTCTCTAGTCTGTGTGGAGTTTCTTGGTCCCTACATCAACTTACTCACAAGTAGCACTTTCATTGTACTTGTTGGATTTTCCATCCAGACCATGAAGGGCTAAAGCTGGACTAACATCAATAAGAAAGATAAAAGAGAAATGTAGGATGTCTACATCTAAGTGTAGGGCCTGAAAGCATCTGAATGCTGTTTGCTTGTATTTGTCATGTATTAGTAAAACCCTACACATTCCATAAGATAATAAAGAAATTGCTAAACAGAAGATATGAGTTACAGATCTTAAAGAATTAGATAAATAGAGCTTATGAAAAAAAGCTTCCACAGTGAGGATACATCCTGAGAACAGAGGCAGAAATAAGAACTCTGTGTATGTGATTAGGGGATAGGAATGAAAGAAACTAGAAAACCTTGAAATAATATTTTTATTTGGCTTATCTTGAGAAATAACAGAGGCTAAATATTTGAAAGTTGGGTTGTTATTTGAACGTTGGTGATTAGTGATCAACTGGTATCTAAAAACGTATCTCAAACTCAGTGATTTAACTCTGTGTCCATTTATTCCCACTTATTATTTCAGTTTTTGTAGGTCAGAAGTCCACTCATGGCTTAGCTGGGTTCTCCCTGTAGTGTTACCCTAGATCAAGTCAAATTTTTAGCTGAGGCTGCTCTTTTATCTTTGAGATGGGTTGCCTCTCCCAACCCCATTCAATTTGTTAGTAGGATTTATCACCTTGTGGTGGTATGATTGGAATCCCATTTTCTTGCCAACTACCTGTGGGGACACCTAGTACTTGGAAGAATTTCACTTACATATCCTCTAAAGGTGCTGGAATTTATAGTTTCTTAGTGGTTTGCAGGAGAGAATTTCTCTTAGATGTCTTTTTTATTGGTTTTATCAAATAATGCTAAGTCCTCAAAAAAACCTGTCTTTGATTAACTAAAAATTAATTGATACATGCATGCAACAACAATTGATGTGTTAATCCCAAAGATCGAAGGGATTGATCCAAATCATCATGGCTAAATTAATTAAAGCAAGCTTTTTTATTCCTATACAGGGAGTGCCTCCCCATAAGGAGGGGTTTGAGAGGTCAGCACTAGACATGAGGTAGACAAGGTTTTTATAGTTCAGGGGTAAATGTTTTCCTAATTGGTTGGGGATTGGCAGGCAAATGTTACAGGAACAGAACATAGCATAACAAGTTAATCATGAGGACCTCTTGAAAATAAACCTGGTTGTTAAGGTAGTCTTAACAACAGGTCAAGGTAGGCATAACAACCCTTTTGAAACAAATGTAGAGTTGCAAGATGGTTATTAATTTTTTGAAACAAAGACAAAATTGCCATTCCTGAAACAGTTACCATTTGTAGTAAAGGTTACAGATGAGGCATAGCTCAATCCTTGAGAAACAGAGGTTTAATTATAAACAGGAATAAGCCTACTTGTCTTTACTATATGATGGCTTTTAAGCCTAAGATGAAGGCAGGGTGGTTCTTCAGATGAAAAAAAGATGACATGAATTTGAAGTAGAATGAGGAAGTATATATGGTAGGGTTTTAAAGAAGGAAAGGGAAGGGAGAAATGTAATTAAAATACAATTTCAAAATTTAACAAAAAAATCAATTGATCATTAACATAATTCTGAAAGCCACTTGATATTATAGTTGTGGGTGTTGACCATGTCAAAGAAAGGATTAGAGAGGTTATATATGCCACAGCTTGCAAATCTTGGGGTAATTATACTGCCTACCATAACTAGACAATGAAAACAAGCCATTGGGCTTGGCAGTCAGCAAGGGCCTTTACTTGTATAAGCCATCTTTCTGGTTCTCCTCAAAGCTTTCAGAGACTCAAAGATTCACCAGTGTACAAGAATATATTCGTCTCCCTTCAGAACAGCTGACCCCTATAATTTTCGGCAACAAAACAATTCCTATAGTTAAATTACAGTATCACCAGGATGGAAAGCAAGGACAAATGCTATGTCTCCTAAATGTTTCAGGTTCTACATACTGACAAGAATTGTGAAAACATTTGTGAGTCAAAAGTAAAGAATGCTAAATTTGTGTAAGAAAAAAAAAAAGATTTTTCAAATGGGCTTGCTCCCCTGTGATACCTGGTTTCACTATTTAAGAAGACAGTGCTGACAGGCAAGAGATGATTTGTGGAAACTTAAAGGAAGTGATTAGTTGTCCATGGTGAAACAGATGTGACAACAGTGTGGTAGATACTGAAGGACTCTATAAAAATGGTCAGAGAAGTGCTATAAGAGTGGATAAAATACATAAGGCATAAAACACACAAGCTGTATGCCTCATCTCACGCAAAGAACACTTAATTCACAAACATCAAGGTGGGATATACTTGGGTAAATGTAGCAGGCTTTTTTGGACCGCCAGCACCCAAATCATGACACAGAGAGTTATTGTGAATCATGAAATCTCCCTTAACTGAGGCTTGTTTCTAACTAGCTCTTAAAACTCAAATTAGCCCATTTCTATTCATCTATGTGCTGCCTCGTGGCTCATAGTTTTTACCTCTCTCCCTGCATGTCCTGCTTCCTCCACATCAGGCTAGTGACTCTGCCTTTCTTCTTCCCCAAGACCTCACTGTCCCCAGAAGTCCACCTAACCTCTTCCTGCCTAGCTATTGGCCATTCAGCTCCTTATTAAATTAATCACAGTAACACATCCTCACACAGTGTAAAGGAATATACTGCAACAGGTAAAGGGCAGTAGCATTGATGAGGAAAATCTGGTACTGTTGTATTTAGGCTGATGGTAGGAGCTATTGGTGTTTAAGAATGTGATTACAGACACCAGTGAGGATGATGTGATCATCAGATGGATGTCAATGGAAGAATCTAATGATCTGAAAAGAAGCAATGCAGTTCTGATAATGAGGCCAGAATGTAAGGCAGAGGTATTGACTTGAAGCTACAGATGTGGTTATCAAGATACACACTGTCTAGGTCCAACACAGAGGGCTAGACAGCAGTAAATTGTCAGTCTATAGCAATAGATATATATGGTATTGAGCAATCTTTATTCAAAAAATTCTAGTATAGATAATTGGCTGCACCAATAAAAATTTATAACTCATCTTATTATTCACAATTGAGTAAATGTTCAGGGATAGAGCTTACAGAATGTAAATGTTTTATGAATAAGTGTTGTTGGTTGTTTTTCTTGTTTTTTGAGGACCCACCATCCAGCTACCAAATAAATCACACATGGAGGCTTATTCTTAATTATAAGTGCCTGGCCTTAGCTTGGCTTGTTTCTTGCCAGCTTTTTTAAACTTAACACATCTACCTCTTGTTTCTGGGATTTTACTTTTCTTTCTTTCTTTTTTTGGGGGTTAATCTATAAGCAATTTAATGATGTTGACAAGTAGATAACCATATTGTCACAGGTATCTGTGACTGAATTTCCAAACTTTAAAAATACTTTTAAAAAGCTTTATTTCTTTTTTTATAATTTTTTATTTTAAAAAAATTTCTTTCCTTTTACCTACCAACCTGTATTCCATCTCTCTTCCCTTCTCCCACTCCCTCTGCCTATGCCCATCCCATCCCCATCCCTATCTCCTCCTCATTGATAAGGCCTCCTTGGGTAGCCAACACAGGCTGGTATACCAAGTTGGGGCTGGACCTAGCCCCTCCCCATTGCATCAAGGCTGAGTAAGGCATCGCACCATAGGGAAAGGGCTCTAAAAAGCCAGTTCATGTACCTGGGGTAAGTCCTGGTACCACTGCCAGGGGACCCACAAACACATCAAACCACACAACTTTCACCCACATTCAGAGGGCCTAGTGTGGTCCCATGTAGGCTCCCCAGCCATCAGAGTCCATGAGCTTCCACTAGCTTGGATCAGCTAACTCTGTGGTTTTTCCCATCATGATCCTGACCCCTCTTGCTCTTATAATCCTTCCTCCCTCTCTTCAGCTGAACTCCAGGATCTTGGCCAAGTGCTTGACTGTGGGCCTCTGCATCTGCTTCCATTAGTCACTGAATGTATATTCTATGTTGACAATTAGGTTAGTCACCAATCTGAGTATAGGAAAAGTCTAGTTCAAGCACCCTCTCCACCATTGCTATGAGTCTTAGCTGGGGACAATCTTGTGAGTTCCTGAGGTTTTCCCTAGCTCCAGATTTCTCCCCATCTCCTTAATGGTATGCTCAGTCAAGTTTTCTCTTTCATTGTTCTCCCTCCCCATGTCTCCCCCAACTTGGCCATCTTGAGCCCTCCTGTACCCACCTCCTATGCCCTTCCCTCTATTCCCCCCTCCCGTTTACCTAGAAAATCTTAATCCTCTCCCCTTCCTGGGGTGATCCATGTGTGTCCCTCTTAGTGTCCCCTCTTTACCTAGCTTCTCTGGGGTTGTGGATTGTAGCCTAGTTATCCTTTGCTTTGTGTTTAATATTCACTTATGAGTGTGTACATACTGTGTTTGTCTTTCTGGGTCTGGGTTACTTCACTCAGGATGATTTTTTTTCTAGTTCCATCCGTTTGCCTACAAATTTCATGATGACATTGTTTTTACCCTGAGTTAATACTCCATTGTGTAAATGTGTCACATTTTCTTTATCCATGCTTCAGTTGAAGGGCATCTAGATTGTTTCCAGGTTCTGGCCATTATGAATAATGCTGCTATGAACATAGTTGAGCAAATGTCCTTGTGATGTGGTTGAGCATCTTTTCAGTATATGCCCAGGAGTGGTATTGCTGGGTCTTGAAGTAGGTTGATTCCCAATTTTCTGAGGCACTGCCATACTGATATCCAGAGTGACTGTACAAGTTTGCATTTGCATCAGCAGTGGAGGAGTGTTCCTTTTTCTCCAAATCCTCTCCAACATAAACTGTCATCAGCGTTTTTGATCTTAGCTATTCTGACAGGTATAAGATGGTATCTCAGAGTCATTTTGATTTGCATTTCCCTGAAGACTAAGGATGTTGAACATTTCCTTAAATGTCTTTCAGCCATTTGAGCTTCTTCTGTTGAGAATTCTGTTTAGCTCTGTAGCCCATTTTTTAATTTGATTATTTGATATTTTGTTGTCTAGTTTCTTGAGTTCTTTAAATATTTTGGAGATCACTCCTCTATCAGATGTGGGTCTGATAAAGATCTTTTCCCATCCTGTAGGCTGCCTTTTTGTCTTATTGACAGTGTTCTTTGCCTTACAGAAGCTATTAAGTTTCAGGAGTTCCCATTTATTAATTGTTGCTCTCAGTGTCTGGGCTGCTGGTGTTATATTTAGGAAGTGGTCTATTGTGCCAATGCATTCAAGGCTACTTCTCACTTTCTCTTCTACAAGGTTCAGTTTAACTGGATTTATGTTGAGGTCTTTGATCCATTTGGACTTTAGTTTTGTGCATGGGGATAGATATGAATCTATTTGCATTCTTCTGCATGTAGATATCCAGTTATGCCAGCACCATTTGTTGAAGATTCTTTCTTCTTTCCTTGTATAATTTTTGTTTCTTTGTCAAAAATCAGGTGTTTGTAGGTGTGTAGATTAATGTTAGGATCTTCAGTTTGATTCCATTGATCAACATGCCCCTTTTTATGCCATTACTAAGCTGTTTTTATTATTATAGCTCTGTAGTAGAGCTTGAAGCCAGGGATGGTGATGCCTCCAGAAGTTCCTTTATTGTGTAGGATTGTTTTGGTTATCCTGGGTTTTTTGTTTTTTCCATATGAAGTTGAGTATTGTTCCTTCAAGATCTGTAGATTACTTTTGATAAGATTTCCATTTTTACTATGTTGATCCTACCTATCCAAGAACATGGAATATCTTTCCATTTTCTGATATCTTCTTCAATCTCTTTCTTCAAAGACTTAAAGTTCTTGTCATACAGATCTTTCATTTGGTTGGTTAGAGTTACCCCAAGATATTTTATGTTATTTGTGGCTATTGTAAAGGGTGATGATTCTCTGATTTCTTTCTCAGCTCATTTATCATTTGTATATAGGAGGGCTACTGATTTTTTAAGTTAATCTTGTATCCTCCGACATTACAGGAGATGATTATCAGCCGTAGGAGTTCCTTGGTAGAATTTTTGGGGTCACTTATATATACTACCATATTGCCAGCAAATAGTGAAAATTTACTTCTTCCTTTCCAATTTGTATCCCCTTGATCTTCTTTTGCTGGCTTATTGCTCTAGCTAGGATTTCGAGTACTATATTAAATAGGTATGGAGAGAGTGGACATCTTTGTCTTGTTCCTGATTTTAGTGGAATCACTTGGAGTTTCTCTCCATTTAGTTTGATGTTAGCTGTTGGCTTGCCATATATTGCCTTTATTATGCTTAGGTATGTTCCTTATATCCCTGATCTCTCCAAGACCTTTATCATGAAGGGGTGTTGGATTTTGTTAAAGGCTTTTTCAGCATCTAATGAAATGATCGTGTGTTTTTTTTTTCTTTCAGTTTGTTTATACGATAGATTATATTGACAGATTTTCATGTGCTGAACTATCCCTGCATTTCTGGGATGAAGCCTACTTGATCATGGTGGAAGATTTTTTTAGATGTGTTCTTTGATTAAGTTTGCTAGTATCTTATTGAGAATTTTGCATTAATGATCATGAGGAAGATTGTCTTTATGTGGTTTGGGCATTAGGGTAACTATAGCCTTGTAAAAAGATTATGTGGTTTGGGCATTAGGGTAACTATAGCCTTGTAAAAAGAGTTTGACAATGTTCCTTCTGTTTCTATTGTTCAAAACAATTTCAAGAGTATTGGAATTAGCTCTTCTTTGAAATTCTGGTGGAAATCTGCACTGAAACCATCTGGCCCTGGGCTTTTTTTTTTTTTTTTTTTTTTTTTTTCTGGTTGGGAGATTTTGATGACTGCTTCTATTTTCTTAGAGGTTATAGGTCTATTTAAATTGTTTATCTGATCTTGATTTAATTTTGGTATATTGTACCTATCCAAAGAATTGTCCATTTCTTTTACATTTTCCAATTTTATGGAGTACAGGTTTTTGAAGTATGAGCTAATGATTCTCTGAATTTCCTCAGTGTCTGTTATTATGTCCCCCTTTTCATTTCTGATTTTGTTGATTTGGATTCTCCCTCTGTGTGTTTTGTTTAGTTTGGATAAGGGCTTGTCTATCTTGTTGATTTTCTCAAAGAACCAACTCTTTGTTTCATTAATTTTTTGTATTGTTCTCTTAGTTTCTATTTTATCAATTTCACCTCTCACTTTGATAATTTCCTGATGTCTATTCTTCCTGGGAGACTTTGCTTCTTCTTGTTCTAGAGCTTTCAGGTATGCTGTTAAGTCACTAGTGTGAGATTTCTCCAACTTCTTTATGCAGGCACTTAGTGCTAATGAACTTTTCTCTTAGCACTGCTTTCATAGTGTCCCATAAGTTTAGGTATGCTGTGCATTCATTTTCATTTCATTAAAGACTAGGAAGTCTTTAATTTCTTTCTTTATTTCTTCCTTGACCCAGTGGTGATTCAGTTGAGCATTGTTCAGTTTCCATGAGTTTGTAGGCTTTCTGCATTTTGTGTTGTTGTTGAATTCTAATTTTAAGCCATGGTGGTCTGATAAGATACGGGAGGTTATTCCAATTTTTTTGTGTCTGTTGAGATTTGTTTTGTTACCAAGTATGTGGTCAGTTTTGGAGAACACTCCATATATTCTTTTGTGTTTGGGTGAAATGTTCTATAGATGTCTGGTAGGTCCATTTTAGTCATAGCATCCATTAGTTCCCTTATTTCTCTGTTAAGTTTCTGTCTGACAGACCTTTCAGTGGTGAGAGTGGTGAGTTGAAGTCTCCCACTATTAGTGTGTGGGGTATGATGTGTGATTTAAGCTTTAGTAATGTTTCTTTTACAAATGTAGGTGCCCTTGTATTTGAGGCATAAATGTTCAGAATTGAGACTTAATCTTGATGGATTTTTTTCTGTGATGAATATGAAATGCCCTTCTTCATCTCTTTTGATTGATTTTAGTTTGAAGTCTCTTTTGTTAGATATTAGTATAGCTACACCAGCTAGTTAGGTCCATTTGATTGGAAATTTTTTTCCCAAACCTTTCCTCTGAGGTAATGTTTGTCTTTGAGGTTGAGGTGTGTTTTTTGTATGCAGCAGAAGGATGGATCCTGTTTTAGTATCCATTCTGTTAGCCTGTGTCCATTGAGTCCATTGATGGACTCAATTCGCCTATAAAAAGACACAGGCTAAGAGAATGGATATTAATGACCAGTGACTAAGAGATATTAATGACCAGTGACTGTTGATTCCTGTTATTTTTTTGGTGGTAGTGTATATGTGTTTCCCTTCTTTGGATTTTGCTGAGGTGAGGTTATCTATTGGCTGTGTTTTGGTGGTTCTAGCTAATTTCCTTGGGTTGAAATTTTCCTTCTAGTACTTTCTGTAGGGCTGGATTTGTAGATATGTAATGTTTAAATCTGATTTCATCATGGAATATCTTGTTTTCTCCATTTACAGTGATTGAAAGCTTTGCTGGGTATAGTAGTCTGGGGTGGCATCTATGGTCTCTTAGTATCTGCAGAACATTTGTCTGCAGGACCTTCTGGCTTTCAGAGTTCCATTGAGAAGTCAGGTGTAATTCTGATAGGTCTTCCTTTAAATGTTACTTGACTTTTTTCCTACTCTTAATATTCTTTCTTTATCCTGTATGTTTAGTGTTTTGACTATTATGTGATGAGAGGACTTTTTCTGTGGTCCAATCTATTTGGTATTCTGTATACTTCTTGTTCCTTCATAGGCATGTCTCTCTTTAGGTTGGTAAAGTTTTCTTCAATCATTTTGTTGAATATATTTTCTGTGCCTTTGAGCTGGAATTCTTCTCCTTCTTCTATCCCTATTGTTCTTAGGTTTGGTCTTTTCATGGTGTCCCAGATTTCCTGGATGTTTTGTGTTAAAAATTTGCTAGATTTAGCATTTTCTTTCACTGATGAAACTGTTTCCTTCATAGTATCCTCAATGCTTGAGATTCTCTCTTCCATTTCTTGTATTCTATTGGTTATGCTTGCCTCTGTAGTTTCTGTTTGTTTACTCAGGTTTTCCGTTTCCTGAATTCCCTCAGTTTGTGTTTTCTTTATTGCCTCTATTTCAATTTTCAAATCTTGAACTGTTTCCTTCACCCGTTTCTTTTTTTTTTTTTTCTTGAGTTTCTTGATTATCTTGAAGAGGTTTCTTGATTTCCTTCAATTTTTTGTTTGACTTTTCCTCCATTTCTTTAAGAGAATTTTTTATTTCCTCTTTCAGGGACTCTATCATCTTCATAAAGTTGTTTTTAAGGTCGTTTTGTTCTGGATCATCTGCTTTGGGAATGTTCAGGTCTTGTTGTAGGATCACTAGGTTCTGGCAGTACCATATTGCTCTTTATGTAATTTAATGTATTCTTACATTGCCACCTACCCATTTCTTCCTTTAATCCAAACAGGTGGAGCTCCAAGTTGCTCTTCTTCCAATTGGTGCAGATGGGGCCTCTGGCTCCTGTGGCTGCTCTTCTTCCCAACTGGTACAGGAGGGCACGTTTGGCTCCAGTGTTTGCTGGTGCTGCAGGGGATGATTGGCAAGAGGGTGGTGGTGGGAGGAGGCTGCTACCCAATCTGTGTATCTGTACTGGCTGGCGGGTGGGGAGGAGCACAGAATATGCCCCTGGGGCCTAGGAGCTAGAGAACTGGGCTGACCTGCCCAAAGATCAGGGCCTTACCTGTTCCCAATTGGTGCAGGGTGGGTGTAGGGCTCCAGTGGTCACTGGTGCATCAGGGGATGATTGGCTTGGTAAGGGGGTCACTTTTACCTTTTTCTATTTCTGTATATCATACTCTGTTGTTAATTGTGTAGCTGAGTAACTGACCCCTTTGCATCCTCCTCCTTCTCTTGCTCCTTCTTTTCCTCCCAGATTTGTCCTTCTATTTATTCTTTCTGTCTGCCAGCCCCACCTATCATTTCTCCTGCCTTATTATTGGCCATTCAGGTCTTTATTAGACCATATGGTGTTTTATTTTAAATAAAAACAAGACTGAACTCTATTAATATATTTAAAATAATGTGATATTTGTCCTTGATCATCAGACCAAAAGTATAGTAAAAAAAAAATATGGTAAAAAAAAAAAAGGACAAGAAATCCGAGTTTAAGGTATATGGGTAGCACTACAGAGTAGAACATGAAATGTGAAAATTTTTTTTTCTTTTTTTGGTTTTTCGAGACAGGGTTTCTTTGTGTAGCTTTGCGCCTTTCCTGGAACTCACTTGGAAGCTCAGGCTGGCCTCAAACTCACGGAGATCTGCCTGGCTCTGCCTCCCAAGTGCTGGGATTAAAGGCATGCACCACCACCGCCCGGCTGAAATGTGAAATTTTTTAATACGTGCTAATTTTAATATATACATATGTATGTGGTCATTAACCATCAGGAAGACAGGGTGACTTGGTGAAATAATGTTTGCAGATGTCTATGTTTAGCACAATGAATACAACAGTGTAGCATGGTGACAGGAGAGGAGGATATGCATATGTCCAAAAGCCTAGGGCCTCACATTCTAAAGCTCATCTAGCTACTGTTACTGCACAATGTCCAATATGTAAGTCACAGGGAATATTACAAATTTCTTGAATCTCCATTCCCTGAAGAGAAAAACTAGTTTTAGATAGCATACTGTGATGTGGATATCGTTCTATATAAATAAAACACTGATGGCCAGTGACCAGGCAGGAAGTAGGTGGGACAAGGAGAGACGAGAATTCTGGGAAGCGGAAGGCTGAGGGGAGAGACACTGCAGCCACCGCCAGGACAAGCAGCATGTGAAGACGCCGGCAAGCCAACAGCCACGTGGCAAGGTATAGATTTATAGAAATGGGTTAATTTAAGATAAAAGAACAATTAGCAAGAAGCCTGCCACGGCCATACAGTTTATAAGTGATATAAGCATCTGAGTGATTATTTTATAAGTGGATTGTAGGACTTCGGGGCTTGGGGAACCTGGAGAGAAGCCCTCCAGCAACAATACTGCCTATACTGTATGAAGTGAGGTAGAAACACTTCTACCTCAGCAAGAGTAATTCATCATCACAGAAATCAGTTTATATTGGGGGTCTAATTTTATCCTCCTTTTCTTATGAGATATCAGCGCTTAAAGAGATTTGTTCCATTTCTAGGGTATTCTTCACGAGCATCCCACCACACCAATAAACTACACTATCATGTAGGAAAGGTAGTGTTGGATATAATATTGGATCCATGAATCCAAGACTGTATTTATCAGACTCCAAATGTTGCTCTAATTACATGTTGACCTTTTGACATCATGGAGAAAAATATCAATTTGGAGATAAATCCTCATGAATACAGAGGGTCACCTTTCAGGAAGCAGGATATTAGTCAATTATCATCAGCAATAGAAAGTCAATGGTGAGTAAAATATATGGTATTTATAGTAAGAGTGGGTAACTATGATCATGCCCTGTTCCTAAAATTATTGGCTTTGTGGCCTCAGAAGTCATAATTCCTAATGCTTCCATCCCCTACCGCCCATGCTGAAAAACAATCACAATAAACTTAAATCAATTGGTGTGATCACTTACTTTAGTCTCTAAGAGATCTTTAGATGAAAAAAGATGTTACTCCCTGGCAGGGAGATTTTCCTTCTGATCCTCAATTGGAGATGAGGTTGCTATTACATAGTACATAGTAGTATGGGTAATTCATTGAGCTATTGCTTGGGCTTTTTTCTCATAGAGTTTTTATGATAAATAGACATGGGCAGTAGCTAAAGTCTAAGTGGAAGATCTGAATGTTGGATTCCTAAGACATGCAGGCAAGCAGGTAGAATGAGTGGACATCAATATGAGGGAAATTTGGAATGGGTAGTAGTAGAAAGTGACAGTGACCAATACTTACTTTCCTAATATCAGCTTCAGTGATGGGGCACAAGATTTTCCTTGTGAATTTTTCTCTAGGAAGGAATATTCAGCAAATCTTTGGAAAAGTTTTCCAAGTGGCACAATTAGCTCCATATCCCCCGATGGGGATGTTCTGGACAACTACACACCCCTGTAGTGGGAATTCTAATTGGTCTTAATAATAAAAACCCAGAGCCAGATATCAGAATAAATGCTGAATGATCAGAGAAGTAAAGGAGCCAGCCACTAGAGACTTCTTGCTTCTAATTAATCATCAGACTGAATGGGGCCTGAGTTCCTGTCTCCTCCAGCCTTATATTACTGTTTCCATCTCCCTCCTGCTGGGATTAAAGATGTGAGCTTCCACTGCCTGGCTCTGTTTCTGTTTTAGACAGGATCAATCTAGGGTGGCCTTGAATTCCTAATCTTCCTGCTTCCTCCTCCCAAATGCTGGGATTAAAGGTGTGTGCCACAACTGCCTAGCCTCTATGATTAACTGGTGACTAGCTCCACACTCTGATCTCCAGGCAAGCTTAATTTGTTAAAGCACAAACAAAATATCACTATACACCCTGCTGCCAGATTTCTGACATCTGAAGTCTGACAGTTGAATTCTCCTCTAGCTCTCTGTTAGGCTGATAGCTACTTACTCACCCATTCTACTCATTAGAAGTACCAAGAGCCATTTTCTTCTCTCAGAAGTCTCTAAGCAGGTGTGGCTCCATAGTTCTCTCTTGGAGGCCATTACTACATATCAGTCAAATGTTATTCTCAGCAGTGCTCTATTCTCTCTCCAAAATAGATGTTATCACTAAGAGTAGTCCCAAAAAAGTCATCAATATGTAATGAGCCATTGCAGAGTGCTTACTAGGGAACTCATTCTACAATATTAATCCATTTCAATTAATTTAGAATACTTAAATATTAGGCAGAAATTCCTTGAGGTCAACCTGGTTCTCACATCTCAATGCCCCACTTTTTAAAGTGTAGGCTTTCCCATAGACTGAATCTGGGAGATACCTAAACCCTTGTGTCATGGGTTCTTCCTTATTCCGTGGCACTGGAATTACTTCTTACAAGGTTCATAGTTGTTCAAAGCTGCTGCCCTGCTTATCTTTTCTCAGATGTAGATACTCATGAACTCCCCATTAACTTTATAGCTAAAATGTCCCAAACTTAGCATCCTTTTGTGAATTTGTCTTATTTTCTAGTTTGTTTTAAAGCCAAGTCTGGGTTGTTAAATTATATCTTCTGAGTAATCTATCCTTTTGAAAATGCAGCTTTCTGAATCTGTGCTTAAAGTATCATCACTCAAGTTATTCCCTTAATTAGAGAGAGATCAGTCATTTTATTGCAGGAATATCTTAGAATGAACATTATGTAAATCAACCTCAATCTAATTCCAGTCTGTGTTAGTAAGGTTATATGTTGCCTGATTTTTTTGTTTGTTTGTTTTTATTTTTTCCGAGACAGGGTTTCTCCATATAGTTTTTGTGCCTGTCCTGGATCTCACTCTGTAGACAAGGCTGGCCTCAAACTCACAGAGATCCACCAGGTTCTGCCTCCTGGGTGCTGGGATTAAAGGTGTGTGCTACCACCGCCTGGCTTGCCTGACTTTTAATTATGTGTCACTCATCACAATTAAACTTGATTGATTATTTGTCTGGGTTAAACCTTAGATTTTATGATTACTTTTTTAAGAAAAAAAAATATATAGTTTTGGGGAAATGAGATCCAGAAAACCAAGAGGAAATAACAAGCAAAAGAAGGGTGCAGAAATGAACATGAACTGATTGGCCTATCAATCAATATGGTGGTATTTTATTTGTACTGAAATGTGATTTTAATTGTATGTTAATAAATAAAGTTGCCCGGGGGTCAGAGCTAATAGCAAGCCATAGCAGAGCTGGGCGTTTGTGGTGCATGCCTTTAATCCCAGCACTTGGTAGGCAGAACTAGGTAGATCTCTGTGTGGTCAAGGATACAGCCAGCATTGGGGACACACGCCTTTAATCTCAATACCATAGAAGACCTGGAGGGCTGTACTTACAGGCAGTGACGAGGCAGTCACGTGGTTGGGTTTACAACCAATGAGAAGGCAGAACAAAAAGTCTATATAAAGACAAACAGACAGGAAGTAGCCCCCTTTTCGGAGAGGTCTCTTGGCTAGCTGCAGCAAGTGGGTAAGGCTCTTAGCTGTGATCTCTTGGCCTTCTTTGCATTGGTTCTGTGTTTCTTATTTAATAAGATGGTTGGTTATATCTACAGTTTATCACAATCCCTCCCTTTTGGCAGTGCTACATTGGGTACCAACAATAATACATACTTGTACTTTTTAGTTGTCTTTAGTAAGCAGTGTCCTAGTGGATAGAAAGGCACATGATATCCTATAAAATAGAAATAAAGTTAGAGTTCATCAGCATCACATAGAAATGAGTGAGGTCATGAGAAGTGAGAGAAGACTTGTTCATGAAGGAGAAAGCCACTGTACGTGCAGTTAGGAGGTACAAGAAATGAAAATAATTTTTCAAAGCTAGTAGAATGGGAAGCAAGCATTTATGCAGATTGTAATTATGTTCTTCTCAGTGTCCATCATGCTGAAGGAAGCAAAATTAGGCAGACACTTTGTCAGCATTCACTTATACTTCAAAATTTCTGAGTTGCCTGAATACTCATATTTCCTAAGTGCTGTAGCCAAGTTTGGTTTTGGGTAGAATTCTTCCTTGAGATAAATTTCAAACCATAGAAAAAATGCGGAGCTGTTGGCTTACCAGTAAGGCAAGCCAGATTGTACTTTGTGGGAGTTTGGTTCCTGCAACACAATGACTTCTGGCAGACGCAGATCCCTTTGAAAAGTCATTCTAATGGCTTGGATGGCAGAATAGACCCTTTCTGGAACCAGCATTCATGTTTCCAATTATGTAGATCTTGTGATGATTTGCTTAGTTTTGGGCATCCACCTCTTTTTCATACACTATAGAAAAAGCAGACAACTAAAATGTCAGAATGCTGCAAGAGCCAGAGGAAATAAAATTATTCTTACAAACTAATTCAAAAGTTTTTTTGAATATTTGCTTGTTATTAAATGATTTAATGATATATAAAACAAATATAAAGTTAAACTTGTATGTGTTAGCATTATTATCTAAAACAACTGAGTTATTAAGACAGTGTAACGGTACCTTTATATTCACACATATATGTAGAATTTCTAATAAAAGTTACCATTAAACAAGTATCTACCTAATTATAGATGCTTTGCATATTACTTTCCATAGTCTCATTAATTGTATGACTAAATATTGCTTGGGATTTATAAGAAAGGGGATGGAAGTTGAAAATGTGAAGCACTTTTTCTGAGCTCATCTAACAGTGAGTACTGGAGGCTTCAAATGTCATTTTACCATAAGACTCAACACCAACACTATATTTTCTCTCCATTGCCACCCGATCTGCTTGAGTGCAAGTGACTGACCTTGGCTTTTTATAGTAAATAGGTCTTTCTTCTGATGTGTGTTTAAAATTCTTTGACTGATATTATTATTTCAAAAAACCCCTTAGCCTGTAAGCACTTGATTTCTACAGCTCATAATACTATTAACACTTTAAAAAAACAGAACAACAACAAAAAAATGAAGCTGTTCATTGTAGGACAGGTTTAGAGTTATAGAAAACAAAACAAAATGAAAATAGCAGAGTGGTCCCACATGTCTCACTCATATTTCCCTGTTTCACATTTCTATTTTGCATTCACTATAATCACCAATCTAATGTTGTTGCATTGTTAATAAAAATCTACTTGTTAGTCACAGGTCCTTTCTCTGTATGCTTGTTCTAACTTCTTTTTCCTGGTTCAGCATCCATTCAGTACATAGTTAATAGCCACAGTTCCTTGTGTTTCCATTGCTGTGACAGCTTTTCAGAGAACCTTTAACATGACAGTTTCTGCACTACAGGTCAAGCTTGCCTAAGTAATAGTCTTTTTCTGAGACTGGTCTGATAACATTGTTTATTATTATATTGGGGATATGGTGTATGTATGGGAAGTTAGCCCTCAGGACATATGCCATTTCATTATAGTGTAGGAAACTCTGCAGGTCTATGTGATGGATGATGTTCCACCATGACCTTTTCCGTGGTCTGCCCCTTTTGTCAGTATTGACTGGCAACCCATATTTAAATAAGAATTCATGACAGCAAAGTATTCATGTAAAGCACTGCTGTGTGAGAAATTTTTCTGTTCTCCACAATTCACTCTGTGACTTTATAGCAACAGTAACTCACAGGCATTTGCTTCGAAAGGTGGATTATACTCAATTCTGCTTTATTTAACATTTTGTTCAGTCTTTTGGAGTTGGAAGCTATTCCGTTCTTTTTTTGTGCTGCTTTAGTATAACCCAATCATGACATCATTTCCTTTACTCCATTTTGTTTCACTTCTAAGGAGCTTCTTACTTCCAGAAGCTATAAAATTTCAAAAATTTCCCTCCCAGAGCCTGTGAAGAGTTTTCCTCAGGAGAAGCCATGGTCCCTATTATTGAATAATAGTGTTAGAAAGCAAGATTTGAATAGCAGACACACACACTGCTTTGGAAGTGTCATCAGATTTGCATTCACTAAGCAGATAGGAATGATATGTTTGCATATGGAACATTACATGCACATGCATCACATTATAAACATTACACACACACACACACGCACACGCACACGCACACGCACACGCACACGCACACACACACACACACACACATATATATATATAATCTCCATTAAACTAAACAGAATTCTTATTGATGTCCCTAAATCGAATTCATTTCCATGTAGATGATTCTAGCTTTCACCTTGTGCTCATGTACTACTATCTATACCAACAGTGAGAACCTTGGCTACTGCCACCCTCTTTCCATTACTTAAGTACAAAAGCGGAAGCTTCTAGTCTGGCAGATACTAATCATTTCCAAATCTTCATAGCTCATCATATTTATTTTTCCACTTTAGTGTAGTTTATTTTTTTTTCTTTTTACACATATATGTGCATGTGGTATGTGTGTGCATCCTTTGTGTTTGGGTACATGTATGTGTGCAGGTGTACACGGATGGATGTGCACATAAGTGTAGGGCCCAAAGTGGTGTCAATAATCTCCCTCGATTGTTCTCCCTCTTCCTTCTTTGATGCAGATTCTCTCAATAAAACCTACAAATTGCCATTATCATTATTCTCGCTGGCTCAGCTGTCTCTACTTTCTGAGGCTGGGATTACAGTTCGGTTGACAAAGCCCCTGGCATGCATGTGGGCTCTGGGAATCTGAGCTCCAGTCTTCTTGCTTGGGCAGCAAATGCTATAACCACCGAGCCATCTCTTGTAATGTAACGCTCTGTGATTTTAAACAAATATGCAGTATTGTGTACCTATTATTAGAGTAACAAATTGTTTCAGTGTCATAGAAGATTCTCCTTGACCCTCTGGATGCATGGCAAGTGCTGATCACTTTGCATTTATTCTGCATAAACTGTATACACCACACAATGCTGTAGCTAGAGAGTTTTCTCTACGGCTTCTGCCAAGCCTCACCAGTTCTGAAGCCCAGTTATAAAATAAACATACAGACGCTTATATTATTTAAACTGCTCAGCCATTAGCTCAGGCCTACCATTGTCTAGCTCTTACTCTTCTACTCAGCCCATTTCTATTAATCTATACTTTGCCACGTGGCTTGTGGCATACCTGCACCTTACTTCTTCCTTGTCCTGGTTGTGGCTTACAGTGTCCCCTCCTCCTTCCTGTTCTCTCAGTTTTCCTCTCTGTTAGTCCTGCCTGGCTACTGACCAATCAGTGTTTTATTTATCAATTAATCATCCACAGCACAATGCTTTCAAACTACAGCCTACCTCTGTGATATTTGTGACTTCTTGAGCTTGACAGCTCATTTCATTTTTGTATGAATAATATTGTAGACAGGTATTTCAGGATATACAAGATCTTTATACATTTTTTTTTATTTGGAAGATACTTTGGTTCCTACCAGTTTGGGGCAATTATGAATGTAATTATTATAAACACACAAACATTTTGTGTGGATACTTTAATTCAGTTGGGTAAGTACCTGAGAATTTTAATGTTTTATGAAATTACACCATATATTTAATCTTGCAAGAAATTATGAAATTTTCTTCTAAATTTTTAGCAACATTCTATAAGTTTATAACATCTCAATAAGTGACTGTGAGTTTTGTGCTTCAATACTCATCATAGACAGGAAGACCAGGTGTTTGAAGCCAGCTTGGGTTACATAGAGTCTGTCTCAAAGCAAGCAAAAAGCAAACAAAAAAGAATCTCATGACAATACCTGGACAGCTATTTCAAGTGTTTTATGTTGCGAACTATGCACATAGACATATATCCCATGCAAAAACAGTCTGTGAGCAAAGTTCACTTAAGCAGAAGAGCAATAGTTAGATGTGCTCCACTTTCACTGAAGAACTAGTGGTATTTGCAGCTAACATTGGAGAAAGCCACCAGGAAAGGCTGCTCAAGTTCTTTACTTTAAACCATATTTTTGTAATTTGATAGCAATTCTGCCATATTATGCTGATCTGGAGCTTTTGAAGCTGCATTAAAAAAAAAAACTCCAAGTTTTTGGCACAATTTCTAGAGTAATGGTTTTATTCTGGGAAAAGCTGTGGCTGTTATTAGTGGTTTGACTGCAGTGTTTCCATATTGCTGCAGTGAGCAGCCACGGATACACTTGTGGTTCATCCACAGACCAAAGAAGATTCTGTGATGAGTGCTGGGTGGAAACCACTGTGTGGCTCACAGTGCCCCATTTGGTCACAGAGGCATCTCAGTCTCTATTAGGAATCTTAAAATTTTGGCAATCAAAAAGAATATTATCCTTGCCAATATATATTCATTATTTGTCACATTTTCCCCTCTGAAGACTTTTATCTTTAAGAATGGAAAATTTTAAATTATAAATCCAATATGTTTCCAAAGTAAATATCCTACACTCTGGATATGTGAATTTCACCAAATTCAGAATCATATTGCTAGAAGATTCAATTATGTATGACTTTCTCTCTTTAGTAAGTAAATAGACTTTGCTGGTCTGTTGGTAGAAACATTCACAGGAAAATGCAGCCAGAGTATGAGAATTTCAGTTGTCTTGTTAGAATATGGACTGTTGCAGCACATGAGAATCAGTGGAAGACAGTAGCTGCTTCTTCATTTTATTCTGCACCCACTCAAAACAGACAGGGCATCACCAGAGCAGTTCTTTAATGTAATGCATCTGTCTTAATTATTAAATAGCCAACTCAATTTTCCCTTAAAAGCCACTCTGCTGTATACTTTTCATTCTCATGGACAATAGTGACTCAATGTATTTATTTTTACTCCCACTTGGTTTTTCGTGAGAACAATCACATTCCACAATACTCTTGGCTCCTGGTAGTTGTCAAAATGGTTCTGGTATTAGATGAGAATAAGTATCAAATACTACTAGCTAAAATAATTATTGACTGTTTTTAACACAGTTTTAAATTAAAAATGGTAAAAATTCATCCTTTTGTTGTTTCATTTGTTTCATTTTACTTGTTGTTAGACAGTTTTCATACAAAAGGCTTTTTCTGAGATTTGTCCAATTTTCCTTTGACCTTCTAATTTTTAGTTGGGGAACAGTGCGGGAAACAATCTGGTTTTGATACAAACCCAGATTTTTGTGAGCATGTGTGTGTTCTAAATAAACTAAACTAGGTCATATGACTCATAGGCTTTCCATGGTTTCACTGGCTTTATTTTCTGTCTAGAAACTGTTCAATTAACATTACTTGATTAGATGGACTTTTTAAATGCTCCTTTAAAAAAATAAGAAAATCAATATTTTCACAGAATACTGTATTTTAAATTTCTTTTGCTGTTTTGCAAAAATATTTTCTAAAGATTTGTAGAGTAAACCAATTTGAGTAACACAATGAATATTTGAGCCCCTCGAGGGTTTCTGGGCCAGCTGTTGTCTGCAGCTTCAGCTTGTGACTAAGGCTAAGTGACAGCAGTGATGGAAAATGTGCAGAGCAGGTCCTGGCTTTAGGAAAGCTGACAGACATGCTGGGAGATTTATCTTCTCTTCATTTTCATTACATGGTAGGTAAGAGAAGCAAGAAAAAAATTGGTAAAACAGCTACTCAAGAGAGTATATAACTCAACTTATCCAAATTATATTTTACTTGAATCCATTTTAAGAAAGACCTCTAAAATTCTGTCCACAGTCACAGTCACAGTCACACCTTTGAGAGACCTAGGCTCACACAGGCAGACTTGTAGAAAATCCACACTTGGAGCAAACTCAGAATTTGTGGATTTCTGTCCATGCAAAGACTTCGGTCTTACTAGTCCCTCATTGCCTTGTCTTATGTCTTTAATCATTTTGTTTCCAATGGTTAATGGTCAACTCAGTTCAAGCCTTTAAGTTTCACTGATACCCATATCATTCACCTTCGGTCCCTGAAAATATAGCAAGCCATGAATGCATGTGAAGAGAACCCAGTGTTAGGGCATTCTGAGGTGTGCCTCTCAGCCAATCCATGAAAACAGGCAACTGAGAAGTAGACAAACTTGGAATTGTAATTTTTACTTTACTTCTTACTTTGTCTACTAAGTAGTGATAACACACTGTATGGTGTTTGCAAAAAAATGCAATTAAATATAGGAAATTAATAATTTTTCCAACAATTTTTTCTTAATAACTTGTATTTAAGAGAATGTTCCAATTCATTGTGACCCAAATAGCTAACATTCACGAATTTAAAGAGACATACTCTGTTACACGATTTCCTGAATCCTGGCATGAGTCTTGAGGTCATGCCAAGTCATGAGTAGAATTGCAGTTTCAAAGTTTAGCTCCATGTCTCTTTATAGGTGTTTCAGAAATTTTAAAGTGCCAGTGATGCTGAGAATGGATTTGGTGTTTTGTTTTGTTTTAATTGGTAGAAATTATGGCCAGAATATTTTCAAGTATTTCCCTTTTCAATTATTTTCCCTACATGGAAAAAAAATCTGTGGGCATTATATGAAACAGAGAATCTTAAGAGTAATCACTGTAGAAACATCCTTTCCTATAATTATATCACTCCTAGTCCTTCACTGGCCCCCAAATGATCCAACTTGTCCGGAAAATGAAATGGGTCAGCTATTTATGCAGTCATGTTGTTAGGTGTAAGTTGACATCTCAGAAGATTTATGACTAGCCCTTCATTGCCTGTCACTTTGTATCCTCTCTGCTGCCACTGTCTAGTAAAACTCAATTTATCTTCCATTAAAGCAGCCAGTAAAAATAAATAGATGGTTAGCTGAATAGCAAATGGAGTGTGTGCAGAGGATGGAGTGGGGAATTCAAATTTGCTGAGTATTTGCTAACGTCGCTGCACATACTCTGACATACTATTCAATAACCAATTACTGATAGTAAACAAATGGTTTCCAAAGTGTATGAAAAGTAAAATAAACAGAAACCACTGGAAAACAGCAGCAGCTCTGCTTATGTCCCAGAACTATGTGCTTTCAGCTATTAGTAGATTCAGCCATAACAGTCTACTTTTTTTTCCCTTCCAAAATGTAGCCAAGTGACAAACATCTGTCTCTGCTTTCTTTGCAAGAAAGAACCAGAACCTGGATTGCTTCCAGGCCATCCGGACAACAATTTCAACTGGAACAAGTGACCTTTGGATCAGACTAGAACATAAAAGCCTTGCCAGACTGAGAGGAGGGTGGAGACAACTGGGAAGGTTCCCCAGCTTGTTCTCATGAAATTGCTTCTGAAGAGGACAGTGAAAAGTTAAGGGAAGATAACTTAAAAACAGTTATATCCAATGAAAAAATGTGTGGCTACATTACAAAATTCAAGTGTAGTTAAATTTTAAGTTTTAAACTAACAATATGTGATATACAGGCTCAGCAAATAAAGTTCTTTGAGTACAGGAAATGTGAACAGTTATGTAACATTTATCTTTGAGTATTCAGAATCTCTGAAGCTATCCTTTTGTTTTCTTCTTTCAACTGGGTCAGAATTCTTTGGTCTGTAATTCCATGGTAGTTGTTACATGCTTTCAGACAACTATCAAATGTTTAAGCAAATTATCAGTTCAGTCAAAGTTAAAGTGATGTCCAGGAGTGGTGGTGCATGTCTTTAATTCCAGCACTGAATTAAGAGGCAGAGGCAGATGGATCAAAGCCAGCCAGAGAGATCTTGTCTCACAAAAAGGGGGGCAAAGTTAAAGTAATGTTATCAAGATTTTGTTGGAGAGGACGAATGGTTATTTTCCCCAATATTTACTTAGAAGGCATGAATTATTTCTTATATAAGTGTGCATAAGAAATTTGAGTCTATGCCATCAGCAAGGACATGTTAAAAGATCATTAAGCCTCATATTGAATGCTTATGAATGAACTGCTGTGCTCAGCTGCCAAGTTATGGAAATGGCAAGGCAACCTTCCTTCATCCATATTTAGTGGATCATCGACGTAATAGTTAACTGTCATCTGAAAAGTGTTGCTTACATGAAAAACTACAGACAACTAAGGAATGCTGAGAGCAGCAGAAACAGTCTTCCCCAGGGAAGACTAGCACAACCATTATCAAATGGTCAGCCCTGAAAACATACACACAAGTAACATTATACAGACAGAGCAGGGTGTACGTAGGATTACATATGTATACACATACACATACATGTGTATAACAATTAATGAAAAAAAGAAGCCATGAATTTAAAAGGTAGTAAAGAAGAGTATATGGAAGAGGTTGGAAGGAGGAAAGGGAAGGAGAGAATGATGTAATCATAGTATAATCTAAAAAATAAAATGTAAATAAAAGTCAATGCAAAAGCAATCAATGTAGGAAAAGGGCAACAGCCTCATGTTAAAGTAATATCCATATTCTATAAGAATTCATTTAAAAGCATAGAAATAGAAGGCTACAAGGAATTTAGGAATTAATGTCTTTGCCTAAGTAGAAAATTTCACTTTGAATGAATTTAAAGTGCTTCTGTGGACAGAATTTCAGAACCAGGCTATCACAACGGCTAAACACCACCATATAATCAAATGATTATCCACAATTAAGAATTATGTTTTGTATCTTGTTCAATACATTATATGGGAATTCAAAAACAAATGCTTCAAAGGTTTGTCTTGAGTTATCTAGGAAGATGACACTTTTCACAGAACTCATGAGGGTGGAGGCCAAGGTACCCATGACCACATCAGTAGTTCCTTAGTTGTTTGCATAGAGTTTAGTTTAGGTGGAGTTTCAGATTTAGTTGTCAAAATTTTAAATTCAGTCCAAGACTCTACAAGTAATTTAACAGAGGCTGAAATCCAAAATCATGAGTAAATATTGAAGTTGGAACTATAGATGGAAATACTGGCACAGAAAAATATTAACAGCCAATATTTTTCAGTTATGGAAATAACAAAAAGTAAAATGTAGCATTTAGAAATGAAACATCATAAAAATTGTCAAAATACCTACCTGAGTATGAATTTCCATTATATGATCAAAGGTTTTTTTATAGTTTAACAATTAATTTTACATTTTTTATGAGAAAATTTTTTCATTCATTTTACATACCAATCAAAGATCCTCCTCTTCCATGCTCCCTCCCTCCAGGCTCCCCTCCCAACCCATCTCTCACTCCCTCCCACAAGAAGGCAAGGCTTCCCATGTAGCGGTACATTCAGTAGAGGCAAGTCCAAGGCCTTCCCCTGCCTCAAGGCTGTACGAGTTGTCCCATCATAGGTAATGGGCTCCACAAAGCCTGCTCATGCACCCGAGATGGATTCTGATCCTACCATACAGGCCTCCCAAGCAGATCAAGCTACACACCTTTCTCACTATGCTGAGGGCCTAGTCCAGTCCCCTGTAGGCTCCACAGCTGTTGATCCAACTTTCATGAGTTCCCTCTAGTTTGGTTTGGTCGTCCCTGCATGTTTTCCCATCATGATCCTGATGAACTTGCTCATAGAATCTCTTTTCTCTCTTTGACTGGACTCCTGGAGCTCTGTCTATAGAGCTAAACAGAGAATTCTCAAAGGAAGAATTTCAAATGGCCAAAAGACATTTAAGGAATTGCTCAGCATCCTTAATTATCAAGGAGATGCAAATCAAAACGAATGAGAAACCATCTTATGCCTTGTCAGAATGGCTAAGATCAAAAGTACCACAGACAGCTTATGTTGGAGATGATGTGGAGCAAGGGGAACACTTCTCCACTGTTGGTGGGAGTACAAAGTGGTACAGCCACTTTGGAAATCAGTGTGGCGGTTTCTCAGAAAATTGGGAATCAATCTACCTTAATTTTACATTTTTTGTGTATGTCTATCTGTGTGGTAGGGGTGGGCACACATGTTCAAAGCATATATGTGGAGGTTGGAGCACAGCTCTTAGAATCGGCTCCCTCCTTCTACTTCCACTGAGATATCTAACTCAGATCATTGGGCTAGGTGGCATGCACCTTTACTCAAGAGCCATTTTTCAAGCCCATTTTTTCAACTTAAAAAAAAAGAAAATCAAATAGAAACTGCAAGAACTAAAAATAAATGAGAACAATCTTTATTGTCTGTCCTGATAAACCTCTTATGGGATGTCTGACACCAGTAGCCAGTGCAAGATACTCATATTTAAACATAGTCGAATGTATATGCTCCCAGAAAAGTGATTGGTTCATGTGACTTTTTTGATGTATACATTGTTTCTTCATTTACTAACTCAGATATTTCTTTCATTTTCATTTGAAATTAAGAATTCTGCCAACTTAATACAACATTAGCAAATTTCCTAGGTATTTTCCCACCTACATTACATATGTAGATAAAATAAGGTGATGATAAGTACATTTTGTTGAATGAATTGGTGCATAATTCAGTGTGCAAAGACTGATACATAGGAGGTCCATGTATCCTTAAATGTTTAGCATCATGTTTGGGAGAGGGTCAAAATTCTTCCTGACAGTACAGTTCAACAGTCCTATTATCAAGTCCACTTAGAAGACCATCAGTCAAGAAACTCTAAAGGACAATTAGCTTTGAAAAGCAATATTTATATAATACAATTATTGCATCAGATGCTTCTGGTAAGAGGAACCAAATCATGACCTATGCCATCATCAGCAACAAGTCCATGTTTGCACAACTGAGGGAGATTTATTCATAAAACTGAAACGTGTGGGCTGAGAAAAATAGGTCAAAAGTTAAACTCTTTCTCTATTTCTCTCTTTCCAGTTCCAACTTAAGAACACAAAAATTAAATATGTAGCTTTAGGATGTATTTATAGATTATTAAATGAATATATCATACAGTTTAATTTATTTAAAATCTTTTATTCTCAGCAAAATCAAACATATCATTGAGTTTACATAGAAATACAATTTCCAATCATGTTTTCATAAAAATTCACTGGTGAAGTAAATGTTCATATTAATGACCAATTATGTACTATTTGATCATGCCAGTAGCAGAACAGATCACCATTAAAAATTGGTAAGTAACATATCTTAAATGTGCAAATATCATCTTAGTATTTTATTGTGTTACAATTGATATTAAATGTTTGCTAAATATATATACCTAGTACATAAAGCTTTTTAAAGTACAATAAAAATACAAACTCTATCTGTTAAAAAAAAGCCATTTAGATGGCTTCTAAACATCCTCATTATACAAATTCCAAAATACTATCTGACAAATAGAACAGCAAAGACTGCCTGATGAAACACATACTACCCACTAATTAAGGTCTAACTTAGCAGGTATAACAGAACATAAACAGAAAGACTCATCTATACCCATAGAGCATGATGGTACAAATATAATATTGCATAAGCACATTTGATTTCTGTTCCTAATGAAAAGGTACCTTTAACACCTGCATAAAACTCCATGAGAAAAATCTACTTAGTTTTGATAAATTTCCCACAACTAAGCCCAGATTTTCATTACTTTATTTTCTTATATTGTGATAAACCAAATTAGAAATTTGACCGCTATTTTTTTCTGAACTATAACTGTTAGTATTTTACATCATGGGCAAATATATTGGAAGCATATGTTTTCAAAGGTCAGGGTTCATCAGCATATCAGAATGAGTACTAAAGAATTTTATTGCTCATATTCAAGATGAAGCTGATGAGAAATTTTTGTGAAAAGTAGATTCTGACTTCAACAGAGCAAATGAAAATTAAAATTGTTAAATATTCTTAAATTTAAATAGAACACTCTCAAATTTTAAAGTATCAACACTAAGGTTGGTAAGAGAAATACCACACCACAGGATATCTGAAAAATATTGGTAAAATAAAAATAGACAATAGGAATTACATTTGTAGAAAGCATAAACTTCATTTCTTAAAATACAGAGCAGAAGATGGCCAATTGATATACTAATATGACAACACATTAAACATAAAATTTTAAGTTTTTCAGGGAAGCAACTGTTTCCACAACTGTTACTTTTGAGACAAATTAAACATTTTTAGAATATAGCTTAAATGACTGATGTTATTATTTCATATTTACTAATATTCTAAATATATTTTATATAACTACTACTGGAACTTATATTCTTATTTTACCAGGTAGAATTAGGTAAACTGGCGGCATAATAGCTAAATTTTAGATTTTCATAATGAGATGAACATTTTACACACACTGGTCGCTTGTTTATTGGCATCAAAATAGAACATGTGTAGTTGGATAGTGGTCCCTCTTCAGAAATCTGAAAGGTATCAAGGTATGGCTTTGGGACTAGGAAACTGAACTAATGTTCTGGAGAATGAGCATAAATGTCAAGGTGATAATTATTTAGAACACAAGGCAGATACTCAGAAATCTTGTCTTTCAATTATAAATTCACCCATAACGCAGAAGAGAACATAATATCCATTACACTTAGTTCTGCTTAATAAAAGATAAATCAACAGTGAAAGTGAGGAGGTTTTTACTTCCATAGATTTAAAACATTTAGATATTCAAAAATATATTGGCACGGATATAATAACTGTCTTAAAATAATGAGTGAGATATATGTTTATAAACAAATCAGGCATAAGTCAGGATCACTCATTCTTGACGTCAGCACCTGCTGTCTAACGGGTCGAGACAAAATACCGTGCCTTCAAGAGTCAGTCCCATTTTGAACCCCTCCTGTAAAGCAAAACAAAATTGTTAGAGTATAAACACTAATGGTAAGAGAAAAGCATATCACTAAGTAAGAGAGACTATCAACAAATTAAATTCTTTGTGTTTTAAGTAAATGCAGATTTGGTTTATCAAAATTTTACACTGATTAGGTGACATTTTGCTGTCTTAAGTATATGAGTTGAATGTGTATGAGAAACAGAAGAAAATACCAATCTAAGACATGAAATAGTTTTATGATTTATCCACTTCTTTATTTCTTTTGTAGCACATTTTCAATACTCCATTTTACTCTAACTTATTTACTAATTCCTTAAAAAAAAATTCTGTGTGTGTGTGTGTGTGTGTGTGTGTGTGTGTGTGTGTGTGTGAGAGAGAGAGAGAGAGAGAGAGAGAGAGAGAGAGAGAGAGAGAGAGAGAGAGAGAGAGAGAGAGCGAGCGAGCAGGAAACCAGAAGAGGGCATGCCATCTCTCCTGGAACTGGAGTTGTAGATAGTTGTGAGGCATTCACTGTGGGTGCTGGATACTGAACTCAAGTCCTCTGCAAGAGCAGTTCATGCTCTTCAGTGCTGAGCTGTTTGTCCAGCCCCTCTATTAGGGAAGGCTCAAAGCAACCTGATAATATTCATATTTTCTTCCTGGTTACCATAGTCCACATCCTGGGTAAAATACTTTTGCAAAGACAGTACTATACTCCAAACAGAATGCAGTACCACAGACCAACCACTGCACCATCTGAAAGCTGCCCATAAGTTCTGATATTGCTTTTCTTTTCCAAACATTATTATTTCTTTTTTTTTTTGAAATTATAATATAGTTACATCATTTCCCCTTTCCCTTTTCTTCCTCAAAACCTTTCATATATCCTCTCCTTGCTCTCTTTCAAATTAATGGCCTCTTTTTTTTGTAATGTTGATATGTGTATCTCATATGTATGTTTTTTGACAGTTTCGACTTTGACTCTTGATCCCTTTGCATACTTTAGAAGATAAGATGCCATTTAGCTACTGAATGTTAAGGGGAAAATTGTCAAGAAAGTTTTATGTACTTGAACTAAAGTTTGGAGTTCAAAGCTGATGACAAAGGAGTTATGTCCTCCACACCATGTTCTGGGATTAAGGGTATGAGCTACTACACCTGGCTTCTTTTCTATTTTTCAAAGAAACAATTAAATTATAAGATCCTTCAGTCTTCCTCCAATCTTATCTTGCCCTTAAATCTATGCACACTGACTTACAAAGAGAAACACAGATAAGTGCTAATTAGTGGAAATAGAAGTCAGACTGTAGGTTTCCCTGAGAGGCATTGTGGTAGTACCTGATTATTTCACTTACAATCAGCATTTAAATACATTCATATTTGTGCAAAGAAACATTATCATATACAGGAAGTCAGAGCTTTAAAAAAATATGAACACATCTGTAGTCAATGCCCAGAGACTCCCCCCATTATGGTTATTGCACACAGATAACATAGCAATGTCAGTACTGGAAAGGTTTCCAAAACTTCTTCCGACCATTTAAATGAAAACTGTATTCAACAGGGTAAAGGTCATAGTAGTTATTAATAATTTTAAAAAGTCTGTATAATAAGAACTATTTGCTATGTGTATTTGTCAATAGCAATTAAATGTTTTTAAAAGTGAGTACTGAAAATATTACTCACTATTCTTTCTTTTCAAATATTTGGTTGCTTTCTGAAGACCTATACACTGTCATCTGCTAGTATATTTTGAATAACAGACGGTGATAAATGGATGATAGATGACATATACATAACAGATGAGTAGCTGATATGAAATGATACAATACAATATGATATGATAGAAGGACAATTTGATATCACACAGTACTTTAAAATGTTATTAATTCATTATAAAATTATACCAGTTACTATTTTATTGTTCCCCCAAATGCTATTTATCGGAGTTATCAGTACTGGAAAAGTAGAAAATCAAAGTAAAAAAAATGAAATGCACATCACTCCCTTATGAGAAAGTGTTTGCTTGCGTACCACTTACAATACTGTTGCCATGGAGAACCCCTAACCTAATCTGACCATCAGCTAACAGACACATTCTTGTAGACTCCTGGTTTCCTCTCCTCCTGACGTAAACCTCCCTGCACACTTACAGACCGCCCTTCAACCGTTTCACTTTTGTTTCACAATGCAATGAATTTTGAATCTTCCTCTTGAATCTTTAAACCTCTAATTAACAATGAGGCTTATTCATTTAATGTAATGATAGGACTTATTACTAGCTAATATCACAAAATAATTACTCTATAATTAAAGCACTAATCATATTTTCATATGAAACATTTTTCTGAATTGTATTTTCCTATTTGAAACATAGAGCAGCACATAGTAGACAGAGGAGAACTCTGACCTAATTGCTTAGACACTGAAGTGAGACCTTCATTGTATGTTCTCACAGTGTTCAAGTTTTGTGAGAGCAGAAACTTTGTTACCTATAATTTTCTATTATGTTGTCTTTAATTGAACTAACTTCCTACATTACATTTCTCATAAAACTACTTTATTCTGACTATAACATATTATTAATTTTTATAGTATCAATTCATTTCCATTATCTTAAAACCATTAATAAGGCCAACAGCATAATTTCACACATAAAAATTGAACATATTTATAATTACTTGTTCTTCTTTTAAATAATATAGAATCTACTAGTATCAAATTATTCCCTGAAGAGATGCTCAGCTATAAACTAACCTTGGTCTAGCAAGCATTTAGACTTGTTTCTCAATACTTTCATTCAATATTGTTTATCAAAAAATTAAATTTCCTGTTAAGTAAAAATGACACAGTTTTTTTAATTATTAGTGTGTTTGCTTTGATTACACAGAGCACATTCACACGGGCATTAGCCAACTGTGACCTCTTTTGTGAGCCAGGGCTTATTCTTCATGTGGTGAGTTGTTAGCTTCCCAATCACTTGCCTATTCCTGCAATGCCAACATACCTCCAAGTGCATGTGTATGCACAGGATTGCATGCACATGTATGTAGATGTATATGGAAACTAGAGACCAATTTTGGGCATCATTCCCTAGGAATGCCACCAACCTCCTTGAGACATTGGACCGGAGGTACTGCTTATATTTCATTTATACATAGGTACCCTCAATTTTTAAACAGTTGACTTGATATTTGTACATAATTCTTTTATTTATAGACTTGCCATTGTTTTTAAACATATTACATTGTTTTATGCATATGTGTATACGTGTTCGTGTGTGTGTTTGCATACTCATGTGTGCACAGGTGTATGTGTATATGCAAGTATGGGTATATGCACACATGCATGTGCATGTATATGGCGGCCAGAGATCAAGCTTAGGTGTCATTTTCCAGGAATGACTTTTTCTTTTTATTTATTTATTTTGGTTTTTCGAGACAGGGTTTCTCTGTGTAGCTTTGCGCCTTTCCTGGAACTCACTTGGTAGCCCAGGCTGGCCTAGAACTCACAGAGATCCTCCTGGCTCTGCCTCCCGAGTGCTGAGATTAAAGGCGTGCGCCACCACCACCCGGCCCAGGAATGACTTCTATGTCCTTTGAAACAAGGTCTTTCATTGGCTTGGAATTTCCTAATTAGGCTACAGTGGCCAATAAGTCACAGGAAACCGTCTTCCTTTGCCTCCCTAGTGATGAGAGTACCCTACCTTTTTTATGGGTTCTAGGACTAAGATTCTCACATTTGCATGACTAGAACTTTACCAGCTGAATTATCCTCTTGACTCTGTATTTCCTTATTATAATTCATAGAATATGTTCATGGCTATCAATACTGTCCTATCTCCTTTTCTGACAGAGACACATGCCTTGCAGTTTAAATTATGTCAGATCAAATAACTACATGATTATATTTCAAATATATATTAAATTGCCCAGCTATTTGAAATGAAATATGGCTTAATATTTCTGCTTTAAATCTCACATGTACAAGATATTCCTAGAATTTCAAAGTTAATACTGTAACTCATGAGTAATTTAGTTTTAATCCTCCCTAAGAAAGAAAAAAACCAAATATTTAGCTAGGAGGCTTATCACTAGTGTTATATAGTATTCACAGCTTAATATACTACATTGGCATTTTATATAGTATGCAAAGATAAAGCAGTTATATGTGTATATTAGATTAATTATGATAGCAAGATTAATAACAAATTCAGTGCAGACTCTAAATGAAAGAAATACTATTTTACTGACTATAGTTAAAATGGCCCTGCAATTAAGTCTTAAACTAAAAGAAATACATAATGTGGTGAAATAGAGAATTACTGAAAAATTAACCTGAAGATCTAAGTTACGAGACCTCTTTAAACACTAATCACACACTAGTCACACACTAATCACACACATCCACATGAAACTTGATTGAATAGTTATTAAGCAAAACATGAAAATACAAAAAATTTAGCTCTTAAAAAGTTTATTATCTCTTTAAACAATGGAAATGAGATACCAACCATCTCTGGCGCTACCCATCATGAAAGCAGAATAAAAAAAGACATTAAGAAAGTATTAGAAACATCAAAACCCAAGCATCACATCCCAGTTTAATATTATCTGATCGCCCCATTGCTAACTCACTCCTGTATTTTCTCAAACTGGGTTGCTACAAAATCCTGAAGTTTTATCATTTAAAACCTATTGAGGTTTTAAGTTTGGTATCAAAAACAAAAGGCCTTCAGGAAAGTCTTCATGATCTACATCACCCTGAGAACCATCACTTCTCCCAGTTCCCATGCTCACAGTCTACAGGCATCGTCCCAGATAGCGCATTCGGATTGGCAAAGATAACAACAAAGAAGGAATTAATTCCCGAGAGGACACAGTATTATGTCTCATCAGCAAGTCACATTTAAGTGCCATTTTCAAAGTAACTGAGATATAAAGGTGAGAAATCACTGCCATCAGACACAATGTATGTTGAGATGAACAGAAGTTTCATAGAGTGATCTTTGTTTCACCCCCAAAATGCTATACATCTTATTTCATTATACTTCTTAATTTGAACTTTATTAATGTTATGATGTTTCCTAATTATATAAAAATGATAGGGCTCAGTCACTAATAATTTTTTCAGAGTATTTTTAAAAAGACATGATTTTAGTAAATTTTAAGGTTCTAAAATATTTTTTTTCTGGGAAAAGAAATTATAAGTGATTACATTTTGAAAATTTTAATATTCTTTGAAACTTCAAGGCATGTTTTAAATAATTCAACCTTTTAAATGCAGGCATATTACTAAATCTAAGATGAAAAAGATGTGTAAATAATAATTAGAAAATAAGTCAGGCAGCATGTCATTTATCCAAGTGGAAGGATATTTGTATTATTGTCTCAAGGAAAGGCATGTGTTTGCCAGCTTTAGGGCACGGTTTGTCCTCTGATTTGGGGGGTAGGTATCCGGGGGCGGTGAAGCCCAAGGAGCAGGTAGGTAAGCCAGGACAAGCAGAAATAACTAGAGTCTTGACCATCTCATCTCAGTCAGCTCCAAGTAACTAGTGCTTTTCTGGATTCTATCAATTATGATGTTTGTGATGTACAGTAGGATGTAATTATTTCATCCAAATGTGGATGGCAAATACAAAGAGAAGTCTTCATTCTGATTCAAATATGACTGTGGTTCCATCATTGCTCAATGTATGAAGCTTTAAAAACCAATTTCTTACAACTTACAGAAAAATTCAGGGACAGAAGAGAAAAAAATCTACTTGACCACATTCCTAAAGAGGTTGCCTTCTCAGTAGTCCAGGAGCCGAGAGACACAGTTAAAATGCTTCTTTTCAAAGATTTTCCCTCATCCAACATCTTTACTGTTTTGAAATTCAGAACTATTAAGACTGAGACAAAAATCTTAAAATTTCATTGTAATGGCCTTTTAAATTCTTGATTAGAAAAATTAGAATCTTGTCATTTTGTATTAAAAAATAAGCATCTTCTTTCCGTTATATATTGAATCATTCAAAGGAAGAAAGACACAATCCTCAGCATGTGTAACAGTGGTTAGGAGTAAGTTTAATTACTTTTAGTCTAACTGCTTTAAATAAGCCTTTATAGCAACGATGAAGGATAGAGCTTTGGTATACTTTCTTTGTTCCAGAATAAAGAGAAATAAACAGATTCCGATCTGTTAAAATAGTCACCTGCATCTCATCCAATTTGGACTGAATATCTGGAGGGAAGTCCCCTGCTCCACAGTTAAATGGGTCGAAAGGTTCAGCTCCAAAAAGGTCCCGTTCTACAAGGAAGAAAACACTTTAAGTACGATGATCAAACATTAGCTGAGATGCAAAAAAAAAAAAAAATCAAGATTATAATTTAAAAGTGTGAATTTATTTACTATATTAATATAAGTATTTCCATGACTGAATGAGCTACTGATTCTTATAATTTATGATGGGCATTTTGATTTAAGTACGCAAAAATATATTTTATGATTTTAGAAATTCTCTAGCAAGACGGGATCCGTCATATTCAGGATGGTATTGCCATAAACAAGTGTTTTAAGTTCTCGTTCATGTGTGAATATTAGTGTCAAATATTTATAGTTGTATGTCTAACTTGGACTATTTAGGAAAATAGAATGGGATTACTGGAGAGGAAAGTGAAGAAAGACCTTAAGGGAGGAGAATAGTAGAACACAACAGACGATATGAATGAGAAAATGCAGAAGGAGGTTTAGGTAGGGAGAGGGGTGGAAGTAGGACATAGAAGAGGTTTGGAGAAGGCATAACTAACACTAACGATGCGTGGAAAATCATACTGAAACCTACTATTTAATAAGCTTCATGTGTGTGTTTATATAAGAGTTTAATTGCAGTTATGCAACACAAAGGACAATGTTCCTCCTAGAAGCCAAAGGCTGACAAATAGAAAACCCAATATCAAATGTGGATATCTAATCTAGAGGTTGATCAGGGGTGTCTAGTAATACCATTGCTGCATTTCTTGGTTGCCAATCAGAACTTTATGGCAAGGTTTTATTGCTGAAGCCACTACACACTTGGGTCACAGGATATGGAGAAATCATGTTGACACTAACCAGGAAGATTTCTTCACTTTGGCCATCTTTCACAGTACTATAGGTATTATTTAGACTTGGCCACCAGGAGAAAAAAAAAATTATTAAAAGTGTTACACAGTTGTGAATCCTGTGAGCTATGATAATGACTGGTATGGTAAGACCATGGATTCAGTAGTGGACCAAAGGTTAAGGTGGTAACCAACCACTTTTAGATTGGATTTAAGGTCTGATCCACAGGAGGAAACACATACCTGGTGCTGTAAATCTGGCCAAGAACTCATGGTTGAAGAGGTCACAGGCCCCACGTTGGACCTACTATTATCCTACTAAATGAACTTCATATTAAACTGCCTTCTAAACTCATATCTATATGGATATAGATTGGTGTAGCTCTCAGACTCAAAGAAGTTTCTTTGTGCAATAAATATATGGTGGTTAATGTAGAAACTCACAACTGATCAAAACGCAGAGAATAAGTGTCTGTGGAGTGCTCAGCTACAAATGCGACATCTAAATTATTCATCCCTCAAATTTAGAAAGATTTTACAAGAGGAGACAGAAAAATTCTAGGAGCCAGAGGTCAGGAAGGACAGGAACAAAGCAGTGTCATGAAGATGCGGCAGTCTCTGGACACATAAAGTCACAGTAGCTGGTGTGCCTGCCCAAGATCAAGCCAATCAGCATTCCAGCATGGAGTAGGAAGGGCTCATGAGTTCCTGACCTCTACCTGAGGAACTTCTACAACTGTTGGCTTCTGGGTGTGTGTTCTTTAAGGGTGGAGTTCCTGTGAATAGACCCACACTCATGAGTATATATGATCAACACAAATTAGGCTGGGTGGGTGAGTTATATAAAAAAGGAGGATGACATGAGTTGGGGTTGGATCTGGGAAAAGTTAGGGGGAGGAGTGGGCTGTAAATATCAAAATACATTGCACAAAATTTTCAAAATATTAATAAAACTAATTTTAGAAAATATTTGGTCATGTATAGTGGTTCATATTTATAACACCGTCACTTGAGGTGGGGGTTCTAAAGAGTTGAAGGCCAGCTTTGGCTACATAGTAAGACCCCGTCTCAACAAAACCACGATGGCAAAATGTCTGTGACCATGATAAGTTGCTTTCTAGAGAATTTTCTGTGTCTTTGGTGTAACTTCTTAATAACAGCATTACCAATATTTAATAATTGACCTATTACAACACTGATGTTTTACTGTAGTATTTTCTAACATTAATGTAATACTATATGAGATTTCTCTAATTCCATTTGTTGCTGCCTCACAACACCATGGCAAAGCAGGGTGCAGAATTTGTAAGTTAGCAGTTCACAAACTTGTATCAAAAGTATACTCACTTTTACCAAGAAAAATTTTAAGCCACTTTATCTTGAGCAGCATGAAATGATAGAATTTTCATAGACCACACTGAACAAAGTTTTTAACAGGATTTTTATTTTAAAAAATGATAGGAATGCAGTATCAAAAACAGCTTCTTAATAAGTTATCCAATACCAAGGTCAGTTCTAAACACATATATACAAATAATACTAAATATACGGAACAAGCTGTATTTCTACATACATATATATGTAACAATCATTAAGAAGGCCATGAATTTGAAGGGAGGGTAGTTAGGAGTTAGAGAAAGGAGAGGGTTAGGTGTAAATGATGTAAATACTGAACTCACTTATGAAACTCTTAAAAAAAAAAAGTAAACAGAAAAACAAAACCAAACAGCAGGACATAGCGGTTCACATCTTTAACCACAGCACTTGGGAGGCAGAGGCAGGCAGGTAGGTATCTGTTAGTTTGAGGCAGGCCTGGTCTAGGAAGTGAGTTATAAGATGGTTAGAGCTATACAGTAAGACTAGTCTTGAAAAAACAAAACAAAACTGCAGGGAACCATGGAGTGGTCTTAGCCTAGCTGCCTTGAGAGGCCTGCACCATATGTTTTTCAGGTTAGAGCCTGTTGCTCTTGGAGTACAATGTGTGGTGTGTGTGTGTGTGTGTGTGTGTGTGTGTGTGTGTGTGTGTGTGTGTGTTCCCTTGGTAGTCATGGAAACATGGAAGCTTGACAGGACAATTGGTCTTAGACATTAATCCTGTGAACCCTGTATGGCTTGCAAACGTCACTGTAATCTGGCAGCTACAACTATATGGATCCTGGAAATTGTCATTAAATCCTGTTTCTGATAAAGGTATAAAACATCTGATTGCTCTCAATAAAACTGTCACAGTCTCAGTTGTGCTGTGGTCCCTCCAACCTGATCTGATTTCATTCCTTGAGGCCATATCAAGGAATGTAAGTTAAGCAGGTGCTTACACAAAACAAAAACCAAAATACAAACAAACAGAATCCAAAACAAAACAAAACAAAAACTGGAAAAAGAACAACAGGCAACTAAGGAAGGCCAAGAGGGAGAAATAGGGAGAAATAGTCTTCCTGAGGGATTAGCACACCAATTGTTTATCCAGTACCAAATGGTAAGTCCTGAAAACATATATGTAAAATTATACAGACTGGGGAGGTTGTACTTATATATAGGAATACACATGTGTGTGCGCATGGACATACATACACATGTAACACAATTAAAAATGCCAAAAATTTGAACGAGAACAAGGGGGGGGGTTACATAGAGGGCTTGGGGGAGGAAAGGAATGGAGGAATGATATAATTATATTATAATCTCAAAATTTACTAAAAAAAACATACTGTAAGACAAATTGCTAAATGGCCTTATTAATAACCCAGAGCCAGGTATCGGGCTGAAAACTGAGAGATCAGAGGAATAGAACAAGCCACAGCTAACCTCACCTTACAGACTCCTCAGCTTCCAAAGAGACCTACTTCCTGTATACTCACGCCTATATGCCTTTCTGTTCTGCCATCTCACTTCCTCTTTCTGCCCAGCTCTGTCACTTCCTGTCTGTCTGTACAGACCTCCAGACCTCCATGGTTAGTGTTGAGATTAAAGGCTACATTGTTACCTTGCACCAAAGGCTTCTGCAGACACTGTATGTGAAACATCTTAATAAGGTGGAATATGAAACTGGTTTCCCCAGTATTCATGTAGTTTGAATGACTGATGTTTGGCTATTGGAATAACTCATTCAGAGTCTGACAGGGAACAGATCAGACCTATACAGTAAATGCCTGCTCTCTGATGCATCAAAGAGAGATTTCAATGTTGTTTACGGATATGTAGAATATACATTAAAAATGTTTTTGAATATTTAATATATCAAAGACAAACACCTTAAATAATATTATACACAGAAATATCATAGGATGCACACTCTTTACATATTCTTCCACTAAGAATACATGAATGCCTTGTAACAAGAATATCTAAACTACTTTAGTAAACATATTACAAATGACTACATGATGACTCCTAGTTATTTCTAAGTTAGGATATTAAATAAATAGAAATGCACAGTTACACAATTTTATGGTTCAAATAGTCTTATACCAAAATCTTATTGTTCATATAAGATTCAACTTACAAACAGAGATGTGTTTAGTATTTTTTCTCATTTATAAATTAATATAGAATTAATCAAATCAGAAACCTATATAAAAACATAATACTTCAATAATTAAAGCTGTTGGCTTGTTATGTTATTTTCACAAAGGTGAAAGATTGAAACCACACCAAAATATAGCACAAATACTAATATATTTAGAGTGCTTACTGATTTCAGCAGATCTGCTAGGTACTGGTGGGAGTTGTGTGCCATTGCGAGTAGGCGTTGGAGACTGCTGTGATATTGGGGAAAATGGAACCATATCAAAGATGTCAGTGGAAGGAGACTTCACTGTCACACTGCTGGCCTGTAATGAAGACAGGAATCAGTGTGATGACCCATGCAGGTATATTACTATCCTAAGAATGTCAACTACATGTCAAACTCACAATCACAACCCTGAGGTGAGTAAGATACCTTGCCATTCTGTAAATGAAAAGTGGTTAACTATAGTTTCTTGTGGTTCAAACTAATACACCAAATGCTCATTTAAAAGAAAACAACAAAAATTTGTTCTCAAGTGAATAGTAACAATAGTATGGACACTGTTGAAGATAGATTGGCAAGGTATGCTGAGCTTTTGTATACTTACAAACAATTGTCAACCCTGTCAGAAAAAAATAACAAATACCTTAGAAACTATTTGAATAAAAAATGAAAGTTTTGCAGTTGACTTTGCATGGTTTTTAAAAGAACAATTGAACATAAGAGACTACTTTCTTAATTATAAATGTTCAAGTTCAATTTACATTTTTGTGTTCTTAAAGGTAGAGCATATTAATTTGCATTTATAGGTACAAGAAAACTTGATATTCATTGCAGTAATTTTATTCCTGAATAATTTCATGTTTTCAATAACAAACTGCAACCTTGTAAAATAAATTAATAATCATCAATGTAATACCCAAATTATTATATTATACACTGCAGCTCATAACTGGGAAGATATACAGAAATGAATATTAATATCCTCTGAAAATGCAGCAAAAACAATGTAAAATGGGAGAATTATGAATTTGTCAAGCAAGATAAAATAATGTATAGTCTTCTATGGAAACTGTCATAGTTGATTAAAGGATGAATTTTTTAGAGAGGAATAGAAGAACTTTTTACATTTGCTATTAGACTGTAAGAATGCTGCCCAGAGCAGCTCATGGTAAAAGTAGAGGTCTCAGAATAAAAAGAACAGGGGGATGGCTGTATGTAGAGAGAGATGGACTAGTTGTTCAGCTAAAATGATTGTTAGTGTATTTTTCAGCATAAAAGTTACAGTCATTTTCCCTTTTTCAATACCTTACATTGTACCCCTCACCCCTTCTATATTTAGGAATGTTGCTCTCCTAATCCTCGTCTTCCATATCTCTCCTTAGCTTATAAAAATATTAAATCTTACCTGCTACTACAAATCAGCAATATTTCTTTTCTCCCCTAGCTTTTGTACTGATCCTACACTATATGTTCAGGGTTTCTAAACTCCCAGGATTCTCTGCTTCAAACTCTGCTAAGCAGTAACTTAAGGAAATAAAAATATCCCATAAGGGCCCCAGGTCCCATCACATTAATTCAAGGCACACCGGTTTTTTTTTTTTTTAGCACTACATGAAGGACACATTCTACAAGAATTCTTTTTAAGTAGGGAATGGATAGTAGAGTTTTCTGCTTAGTAAGTTACATGAGGTCTCAGATTGCTGCTCTCACTGACTGGCTTGAGCAGGCCACTTTTAGAAGGTGGTGGTATTAGTGCTCCCACTGACAGTCTGGAGCCAGGCGAGTTGACAGGAGGAACAGAAATGGAAGATGTGCTTAGACAAGGAGCTGGGTCATCGCTATTGCTCCTGAAAGAGGATGGGAATCTCAGCAACACATGTGGCACATGATGAGACACTCTGTGTGACAGCTGTAAAGAAAAACAGAAGGAGAAACATGCTGAGAAGGAGAGAGGAGGCTTGCAGAGAGTGAAGAGCATGCATGAAGATTGTTTGGAGAAGTATTTCGTGAAAATTTCGGGGTAAGTTTACTAAATCGAAACACAGCTGAAGATGAATATCTGTACGAGGTCTCACTGATCACTTTTAATTGAAATATTGTCATATTTTCATAGTTTTAAACAGACTATCAGATTCATCAGGACTTCAGAGGAAGACAGGAGAGAATAAACTAAGAAAGCCTGCCATATATTTTAAGGTTTCAGTGATGGGAGTGTACAGTAAGATGAACACTAATGGACATAAGATACATTCTGGTGAATAGTTAGTGATTGTAGAATTTTCTAGTGTTAATATATTTTTAGTAACTTTCCACTCTTTATAAGTATGACCACAGCAATGCTTACACTTTCACAGAAGTAACGCCCATAGATTTGTAGGATATACAACTCCATACATTCAGAAGCAAAACCAAAATCTAACACTGTGACACCAGCTCCCCTGCCCATCCCAAAAATAAGGAAGGAGTTCCCCATGGCAAGACACTCTGGAGACGGAAAGGAAGTTAACAAACACCTCATAGAAACTGGAGATCATAAACAGCAGGTAAGTAGTATAGTAAACACAGTCTGAGTGTCAAGATTTTCGGAGTCATTCTTTCATCGTGGACATTTCTTGTCAAGAGCTGAACTCTCTCCAGGTGTCAGATTCTATAGTTGCCAATTAATAAGCTGACATCAAAGCTATAGTTGAGCCTCTATTCATTTACTATGATACAATAAGCAAGAGGCCAGAAAGAGCAAGCCTACTACATCAATGCTGCCTTGTATTTTCCCTGTCAGAGGCCCTGAAAGGACAGAGGTATGGGATGAGGCACTACATCATTGCTGAACAAAAGATTTCTGAAGGTTAAAGTTTAGGTTTTCCTTTGTGTAAGAGAGGGGGAAGTGTTGAATAAAGAATTAAAGAGGAGACAAGTGTTGCAAAGACCCCCCAATATAAACAAAGCTAGGAGCAACATTAAAGAGAGGTCATAACCAAGAGTATCAGACGGAGACCTTTGTATCAAGGCTTGAAATGCAGAGATTTATGAGAATATGGCCAGCTAGGAAGCTGAGGGCCTGACTCAACTTAAAACTGCCCCAGCTCTGCGGCAGCGGGGTGGGGTGGACAGCACTCTTCTCACCAGTTTCCAGATGTTGACACATACTTCTAAATTTCATTTTATGGCACGTCTTAATTTGCATTTTAAAATTAAAATATAGTTACATCATTTACCCTCTTCTGCACTTCCCTCCAACCCCTCCCATATCCATTCCATATAATTCCCTCACTCCATCTCAAACCCATGGCCTTTTAAATTTTAATTACTATTGTTACATATGTATATAAATGCATTAACATATAGGTACAACCTACTGAGTCCCTTTAGTGTTACTTGTACATCTATGCTTTCAGGGCTAGGTACTGGATAACTCATTAGGGGGCTCATTCATGGAGAAGACTAATTGCTCCCCTCTCCGCAGTTGTTAACTGATTATGGTACATTTTTAACATCACTGTAAAAAATAAGCCTTACAAGAAACAAATACTCTAATTTGAAACTTATACCAACAGGAAAGTACTATTTCAGGCTTCCCGATCTAAAGTAGGTTTATAATTTCTTAATTATGGGAGCTATTATCTTATATTGCATTTAAAAATCATCTAAGTTAAATGGTTGTGACTAGCCAGCCACAAATCACAAAAAGAAACCTGAAACCAAGGCTCAGTGCTGTGAGCAGGCACTGCCTGATAGAACAGGACAGAAAACGTGCTTGCTTCCTATTCCATAGGCTTTGTCTCAGAATCCTCTGTGTGCAGCCAACAAATCTGAAGCTGGGAACTAGTCATCATTTTCTGTGGGCACCAAATGTTCTTTACTGTGTTCATGTTTAAACTTTGTGCCTTTGTTTAAAGACTCACATTTGGCTTGTTGTGTAACTGAGAGTTTTCATAATGTGCTCTTGCCTAGCTTGAATTCAAGAGTAGTTGAGAAAGCACTAGGTTTGTTTACCCACAATGAAATACACATTTTAGGGTGTAATTGTCTGACTGAGTCTAATCAGCACAGTAGATTATATAAAAGTAGAATTTTATCTAACACTGGTTAATTGAAAGGGAGACATTTGTTTTACCCAGCAATAGACAGTCCAGTATTCCTTGAAACTATAATTTTATTCATTTAACCTTGTGGGATTAGCTTGATTTGTTTGAAAGCTTCTGGACCTAGTAAAATAAAATGCAAGCCCTCAGATATAAAAATCATGAGGAAAAATTTGACGTAACTTGGTGTGCCCACATTTTATAAATGGACAATCTTCTGAAGGTGTTCATGAGACTAGGAGGGCAGAATAAACCCTCTTTTCAAATATAAATATAAGTGACACTGCCATGTGAACATAATGAATGGAAATCAGCTTGCTCCTAGACGATTAGTCCCAAATGGCAGAAAAACCAGCCTCTCATCTACTGCCAAACCACGAGAACACAGAACAAAGCAAAGCGTGGAGTCAAGGAACGGAAATTTCTCAGTGTATCTAAATGATACTTTAACATGAGGACCAATTTCTAAAACCAACAAAAAGGTCTCCACAATCTCAATGTAATAAGGAGATACATATTACGGGTAATATCAAGGCCTATTTCATTTGTCAGAAAAGGAACCCATGACTTAGACAACTGAGTGGAACTTAGGATGGTGAACATCCTGTGTTGGGATGGCCGGTAAAGAGGTCGTGTGTTTGGGGGGTGTTCCACTCGACACAAACACACTGAAAACTCATTAAGCATATAATGACAATTTAATTATATGCAAACAACTCATCTATATTATTGTATGTGGGATCCTTAATCAAGTATAATATTTCTTCTGTTACTATATAAACCGCTACCTCTATTTCTTTAACCAAATTACAGGCAAGTTTAATCATTTTGTAAGCATCCTATATTTTATTCCTAAGTTCAACACAAAAAAGCAAAATGTACAATGTGTACAGAATCTCAATTCCAGAGTAAGCTGTAGGAATTCTATGGAGTATGCTTTCCTAGTGTGTCCTTGGAGGCAACATTCAATTTTCATAAGAACAGATGCAAGTTATTTCTAACTTATCAGAAATAGATTAACCTGAAAGCACATGGAAAACCATTAAGAGATGCTTACACTTTAATTTGTATTTTAATTATTATACATCTGCCATTTTCCCAATTCAATAGTTTGACCCAATCCAAACCTTTAAAAATAGATATTCATAAGCTACTTCATATCAAACAGTTGAAGGTAACAAAAACTTATTTTTAAAATTTTACTATAAGAAAGGTGGGAAGTTATTTTTACAGGGGTAAAGTATATAGTTGTACTTAGTATATGCCAGCTTATTGCTGTGTAGAGAAAATAGAAAATGAGAAGCAAAGACATTGTTAATAATCTCATAAAAAAAGCCTGAAACTATATACACACAATTATATTTATATATTTGTGAAAACATATATATATATATATATATATATATCAAAAATAATAAAGGAAAAAGAGGCTATCAATTTGAGAGTAGGGGGATGAGACTGGCTGGCTATGCAGGGAAGGGTTGGAATGAGGGTATCTGGGAGGGGCTGGAGGAAGGAAAGGGAAGGGGTAAAGTGATGTAACTCTACTTGAACTAAAAAATGTACTGAAGGAATAAAGAATAGAAGTAGGTTAAGAAAAGCCCTATAACAATATTTTCAAAATTACTGGATCATAATTCATAATTTTAGTAATTTCACTTAACTTTACTAAATTTTAGAAGTCTAGAATATTTTTAATTGACTCTTTTAACAATCAAAAGTTTTCTATGTTCTTTTTCATACACTCATCATTTACTTATGGTGGGAATAACCATTGCATGCTCCAGAACAGTAGTTCTCAAACTATGGGTCACAGCCGCTTTGGTAGTTGAACCACCTTTTAATTGGGGTCTTGCATATCAGATATTTACATTATGATTCATAACAGTATCAAAATTACAGTTATGAAATAGCAATGAAATGATTTTATTGTGGGGGTCACCACAACATGAGGGTCACAACACTAGGAAGGTTGAGAACCACTGCTCTAGAAGGTCTCTGAATTGCAGTGAGACACTTAAGCTTATCCCTCCTGCTTAAATGAAACTTTGTCTTCTTTAACCAAGACCTTACTGTATTCAAACCTCCAATGCTTATTTACAACCTGACCACTGACTCCATTTTTCCACAGGTACCCAGTGTTAGTGCAGGACATTGTGCCTTGGGAAATATTTGCAAGATCTGCTGGAGAGGGAGCAGTTCTTCAAATGTGTCCCAAACCATTGGATCCTCCCAAACCTTCACCTTCAATGAAATGGCCTCAGATTTCTGTCCTCAAAGAAAGGAAACATGGTGAATATTCTTTGGGTTTGCATTCCAAATGATGACACACTTGTTTCACTTGTTTTATTTTTTGACAACCCAAAGGCTGAACCAAAGCATACCTGATAAATTCTAGAAACAAGTACTCAAGACTAACTGGAAAAGCACTGTGCCCCATACTCTGTTTTACAACAAGACTTACAATAAACATTTTAACACGGCTTCAAAGGGGGTGTGGTGCATTTTACATTTTTAGAGCCAAAGCAGAAGACAGGCCATTGTCTGTATCTTGAGAAAAGGGAAGCAAGGCAAAATGAAACAACACAAAACCTTAAGAGGAGTATAAAGTGAAGGGAAAAAGTAAGAGGGAATATGATGAGAAGGCTAAGACCAATAACCCCACTAAGCATATTGTCTCCACTCAGGGGCCTGCCAACCTTCCTCTGCTTGGCTACTGCAGCTGACTGTCAGCAATGGACATAACAACTTCCTCCCACAGAGAATGGAAAAACATGAGTTGAACGTAAAGGGAAAAACAGATCAAACTTTCAGGTCATGCTAGTTTGAAGCCCTAAGCTCAGTTCTCATAGAAGCATCCTTCTTCATGGTGATGAACTGGTAATCCATTATGATATTGTCTATAAAATTGTATGTATATAATTATATATAAATACTGTATATAAAAATTGTCATTTTCCAACAGTTTACTTGTCTCACAATGGTGTTTAAATCCATGCAATCATGCTGTAAATAGTGTGAATAAGATGTATTATGAAGATTATTCATGGTACAGATTATTAAACAGAAAAAAATGTTTAGTATTAAATACATTTTTGCTAGAAAAAATATAGCTTTAAATTGCACCTCTTTTAAAAATTACTTAATAATGGTATCATCTCTGGTATTGAGGAAAGGATTTCAAAATAGATCAGGTCAGACACAAATAATTTCATAACAAATGTTTTCATGATGTCTGAACAGAATTGGCACATTTCAGTATCTGAAGCAACCACATCTAGTACATGGTCTTGTTCTCAGTCTGTTTCCTAAAGTGATGTCCAGCATTGCAGGTCTAGATGGCATGACCACTGTGTCTATCCCAGAAAATAATAACCAACAGGAAAGGACAGATTTGCCGCAAATGGAGAAAGTATATTAAACCTTAAGATCAAAGCGGGGCTTGAATTATTTTAGAAAACATGGGGGAACAAAAAGAGTGATATGAAAAATAACCATGTTCTGAACGACCCACAGAATTTAAACATGGAAAATCACCTTGCCGGGCAGTCTTCATATCTATCCAGCCTTCGTTTTGATATTGATCACAAAATATGGCTTGAATCAGTACGGGATTCATAATCAAGAGGTGTTTGACATCATAGAATCACACACTTACTCAATGTACTTACTGGAGAGGTTGACACGTGAGTTATTCTCAACCGGTTTTCTAAATCTTGTACTTTATTTTTAAGTTCCATATTTTCTGTTTCTAAATCTTGGATCTAAAAATCAAAAGATTATTGAATAATTTTCAGGATTTTTTTTTCTTGGAAAATATTGGCTGTTATCTCAGCTACATTAGCAAATAACATTTTATTCTATTAAAACTCGAAAGTTCTCTGGTGCACAAGGAAAATTGGTTGCCAAAGCCAGGCAAATATCAGAAAATCTTGGATCACTGGAAAGACATTAAATTAAAGAACAAAATAAAACAAAACAAAAAACCTTGTGTGTGTAAGTTTTATGTTCCTAATGTTCATTTCTGTGTTTTCTTGTTGAGCTGTACAATTCATACCCATAATCTTGGAGTATAACCACAAGACAGAAAAGCTGCTTGTGAAGACTGTAGGGTGGAGAAGTGGGGTAATTGAATTACAAAGGAATCCGATCTGCATGGGAATCCACTTACCCAGCATCTGCTGCCTCTGCTGCTCTGATCCCCATGAGAAGCATCAGGAAGTGAAGCAAAGTCACATGAGAACACTAAGTTCTTGTGGGAATTCAATATAAAACAGTTAAAGACTGTGCTGAGACCCCAGGATGAAGAATTATAGGAATATGGCGAAAGCAGCGCCCGCCGTGTGAGGAACAATTAATGGCAGGCCTTCTCAGTCTGTTCGGCCATAAGCAAACTTCCCTGTACGCACATCAGACAAATGTGAAATGAGAAGGTTAGGTTACTCACTCTTTTCTGCATTCCAGCAATCTGTTTTCTTGTTTCCACATCTTTTCCTCCAGATTCTAGAAATTTCCTGTATGCCAGGTCAAAAGCTTGGCCGATTGTTAATGTTATTTCTTCAGCCTTTGTAGAAATCATAGAATGAAGATCTGCATATTAGTAACAATATATCATGCTGTTATTTACCCCACACACACACACACTGCACCCCCAAAACAAACAAACAAAAACCCGAGGTTTTCAGAGACATTAGTAGGAAGTATTCTGTGCTGGCATAAGGATCTGAGGTCTGTCAGCATCAAGAATAAAATCAACTGTAGGAAAAGGAGGTCATCAATGAGCAGCTATTCAAGTTAGAAAGCCCTGTGAGTGCAGCCTTCCCTCTGTTGAACTGAAGAGCTTTCTGCAGAGTTATTTTTCTCCCTTCCTTAAATACCTGGTACCAATTAAATGCAAGCGTCAAATTGAGTGGTTTCTTTTGCTGCTTTGTTTCTATTTTCTTTTCCTAATGAGAAGGGATTGTAAGCTCTGGGCAGGTGACAGGAATGAAGCCACCTGGGTATGGGGGTCCATGGACAATTCCAGGGAAGACCTCTCTAGACCAGCAACTAGGTCCAGTTGGTCCTTTGTTCCTCAGAGATCTGAGCAGTTTCAAACAGGGTCAGATCTTAAACATGGGATATTAGCGCAGAAACATAAAGTTTTATTTGAAAGCTTCTAATTTTCAGTGGTGTTAACAGTTTACTTTTTTTGTAAGATGGTGATAACTGAACAAAGTATTGCTCTCTTCTGAATTGGACCCGGTATACATTCTATTAAGAAGAAACAGCTACAGACACCCAGAGTCCACTACCTCATTCCTTCTTCACCTGAATCTCAACAATTTCCTAGCATTTGCATAAATCAGAATAAAATACTTATTTACTTAATTAACCCAAAGAGTCTTATTGAGGCATTAATTGAGTCAATGCACAGACAAATGTCATAATAAAATGAATTCCTGTTTTTAATGACAGGAAAATAGTGGTAACATTAAATAGTGAAAATTCCACTTTAACAAACCAACATTGTTAATACTTTTCACGTATTATTAACTACCTAAAACAAAACATTCTTCTTAAAACTTAGCTATTTAATTGACACTGTCATTTTTATTAAAGGAGGGCTTTGCTACACAAAATAAGAATGAAAAATGTAGGCTGTTTCAAAAATTAAAACACAAAATATGACTATAAGAATTTATTATAAACGTTTCCACCATGGACATATTGGGCAGAGTGGATTCCTCCTATATTAATGATGCATATGTGTCCTAACAATAACCCAATTTTCCACACAGAATTAATGGAAGTTTTATAAATGTGAAATTTTTATAACATGGCATGCTTTAATTCTGGTTAAGGGAACTGCAGTCCATTGTTTAGTAGAATAGGCCATCATCTAAATCAGAAACAAACAAAAAATGTAATGTGTGGTTTTTGTTCTGATATTTTGAAGCTGGCTGGCCTATAATTCACTTTGTGGACAAGGTTGGCCTTGAACTTATAGTTATCTGCCTGCTTCTGCCTCCCAAGCAATGGAACTAAAGGTGCATGCAACCATACACATTCTTTCCCTGCTTGGCTTTGTAGGTCTGGGGTCGTGAGTGAATCTCTACGGCATGTATTTATTTAAGGTAAGATGAAAGTTTGGCTTCAAATAGGCCATCACTTTTTTTGTGATTTGTTGTTGTTGTTGTGGGATATTTGTACACTGTGAAGATGTATTGCTGTGATTGGTGTAATAAAAAGCTGAACAGTTAATGACTAGACAAGGAAGATAGGCAGGATTTCCAGGGAGAGAGAAAAGGAGGAATCTAAGCACTTGAATCTCATGTCAATGAGACACCAACGAGACAGGAGAAAGTTGGCCACATAGAGTGAAATAAAGGTAAAAAGTCACATGATAAAATGTAGATTAATAGAAGCAGGCTAATTTAAGTTATAAGAACTAGTGGGGCAAGCCTATGCTAAGGCCCAGCTTTCATAATTAATAAATCTCCATGTGATTATTTGGGAGCTGACTCGCAGGATAGAAAACGACTAGTTACATGTTTTAGATTTACCTTAAATTGTAAGAATTTGCACAGACAGGTCCTGCTAACACTGTCTCCTGCTCTTCCCAATGGTATCATGTCTCAAAGGTGCAGCACAAATCACAGCTGGGGTATGGATATTGTGGCCCAAGTACAGAAAACTTCATGACAACAGTCCTTCACCTTGCTGCAGAGTCATTCCTTTCCAGTCTGTTCTCACCGTTCCCTCAGAACATCAGCAAGCATCAATTTGCTCTGTTTCTATGATTTTGTCTGTTTGGAGCACTATAGATGTAGAATCATGGAACACTCTGCTCTGGGAATGGCCTTTTCCTTTGTTTGAGAGCCATGGAGCTGCTGTATGCACTGACAACTCATTCCTTTCCATTGCTAAGTTCTGAGGTTGGAATGTCTAAAAGAGTGTTTATTCACCTACTCTTTAGGGTGATTGTAGTTTGGGGCTATTAGCAATAAGCTAAATTCATGCAAACAAACACATATGCATGCACATTTGTAAATATTGTCAGGTTTGCTTTTCTGTGAATATTTTAAACTTTAATTTTTGTGTTGTGAATTTCCAAACTGTTCATACAAGAGTTGCATGTTAAGCTTCTAAAAGACTTACAAACTGTTTACCCTGAATGGCTTTAGCATTTAGTGTTCCCAGCAGCTACGCATGAGTCATGCAGTTTCCACATTCTCATCAGCATTTGGAGGTTTTATTGTAACCTTTTGGGTAGCAAATGTCTCAGTTTGATTTCTAAACTTCATTTTCCTAATAAACGCTACCACGGGACGTCTTTCATGTGCGTATATGTCATCTATAGATCCTCCTCATCAAATGACATGTGCCTTTTGTCCATTCCCTAATTTGATGGACTTTACACTGCAGAACACTTAGGGTTCTCGACAATAGCTTTTCTCCTCTGAGGTTTGCAAACACCTCTTTCCAGGCTTAGCTTGTTTTATCATCTCTGTAAGAGTCTTTTGCATAGTAGCAACCTTCACATTATCCTATGGAAGACAACGGATGAGACCGTAGTCATCAGCTGCTCTCAGTTCATTGCTATGGTGGCTTTTATATTCCAGGCATCTGGCAGTTACACAGCATGGAATGACTTTATTTAAGCAAGTTAAATATCCATGAGTATTTGGCTTTGGGATTTTGAAGGTGGAGTCAAATATGTTTTCTGCAGCAAGTCTAAGATGTGGCAGAGCACTGTGCACACTACAGTGACTTCCAAAGAAACTGAAAACCTGAATTTGTAATTTGTATTGCTTTAGTTTAAACTACCTCTGTTTATTACTACTTTATAATTTGACATTTATTTATTTAGTTGTATAAGTTAATTTACAGGGCAAAATGTAAGCAGTTTTTTTCAGGAGGGTAATTCCTTACTAACTATTACAATACTTTAAAAATTTCTTAAACCTAAAACATTTATGTAAATAGTCTTAAAAAAGAGACATAAAATACTTTAGCTTTAGATGACATCAAGACTTAAGTCTAGGTTGCTATTGTACAAAGATCATGTGATTTCAGTATAAATATATTCTTAGTTTATGATAGAATAGAATGTTTCAAAATGAATGCAAAGCAAAAACTTACCTAAACTGGAAGGTAGAAAGCATAAGTTTTCTTTCTTTTTTTCTTTCCCTCTTTTGTTTTAAACCATAAAAGGTAGCTTATAACCATTAAACATTTGGGGTCCCTACACGGTGGCATAAAATGTACTCATTTAATGCTGTACTTTTCTTACCTTTGAAGCATTGTTCTCTAAGCTCCACAAATGTCATTTTAAAGGCAACATTCTCTTGAATAGTTTTAGCATACTTGACTATTCCCTGTCCTTTTAGCATTTCTAGTATTTCTTTACAGTTTTGTTCCTCTCCTCCCATGTTTGATAGCATTTATTTAAGATGCTTTATCAGAAAGATAATTCCTGGGACAAAGAATAAAACTATGTCTTAAAAAGAAAAATAAGCAAAAACTATCTTTACAATTCTGCTTTTGTACTGTTATCAAAAATCAGGGAAGCATGTATTTGTGAATTTTCTTTGTGTTCTACAGTCTGTTCTATGGCCCTGGATGTCTCTCAGTTACAGAACCATAAAGAAACCTGTATATAAGGTATTCGTGTCTTGCTTGTTACTGCTATTTTTCAGAATTACTTGAACAATTTCAGTTCTTTTGCATTCAGGTAAATTTATAATAATTTTCTCTACAGTACAAAAGCTATTATTGTGATTCAAAGAATTGAATAAAACCTGTATCAGGCTTAAATAGAAACATGTGCAGAAATACAGCACCGAGTGTTCCAGTCTGTGAACACGCTGTACTTCTACTTAAATACACATCTGTCATTTTCTTCATAAATTATTTATAGTTTCCAGTCTACAAATATTGTCCAAGGTTAATTTTACAATTTTTGTATCTGTCTTTCATTTGTCAGACTTCCAGGTCTTATTTCTTATTTCTTTCTCTTATTTCTTCTATATCTTTGATTAGATTACCCTCCTCTTTCCTTTTTTTTTTTTTTTTGTTTGTTTTGTTTTGTTTTTATTTTTGAGAAAGGGTTTTTCTGTGTAGTCCTGTCTGTCCTGGAATTCACTCTGTAGACCAGGCTGGCCTCGAACTCAGAGGTCCACCTGCCTCTGCATCCTGAGTGCTGGGATTAAAGACGTGTGCTACAACCACCCAGCTTGATTAGCTATTTTTAATTTTTAATAAAACATTAATTTTTAAAAATTGTGTTCATAATTTCTGTTATTTACATTTTAAGATGGTTGATTGTTCTAAGTCTTTGCTTTAAAATCCAGCATCTCTGGCTTCCTCGTGTTACAACCTATTAGTTAACTCTTTTCATTTACTTTAAGATTTTCTGTTTCCTGATATGAATGAAGAGTGATATTTGGTTCAATCTAAGGTATTCTGGGCTACCGACAAATCTGAGAAATTTACAACCCCCATTTTAGGTGTTATCTTAGACACAATTCCAGGAGGAAAATGAACGCAAAAAGAAGTCTTGTTGCCTGGTGGTGACAGAGGGCAAGCTTTCTCGCTGTGGAATTCTGGCTTCTTTTGCTTCTCCTGTCACTATGGAGAAAGGGGTATGTCTTAATGTGAAGAGATTGAGAACAAGGATGCAACTCTGAAGACAGATTTCTCCATCATTCTGTTACTAAATGTCACATTGGGAAACAATTTCTGTAGTCTTGATTTTTCTTTCTTTTTTTAAATGAATGTATTCTATCAATAAGGGTAAAATTCATTGTTGCATTTTAATATTCTATGATTAATTTATTATAATAACTAATATTATTTATTGATTAGAGAGGGTGGCATGTCAAAATTTCTGCATATAGATCAAGTCAACATTACATTTATGTTGATATTTTAATTAGAGATATAATTAAACATGTAGTGAAAAAATACAATGCAACTGAGGAAACAGTTCCTCTTTGAGTGCATGAAAGCAGGCCCAATCTTAGAAAGGTGGGTTTGCTGAGAGACTACATCTTCCTTTCCCAGAATTTTAGGCCCCTATGCGGTAGCTTACTGGACCACAGCACACAGCTTTGTAAGTCAGCACCTTTGTCCGAATTACTCATAAAAGCGTTAATATTTCTCATTTTCTTTTTATCTTTTTAAAGTATCCTTTCCCAAACACTTTGAGCTTCTTTGTTCTTTCTCTAATGCTCTCCTCCCCATGAGGCAAGCCTCCATGTCAGTAACTCAGATGGAAGGTTTTATTCCTTCATCGTTCTCCTCCTCCAGACAGATGCTGGGATTTATAACGTGCCTTCCATATAAGTTCAACAATTAAACTCTAATAAAATTGTCCTTGAGGTTAAAAAAAAAGACCTATAATTTAAAAAATATGATGTAGCTACATAAGAAACTTACTTTTGCTTTATGAACATAATAGATTTAGATGGGTATCAAGAAAAGATTGTGAAGTAGTACATAATTATAAGAATGTTGGTATTTATTATGAATTCTAATTATGAACCATTTCAGAGGATTCCAAGGAAGTTGATTTTCATGTTCAAGGCATGAATGAAATAAAACTGAGTTTATTGGTTTGGTGTAAATGCTAAAAGTGTGATATATCTTAAAATAGAAATTATTTTAGGAATATCTGCTTTAATATTCTCAATCATGCAAACAACATGCTGGAAGGAAGCATAGAAATATGCAACTATGGTGCATTTGTGAAGTGGGATGAATTATAAATAATGTGGTCTCCATATAAAGTCCCCTCTTGTCTGTAGAATACTGACTTGTGTTGAGAAGCATACTTTTCAGATGATGTTTACATCATCTGTAACATTTACAAAATTCCAAATAAATCTTATATGATGCTAAATAGTCACCACATGAACTTGTTTTTTAAGAGCTCTAAAATTTAAAAGATGTAGGAAATAATTTAGCTACTTTGAGTAAATTTAAACACTGTATTTTCCATCAAGAAAAAAATATTGCTGGGTATCTGTTATCCACCTGCTGTAAGAAATAAGTATGAAATAAACAGGTATTTATTTTCAAAAAGTCCACATGGAAAAACCAGATAAATAAACCACCTAATCAAGACATTAGTAATTTTCTATTTTTGAGAACAAGGAAAAAATAGAATCTAAATGAGTTTAGTTCTATTTCCATTTTAATCCAACAGTGTTGTTGAGGTTGGATGGTTTTCCATTGACGCCATCAATGGCTGCAATATGTGCTCAGATTAGGTTTTATAACAGAATGCAGACTTGGCTATGAAAATTAGCTTACACTTATAAGCAAGACACAGGGTTTTCTTTAAGATGTTGGATGATTAAGGAATTGTTGCATTAAAGAATTTCTCAAACACCCTTACATGTTAAGAACCTCAGAATTCATTCATAGTGTACACACACACACACACACACACACACACACACACACAGGGAAGGGGCCTCAACACTACTACTTATGTTAAGTGTTCTGAATAATAAACACCAAAAACCAATTTTCAAAGAATTGGAAACAATTTAAGAAACCATACAGCACTTATTCCTCAGCTTAAAGTATTTGTCATCACTAAATTCCTTATATTCTAGGAAAAGCTCACTTTGCTCACTGCTCCTCTTTACATCATGCAGACATTAGTAAATATCTTTTAGATTAAAAGTTAAAATACACTACACTATTTTGATATAAATGCAAACATATAAAAGTAGCCATGATGCTCTAATGAAAAAAATTTGCATGCGAGCTTTTGTTAATGAACATAAGCATTTAGTTAGAATGAAATCCTGAAGGCATTTCTCATGACAGGATGGACCTATTAATGCAGTTAAGCATTTGCAGGCCTTATTCATTTCCAAATACTTTGTTCATACCGGAAACAAGACAATCCCTGGCTTAGAAAAGAGAACAAACCGCCCTAAAACATCTGGCATACTTACACACTTTTCACTGTCAAATACATAACACAAATGTTTATTTGACTCGGAATCTTTGCATATGAAAGTGAATATCCTCTTGTCTGTTTTATCATCTGCACAAAATGAGATCCTGTGAAGCTGGCAGTTGTGTTGGACTTCCTGCGAACATAAGCAGGGAAAAAAATGTAATTCATTCTGAAATGTCAGCTGTGTTAACAACACATCTTAGAGTTTTGAAAGCATAGCGGTCACCTGTCAACCCTTGCTCTTATAAATGCACATGCCTTAGATATAAACAAATACACACATGATGGAGATGAAACTCCTGACTCAATGTTGAAACAAGACATTCACTGCAATGGTGCACACACCACTCCATACTGGAAAAAAGGAGGACCAGTGGGTCACAGGGTTTCTGAGGTACAGAGGGTATTTAAAAACCATATTCTTTAAACCTTGAGTATTTTCATAATAGGATACAATTAAAACAATTCCAAAAGAACAAATTCTGCCAAATTATTTGCATTTTCTTGTACTGGTAATAATTAGCAGTGTCATCTAGAACAGAACCACCTCTGCCCAAGTTCACACAAGCCCCAGTAATAACTCATCCAGAGTTCTCTCATTAAATAGCAGGTCTGGATGCTTATTCATTCATTCATTCACTTTTCTTTACAGGAAGGTCATCCTTGCAACTTTGGTAGCATAGAGCAGTTAACACGACAGCCTGCAGATGACTGAATCAGGGCTTGTAATTGGCAGAAAGACAACTACTCAACCAAACAGACAGAGTAGCAGCATCGGTGCACAAACACACACATACATCCACATACCACTGAATTATGAAACTCAGGATCATCATCAAGATTATCTGTTTATCACCATAGTTTTCTGAAACACGTTGGGGTTAGAAAAAAAAATCTTACGTTATACTTAATTGTAAGTGATGAAAATAAAATATAATCAATAATCATTCTGTTTTTTACTCTAGCTATACGCATTCTTTATTTCAATGTGCATTATAACACACAATGTCAGTCAGAAACTCTGGTCATCACATCTGGTGGGTGTTGTAAAAGACTAGAGATGGGAGCTATTGTAGTTTCATCCAAAGCTGACTAGGTGAATGTCTTTGCAATTTTAAACACCAGAGTGTCTGCTATAAACATTGTTTCCTTTATTTATTGCAGTTGAATCAGAAACTCAAAGATTGTCATCAAAATCAGTAACAATGATGGCATAGAATATTATCTTTTTGTGTTTTACATGCATACTTGCTTTGATATAATCTACCATTCTTATTTCTACTTTGTTTATCAGACCAAAAATGAGAACTTAAATGTCACAGATAATAAATGCTAAGAGAATTCATCTGTAGCAATGCATTATCCCCTGAGTGTCAGCTGAATGACAGGTCACTAAGCATTTGTTTAAATATGAAATGGGAAAGATACTGTGTGGCTAATATGCTTCGACATTCCTGATCTATACACTTCTATTGGAGAGAGGGATAGTGCTAGAAAGAGTAGTATGTAGGCTTTCGTAACTAGTGCATGCTAATTGTAAAGAATAATTGGTTCATTGTGACATTCCATACATACATGGAACATACTTTCATCATATCTAGCCCATTGTCCACTGTAAGTTCTGCTACCCCATCCTTTCTCTTCTCTAAAAGTCTCTCTCCTACTTTAATATTCTTCTTCTTTTTGTCAATAGGCTATTGATGAGGGCATCTACTCTTTCTTGACGCTAATGCATAGATAAACAATGACTGTATATGTCTCAGATTTTTTTCCCATTTTTTTTCTGATACTGCAAACATTTTTTTCATATTGACATATATATTTTTGTTTTAATACAGTCAATCAAATAACAACCCTGAGCCATACTGCAGTTTCTGAATACTGATAGCTAGTATATATCATTAATAACTATATAACCATGTTTATGCTACATTTCCTTCTTATCATTATACAGTTCAGAAAATAATGACTATACAACTGTATAACTGTATAATTATTGTTATATGGTTCAGAAAAAGTGATTTATTATTTCTGGAAGAGCAGTCAGTGCTCTTAATCAAGAAATGTGGTGGTATTGTGTTCCCCAAAATATTGTGCACCCTAATAAACTTATCTGGGGTCAGAGACAGAACAGCCATTAGATACAAAGGCTAGAAAATGGTGGCTCTCACACCTTTAATCCTAGCATTCCAGAGGTAGAAATCCTCTGGATCTCTGTGAGTTCAAGGCCACACTGGAAACAGCCAGGCATGGTGACACATGCCTTTAATCCCAAGAAGTGATGGCAAAAACAGAAAGATATATAAGGTGTGAAGACCAGAGACTAGAAGCATTTGGCTGGTTAAGCTTTTAGGCTTCGAGCAGCAGTTCAACTGACACCCATTGGGATGAGGACACAGAGGCTTCCAATCTGAGGAAACAGGATCAGCTGAAGAACTGGCGAGGTGAGGTGGCTGTGGCCCATTCTGTCTCTCTGATCTTCCAGTGTTCACCCCAATACCTGGTTCAGGTTTGATTTTATTAGTAAGACCTTTTAAAATTCCTACTACAATTATTTCTACCTACTTATAGAATAAACACATCATTTCTGTAGCAAGTGGTGCAATGTGCCATTTTTTATCCACCCAACCAGTATGGTCACGTAGGGTATTTGGTTGTAATCAGTTCTGCATTAGCCTAATATTTGTTTATATTGGTGTGATGGTTTGTGTGAACTGTCTCCTTGAGAAGACCCAAGGATCACACCAGGAAACAGGCCCCTAGGCATATCAGTAGGCGATTATATTGATTATATTGATTACATTAACTGATGTGGAAAGACCCATGTTTGTTGTGGGTGGGACCATTCCTGGGCAGGATATTCTAGAATGCATAAAGTAGAGAAGGAAGCTAAGTATTAACATGCCTTCATCATTGTCTTCTGTCTGAGGACATAATGTCACAGAATGCTTCAATAAATGCTGTCTTGTCTTCCTCTACTACGGACTGTAACAGGAACGGTGATTAAAAACTCTTCCTTACACAGTTTTTGTTGTAGTATTTTACCACAGCAACAATAAAACAAACTAAGGCAGTTAGCAAAGACATCTTCCTAAGAAAGAAGACTAGCGCTGAGGACTATACCTTCATTCTCTTGCATTGATTTTCATTTTAGGTACTGGGGATTGAACTCAGAGCTTCTTGTATTTAAGGATAACTTTTTCTGTATACAGTTATACAATCTACCTTGTGATAAAATTCATGTATATTAAATCTAGAACTAATTTTGTGAGATGTGATAAAGAGATTTAGGAATACCACCAACAAAACACACATATATTTATAATCAATACCATTCATTACAGCTGAAATAAAAAAGATTAATATGTATTTCTCTCTGTGCCCACTGTTTCCAGAATCACATGCTTCATTTACAGAATAATTAAGGGAAGTTGAAATGAGAAAAACATAGGTGATAGCTGCTACAGAGATCGCATTTATTTCAATTTTACCCACCCAAGTGGGAAAGAATCAGTTTCTGTAAAGAAAGGTCATTCTTGATTAATAGTGTATTTAAAAATCCCACCTCTTACACATATATCTATAAATAAATTTAAGAGCCTCATGTTTAATTGATCTTTTTCATAAATTCCAACTTAAATAAAGTGACTTTTATTATTAGATTCATTTATTGCTCTTGAAGTAGTGGTTCCTAAATTTGTGTGTGAGAGTTCCTGGTGAAATGCATTACTCTCACCTCATCTCCTTTCTCTCAAACATACCACATGACTGACTTCTCATGAGAACTGATTCTCAGAGGCACAGTATGACCACAGACATCAACATTCCAACAGTGTCTTGGGGACACTGGTGTTTAACAGAGCTTATAACTCTCTGAGTAGCTTTTATTTTTTTCCAATGGAATGAAAAGATGACATTTCCTGTATTTGCACTTAGTCAAGTCTTCCCGATATGCACACAGTCAAGTCTTCCTATACATGCACACAGTCAAGTCTTCATGTACATGCACACAGTCAAGTTTTCCTGTACATGCACACAGTCAAGTCTTCCTGCACATGCACACAGTCTAGTCTTCCTGCACATGCACACAGTCAAGTCTTCCTGCACATGCACACAGTCTAGTCTTCCTGCACATGCACACACTCAAGTCTTCCTGATATGCACACAGTCAAGTCTTCCTGATATGTACACAGTCAAGTCTTCCCGATATACACACAGTTTAGTCTTCCTGCACATGCACACAGTTAAGTCTTCCTGCACATGCACACAGTCAAGTCTTTCTGCACATGCACACAGTCAGTTCTTCCTGTACATGCACACAGTCAAGTCTTCCCAATATACACAGTTTAATCTTCCTGCACATGCACACAGTCAAGTCTTCCTGCACATGCACACAGTCAAGTCTTCCTGCACATGCACACAGTTAAGTCTTCCTGCACATGCACACAGTCAAGTCTTCCTGCACATGCACACAGTCAAGTCTTCCTGTACATGCACACAATCAAGTCTTCTTGAACATGCACAGTCAAGTCTTCCTGATAAGCACACAGTCAAGTCTTCCTGATATGCACACAGTCAAGTCTTCCTGTAGATGCACAGTCAAGTCTTCCTGCACATGCACACAGTCAAGTCTTCCTGATATGCACACAGTCAAGTCTTCCTGAACATGCACACACTCAAGTCTTCCTGTACATGCACAGTCAAGTCTTCCTGCACATGCACACAGTCTAGTCTTCCTGTACATGAACACTTTTGAGGAGAGCATACAACAGTCCATTTGTAAGAATGCTGTTCAGCAGAGGGAGCTGAAGGTCTGGGACAAGGATAGACACTGATATTATTGATCTGAGTAAGGCTGTCAAGAATGATCAAAAGTTAATGGTTCACTAGTGGTATTCCATCAAATCCTATTGCACCAACATTTTACTGATGGAGTTTACTCATGAAAAGCATAGGCTTTGACAAGAACAGTTTAGGAGACAGAATGACAGATTGACAAGCTGGCAATGAGAAGCATTAACTGGCAGAAATCTGAAAATAGGGTTATCCAGTAACAAGGAGAACACAGGTGAACGTCATTGTCATTCAACCTCTTACCCCTCTTGCCTTTACTCAGATTTTCACAAATTACAGGCTTGTTCTACACTAAAATCGATTTCATAGTCTATTCAGCAATATATATTCAGCAAAATATATATATATTCAAAATATATATATTGCTGGACAATAATCACCTATTAGCACCTCCTCTCTTTCCTCTCTTCTTTCCCTGTCCTTTTAAATTTGTTTTTTTGTTTGTTTGTTTGTTTGTAATTCTATTGTCATATTTAAAAATTAAGGGAAAAATGACTCTGAATTCCCAGGTAAAATATCAAAACCTAGTGAAGCAGCTGGGACCAACTAGAAGATGTGGTGGTATTGTGTTCCCCAAAATATTGTGTACCCTAATAAACTTATCTGTGGTCAGAGAACAGGAAAGCCACTAGATACTTAGGATAGGCAGTGGTAGCACACGCCTTTAATCTCAATACCAACCATAGAAGACCTGGAGGTCTATAAAGACAGGCAGTGATGGGAGGTCATGTGGTTGGGTTTACAACCAATGAGAAGGCAGACTAGAAAGTCTATAAAAAAGACAAACAGACAGGAAGTAGCTCTCTTGCTGAAGAGGACAAGAGCAGCAGTGAAGGGTAAGGTTTTTAGCTCTGACCTCTTGGGCTTTCATCTCTAAATTGGCTCTGTGTTTCTTATTTAACAAGACCATTCATCTACAGGAAGATACTGCTTACTGAGATTAATAAGAAGTATTTCACCAAATGGTCAAAAAGCCAAGAGAGAAGAAAGAGATATCTGAACTACTTGTTGGAATCCTTTAGAGAACTTTTTCCTATTGTTCATTTACAGAAATTCTGTCTTATAAAAGGCAGACTAAAATCATGCAGCACACAACAGGTTAAATAAAAATTTGTAATTCACAGTCTTCTCAACTACTACTGGTGACACTGCTCCACACATATCCTTCTTCAGTCTCACATGGCGACAGATCCCTCATACTTATTTATTAAGTGGGACCAACATGGATTGTCTTAAGTCTTTATATATTGTACTTTTTTGAGTATATGACACTACTCAATTGAAAAGACTAAAGAAATTATCTGTACACACTCTATTTAATTGTACTTGTATTGTCTAAATATTTTAAGTATAGAACAATGAAACATTTGGATCATGCTAAGTGTACACTGATAGGAACTAAGTTGATTACAGGATACGAGTGAGGTGTACACTATAGTGCTGCCCTGTACTTGTTACTCTCTTGGTCGATTGTCCTTTTTGCACATGTCATATACCTGACGAGTTTTTCTCAGCCTAGCCACTTATTTGGGAAATGAGCCTCACTTTTAATTATCTTGTATCTAAGCAATCTACATATATGGTGGCCTGTAATGACGCTCTCACTCTCCATCACTTCACTTCTTTGTTTTCAGCAGCAGTTATATTGGAACAGATGTAACTAAGGCCTGCAGGTCTTTATTTATTGTTTAACTGGGGGTGGGTGTACAATAGGAAATCACTACAAGGTGTATTAACAAGTCTCAAATTCAGGCCTTGAATTTGAAGGACACCATCGTTCTATAACAATGGATCTAGGAAAAGGAACCACGTGTGTATCCATGCCAAGACCCCTCAACTATTTACAAATACATGAAAGGATTAGGATTCTGAGTCTGGAGAGATGGCAGTTAAGACCCCGAATGCTCTTCCAGAGGACCAGAGTCTGATTTTCAGCACCATATGTAACTCCAGTTTTAGGGGACCTAATGCCCTTTCTGGCCTCTGTCAGCACCATGCATGCAGGTGGTGCTGTAGACACACATGCTGGCAAACCACCCATTCACATAAATAAAATAAATTTTAAAAATAAGTTTAGGATTCTGTAGACAATGTTGGGACTTAGACCTCATTTTCTTCTGCCCGAAGAACTCATTCCCAATATGGTAAACTATAATTGTATCAGAAATGTTTAATGAAATAAGCAGGAGCTCACTAGTATTTTTGCTGTTTGTCTGTTTCGTTTCTTGCCTAACAAACTACAAGCCAAGAGTACGTAAATGGCCTAACTTGACATAACACAAACAGTGCAGCTTCAGCCAATTACATACAGCTGGGTTTTAACCAATCACCGGCAGCCAGCCCATTGCACCATATCTAAATAAGGCAGACATCCAGCTGTAGCCAATTAGAAAATCTCCCTACCATTTTTATATTTGACTTTTAAGCCTCACTGCTCATGCTGGTGGGTGCTTCTGAGTACTGTCTGACTTAAAGACTTACTATTGGGGTGCAAGGACTGAATGGGGAGGGTGCTAAAGAGACGGGAGAAACAAAGGGGTCGGGGAAAAGATCAACTAAAACTAACGATATATGAAAAAACCCTAAGGAAGACCGATAATTGGTAAGACAGGTTAAAGTATAAAATATAAAAACAATGAGTTTAAACGGAAGAACCCTGCATAGATAAGATAAAGCTGCTCCTGGGAAACATGTCATTAAATGAAAATCCCTGTGTCAGAGAGTTAGGTTACCTCCTGTGAGTTGTTGATCAGAGATTCCCCCGAGGACCCCAGATAAAAATATTATTGCCACTGTTGTTTGCTGTCCAACAGAACTAGATGGAAAAACCCTATTCCTGAAAATGCCATAAGTGTCAGCCACGGAACATGGAAAAATCAAGTTGGACCTCGCCGGGAGCTTTCTTCCTATTGGCTTGCTCTCAGTGCCAGGAGGTGCTATGCAGGCTGCTGAGGAAGAACTGTAATGCAGTCTTACTAAGTCCAGTCCTTGCATGCTATACTATCAACTGGACAGGCAAGATGAGCCCACTGGTACAACTGTGGCAAGTGTATATCATAGGGACAACCAACCACTTTCTGATTGAATTTGAAGTCTGCACCAGAGGAGAGAATTCCTGTCTGGCACTGTAGACCTGGTCAAAGCCCATAGACATAGAAGTCCTAAGTCCTAGTAAGAAAATCACTGCTGTTGTTTACCGAATGGACATAATGTGTCACCAAACTACCTCCTAAATAACTACATTTATATGTCCATAGATTAGTGTCGTCAATTTGGGCCATAAAAACTTCTTTTTGCAGTTCAGTGGTAGCGGCATGGACTCGTGATTGCTGAAATAATGAAGAAAAGTAATTGCTGAGTACTCATCTATAAGTTACACATCTCTATCATTCCCTCCAGGACTTGGGGGTCTCACAGAAGATGAGGGGATGTAAGAGCCATAGAAAGGGATGGAGAGATGTGGGATACCGGCTTCTGGGTACGACATGCCTGGTGCATTCTGAACTCAATGCAGCTGTAATTACCCACACAAGACCTACCCAAAATTGGTTTTAACACAAATCTTGTGAGCAGTGGAAGAGAAACACAAATTCTCACCACTTCAACAGAATCTATAGTGAGTCTATGGTGAAGGGAGAGACCTTTTCTTCAGGTGGAGAGCAAATGATAAAGTGAATAGCCCTTCACCATGTTCCTATAAGCAATACTAATAAAACTCATTGGGGAAAAAAAAGGAAGAAGGAAGTGGAAGGGGACTGGTTGGGGGCAGAGAAAGGGAACTATTGGGAGTAGAAGAAAACAAGAAAAGGCAATTGCAATAACTATGATCAAAATACATTGTATATACATATAACAGTATTATAATGAAACCCATTATTGTGTATAATTAATATATGTTGATACAAACATGAAACTGCTTAAGGTTTGCTTTTAATTGGAGATAAGGCATTTATATAGGAAATTCAGTTCATATTAAGGCATTGTATGATCCTTAATTCAATCTGGTGTCCTTATTAGAAACAAAACTAACAAATAAAACCCAGACATACAAAGACTCTGAAGTGTGTGTGCATGTGAAGATGCAGCAGCAGCCAGCTGTGCCAAGGGAGGAGTCTATGGAGGAAACTGAGTTTGTGGACAGATGGATACTGAGATTCTAGGCTCATGACTACAAAGGAAATAAGTTGTTATTATTTAAGTTATCCAGCCTTTGGCATTTTGTCATAGCTGCCATAGAAAACTTATACATATCAGTTGTATTTACAAGAAAGGACTTTTTAACACACTGCACAGTTTTTGTCTTTTTTCGTACCCAGCAAACCATACTATATGCATCTTGAACATAAAGTGAATAGAAATCTCTAAATACAGGCACTACCAGTACTGAACATACTTTATATGTTATTATGTGTGGGGCATAGGCTGTAGAATAGATGCTCCAGGATTCTAAAAGTTGTTCCCTTTCCCAAATTCCTACATACATTTAAATAAATCACTAAGAACCAAACATTAAAAGTTGGTAACAAATTTTAAATATCCATGAAAATAGATGTAATTGTTACTGGCTGAAGACTAGGGCAACACAACTCTCAAAAACAAGCCTTACCTTTGTTTTGGGTTCAAGAATTTTTACTCCGTAAATTGATATTTGCAATTCAACTTTAGGAATCTTCTGGCCTTCAGATTTCTTGATGTGTCTTGCAAACTACAAATGACAAAGAAATTCACAAAGTTATGATTCTGTTCCTGTGGAAAATGAGCATAAATGTACATTTGGAGTTTGTGTCCATAACAGACATTCATAAATTCAGGTGCTGCCCATTACAAAGCATCTCATAGAAACAGTTTTGCTCAGTATCCCTCTCTGTCTGCCAGGCCATTGTAATTCAGATTCATTTGCAGTGACTTACTTTTTCTTTTTCCTTTGGTTTTTGTTCATTTGCTTGACTTTTCTTTTTGAGACAAGCTCTTCTTCTATATTCCATGCCAGCCTAGAATCATTATGTAGATCCAGGCTGGGCTCAAATTTATGACAATCCACTGCTTTGGCCCTCTCAAGTGCTGTGATTACAGGTACGAGCCACCATGCCTCGCTGATCCTAATAATTATACAACAACAACTTGCCCCCCAGAAAAACACCAAAACCTTGATTTTCAGACATTTTTGACATGATATTTAAAAGGCTGAATGTGTACCAACCAACAAAGAAAGCATGTGGGATGGTAGGTAGAGATTACTTCATTTTGAGATAATTTTATTTTAATACGTTCTCAGAATTTGCTGCTCATCTGCTGTTGAGTGACACCTACCTAGTTGTGTACACCGTGTTTTCATCCAAACCAAAAAGATGACACCAAGTGACACATCTGAACCAAAGCTAAGAGCTCCAGTCATTTTACACATGAATGACTCCTCTGTGGAGTCACATGTGCTTTGGAATCATAAACACAGCCAGCATCTTGGAGACACAATGGTTTCTCACTACTTTCATAGATGTGGTGTTATGTCTTTCCACTCATCTAAAGCACATGTATACATCTGTTAGGATCTTTGTAAAATCTAAAAGAAAATCAGAGCGGTTGTGCTCTCAGTCAGAGGAAGTTTCTGCCTATCTCTCCCCAGCTTCTCCAGATTTACTGGACGAAAAATAAGATTCCAATTGAATTTGAAATATTAAACAGTGGACATGTTTATAAAAATTTAATATTATACACACAAATGTTTACCTATGCACACACATACAGCATATATGTGCTATTAGAATCAGTGTGTCCTGGGCACTATTTTGTAATCCTCTTTAGTCTATTTGCTACTTACCTGAGTCCACAGTTCACTGGGTGTCCCAGTTTCTGTCCAACTCCCTCTTTCTTTAGTTTACTGGATGTTCTGGTTTCAGCTGGCAACCCCTCTGACCCCCTATTTTCTTTCTTATCTCCTTCCCTCCATATGACTTTTTTAAAAAAGAAAAAGAAGGAGACTTTTAAAGTAGTAGGATTGCTCACCCCATTCCCAGAGCTTCCACAACTCATTTTCAGCATATGGAAAGTCCTCTGAACTTGATTCAAATAGATCAGATGTGAGGTTGGGCAGGGCTCCAGGGCTCTTGTATGTCCTATTTATTTGCATTGTGCAATTCACTCTAATTCAGGGCAGATGTGAGCATGCATGGTATAGTTGTTCCCAGGGCAGAGTGTTCAAAGCCTTCTTATTTCACGTCTTTGCACTACCACAGAGAGGAACGTAACTAATGCCTACAGGAGTGCCTTGAAGTGTCTGCCTTCGAATCCCAGCTGGTGCTATTTGTTTTACTCCACTTTGGGTGGCATAATTTTTCAGCCTGCTCTTTCCTGCATTCCTTTGAACATAAGCTGCTTAGTTATTATTTTTTCTTTTGTCTCTAGAAGCCTTACAGTGTACACATGACATCCAACGTGTGCCAAATACTTTTAGGTCTTTAAGAAACATGTTTTGCTTCCATGAAATCCAAAAGTTATTCCAGCTCTCCCTCAAAGAATGTGTATTAGCTTTATTTTCCAATTCTACTATCCTTTTGACTTAGCATAATTAAGCAATTCTGAGGTTTCCATGCATGAAGTATTAAAGTACCAGTTGTTCAATTCTGTACCTACAGAGGCCACCTGAGAAAAGCCACCTTGTGCTGCTTGCAGGGCCATGCCAAGACTTCCAAGGCCTTTTCACCATCTGGAAACAACAATTCCTGTGACCGTGGACAAGAATCATGTAACCTTGTATTTTATGAAACTATTGCTACAGTCAGTAATTTAAAACTTCTCTGTTTAGAAAGAAAAAAAATAAATGGAAGAAATGAAGAGAGGAAAGAAAGAGTGTTGATGTTACACATGCATACACACACACACACACACACACACACACACACACGAGGAGGAGGGCTGGAAAAGGGAGAGCCCCAGGAAAGGGAGGATGTTCAGACAAGAAAAAGAACTATCCAGCTGGTGTAAGCCTCTGGCATCCTTCCCCTACTTCATGTCAAGATGAAGTTAACAGTGCGAGCCTTGAGTTCTCAGTTCTCATCCAACCCAAACTCCATTTCCTAATGTCCTTGAACACCCTAGGTATGAAACGGGCTGGTAACAAGCAGCCTGAAAGCCACACTTGCCCCCTTGCACTCAGACCACTTCCTGTAACATCACATTTTCTTCCTTTCCTTCTTCCTTCCTTCCTTCCTTCCTTCCTTCCTTCCTTCCTTCCTTCCTTCCTTTCTTTTTTCAAGACAGGGTTTCTCTGTGTAATTTTGGTGGCTGTCCTGGAACTCACTCTGTAGACCAGGCTGACCTTGAACTCACAGAGATCCGCCTGGCTCTGCCTCCCAAGTGCTGGGATTAAAGGTGTGCGCCACTGCCGCCCAACTTAACATCACATTTTCTACATTTAAAACATAAAAAGTTTTTGATTCATTTTTATGTATATCAAGGTTCTCATCAGTTTTGTGACATGATTTCTGAAAATATATTTGCAAAAGTCTGGTATCTAGAATTAGACTCACTCAGTTTTATATCTTAAATAATTTGGTAATTACTGCCTCTCTGCTTTTTTTTTTTCTTTTCTAAAAGTAAAGATCACTGCTCACATGACTTTGCAAGCTCCCATCTTAATTCTGCTTGATTTTCTTACTTGTGGACTTCTTAATGGTGTTCCAAAATTATTCTAACTCAGGAGTGATGAGAGACAGTGCATGACATGATGCTCTCTTATCCTTGGTTACATTCTTTCTTATTATTTTACTGTAACTACTTGAACAGCCTCGTTAACAAATGTCTCTCTCAATTTTTCTTCTGAATTCCTTCCTTTATAGATCTACATAGATGGAATGATCTATCCTGGTAACTTGAACAATCTAATAAAAAGGTTGAAAGGATGTGAAACCTAAGCATTCTATACACCAGTATAATACAGCATCAAAACACAGGCTTTGTACCAATAACATGATGAAAAAATGAAATGCTATTTGAAATTATAAAGTCATTTAAACATGTGTCACTACTATTTAGAGCTTGCAATGAAATTTAAAGAGCATTGACTTTGATACTGTCCTTATGCAATTTCTATACATCTCTCAAAGGACATTTTGAAAAGTGAAATCTAACTCCATTACTATATGTTAGTGGGCAAGAAAATTAATTTAATACTTTGGTCCTCTTAATTTGGCAATTCTATGCTACTTTATGTGTATTTTTTCCTTTATTGAAAATATTTTTTTTCTCATACAATACATCCTGATTATAGTTCCCCTCCCTCTACTCCTGCCAATTCCTCCCCACCTACCCTCTGCTCCAGATCTACTCCCTTTCTGTCTCTCATTAGAAAAGAACAGGTTTCTAAGAGATAACATCCAAATATAACAAAATGAAAGATAGTACAATCAAGCTGGAACTATCATATTGAAGTTGGACATAGCAACCCAATGGGAGGAAAAGAGTCCTATGAGCAGGCACAAGAATTAGAGATCCACTTGTTCTCACTGTCAGGAGTCCCATAAAAATACTAAGCTAATAGCTACAGTACACATGCAGAGGATCTGGGCTGACCCGTGCAGGCCCCGGGCTTGCTGCTTCAGTCTCTGTGAGCCCATATGAGCCTTGCTTAGTTGATGCAGAGGGCCTTGTTCTCCTTGTGTCCTCCATCCCCTCTGGTTCTTACAATCTTTTCATCTCTTCTTCAGTGGGATTCCCTGAGATCTGAGGGGAAGGATTTGATGGAGATTTTGGCTGTGGATCTTGGCATCTGTTCCCTTCTGCTGCTGGAGGAAGCCTCTCTGATGATGACTAGATAAGGCACTGATCTATTAGTGTAGCAGAATATCATTAGAAATCATTTTATTGAATTTTTTTTTTAGACCAGTAGAGTTTGGTTTAACCCTAGGTATCTCTGGGCTATCTCCTCTCTGGTTCTTGGTCACCCAAGAAGTCTCAGGTATGGGTTCCATCTCATTGAGGGGGCTTAAGTCAAATCTGACATTTGATGGCTCCTCCCATAAGTTCTGAGCCACCATTGCCCTAGCGTATTTTGCAGGCAGGACAGATTGTAGTGGAGAGATTTGTGGCTGGATTGGTGTCCATGTTTCTTTTTCTGTAGCCTACAGAGTACCTTCCCAGAGCAGAGAGACTAGAACATATGGGTGAGGGCTCCATGTGGGCACCGCTCTGACATCTTCAAGTTCATTGAGGAACACAGGTGCTATCCTTGGCAATGGGGTCCTGTTGTCAGTTTGTAGACAGCAACCCTTTGTTTTTTGCAACAGCCTGGGTTGTTTAGGGATTTCCATGGGGCCCCTTTCAGTCAACAACTCAATTGAATGCAATCTAGTCTGGCCACTGGATGCCTTGCTTGACTACAAGAGATGGCCAGTTGAAACTCCATACACCCCATTACTAGGAGTTCATATTAGGATCACCTTCATATAGTCCAGGAAGTTTCCACTGTAGTAGGTTTCCACACTACCACCAAATGCTCTCCAATTTCAGTCATCTCTCCTTGCACTTTCTTTTTCTACCCCACCTATCCCAACCTGATCCCCGACTCCTGTTCCCACCTACCCCCAGTCTAACCATAAAATCTATTCCATTTCCTCCTCCCAAGGAGATCCCTGTGTCCCCCAGACTCTTCCTCTTTAACTAACTTCTCTGGGTCTAAAGACTGTAGCTTGGTTATCATTTATTTTATGGCTAATATCCACTCAATAGTGAATATATACCATATCTGTTTTTCTGAATCTGGGTTACCTCACTTAGGATGATTTTTCTTCTAGCTCTATCCATTTGCATGCAAATTTCATTAAGTCATTTTTTTTAAACAGGTGAATAATACTTCATTGTATAAATATACCACATTTTCTTTATCTGTTCTTCTGTTGAGGGAAATCTGTGTTGTTTTTAGTTTCTGGCTATTATGAATAAAGCTGCAATGAACATTGTTGAACAAATGTCCTTGTGGTAGGATCAATCGTGAATCTGCACATTGCTTTTTGATAGGGTGACCATTTTTAGTCTGTTAATCTTACGGATCCACTAACATGAGAGATCTTTCCATCTTCTGATACCTTCTTCAAATTCTTTCTTCAAAGATTTGAAGTGTTTATCACACAAGTCTTTCACTTACTGGAGTTACCCCCAAAATATTTTATATTATTTGAGGCTATTAGGCTATTATGAAAGGTGTTGTTTCTCTGATATCTTTATCAGTCTAGCCACTATTATTTTTTTTAGTTAATCTTGTATACAACCACTTCGATAAAGGTGTTTATCAGCTTTAGGAGTTCCCTGGTAGAATTTTTAGGATCCCTTATGCATACTATCACATCATCTGTAAATTATTTAGCACTTTTATGCCACTTTGTGTTTCTTACACTTAAACTGCTAAAACATTCCTAATAATCATGCTGTTTGTATATAACAAAGTTCTACATAATAATTTGTCAATTGAAGAAAAAAAGACTGTGAAGACATAACAGAGTTATGTTACACAGAGTGAAATCCACCGATGAAGATGCAGGCTGATGACCATGTCTTGACAGTGACCCCCAAGGCTGTATTACATTGAAGCAGTTTCACATATTTGAACAGAACCTCTTTAACTAGGAGATAGTCCTTTCAAACTGGGGCCAAAAGACGTTTTCTCTGCTCATGCATGTCTCAGGGAGGCTGTTGAGTTAATATCTATGTCCCAGTGTGTATTGATATTAAGACATAACAAATTGTGAACACACATTAAGTCCAGGTGTTTGAGCTGATTGTGTTGAAATAGACCCCTTCTGAAAATAAAATTCATAATGATAACAGCTCTGAGTTTTATAGTATCATACTTTTAGATACTTACTCCTTTTTAAAATATCAGGCTAAAGCATAATTAAGAAATAGAAAAATGACATGCTGTTTTGACAAACAGAATATAAAAGTATTTTCATTCTTACACAAGTTAATACTTTGAAATTTATAAACAACGAATTCTCTATAGTCACAAAATAGTGAATAACCAAATCGTTAGAAACATTTTGTTAAAAATAAAGCAGATGTCATGAAGTACAGGAGTATAAAAATAACATAACTGAAAATTCTTTAAGAGTTCCATCAGCCGGTATTATGCTTACATTTCTAATTCTTACCCAATGTCAGAAGCCAATACATTTAAAAATGCAAACTTAGAAAAGAGAGTAAATATAAATAACATTTTTAACTACATGAGGAAAAAAATCTGAGCACAACATTACAAGGTATTTACTAAAAGAGTCAGGACACACTTGTGTGGGAAACAGCAGAAAATCAAAATGGGGTCAGGGACATTTCGTAGTTTCTATTTCTAATGGAGCCACAGCGCCACCCTATGGCCATATCTATATGATAGCAAAACTAAAAATATGTGTAATAAGTATTGATACATTTTATCATAGCTTCTGACCTCTGACACAACATAAAAGAAGCAATTACAACAAACTTATATAAAAACCAATGTCTTACTCATGTCCACTAGTGCAAGATTCTCTCCTACATACATTCATTCTCCTGAGAAACAAATTTTTCAACCAATATAATTTATTTATGAAATGCATATTAATTGTGAAAGATATACATTTAATAAAAGCTACTGTCCATTAAGTATACATTTTAATTGTCTTGTTATTGTCCATTATATTCCCCAATAAGACTTCATTTCTAAGTATGAAACTATATAGAAAAGCCATATAAAACCTGACAAAATGCATATAAACTAGTCATAGTTTTAGAAGCCATTTAAGTTCAAGTATCTCTTTGGCATAGTCATAATACAATTGAATAATTTTAGTTTCATATTTGAGATAGTGAATGAAGAATTTCCAGGGTATAAAGAAATATTGTCAACATCACCGTTCTTTTAAGATATCTTCTGGTTGCAGTAAACTTGTGCTCAACCCAGGATTTGGACCATTATTAAAACAATTAAATACAATCATATTTTAAGTGTTGCCACAAACTACAAGGTCTTTAAATAAAACCCTTTATTAGTGTTTAAAAATGTTGCTCAGACGAAGAATAGCATGAATCATCATCTAACGAATAGTGGAAAGAAATGGCTAATGAGAGCATTTTCCAAAATGTGAGTGATATTATCTTGGGACCCTACAGAATGTTTACTTACAGGACTAAATAGTCTACTTTATTTCTTTATCTGTAGTACAAATCTCATTCTGATCTTTTCCTTCAATTTAAACTTTGCATATACTTCATTTGACCTTCTCAAAAACAGTAGTAATTTTGAATGTTCATGATTCTGCCTGGAACAAACCACAGGGCCTAATATTCCTGTGGAATGAGCATATGATCTAGAACCAAGATCACAGAAGGGTTGTCCTACACCCACCAAAATGTGAGAGCAACCAAAGAGAAGAAAAGTTAACTTTGCAAATAAAGTAGTGGTCTGTAGATCCTCTTACAGCATGAAGATGCATGAAGGAATTTTTCCAAATGAAATCTCAGTGAGGCTGACTTTTAAGAGGTGGGCTATTATATAAACATGTTTGTGGTATGTAATGCTAATTTTATTAAGAAATTTGCTGAACATGAGTTCGTGAAGTTGAACAATTTTTTTTCTCAAGAAATATATTACTTAGGCTGTTCAATCAATATTTTCTTCTGCTCCCTTAGTTACACAATCTCCCCTAAAACTGCTGATTGACATGGATGACTGGGGTATCCTTAATGTATAGCAGCAATACAAAATTCTGCTGTGTAATCAACTCTAACCATATTTTCAACTGGTATATATGATACTTTAACTGTCAGAAATTTCTATTTTGCTTCTACCAGTTTTGAGTTAGAGCATGGGTTCATATTATCCAAGAAATATAAAGCTGACCACTGAATATAAATACTTTGGCCTTAAAAGCTTTTAGAGACTGTAAGAAATTATACTTTATAAAAATATAGTATGTACAGCAAAATAACTGTATGAATGTGTTTATACTTTAAAATGTCTCTTTGAACAGATGGTAGTTATTTAAGTGTAATTTAAAGACAGTGGAGCTATACCTACCACAGTTATCCATGTTTTGGACGTCAGTCAATCTGCTGATGACAAGAGACCAATATACTAGCCATTTTTTTCTGAGAGTTTTACTTACCTTCAGCTTCCTCACAGCATCTCTCACAACTTCTGTTCCCTTTGGCTGCTCCACTTCTGTACTGCCAAGAAACTGAACATGAGCATTCATTAGAAACAGGCTTCACTAAGCCCCATCATTGATCTACCTGAAGGCACTACTCTGCATATGAGAAAGTTAGGCAGAAATTCAAACACAAATCCTAGTTAAGGGGAGCAACTGTTACTCAATTTGTGTATAAAACACAAAAATACATCATTTGACCATTTACAATTCCTAATTTTCAAAGTATTTTTTAAAACATATTTTACCTAAGTATTTTACTTGAAGCCTGGATTGCCTTGGAGAACAAAAGATGTTAGAGATGCCAGAGTCATGGGATACCTGCTGAGAAGACCTGCTAACAGGAAGCAGAACCAGACCAAGAGAAAGAAGAGTGTTGCAGTCAACAAAGCAAAATGGAATTGGAGACCTGAAGAGAGCATTTTGACAGCAGACATGGAGATGCCCAACTGGTTTTCAGTCTAGGTTTGGTCCAAGATTTCCTCACTATGCTCCCTTCCCTGTGTTTTGGAAAGGTAATGTATATCCTGTGCCATTAGCCATTACATGTTGGAAGTATGTGATCTGCTGTTTGATTTTTACAGAGGATTACAGTTAACAGATTGCATGAATTTCAGAAATTTTGAACTTTGGACTTTAAAACATTGTTGAGACTATGATAGACTATAGGGACTTTTGAAGTTGTACTAAATGTATTTTGCATTATGATGTTGTTACAAGGTTATGGGGGCCAGGAAGTGAAATGTGGTAGTTTGAATGTAATTAGCCCCCATAATTTCATCATAGTGAGTGGCACTGTTAGGAGGTGAAGCTTTCTTTGTTGGAGTGGGTATGGCCTTGCTGAAGGGAGGGGGTGGAGGGGCTTTGAGGTTTTCTATGCTCAGGATAACATGCAATGTCAGCCAACTTCTTGTTGCCTGAAAGATGTAGGACTCTCAGCTACTCCTCCAGCACCACATCTGTCTGCATGCCGTCATGCTCCTCATCATGATGATAATGGACTGAACCTCTGAAACTGTAAGCCACCCCAATTAAATGTTTTCTTTATAAGAGTTGCTGTGATCATTGTGTCTCTTCACAGCAATAGAAACCCTAACTAAGACAAACTCCAAAAATGTTCTAAATAGATTCATGCCAATCAGTACTCTGGGAACCTTTTAAAGCTTCTTTCCAAGAGCTTTACTTAAACCAATGGAATTTAACCAAGGGCATCTTAATGTGGGCCTTTCTACTTAACTTTCCCTTCCATAATTAAGAAATACATTTAGCGCCTGGCATAGTGCCTCACACCCTCAATCCCTGCACACTGAGTCAGGGGATCAGAGGCCAACCTGGACTACATAGTGAGTTCAAGACCAGCATAGGGTTACAAAGCAGAGGAAGGCACACACACAGACACACACACAGACACAGACACAGACACACACACACACACACACACACACATCCATACCCACATAGACACATACATATGTATACACACATATACATACACATACATACACTTATACACACAGACACATACATCTACACACATACAAATACATAGATACACACACACACACACACACACACATATATATATATACATGCACAAGCTTGATAATTTTATGACTGAAAAGGTTTTACTTCTTATAATTCCTCTTAATTTTCAAAATTTAAAAGTAATAATTCCTAAATTAAATACATGTCACTTATACATGTGCATCCCAGTGTTTTGTATAAAGGTTTTGAGAAACTCAAACATGATGTAGGGTACTAGAATGAGCTCTAGATTTAGAGTGTGGAAGTGTCAGAAAGTCACATAGCCTTGGTCTTTATCTGACTTTTCTGAAAAAACACGAATGTGGTGGTATTGTGTTCCCCAAAATATTGTGTACCTTAATAAACTTATCTGGGGTCAGAGAACAGAAAAGCCACTAGTTAGGCAGTGATAGCACACACCTTTAATCTTAGCATTCCAGAGGCAGAAATCCATCTGGGATATCGGTGAGTTCAAGGCCACATTGTAAACAGCCAGGCATGGTGACTCACGCCTTTAATCCCAGGGAGTGATGGTAGAAAGCAGAAAGGTATATAAGGCGTGAGGACCAGGAACTAGAAGCATTTGGCTGGTTAAGCATTTGGCCTGGTTAAGCATTTGGCCTGGTTAAGCTTTCAGGCTTTTGAGTAGTAATTCAGCTGAGACCCTTTCCGAATGAGGACTCAGAGGCCTCCGGTCTGAGGAAACAAGACCAGCTGAGGATCCGGCGAGGTGAGATAGCTGTGCTTGTTCTGTCTCTCTGATCTGGCCTCAGGTTTGATTTTATTAATAAGAACTTTTAAGATTCCTGCTACACACGAATATTAATATTGTTGTTTATTCATTGTAAGATCACCTTAAAGAGAAACTGAAATAACAGATTAAAAGAAGAAATAGCAATGTGGTATGAGACGTGACATTCCTTGGTTATCTGTGAGTGAGCAGCTGGTTTGGGAATAGAGCTTGTGCCTACACAGTTCTCCTGGGATCCAATGGACCAGCTCACAGACCCATCCTCCAGCTTCCACAGACTTGTTGTTTCTCAGCATCTTCAGAATTTTCTCTCTGGACAATGCCAACACCTTACCAGTTCTGAGAGATATTAAGCATGTCAGAGATTTTTCTCCACTGCCTAAATCACCATGCCCCTCAGACAACGCACTTCAATTTGTGCTTTATTCAGTACAAAGGCAAAAACAAACAAGCAGCAGCTCAGCTCCTTTGGTTGGGGATGAGTACAGTCCTGAAAGATGGGATGTTCAGAGCTTTCCTTGAGCTGTAGCTGAGGCCAGGGCTTCACCCAGAACCATCATCTCCCCATTTACAGTGTTCCTCCGGGACGACTCCCACACTAACTCAAGTGAACTGTGATGGTTAATCATCATTGTCACCTTAGCTCCATGTATATTCACCTTAGAGTGGAGAAAGCACACCTCTGTTTGCATCTGTGAGGTCTAAGGGGATGAACATAGAGGGGAAGCTCATCTGGATTCAAACAGCACCATCCAATGGGCTAGAGCACCAACGGATTTACAAAAACGAAAAGAGAAACCATCTGCTTTCTCAGTCTGTACTGAAAAGCATGGCAATGTGGTATATGTTTTCTTCATAATTTACAAACTATACCTTCTCTTTTTTAATGTTTCAAAATGCCTTTGATAAATACAGATCTAACATCTACAACTGTAGATGTTATTTTATATTCCACACAGAATGAAATGCATGCCTCTCTTGGTTTAATGTATAGAAAACTTACAGTCTAGGTAGATGCACAAAAAGTGAGCATTTTACAGTCTACAGCCTATTGAAATTGAAGGTATAAAATTTTCATTAAGTTTGATAGTGTATAAAATACTTGCTTTATGGAATTATTAAAGAGTATATTAAAATATGTCATATTTGATTAATATTTATCAAATACTTATAATTATCAATAAATTAAAGTGGCACAGACCTCAGTGAAGTCATGCCCTTATCCATTTATTTCTAGTGATTCCTTCCTACCATTATATTCACAATAAGCACTTTACAAAAGTTCGGAAAAGTCTGAGAATTTCACCCACATTTTCAAACATTACTTCAAATGAACTGTTTTGAAGGCTGTGGCAGGCTGAGTCTTTACCAGTAGAGGGCAGTGTTGTGCAGCACGATACAGCCATTTAATCTGCTTTGTTTGCTTCCTCAAATATTTACAAATCACTCTAGAAAAAATGTTTTTTAAGAAGTAAATAAATTAAAATAAAAAAACAATTGAATAGCTAAGGGTTCATCCAGGCGGCCAAGAAATGGGTCACTAGTTAGCATACGAAAGACTTAATTTATAACAAAAATATGAAATGTACATTTTACTTAGGTCAGATTCAAACATCCCACTTTATTGTATGTATTTGCTATACGATTTCTTTAAATGTTAAGGGGAAAACATGTTAAAATGTAAAAACAATATTAAATCTTAAAGACCAAAATTAATAAATTAAGAATATTGGTGACATATTAACCAATGATATTCTGGTTAGAGAAAAAGAGACAAAGGGAATATATCCTTGTAACTAACAACACAGACTATAAGTGTAAGAGGATGGATTTTCTAAGTCAAGTTGACATTATCATAATATGATTTTAAAAAAGCACTTTTTAACCTTTTTGCTTCACAGTCAACTTAGTAGATTAGCTGTATACAATATAAATTAAGCCAATTTAATTTATAGATTTTACTTGGCTGAATTACTATGTTATAGAGTCAAGCCACACCCAAAAAAATCATTTTTAAAAAGCGCATCTTAACTGCCAGTTGCTAAAGAAAGGTCAGATTCAATTAGATTTAAACCTATTACTTGACTGCCAAAACCATAATCCTGAAAGAAATAAATTAAAATAGGCCCACCCAAAAGAGAGGTTTTAATTTAAACTTTAACTGATCTAAAGGGCACCTTTTAAAGTAGGTCTAAAATGTTTTGATAGAGGATTAAAACTAAGCTTAGTATTAAAAAGGCTTTATTACCTTTTATATTTAATTTGAAGTTTCTCATTTTATTTCAATATTTTCTATGAGTAGTCACATGTTCTTATTCTAGACAGATAAGGGGTTGTTTCAGTGACTCAGGCTTTTAAAAGAAGGTTAGGAAATGTGAGCCCAAACAGACCTGTTTTCTGCAAAGGAGAGGCTACACAGGCTGCCTGAGGGATCCCACTGGGCTTGAAGTCCACCCACAGTCAAAGGCAGCAGGAAGAATTTTTCAGCCTCAGGATTCCACAGCCAGATGCCCTTCAGTACAGGACTGGGGCAGCTGGGGTGAAGGCAAGGCATCCGCTTGTATAAATGTTAAAGAAGTGTGAGCGAAAATAAAATGAACGTTTAGAGAAAACAAAAAGCAGGGGCTTCGTAATCCATTTCTCAAAAAGAATCACATGACTGTAAAAATGCATGGACTGTGGAGGTACTCCAATCCCATCTCATCATTTTAAAGAAGGAATCTGGGCATTAAGGAGGTGAAGGGGCTTTCTGAGGCCACAGCCCTCCAAACTCTCTCATACACTATTTATTCCTGCTCCCTTAAGCAAAATAGAAAAGAATGGAAAGTGACATGGCCCATCAGATCAGGCTAATAGTTGGAATTACATGACTCTCTTTACCACATGCACTTGTTAAGATTATATATTCTCTTATAAAATACACTGAAAATGCCTTGGAGTCAAACAGATTTTTGGTTTGTTCTTCAAGGCAATGAACTGAATTCAAGAATTCCATGTTATATGTAGTAAAATTCTCAATGTCTGTTTTCTCATTTTTGAATGGAAAACAGTGCTGTAAAAAGTTGCACATCATTTTTGGCATAGCATGGACAATCAATGAAACTAATTTAGACTAACTTATTAAATAGAATAGTCACAAGAAGAAAATAAAAAGAACCAATCACTCACAACGACTATCAAGAAAAATAGAGAAAAGCACTTTAAGTCATCAGATTTAGATTCTGGCTAGGAGACAGCAAGGACCCTTACGACATATACACACATTTTTTTCCCTCTCAAAATTACACTGTATTTTTAAATATTTTAAAAATTCTCATAATTTATTTACAACATTCCTTGTGATTTAATCAAATACACATTATGGTGATATTTTTGTGCTGAAATGTGATTTTATTTGTATGTTAATAAAGTTGGCTGGAGATCAGAAGTCAAAGCCAGCCATAAGCAGAGTCAGGTGGTGATAGCACATGCCCTTAATCTGATCACATGGCAGGCAGAGTCTCTGTGTGGTCAAGGACACAGTCAAGCGTGGTGACATGATCCTTTAATCCCAGTACCAACCATAGAGACCTGGAGGTATGTATAGACAGGCAGTGACGAGGAAGTCATGTGGCTGGGCTTAGAGTCAATGAGAAAGCAGAACAGAAAGGCAATAAAAACACAAATCAGAAAAGAAACTCTGGGGAAGCTACTGCTGGTGGTAAGCTAAAGCTAGTCAAGGCCATTGCTCTGATCTCTTTGGCTATTTCCTCTGCATTTGGCTCTGTGTTTCTTATTTACTAAGACTATTTAAGAATTTTGTCTACAACACATCAACATAAGACAAGCGACAATTTTAGGGTATCCGCATATATTCATGTTCATATGTCCTTCATGAAGTGCTTGCTCATTCTGGGTTTCAGAGGATCTGAGCACCTGCCTTGTGAAATAAGGTCTTAGATGCATAATTGGTATTAATAAGATTATTTTTCAATGTTGTTTATAACAAATCATCACTACTCTAAAAAATATTAATCTTATTTCCAGACAGCTTAACACACTTTTTTAAAAGTATGCTGGCATATAATTATAAGTAAAAGAAAATTCTTTTCATTTTCAACATTGTTGCCAATGTAATTTTCTTTGGTTATTGTATTAGCTGCAAAACAACACTGAACACAGTGATACTCATTACTCATTCATGCTGGTTCATTTTATGTCAATTTGACACAAGCTAGAGTCATTTTGGAAGAGGGAATCTTAACTGAATAAAAAAAAAATGGAGCCACAGGATTGGTCTGTGGATAAGCCTGTGATGCTTGTCCTTGGTTGATGACTAATTTGGGACAGCCCAGCTCACTATGGAAAGTGTTACCCCTGGACTGTGGTCCTAGGTGCTATAAGAAACAGGCAAGCCATCAGAGCAAGCCAGGAACATTACTTCACCATGACCTCTGTTCCTGTTCCTGGCTCCCAAGCACCTGCTCTGAGTTCCTGCCCTGGCTTCCCTCAGTGATGGATTGATAAGCTGTAAGCTGAAATAAACCCTTCCCCCAAGTTACTTTTGGCCATGTGTTTTATCAGAGCAATAGAAATCCCAACTAAGATACTCTCTTAGCCTTAATTTTCTTTAATCCTACTCTTTTGACAATACAGCACTTGGTATAGTGAAGTTCTAGCAAGCATCCTCCCTGTACCTGATATTGCTTTAGACCTCAAATGTATTCATTTGAAGAACCTCTACTATATCAAATGCCCTATCCACACTCCTGGGCTCAATGTGCCCATTTCCCACCCTTTTGAGGAAACATCCTTTTTTGCTCCTTCCCAGTAGATAGCTTTCCTAGTACTTTTCATCAAAGATACCACACTGTCATGATAATTATTAGTATGGTCACTAGTTTTATTTCAATATCGTAATACATTTCATTAAATATTGACTGTGTATTATCTGCACACCCAGTAGTAGTATAGGCTTTGGAGACAAAGCAGTGAATGAAACAAATGTAAATCCCCAACAGAGAAAAAAAAAAAAAGCCCAAATAAGATTGCATTTAAAAAGAAAAGTATCTGAGCTTTAAAATAAGGGAAATTGTTAAATTGAATTCTCTTTATTTTGTCTTAGCAATTATTTATTAATTAAATCTGTATATTTATTTTACTTCCCAACCACGGTTTCCCCTCCCTCCTCTCCTATTATTCCCTCCTCCCCTTCCCCCCCAAATTCACTCCTCCCCTGCCTTCCTTCAGAAAGGGGCAAGTCTCCCATGATCCCAGGTTAGTTGAGCTCCTGTGATCCAGGTTAGTTGTTTCTGAGAGTTCCCTTGTGATGACTTTGATTCCCCTGTCTTGTACAATCCTCCCTCCCTCTCTTCAACAGGATTCCCTGAGTTTGTCTCAGTACTTAGTTGTGAATCTCTGCATCTGTTTCCATCAGTCACTGGATGGAGGCTTTCTGATGATGACTGGGGTAGTTACCAATCTGATTACAGGAAATGGCTAGTTCAGGCTACCTATCCACTATATTGCTAGGAGTCTTAGCTGGGGTCATCCTTGTAGATTCATTGGAGCTCCCCTTGCACCAGGTTTCTACTTGACCCCAAAATGCCCCCCACCAAGACACCTCTTTCACTATTCTATCCCTCCATCTGCCTCCTCCAACTCAATCCCTCATGTTCCCATCCCTGCTGGCCTCCAGTCTACCCAGGAGATCTCTTCTATTTCCCCTTCCCAGGGAAATCTATGCTTGCTATCTTGTTAACTAGCCTCTCTAGGGTCCTTCTTATTACCTAGCCTCTCTGGGGCTATGGATTGTAGCATGGTTATCCTTTACTTTGCAGCTAATATCCACTATGAGTGAGTACATATCATGTTTGTCTTTTGGGGTCTGGATTACCTTATTCAGGATGATTTTTTTTTCTTGTTCCCTCCATTTGCCTTCAAATATCCTGATGTCATTGTTTTTTCACAGCTGAGTAATACTCCATTGCGTAAATGCACCTTTTCTTTATCCACTCTTTGGTTGAGGGGCATCTAGACTGTTTCCAAGTTCTGGCTATTATGAATAAAGCTGCTATGAACATAGTTGAGCAAGTGTCCTTGTGGAATGATTGAGCATCCTTTGGGTGTATGCCCAAGAATGGTATTGCTGGTTCTTGAGGTAGACTGATTCCTAATTTTCTGAGAAAACTCCATATTGATTTTCAAAGAGGCTGTACAAGTTTGCAACCCCACCAGCAGTGGAGGAGAGTTCCCCTTGCTCCACATCCTCTGTCATTAGAGGTATACAGCATTTGCCTGATTGGAACAATGACCTAAACTGTGACTGTGGATCATGACAGTTGCTCACTTTTACAAATGGGAATGAAAGAACTGGGCTATTAACTGCCAAGGTGAAACACTAGCTGGACATCACATCTCAGTGAACACTTCACCCCAGGACATGTCCTTCCTATGATGGGCTCAGGTCTGAATCATTTTGGTTTAGATCTCAGAGTGATGCTATGATAGGATTTGTGGGTTTTATTCCTTTAAACAAGGGTCGGGTTCATCTTTTCACAAAATCAGCACAATTAACTGTAGAAACCCAAAAGCTTCAAGGAATAAATAAACCTGCTAGGAAGCTGTCAGTGGAACTGTACATAGAAGATGGGAAAACTGAAGCTTCGAAGATCTAAAAACAGCTGTGTCCTGGCCAGCAGGACATCTGCTTCTGAATGATCATTTGGGTCCATCTCCCTTTATCGAGCTTGCCTGGAATCAGCTGAAGACACGCTGAAGTGTGGTGTTTTGCGTTGGCAGCTAACAGCCCAGTTCTCACATTCCCAGATGTAAAAGTGATCAACTGTCCTGACCCACAGTCACAATTCAGGCCTTTGTTCCAATTAGGCAAATCCTATACACCTCTAAACTCAGTTTGGCAATTTTCCTTATTTTAAAGCTCAGATATTTTTCTTTTTAAAGACAATTTTATTTAGGTTTTTTTCTCAACACTTGACAGCATTCATCACTAATTAGCACTAGTCTTTACTGTGATGCTTAATTGGTTTTGTTTGAACTCTACTGTATACTGACTTTTATTGACTTTAAAAAAGAAATCAATGATAACATATTCCAGGGCAGCTCCTGAGTGTATTTTTCAGCCACTTTTTGAGACTTCTAATCCTGATGTTAAGGTAGACCTTTGTTTTTATTAGACTATATCTAAAAATTTCAGAACTTGATTAGTGACTATAATTCCACATTTAAGAATTTCATTTTCTCCATACAGGACTGCATTGCAGCATAAAAACAGGATGTATTTCTATTTCTCATTACATGCTTGATTAATATACCACATATTCAAGCTGACTGCTTTCAGGCAGCAGAACTAGATCTTTAGATGAATCTTACAATGTACACTTCAATTTATTAATGGGGCTGTGAACCAAGCACTTGGCAAACATATGAATTAGAATTAATGAAGTATGAAATTCCATTTATCAATATGCCTAAAGTTTAGAGTATGTACTTTGAACTTCTCAAGAGATTTATTTTAATTTTACTTAAGTGTATGTGTAAGTGTATGCCATGTGAACATAAGTGCCCAAGGAGCCCAGGAGAGGGCTGGAGTTCCAGGTGGCCATGAGTGCTGAGAACTGAATTCGGTCCTCTGGTAGAGCTGCCAGCACTCCAGACCAGTGAACCATCTCCTCAGCCCCATATTTTTAATTTCAACATTTTTGAAATGCCATTTCATTCAGTTTCTTGACCAACAGGCTTACTATGAAATTCATATCTGACTTAGTCTTGAAATTTACTTCATTTTGTTCTGCTAAAAGTAACCAGAAGCTGGTCATGAGAGATGGCTCAGTAAGCAAATGTGCTTCTCTGCCTAAACCCGGGGACCTGAGTTTGGGTCTCTGAACCCATATAATAAGCCTGACCTGGCAGTATGCATTGTTTTTACGTAATTTCATTGTTTTTAAGACAAGATGGAAGGCCTCAATGAGAGAATCACCTGGAAATTTGGAGGCCAGCTGCCGTGGAGTAGACAACACAGCAGTGGCAGAGACCTTTCCTCAAAGGCAGATGGTGAGAATGAACTCCTGAAAGCTTTGCTCTGGTTTCCACACTGAGTTGTGGCAAGAATGTGGCTGCACACAAGTGAAGACTGGGCAAGCATAGACTAGCATTTGAATCACGACACTTATCTTCACCCCATTAGGACTTACCTTGTATAGCACCAATTCTAATTGGTCTTAATAATAAAAACCCAGAGCCAGATAGTGGGGTAAATGCTGAAAGATGAGAGAGACAAAGAGGCAGCCCCAGCGACCTCTTACCCTGCCAACTCCTCAGCCTGGAAGGGGGCGAGCTCCTATCTCCTCCCGCCTTATATTCCTCTCTTTGTCCAGCCATATCACTTCCTGTCTCCACCTCCCTAGTGCTGAGATTAAAGGCGTGTGCCTCCCAAGTACTCAGATCAAAGGTATGTGATTCCAAGTGCTGGGATTAAAGGTGTGTGCCACCACTGCCTGGCCTCTATGGTAAATCAGTGGTTAGCTCCATACTCTGATCTCCAGGCAAGCTTTATTTGTTAGAACACAAACAAATTATCACAACCCTGCATACCTCTTAAAACAATATGTGACCACAGAAGTTATAAATGTTATTTGCTACATGGAAGAAGTAACAAACGGTATTTTCCTCTGCTCCAAAAACTGGTCACATAAATAATGAGGCTGAAACAACTTTACAAATGAAAGATACATTTGTAAAGCTGTCAAGAAAAGCTCAAATAAACTAAATTCCATGAAATGTAATAGAGACTCTGAGATTTATTGCCATCTTAACATGATTGTTTATCTGAACGCAGATGGCATTGCATGTAGCTGGCAAGGTGGCAAAGATTTTCGTGGAGTCATTGCTGACATCCATCCTCTTGGAGCTGGGGGAGCCCTCCTTACTAGGAATTCTTCAGTCAAGCTATGGCTATGAAAATCCTGCAAGAAGGAACACAACATGTTTGGGTTGTTGGGCAATGCCTCGAGTAAACACAAAGGGAGGTGGGGCACATGACTGTTTTAACGGTTCTGTAATCCTGTAAAATAGATTTCAGGAGATGTTAAGGTTGTGGTGAGCTCTGCTCCACTTAGGTTGAATATTCATAGATTTATTAAGATGAGAAATGTATTATTTAACTACATAAATTGTGCAAAATACAAAATCTCTGTGTAAGCACTAGAATCCAAAGTGTTACTTTTGTTAACTACTGACCTCAGGCTGATTTTTGATTGTATAACAAAGTCTCACTTTATCTGCAGAGAAGAAAAGCATATCTATGACCCCGTGGAGATCAGGATTTGAATCTTCAATCTATATATGCATCGATTTATCATCCCATACCCTATAAGAATGTGAAAATGGCATATGCCTCAATTATTTTAAACACAATATCTTCCTAAATGGATAACAGGGCTTCATCTTGGCTGTGCTTTGGTGACTCTGTTGTTTAGATGGATTACTCTATCCATGTCAGCAGCAAAACACATGATTACTGCTTAGGACACTGAGACAATATAGCTTTATTTAATAAATTAGTGTTTGATAGATTTGTTGCATTCAGAGGGGATAATGAAAACTATTTATAGATAAAGGTCTTATAGTCTCCTTAATTAAATTGTTCTAGACTAAATAATTGAGGAAGATTGTGGAAAACAATTGTTATTAAAGGTTTTCTGACTTCTACACTGCTAAATGAAAGGTAGAAAGGTCATTTTTCACAACCTTACTGGTGATTCTCATGTCCTTACTATAATTTCAGGCATTTAATAAGTGGAAATCTGAGATTTCAAAGAGACTATAAAATATATACATCAGCAATATAACATACATGCAAGGTATTATTTATGAAATGTTAGATTTTAAAACCTTCACCAAAAATAACATCAAATGATAAGGTGATAATTATATTGCATATTATTATTTGTCCAAAAACCTCTTTTCTAAATTTAATAATCTAACTAATTTATGAGGTTAGTATAATTATCTTTAATAAATGAATTATGTAAGTGAACTCTGTGTATGGTGAACCCTTTAATATGATCATGCAGCTGGTTATATGTAGTTATATGTAGTTATATATATATAGAAGAGGTTAGTCTGAGATACTCAAAGGACACAATGCTTCAGCAAATGTAATTTGTTTAAAACTTTAAACTTGTTTTGTTGAACCACCTAGTTCATGCAAGTAAAGGCACAGTATTTAAGAAACATGATACAAACCGTTTCAATGCCCCTAGTTTATATGTATATATTTTAATATATGGATAAGTTGATACATAAGACTTACTAACTTAAGGCAAAGCTTTTGACCTCTTGGTTATAATTTTTTCATACAAATAATGCCTTTTTCACTAACTTCACTACTCAGTTAGAAAAGCCAATGGACAAATGAGACTTGGGCCACATTGGCAGACCTGGAATACTATGTCACGATGTTTGACATTATTTATTGACAGGTAGATCATTACCACACAAGAACATTTGATCCTGCATTAGTACAATATAAGCTGTTATAGTCTATAGATTAAAATATGTTTCCTATGATGGAATTATTTGGAGTAGAATGACTATAGACTATGAGTTGAAATGCTAAACACATGAACAAGTGACTCAGGGAAAGTAAATGGTTTCAATAAGGAGAGAAAGGTGATATAGATTGATGATAAAAGATCTAAAGCCTAAAAAATTTAGAGAGAAAACAATTAGAGGCACCTGTCATGCCAGGTGCCGGATGCCAGGTGGAGGTCCAGGGAGAAGCATCCATCATGGAGATGCAACAGGGACTTATGCCCAAGGAGAAGCGGTTTTCCCTTGAAGCAAGAAGCAGCAAGGAGGTTCAGAAGAGAGGTGGAGACAGGGGAAGTTCATGAAATCCTTTCTTAAGTTCTATGGGGCCAAGCATTCTCCTTCAAAGAAAAGATATAGCCCCCAATTAAAACAAGCAAGCAAACAACACTACTATTTAATACCCAAACAAAACAATACTGCTTCATACCAAAATATATCGAAAGTAGCTTAAATTCATGGATTTTTAAAGTCATGGATTACAAAAAATAGGGAAAAAATAAAGCAAAGAAAATAAAGCAAAAACATAGAAATAAGTTTATAACACAAAGCCACACAATCCTGTGCAGTTGCTAGAAGCCATTCCTGGAGTAGACATTACTTTATTCAGTAGCAGCAGGGAGGAAGAAATGGTTAACCATGGATTCAGTGCTGGGTGAAATCAAAACCTGTTTCATGCATACAACAGGACTTTGAAAAGCAGCCATATATGTGATTTCACCGGTAGAAGTGTTTGACAACCCATTAAGTGTCGAGTAGTCCACCAGATATTTGCTTTATGCTTATAATTGCTGTGAAGATAAAAGCAGCTTCTCTGTTATTACTGACTTAGTTTCTTCACATCATCTTTTCCATTTTCAAGTTCTCTGTAGATACAGTTATCAGTTTCAATCAAAGAGAAAAACATTAACCAGTCTTGTCATTAAATTTTATTATTTGCCTGTATAAATAATGTTCTTCATAATTATTAGATAAATACAAGTAATTCAATCATGAGTTAAGTTTTAGATGTTGGGACAGTACAGGGAGTATATATTATGTATATATTATGTATATATTATGTACATGCACATGCATGTTCACAATATAGGGAAAAATATGGATGCTAGATAGAATTGAAGGCTTTAATTCAAAATGGTTCCCTTTAGTACACATTTCTATATCCAGATGAATGCAGAGCTTTTAAAAGCCCAAATGAGTTTCTAGAACCTTTTAGGACATTAAAATCTACAAATCATAACATCTTTTGTGAGTTTTGTTTTTCAGAATATAAACACTTTTTAGTTTTCGTATCTCTATTATTAACATTGGAAGTTTGGTGTCACTGAATTTTCTTCTAGTGTACAGGGTAGTGACAGCTGAATTATTGGTGCTGCTGCTGCTGCTGCTTAAATCTCCAAAGTGTTATTGTTAGTGTGATGTCAGAGTTTTTCTGTTATACTCAACCAAGGGAAGGTAATTATTGGGAAAAAATGTACTACATCAGTTGAGTTCAACATTTTTAGAACAAAGTTGTCAAGCCTTTATTTTAATGCTATAACTTAGACAGATAATTAGATACAAACAGTTCACAGGTTGAACTAGTCTAATGGCTCAACATTTAAGGGGATGTAAGCCTGAGGACCTGAGTTCAATGCTTGGTGGCAGGCAAGAGTGGCAGGCACAAGGTGGCAGGCAAGAGTAGAAGAGTATCTCTGACCTCCACATGTATGCAGCAGCATGAATGCCTGGGCTACATAACAAGATCTTACTGCAAGCAGGAACAAAGAAGTGGATATCCGAGCCACGTCATGAGGGCTTGGACCACATAAATGAACTGTACTCAAGGCAACGGCTGGCATGCCATCTCTCCTGAGTAAGAACAGTGTTTATTCTTACTGAAGGATGCACACACACTTCAAGGTGTATCTTAGAAGTTACCAATCTTGTGATATCAAACATATAAATACTTGTCCTTGAACTTTCCAGCATCTAAGACTTCAGAAATGATAAATTACAGTGTTATGGACTACTAGGGGATGTCTTTCTGTATGCTATGAATATATGTTGTTCCTATTGGTTAATAAATAAGCTGCTTTGGCCTATGGCAAGGCAGCTTAGAGGCAGGGGGTAAATCCAAGGAGAGAGAAAGGAAGGAGAAAGGTGGATTCTAGGGAGATGCCAGCACCACAGAAGAAGCAAGATGTGAAAGTGCCGTGGCAACTTATAGATAAATAGAAATGGGGTAAGTTGTAAGAGCTAACTAGCAAGAAGCCTGCCATAGGCCATACAGTTGATAATTAAAATTAAGCCTCTGAATGATTATTTTATAAGTGGCTGAGGGACCTTGGGGCCGGGTGGGATAGGAGGAACCCAGGACCGGAGAAACTTTCTGGCTATAACGGACTTTTACTTACAGCAGCATGAATGGACTAAGAATTCATAAGAAAATTTCATCATTGTTATTGTTATTGTGTGTGTGTGTGTGTGTGTGTGTGTGTGTGTGTGTGTGTGTGTGTGTGTGACAGTGTCTCACAAAACTCAGGCTAGCTTGAACTCACTATGTAGGCCTCTCCATTCCCAGTCCTCCTGCCTTAGTCTCATTACTGCTAAGATTATAGCCACAAACCACCATGCTGGGCTACTATACTCTAAAAGTTCTTCTGAGAAGCTATATTCTATGGATATTTTCAAATACTCAAGAGATCATTAAACTTTTGCAAATTTATGTGTATTGTACAAGTAAAGATCTTATTTCCAATCTACATTAGCTCTTCCTTGTGCTGCACATGGTGAAAGCTGTCTTAAAATAAAATGTTTCACTTCAGGGAAATGGATACCAGGGATTCAATAAGTTTGCTATTGAAATAGGTAAGTTTTTCTTTCAGCATAGAAATTAGTGCCCATGTTCACATGGATTTAAATTATAGACATCACCTTACAGAAAAAAAAATGAAGAATAATTAAATTCACATAGGACTAATAACAAACACAATAGTATTTATTTCATACTGAGTCCAGGATGAAAAATAATTCTGATAAATTAGGCAATGGCTGTTTAGCATCTAGATGGAATTAATCTTCTCTTGGGAGCTGTCTCACCAGAAGTGAGGTATACCATGATAAACTAACTTAACACTACCTGTGGGTCATCATCCTTCCATGACCACCAGAAGCAGCTCTTTTCGCCTCTCCCTCTTCTCATAGGAACTGTTCCGGTTTTAAGGTCATCCACTGCCCACTACTAGCATGCTTTTATAAAACCTCTGTAATTGGTCCTTCCCCCACCAAAACTTTTCTGGGTACTATAATGCTAACAGGACAGCAACAGGTTACATATGAGATTAATACAAATGAAAACACATGTCCTTTCTGAAGAACAAAACATTTTGAAATTAAGGAATTAAAATAGGAAATACTACTCAGGAAATCATGAGAGTGTGTTCAGTATTGGGAAAGAGGGGCTGAAGTGAAGGAAGAGATGACTTTCCTAACTAATACACCTGAAGAGGCTATACGCACAGAGCACTTGCTCTTCTCCATCATGGCAATATACTCTTGAAGACTGGTGCAAATTATTCATGACAGGAGGGGAGCCTGTTGCTGAGTGAGATGTAGGACCACCCCTCTTTTAACGAAACAGAACAAGGGCCGGCCAGTCCCACAGAAAGTGACTTTCTGGATGACAGTGCCCTCAGCTCTTTTGTTCCCCTTGTTAAGTTTCTATCTGCTGTAAAACACAGAAGAAACATCTTATCAGGACACAGGCTCTATTTACATACAGACAAGGGACTTAGAGTTCTCCTAACAACCAGCCAAAAGATCATGGTCGGTACTCTTGAGTACAATTGCTGACTGCTCCCTGAAACCTCAAGGAAGGTATTTAATTTCACTCAGCCTCAACGCACTTGTTTGCAAATGAAGTCGTCATAATAACCAACATAGGTAAGCACATACAGGGTTTTCATACTGGAAGTAGGAAGCTCATAGGATTTCCAATGCAACAGACAGATTATGAGATGTCCGAGTTATAATCAGGCAAATTGCCGGTAGGATTTTGTACCACCAAGAGCATAATTAGGTTTTATGAGTCAGCTGAGACCAATACCCAATTTCTGCTAACCTTATCCAATTTAATAGAACCTACAGGCTTGAAGTTCTTAATTCAGGAAAAGGGAAGTTAGGGGAAAATAACAGTCCTTAGCTAAGTGGGTACAGAAGAGCAAATATATGAGGGCAGGGAATAGCTAGAGTAAATTACTTTCCAGTTTTGACTCCATGGATTCCTTTTAAGCTCACATAGACCTTCAGAAAGTCTTGGTGGTGGTGCATCTGTACTATGCAAAATAAGAGAACTCTTTCCAATAGCATGGGGATGGCCTCTTAAACCATCAGCCAGTATCATTACAAGGCTGTTGTCCCCTAAGGACTTGCTTATCTATGTGATACCAGGGCAATGGATTCAGTTCCTGCAATTTTCTTTTCATCTTCCTCAATCATCACCTACGGACAGTATGACACTCAATAACACTGTCACAGCTGGTGAACAGAAGGAAGAATCGAATCTCACACTTCTCAATTTTGCTGTTCATTATCAGCTTCCTATAAATATTGGAGGGAACATGGTAGCTGCTATTGGAATACTGGCTTTACCTGTGCTTTTCATTTAGTTTGCTATTTGACCTTCAAATACCAAGAAAAGATTTTTCCCAGTGCTTCTCAAGAACACTGAAGTAATAAAGATTTCTGAACTCCTTCTAGACCCACTGAAGCAAAAGGCCTGAACAAGAAAATGACATTGTAAAACAAGGCACATCCTTTAAGAAACACTGATCTTCTTTGAAATCACAATAAAGCAAATCCTGCATATTAAATGAGAACACTGCACTTTGCCACTAACTACTGTGGATCTTTTAATGCCGTCAAAGATAAACATGCTCAACTTTCCATACTGCAGAAAGGAAGTGAAGTGAACATATTAAAAATGAAACACTATGGGGCAACAGAAGCATTTCCATGGTTTAAGAGCTTGGTTCTCAACCTTCCTAGCGCTGCAACCTTTCAATACAGTTCTTTGTGTTGTGGTAACCCTAACCATAAAATTATTTTCCTTGCTACTCCATAACTGTAATTTTGCAACTGTTATGAATCATAATATACATACATGTGTTTATCAATGGTCTTAGGCAATCCTGTGAAATGAGCCGAAAGGAGTCATGACCCACAGTTTGAGAACCAATGGTTTAAGTGCTTACCACTCTCAAAATGGTTTCCCTCTCTTTCTAAAGGTTGCTTTAATATAGAAATGAAAATAAAAGTAGTCTATATAATAATTTACAAACTCTACATATGTTTAACATACGCAAAAGAATTATGCTGCATATCCTCTTATTCTTCAACTTCTGAACCCAGAAAAGGTAAAATACAGAGAAATGCATTTGTGTCATACAGGTTAGAATATAAAGAAACATTGCTTGTTTGAAAAAGGCCAGCCTTCCATTTCTACATTTGGGAAACTGAGACACAATGTATGCACTGGGGACTGTATGACTTTCAATGAATTATAATAGTACTGGTCCACTACCTCACTGGAACAAAGTAACACAAATGTAAAGTGAAAGCACTTCCCAGAGATACAGAAGTCTGCAAGCTAGAGAAGACACTGTACTTGATGATGTTGGAATTATGTGTTTCTCAGAAAATGGCTTTTTGTTATTTGTCATTACTTTGTAGACATTTTACCATGAGTCAGGATGAAGTACACATGCAACATAATGTTGGTAACCCTTGCTGTTCAGCACCTGACAGGTCTGTCATTCAGAAAAGTGTAGGTTTCTGTTTTCCCACGTCTTGTTAAAATTACTTATGTGAAATATTTTTCATAAGCATGAAAATAATCATATTTGTCAATGGATCTAAAGAATACAGTGAATTCATAGTTCCTAAATGTGGATACTTACACACACACACACACACACACACACACACACACACACACACACACACTCAGTAGTGGTGTGCTCTTCACTGGGGAAAACTATTTCACCCACTGCCTGCATTCCTCAGTTGCCCGTAGTTCTCTGTGTAGCCTTATGGGCTTTTCCTCATCTACTTTGGCATGTCTAGTGTTATCCTTTTCAGCTCATTTTTAGGTAGTCATGTTGGTGAGACTTCATGGATGTAGCATTATAACACAATTTTAACAAAAAGTATTTTCCATTCTCTAATGATGGTCAATGAAAAAGCCATTCTACTGAGCTGAGATGCTTAGATTTATTCTTAACTGTTTCTGTACATTTAAGAAATAATCAAATTCATTGACATGTTAATCAAAATCACTCACATGTTTCTCCCTCAATAATTGAGTTTATTCAGTCTTAGTTTCCCCTAGAAGTTCTTCTAATGCATTTCTTAAACTTATCAATATTTGCAATGGAAGTGTTTTTCTTTGCTAATAGTACTAGCTTTTTTTGCACATGGTCTTGGCAAACATTTGTGTTAGCAGGTATGCAGCAATATCATTCTAATAAGCAATAAAAACAGACAGGTAACCAGGAAAGTGATGCCATAATCAGTGGAAATAAATCCAGACTGAGATGTTTAATTATTTAGGACTATAACTGAGGATCAACTAAATGCAGATTAGGCCTTTGCATCATGCATTTTCTCACTCAGGTACCATTTATATCTCAACTAGCAGCGGCTGAGGTGGGTGATTTATAATTCTCTGAATCCAAATCTCCTAGGAAGTAATTAGCTATAGCTGCCATACCTGTCATTATTAGTGAGCAATTCTGTCACAGATAAAATCTGCCTAGAAGACGGTGCAGGGGAGAAGAGACTGTGCATGTCTATTCAGTTTACTTCTACAGTTTCATAATGCTGAATCTTAGAATGGTCCTGTTATTAAAATGTACAAAGAGCCAAGGACTGATCTCCTAATGAACTTGCTGTAGTCTGAAATCCCATCTGTATTTGTGGCAGTGGCTGATATTGTAGAAGCTTTCCCTCATAGTAGCAATTTTATATCCAACTGGTTAAAAAAGGGAAACACAACATTTAGTAAAAATAAAATCATACGCTAGCAATTATACTGATATTATATTAATTGCACCAAAATACTTTAAAAGGAGGTACCATTTTCATTTTATATGTGCTAAAAAATGTATAAAGCCCACTTTCAATTAGTTTCCCTGAGATCCCAAACCCATCCTCTTTGAATAAAAACATAAAGCTTTTATAGATCCAAACTTGTGTACTAATAATATAACAGCCTGTAACTATCACAGGTCCTTACATCACCGGTGGTTTTATTTTTGCCTTTTAAAGAGCACAGGCCTACTTTCCTACTTATTTCTCATCTTGGGGTGTCTTCAAATGGAAGATAATGACTTCATTTTCTGAGCCTATGGCATTAGATATGTGTCCTAAGATCTAAATTAGGATGCAGTTAGTGAGATAACAAGGTTAGCAGTCCAGAAGGGCTCAGAGAGTTTGTATGATGAAGTACAATCATTCCACCTGGTGACTGCAGCCCTGTATCGCTATCATTATCCATGGGTGACCAATGATTGCCACCCTCTGCTTGTCCACCCTTACCATTTTAAAATATTTTTAGTTTGTCAGTGTAGGCTGTTCTGTTTTATTTTCACTACCTCTTTTTCATTCTTGCTCTCTTTTGAAGCACTGCTTATACGTGGAGCATACCTAGATTCTGCCTCCTTTCCCAGCTGAACCTCTATGGTCTGTGGCTTACTACACTTCTCTGTTCCTAGCACACTGAGCCTGTATCCCTTGCCTTCCAGATGAGTTTGTGAATTGATTGTCTGTGATCTCTGTGCTTAAGCATTCTATCTTCATTCTTATGACTGCATACTAAAAATTTCTAGCCTTTAATTTTAAATTTTATTTATTCTTTTAAAAGTTATAGATGAGGCACTGGATGTTGAACTATAATACTATACAGATAGATAGTCCTGTATGGCTTGTCCTTCCCATTTCCTCAGGTGGACCAAAAGCCAACAATATTACCACAGTAGCCGCCACTGATCATCAAGAGCTGTGGGATGTCTTTCCGTATGCTGTGAATATGTGTTGCTCTGATTGGTTATTAAATGAAGCTGCATTGGCCTATGGCAGGGCAGGATGGAGTCAGGTGGAAAAATCCAAGAGAGAGAGTGAGAGGAGAAAGAAAAGGAAGGAGAAACTGCAAGCCACTGCCAGGAGAAGCAAGATGTGAAAGTACCAGAAAGCCATGAAGCCATATGGCAACTTAAAGATAAATAGAAATGGGTTAAGTTATAAGAGCTAGATAGCAAGAAGCATGCCACAAAGCCATGCAACTGGTAATTAATATTGAGCCTCTGAATGAGTATTTGATAAGCAGCTGAGGGACCACATAGCCAGGGGTTCCTGGAGAAACCTTCCAGCTACAATTAAGATATAAGCCGTACCATACAGGCTCAGAATTTAAGAACACCAAGCCGACCATATGGTCTAATGACTATGGCAACTGGTAGGCTCCCCATGACCCAGTGGATTACCCTCATGCCCAACCACAAAAGGGTAGCACTAACTGAATTCAGTGGATTAAAAAGATCCAATTAGTTAAAAATTATAAAAGAAGAACATGAAGTTCAGAGAGAGAGGTGATGGTGAATCATGTGGGTAGTTGCGACATGATCAAGATATATCACACATAAATGTATGAACTTTGAAAAGAATAAATTAAAATTAAAATAAAAACCTGGATATCTTGAGAATGTAGCAATAAGAATGTGGATAGTATAGATAAACACAAGAGATCACAAAGCATGCCAGGAGAAAGACCTGTAGTGACCCACAGACCACTGAGATTCAGCTAAGAAAAGCAGTGCAGTCCAGGTATGCTCACAGTATATGCAATGCCTCAGAAGAAAGCAAGAATGAGAAAGAGATGATGAGACAAAACAAAACAGCCTACACAGGAAAAATAAAAAAAAAATACTCAAAAGGACACAGGTAGAGAGAGAAGGCAAACATCAACCACTCCTGTGAGTGGCAGAAATGTAGGGCTGCCATCAGGAGGTAAAATAATTAAATTTCATTATAAATAGACCACTTCTGGCTTGGAGAACATAAGACCTGGGAAAAGAAGAGATACAACAACAGCATTGAATTTATGGCAACAGAGATGAGTATGACTATGCAAGCGCATGACATGCATGATCAGCAGACCACCAACAGCGTGAACTGCCAACAAGCTGCTCTCAAGACAGATACGGGCATCAGCAGTTACCCTGGTTAAATTCTGAAGGCATTTTGACAAGAAATATGTTTTTCTAGATTCTGTAGGATTTCTGAAAAGTATTGATTTGTGATAAAATGGTCTCCGTGAAAGGCCCTCTTGTAAAAACAAAACATAAAACTCTATTATTTCATTGCAGACATTTTGAGGAACACCATCCTATACCTGGTTGCTGGTGGCAGCTTCATGGAGAAGGAGAAATACACAAGTGAGTCTCAGGGATAAAATGGGTGGATAGCAAGGAAGTAGAAGACAGAGAAAAACCAATACTGGTGGTAGAGAGTGTTTGTGAGTAGTCATTCACCTTCTTCCAGTAAAGGTTTGTTTTTCCTTTAAGGACATGCTTTTTCTCCAGAGTTAGCCAATGTAGTCTAAAGACTGTGACACAGGCTGCCAATGTATCCATCTTCCCTCTATAAAGATTGGTCAGGGAAGGACACAAAGCCACTCAAGTTCACTAGGGCTAGTAAGGCTACATTCAAACAAGTGCAGGTGCTATTTGTGACAATATAAATCCAACACTGCCAGAAGTGGTGTAGCAGCATGAGGACTGAGGAAGCTCAAGGAGAACTCAGTGAGACGGTCATGCTGATGATATGGACAGTGAGCTCTGAAAAGAACTGTCCTATGCGCAGTACCCTGATTTCTTGATTATGTCAATAACGCACTCAGCAAATTAGGAAGCCAAGAGCTGTCAGCTACAGCTCTGCTAAGGTGGGGGAAATAAACTTACGGAAAATTGTTGCATGCCTGATCTGGGACCTGATTATGCGATATCGAGCTCTTCTACTATCAGTGTGTCTTCAGGAATGATGCATGAGGCTCACGCTCAGAAATGAGATCTAGGGGCAAAACCATTAAGAGTTGGGAAGTGAGCTAAGGCATGAGTGTGTGAGAGCATCCAGCAAGAGCAGAAAAAGAAAAGCTTCACACTTGGGAGGATAAACCTAGCTGTCAGCAAATGTAATGGGTAAATAGTCAAAAGAAGGAACACATGGAAGATCCATGTGTTTCTGTTCCATGAAAACAGAAATTATTTGCAAGTGAAAAAGGGTGAGCACCCTTACTGGTTATCAAATGCGAGTGGTCAGCCTTGAAACCGTAAACACACTCAGCAGCTTGTATTTATAGCACGTAACAGTAATATGAAAGAAAAAGAGTCGATCAACTGGAGGGGGGCTTAGGAGAGGTTTAAGGGGGTAGCAAGAGGAGGTAGAGTGAGTGAATGGGGTGGGAAGATGATATAACTCTATCTCAATTAAAAACATTTTAAAAAGATAAAACCTCTTTCATAGCAAACTGTAAAAAAAAAACAAAACCAAATTTTAAAGATTAAAAACTGTATACTAGAAAAAACAAAGCGACACAGAACACTCCACACTAAACACAGCCATTGTGCTGTTAAAACTTAATAATGAGGCCCCCGACTTCTCTTCTGGACCAGGGGTGAGTACCTGGGTCCAACCCGGACCCCATCCCTGGGCACCAGCCACTCCGCGAAGACCTGCCCAACTTGGCACCAGGTTCTGGCCACCGGGCAGCTCCCCTTCTAGCCCCACCAGGAGGGATCCCCTTTTCCAAGACCCCCGGCAGCCCCTGCAATCTCCGCGCCCTGCCCCCACGCCCATCTGCCGGAGACCACAGCCACTTCCAGAGACTTAGAGACCAGCCCCCAGCTCCCAGCCTGCCCCCGACTTCTCTTCTGGACCAGGGGTGAGTACCTGGGTCCAACCCGGACCCCATCCCTGGGCACCAGCCACTCCGCGAAGACCTGCCCAACTTGGCACCAGGTTCTGGCCACCGGGCAGCTCCCCTTCTAGCCCCACCGGGAGGGATCCCCTTTTCCAAGCCCCCGGCAGCCCCTGCAATCTCCGCGCCCTGCCCCGACGCCCATCTGCCCGAGACCACAGCCACTTCCTGAGACTTAGAGACAGGCCCCCAGCTCCCAGCCTGTCCCCGACTGCCATTCTGGACCAGAGCCTGCCCCGGACTTCCCTTCTGGACCAGAGAGTTGGACAAGAGAACTCCCTTTTGGACAAGAGAGAGAGTCTTCCTGAATCTGTCAGCTCTTTGTGAAACAAGTACACTGATAAGACCAAGAAGGAACCACAAGGAGATGGGCAGACATCAAGGCAGAAGTACATACAACAAAATGAAGAGCAATACAGCATCACCAGAACCTAGCCCGCCTCCAACATCTAGACCTGAACACCAAAAATTGGTAGAAGCAGAAGAAAGTAGCCTTATGAGTAACTTCATGAAGAAGGTAGAGGCTTGTGTAGAGGAAAAGACAAGAAAATTGGAAGAACGCTGTAAACAACTAGAGGAAAGGGCAAACAAATTAGAAGAAAACAATAAAATCCTCCAAGAAAACAATAAAGCCCTCCAAGAAAACAATAAATTCCTGGAAGAAAACAATAAAGTCCTGCAAGAAAACAATAAAGCACTGAAAGAAAATCATGAAAAAGTAATGAAACAAACAAAGGAAACAGTCCAAGAACTGAAAAGGGAAATTGAAAAAATAAAGAAGACACAAACAGAGGGAATGCTGGAAATAGAAAACCTGAGTAAAAGATCGGGAACTTCAGATGCAAGTATAACCAACAGAATGCAAGAGATGGAAGAGAGGATTTCTGGCATTGAAGACACAGTAGAAGAAATAGTTTCATCAGTCGAAGGAAACACTAAAGCCAACAAAGTCATGAACCAAAATGTCCAAGAAATTCGGGACACCATGAAAAGACCAAACCTACGAATTATAGGGATAGAAGAAGGTGAAGAATACCAACTCAAACGCACAGAAAATATATTCAACAAAATTATAGAAGAAAACTTTCCCAACTTAAAGAAGGAAATGCCTATGAAGATACAAGAAGCCTATAGAACACCAAACAGACTAGACACCCCAAAAAAAGTCCCCTCGACACATAATAATTAAACAACTAAATGTACAGAATAAAGAAAGAATATTAAGAGCAGCCAAGGAAAAAGGCCAAGTGACCTATAAAGGTAAACCCATCAGAATAACACCCGACTTCTCAATGGAGACTTTGAAAGCCAGAAGTACCTGGACAGATGTAATGCAGACACTAAGAGACCATGGATGTCAGCCCAGACTAATATACCCAGCAAAACTTTCAATCATCATAGACGGAAGGAACAAGACATTCGAAGACAAAGCCAGATTTAAACAATACCTATCCACAAACCCAGCCCTACAGAAAGCACTAGAAGGAAAATTCCAACCGAGGGAAGTCAGATACACACTTGAAAACACAGGCAATAGATAAAGCCACAACAGTAAACCCCAAAGAAGAGAAGTACACCCACACTACCACCAAAAATAACAGGGATGAAGAATCACTGGTCATTAATATCCCTTAATGTCAACGGACTTAATTCACCTATAAAAAGACATAGACTTACAGAATGGATACGAAAGCAGGACCCATCTTTCTGCTGCATACAAGAAACACATCTCAAATTCAAAGACAGACACTACCTAAGAATAAAAGGCTGGGAAAAGACTTTTCAATCAAATGGTCTTAAGAAACAAGCAGGAGTAGCCATCCTGATATCCAACAAAATAGACTTCAAACTAAAATCAATCAAAAGAGATCAAGAAGGACATTACATCCTCGTCACAGGAAAGATCGACCAAGATGAAGTTTCAATTCTGAACATATATGCCCCAAACACAAGGGCACCCACATATGTAAAAGAAACATTACTAAAGCTTAAACCACATATAAAACCCCACACATTAATAGTGGGAGATCTCAACACCCCACTTTCACCACTGGACAGATCTCCCAAATTGAAACTTAACAGAGAAATAAAGTACTTAACTGATGTCATGACCCAGTTGGACCTAATAGATATCTACAGAACATTCCATCCTAACAAGAAAGAATATACATTCTTCTCAGCACCCCATGGAACTTTCTCTAAAATCGACCACATACTTGGCCACAAAGCAAATCTCAACAGATACAAAACAATCAGAATAACCTCCTGTGTTCTATCAGACCACCATGGTTTAAAGCTAGATTTCAACAACAACAAAAACAACAGAAAACCTACAATCTCATGGAAACTGAATAATGCTCAACTGAATCACCAATGGGTTAAGGAAGAAATAAAGAAAGAAATTAAAGACTTCCTAGAGATCAATGAAAATGAAGACACCACATACCCAAACTTATGGGACACTATGAAAGCAGTGTTAAGAGGGAAATTCATAGCACTAAATGCCCACATAAAGAAGTTGGAGAAATCCCACACTAGTGAATTAACAGCACATCTGAAAGCTCTAGAACAAGAAGAAGCAAAGTCTCCCAGGAAGAATAGACGCCAGGAAATTATCAAAGTGAGAGGTGAAATTAATAAATTAGAAACTAAGAGAATAATACAAAAAATTAATGAAACAAAGAGTTGGTTCTTTGAGAAAATCAACAAGATAGACAAGCCCTTATCCAAACTAACCAAAAGACAGAGAGAGAGAATCCAAATCAACAAAATCAGAAATGAAAAGGGGGACATAACAACAGACATTGAGGAAATCCAAAGAATTATAAGGTCATATTTCAAAAACCTCTACTCCACAAAACTGGAAAACCTAAAAGAAATGGACATTTTTCTGGATAGATACCACATACCTAAGTTAAATCAAGACCAGATAAACTATTTAAATAGTCCAATAACCCCTAAGGAAATAGAAACAGTCATTAAAGGTCTCCCAACCAAAAAAAGCCCAGGACCAGATGGTTTCAGCGCAGAATTCTACCAGATCTTCAAAGAAGAGTTAATACCAATACTCTCTAAATTGTTCCACATAATAGAAACAGAAGGAACATTACCAAACTCCTTCTATGAGGCTACAATTACCCTGATTCCTAAACCAAACAAGGATGCAACAAAGAAAGAGAACTACAGACCGATCTCCCTCATGAACATTGATGCAAAAATACTCAATAAAATACTGGCAAACAGACTCCAAGAACACATCAGAACAATTATCCACCATGATCAAGTAGGCTTCATCCCAGGGATGCAAGGGTGGTTCAACATACCAAAGTCCATCAATGTAATACACCATATAAACAAACTCAAAGAAAAAAACAACATGATCATCTCACTAGATGCAGAAAAAGCATTTGACAAAATCCAACACCCCTTCATGATAAAAGTCTTGGAGCGATCAGGAATACAGGGAACATACCTAAGCATAATAAAGGCAATATATAGCAAACCAACAGCCAACATCAAATTAAATGGAGAGAAACTCAAAGCAATTCCACTAAAATCAGGAACGAGACAAGGCTGTCCACTCTCCCCATACTTATTCAATATAGTACTTGAAGTTCTAGCCAGAGCAATAAGACAACATAAGGAGATTAAGGGGATTCAAATTGGAAAGGAAGAAGTCAAGCTTTCCCTATTTGCAGACGACATGATAGTATACTTGAGTGACCCCAAAGATTCCACCCAGGAATTGATAAAGCTTATAAACACCTTCAGCAACATAGCAGGATACAAGATCAACTCAAAAAAATCAGTAGCCCTCCTATATACAATTGAAAAACAAGCTGAGAAGGCAATTAGAGATACATCACCCTTTACAATAGCCAAAAATGACATAAAATACCTTGGGGTAACACTAACCAAGCAAGTGAAGGACCTATATGACAAGAACTTTAAGTCCCTGAAAAAAGAAATTGAAGAAGATCTCAGAAAATGGAAAGATCTCCCATGCTCATGGATAGGCAGGGTTAACATAGTAAAAATGGCAATCTTACCAAAAGCAATTTACAGATTCAATGCAATCCCCATCAAAATACCAACACAATTCTTCACAGACCTGGAAAGAACAATACTCAACTTCATATGGAAAAACAAAAAACCCAGGATAGCTAAAAGAAACCTGTACAATAAAACAACTTCTGGAGGCATCACAATCCCCGACTTCAAGCTCTACTATAGAGCCACAGTAATAAAAACAGCCTGGTATTGGCATAAAAACCGACATGTGGACCAATGGAATCGAATTGAAGACCCTGACATTAACCCACACACCTATGGACATATAATTTTTGACAAAGAAGCCAAAAGTGTACAATGGAAAAAAGAAAGCATCTTCAACAAATGGTGCTGGCATAACTGGATATCAGCGTGTAGAAGGCTGCAAATAGATCCATATCTGTCACCGTGCACAAAACTTAAGTCCAAGTGGATCAAAGACCTCAACATAAATCCAGCTACTCTGAACCTGCTAGAAGAGAAAGTAGGAAATAGTCTTGAACGCCTTGGCATAGGAGATCACTTCCTAAATATAACACCAGTAGCGCAGACACTGAGACAAACAATCAATCAATGGGACCTCTTGAAACTGAGAAGCTTTTGTAGAGCAAAGGACATGGTCAACAAGGCAAAGCGACAGCCTACAGAATGGGAAAAGATCTTCACCAACCCCACATCGGACAGAGGACTGATATCCAAAATATATAAGGAACTCAAGAAATTAGACATCAAAAGGACCAACAGTCCAATTGAGAAATGGGCTTTAGAACTAAACAGAGAATTCTCAACAGAGGAATCCCAAATGGCTGAAAGACATTTAAGGAATTGCTCAACTTCCCTAATCATCAGGGAAATGCAAATCAAGACAACTCTGAGATACCACCTTACGCCTGTCAGAGTGGCTAAGATCAAAAACACTGAAGACACTTTATGCTGGAGAGTATGTGGAACTAGGGGAACTCTCCTCCACTGCTGGTGGGAATGCAAGCTTGTACAACCACTTTGGAAATCAATATGGCACTTTCTTAGAAAATTGGGAATCAATCTCCCCCAAGATCCAGCTATACCACTCCTGGGCATATACCCAAGAAATGCTCAATCATACCACAAGAGCACTTGCTCAGCTATGTTCATATCAGCATTGTTTGTAATAGCCAAAACCTGGAAACAACCTAGATGCCCTTCAACTGAAGAATGGATAAATAAATTGTGGCACATATACACAATGGAATACTACTCAGCAGAGAAAAACAATGACATCATACGGTTTGCAGGCAAATGGATGGATCTAGAAAAAAATCATCCTGAGTGAGGTAACCCAGACTCAGAAAGACAAATATGGTATGTACTCACTCATAGGAAGATGCTAGATGTGGAACAAGGATGACTGGACTGCTACTCACATCACCAGTGAGGCTACCTGGAAAACGGGACCCCAAAAAAAGACACGGAGAAATGGACGAGAACTACATGAACAGCCTGGTCATGAGTGGGAACAATGAAGGGCGACAGTCGAGGGAAAGAGAGTGGGAGATCCTAGCTGGATCAAGAAAAGAGGGAGAACAAGGAATAGGAGACCATGGTAAATGAAGACCACATGAGAAGGTGAGAAGGGGAGGAAGCAGAGAGCTAGGGAGGCCCATGGAGATCCACAAAAATCCCCCCGCAAAAGACTGCTGGCAATGGTTGCGAGACGGCAGGAACTGACCTACTCTGGTGATGGGATGGCCAGACACCCAGATAGTGGTACCATAAACCCCATGCAAGGACTGAGGAATCTGAAGGCAGACATCCATGGCTGGGCCCCTGGTGGAGTACTGGGAGTCTAATTAGTGAGAAAGAAGAGGGTTTATATGAGCGAGAATTGTTGAAGCAAAGGTTGGATAAAGCACCGGGACAAATAACCAAATGAATGGAAGCACAGGATCTATGAACCAAAGGCTGAGGGGCCCCCAACTGGATCAGGCCCCCTGAACGGGTGAGACAGTCATTTGGCTTGATCTGTTTGGGAGGCAGCTGTGCATTGGTGCCAGGTCCTGGGCTCGTTGCACGAGTTGGCTGTTTGAATCCTGGGACTTATGCAGGGACACTTGGCTCGGTCTGGGAGGGGGGAATGGACCTGCCTGGACTGAGTCTACCAGGTCAACCCCGGTCCTCGGGGGACGCCTTGATCTGGAGGAGGTGGGAATGGGGGGTGGACTGGGGAGAGGGGTGGGCGAGAGGGGGAGAACAGGGGAATCTGTGGCTATTATGTTGAACTGAATGGTGTTGTAAAATAATAATAATAAAAAAAAATCAAAAAAAAAAAAAAAAACTTAATAATGAAGTATCCGTTGTCCCTAAAGAAAATGTGAAGCACCATCATGGAGGTGAGGCAGAAAAGGTAAAGTGTGATTTTTTTTTCCCCCACAGAAAAGAGAGGAAGATTGCTTCCCAGAGACTAATACTCTGAGGGAGAGAAAGATCCAGAAAGAGAGGTGCTAGGCACACATTCTGATGGAAAATATTCCACAGAACCTGTGTTCACTGGGTCTCTTTTAGGAAAGTTGTTTTGTTTTGCTTTTGTTCAATTTGTTCAATGCTACAATTTAGTTCTCCAATTATACCTATTAACAATCTTATTCTTGTTGCTTTTTGTGAGGGTTAATGAGGTGGTTAAAACATGCCCACAAAGCTGCTGCTAAGAGTTGTTCACCTATGTTTAAGGTCATTTCTGGTTTATATGCCCACTGTTGCACATTTGTGTAGAATGAAGTTCTTGAAATATCATTAGCTTAAAGTTAACCCTGGGTCATTTCTTCCTGGTAGGATTAGAAGCAATATGTTAATTTTATTACTTCTGTGCTTTTCTGTACTGCCTAAATTTTAACCAATAGTATGTATCATATTCTGGCACACCATTATTATTCTTAGAAAATATAACCCATTGTTGACCTAGTAATGTAAATGGCTGACTTGCACACACACACACGCCATTTTACTCTCTGCGCTCTGCAGCGGTTTCCCAGACTGAGGCTCCACAGCTCACATTGGGTCTCTAGGTTTTCAGGGCCTTCCATTTCTTGTTTTGCTGTCACAATTGTGCTAAGGTGGATGTCCCATACTATCTGACCAACAAAAGGACTGACATGGAGTCCATTTTTACTTCCTTGGTATGATTTTAAAGTTCAGGAAAAAAATCCACTTATTTCACATAAAACGTAAAGAAAAACAAAACAAAACAAAACAAAACTAGATGGTGATAAACACTTTCCCAGAAACTGAAGACATAGGGACACAACAGATTATTTTGAAGTGTAAAAATAGATGTAAAGTTGATTTGGAGATGAAGTTTCCCATATTGTATGCCATTGAAAAAAGAAAATAATAACTTCATTATGTTTAAAATACATGTATTTACTTGTTTATTGCCTAAGAGATAAAAGATGATTTTCTCTAAAATGTCTGTAAAAACTATTGAGAGTAGCATGAGCTGGGACCTTACTTAGCTTGTCTTCCAAGGAGTTTTGCTGGGCCTGGGTGAGCTGGCCACTGACTCACCTCACAGCATGCAAGCAGGACATCAGGAACATAACTGGAGGGAACTTGCCCCCTACTGTCTTCCTAGTCAAGGCAGTCATCCCATAGTGTCCATCAGGAGGGGTGCAGGACACAGACAGGTGTAGCTATCACTCAAGCCGCTCAGGTAAAGAGGCATATGTATGGTGTCATATATCCTTCCATTCCTTGAACTCATTTCAGGCTCCACATATCATAAGACAGTCTAAACATTATAGAAACACTTGGTACTTTGTACTATTTAGAGAACAATTACAAGAAAAATAACCTCTATATTAGTACAGTTCCTCTCCCCTCAACCAATACTTTTCTCCCCCTATTGACTGGATCCAAAGGTTCAGAGTCATGGGTATTAAAGTAGATTATATTTGAAATGAGACCATAGAATCCACTAAGGATGTTGATTCTGTACTCAATTTCTATCACCCCCCCCATGTGTCCCCTGCGTATTTTACCTCCTGTGACAACTCCTCCCCCTTTAGCTTCATTTCTCAAGTCTCATTTCTGTCACAGAATGCTCACCTCCTGCCTAGGGTTTCTGAAGCTGCATATGCTGATTCTAGTCACTCATCAAAATGACTCCTGAAATAATCTTCATGAAAGCTTCCAATGTCTTCGGCCTTTCTCAAGCACTGCCCCACTGTTTTACTTTTTGCTCAGTGCCTTGAATTCACATTTCAAGCTTCAAAATTCTACTGCTTGACCTTTAAGGATCAGATCAATTCATACCAATTTCAAAAATATTATTTGTCCATGAAGAAGTTTCTCATTCTTTCACAAAATGACAGACATACCCAACTTTCATAAGATGCCTCTTATAACTAGGTACTCTTACAGAACTCTGTAGGACCATGAGCCACACAGGGACATTTTTATAGAGGGATTTCATTAATAGATCTAGTAAATAAAAGCATATTAATTGAAAGAAATTAAAGACTATGGATGGTGGTCTCAGTGCTAGAGGTTCAAGTGACTGGCTACATTCCATTTAGTCTACTGAATCACTCACAACTGCCTGGTCTTAAATGATAACCTCCAAAGCATCAATAAACAATCAGGTCAGGTCACAGAAGTTAAAATATGCGGGAGACACGTGGGTTGGGGGAATGATAGAAATGACAGACTGAAAAGACAGACCTGTATGCAATACTCTATTTTGATGTAGAGTTACCTAATCTCCCAGCTAAGTAGGTTAATCTCCCTGACACTGGGAACAGTATACTACAATGGAAAGAAAAATGGATACTGGATAGCAGACTTGTTTTTTGCATCTAACTTTCTATTCTTTCTCTTTGTCAACTTAGAAAAATGATTCAAATTTTCTGAGCTTCAAGTAACTTTGTCAAGAAAATGGTAACACTGTAGTAACAAACCCAGTACTTTTGCATCTATAACACGTACAATATCTTTAAATAAATTAATAAAACAGTGTCATACTGGAATGTTACAGGGAATAACTGGCATGAAATGCTTCACTTCTGCTTCAGTTTCTAGTAGCTTTGGAATACTTTTCAGAGGCGAAATAATAGTAAACAGCAATTGAGCTTTAAAGTTATGTTTGCTAATTATTTCAGTAACGTGAGAAAACCTGGTGAGGAACTAAGTAGCCTCTTTAAAACAGTGGAGTTTTCAGGAGTTCAACTGGTTATACAACTAGTCTGAAGAACTGAGAAGGTAAGTAGTCTACTGTCATTTCTCTTTCTGAATTTGCCTTTGCATTTTACAAGCACACAGCCTACATGATCGTTGTTCAACAACAAATGTCCAGGTATATCATGATGGGCATATTAATTTACAGTTTTTAGTATTAAAATGCTTTATAACATCCCATTACAAAGGGAAGGCAGGAAATGACATTTTAGAGATTTCTGCACTCTTTTTAAGTGTGACTGTGGAGGTCCACAGAGGTTTCCTCGTGAGATCTGATCTTGCTTTTACCCAGCAGTGTTACATTAGAGGATGGCTTAGCCATGTACATGGTTACTAGGAGATTGGAGGGTTCTACAGTTGGTTGAGCTAGGGGGAGGTCTTTTGCTCCGCCCCTTGGCATTCCTATAAATAGCCCTTCAGAAGAGACAGGAGGGGCTGGTGGGTAAAGATCCAGGCCCTCCAAGGCCATCCTGTGTTTCTATCTATTTCTCTCCCCTCTATGCTTCTATCTAAATCTCTTATCCCTCACTCCTCAAGAGTTCCCTGGGGTAAAATGTGGGAGTCAGTCTCCCAGCCGGTCTCCCACAGTGTCAGTACTGCTATGTTACAACAAATGGCTATAGAAACAGAAATGCCTAGAATTATTATAGAATATAACATTTTCCCACTGGATAAAATGAAATAGAAGTTAATTTACATAATAATCCTTCCACTTTCAAATGTTTTGAATAAACTTATTGTATGCACTAGCATCACTGAAAAACAAGTGTAAGGTTCCAGGTAACTCTTTAGGAAAGCTTTGTGCAGAGCTGATTTTTATCACTGGATCCCATGTTTGAATTAAAATTTCATAGTTGAATAAGTGAAATGGATTATTGTAGTGGGTATTTGTTTCACCTATGGCCTTGAGGTATCAGCCCCTAGGGTGTGGTCTTTTGGCAAGCTTAAGACCTGGGGAGCACGTATGTGGGGCCCCTTCTCTTTTTGAGCTCTTGGATGGTGAAGACCCAGTCAGGCAGCATGAAGCAGCTTGAGAACAGTTCTCAGCCTTCCAGGGACTCTACAACTGAATTTGCCTTATCCTGTATCAATGAGTTGTCGTCCCCACCCCGCCATATAATTCATTAATAAATAGTCCTTTTCTCAGTAATCCATGGATTTCCTGCATTAGATTATAGAATATACCTCTGAATTTTGCATGCTGAATTTTTACATTCTTCTTGTACCACAACCAGAAAACCTGACAAATTCTTATATTTATGGGCATTATAGAATTACTCTAAAATATCTTACAAATTTAGAATTCTAAACTATTTTGGGTTTTTCAGAAATGTATTACATAAATGTAACTTTTCCATGGCTTTTAATGGTTCCACAGAGTTCAATCTGAACATGCTTCATCCATGCTCCCCTTTTCTTTGTTTGACACAGTAGCAGACATTATTTATTTCTAAGATACAAATTTTCTTCAATGAAGTTACAAACTAATATTAACATTCCACAAAAGCTTAATGTATGACATATTCATCAGAAACAACCTAAGCATTAATCAGATTATTCAGTTAATCTGAAATCTTTATCATGACTCATTAGTCCACTTAATGGAATAGCTTTCTCTTCATTAACTTCTAGCATGTTACTCTCTAATGCATTCTTAATAAGTCTGCATGTATTTCTTTTTGTTTCTGGATTTAATTTTAAAAACAGGAGAAACTTCACAAAATATTTTGCTTCAGAATGCAGTTGTAGGAAACTCAAGATAATGTCAAGGCATAATCATCATTGTGCTTTTCTTTAATGGTCTGTCAAACACTTTCTTTTATGTAAATTTACCAGCCTAGCAGTATTCAATCTCTTGTCAGCCTGCAGGAAATGTCATTATCTCCCCAGTGAAGCTTTCAGGGTGCCTACCGCAAACCTTCACTGGTGCTACAGTGTCTGAAGCAAGCAGAAAAAAATAAAATTCCTGACAAGGATTTGAAGTGGTTTGTTCTCTGTTTTTCACATAACAGGGAAAGCACTAAATTATTCCCAAGTATAACAACTAGCACAGACTCCAGAGTTGACAAACACTATCTATGATGAAAATATTATTAATAATATGATCCTGGCATATCACATCAAGTGCAATATAGAGAGAGAGAGAGAGAGAGAGAGAGAGAGAGAGAGAGAAATTGACACATATGTAGAAAAATATTTGATGGATGGATAGATAGATAGATCAAATTGTACATTCATCTGTACTTGTTTGAATCTTATAATAAACTATGGAGATCCATGTAGTTAGGAGTCTCTTCAACAAAATTTAAAAAAAACAAAAAAAATTTTACATCAATCTGATTTGAGTTAATAAAGTGGAAATTTCAACAAAGATAGTTTGCAAAGTGGCTGTTCCAATTACTCCAACAGGATACATTAAGTATAGCTACAAAATTTTAACAGCAGTGGAGGTTGGAGTATAAAGGCTTGTTCTTGTTGGGTGCAAAGGGAGCACACTCCATATCCAGGTTTTTATTTTCCTATTCCAAATCCTTTAGAATAGATTTAGCTAAAAGTTTCAAACATCAGGAGCCAAGATGTGATATTTTATATATATTCACACTACATTATTTGCTTGACTTTGTTTTCTTTTTATTTACATTTGTTTTGGAAGCCAAATAAGAGCTTCTAGATTATAAGCATTTAGAGGACTGGTTGTGAGGAGTGACCAAGGCAGCCAGAAGGCGCACAGCTCACACAGTTAGCAATGCTCAGAGCACACCTAAGGAGAGCACACACATCTTGCTTCCTGTAGGAGACATCACTAGGAAATACTGACATCTGATGGAATTCACTCTTTAAATCTTTCTTTTACATCTGTTGTTCATGGTGCTTCTCATCACCTATATAGTTCTCATCCAAAATTCTTTATTCTTCTTTTTTTTTTTTTTTTGACAGTTATCTCTCTTCAGGAAGCCACAAGTTTTAAGGTCAAAGTCTATGTTTCTATTTGGCCTTGCTCATTTTTAGAGTCTACAAAAAGAATGCTTAAGACAAAATTATGTGGCAATGTCCTAAAGAATCAATTATTTCATATATTATATTATGTATTCATTTTATATTCATATGTATATTTATAATTATTATGTATTAGTTTATGTTTATGACACAAATATAATTTGCACATGCTGTATATATAAAGACATGAGTATATACTTTCTGAGTAGTGATTCTAAAGCTTCTCATACACTAGGCAAGTGTTCCACTACTAAACTACAAGTCCGGTCCCCTTTGAACATATCCACAATCTAAACATTCAATCAAAGCATCAAGGTATCAGCATTCAAAAGAAGTTATGCATTTAAAAAATAATAAATGTTCTATATGAAACATTTGTCACAAGTCTTTATCCAGGAAATCATTGTTACATGAGTACCATAATAAACTGATTAAAATAAAAATCTGGCAGTATTTCACATTCATAGAAAAGACAATTTAGCACTCCTGTCAGAAGTAGGAGGGCATGGAAATGCAGCTTCCTTGTGGGTGATACCTTTGAAAGTTTCTTCTTTAATGTTCTAATTATAGCAATGGCAGATGAATATAAAATCCATCTTTAGATCCTAGCAGCCTTATTTTCAAAATGTGTTCAGACTCTGCGGCTCTTCTCTAGCCCCTAGTCTCATTCAAGTAGCAATCACATCTGGCCTGGACACAGTGAGTATATTTTCGCCTCCTTATGATCAATTTTAGGTTAAAATTTGTCTCAGAAATCAGGCACACTTGTAATCTGAAGCACTAAGGAGCCTGAGACAAGAGTTACATTTTGAGACTAGCACGGTATAAACAGCAAGAGCCTATCTCATAAAACAACAACAACAAAGAAGGAAGGGGGAGGGAGGGAGGAAAGAAGAAATGTCTAGACAATGCAACCAAGTTGTCAGATCCCATTGCTACCCTTCGTTGGTTTGTACATTGTTCATCACTCTGTAGCTCCATGAGTATTTGAAGGAACATTATAAGATGCCATATTCAATAAGGGCATGGGATTAAACTTGTTAAACCATCTCTTCTACTGTAAGTATACCAGCATCTGGCTATAGTGGCACATACCTTTAATGCTATCACTCAGGAAGCAGAGGCAGGCAGCATGGAGATCTCTGTAAGTCCCAGGCCAGCTAATGCTTTTAGAGAGACCTTGTCTAAAAATTGGTAGCTGCTTAAATAGGCAGGTTTTTACTCAATTGTTGATTTGTATTTTAAACTAGTTAATTCTGGTCAAATCTAGTGTGTTGAAAAACAGGTCACAATTGAAGAGGAGTAACTTTCAAATTTTTGACTATAGAACATAATTATGAAAATCAAATATATATTTGCCACATGCATTCTGAGAGTTTCTTTCTTTTTTATAGTTTATTTTGTCTCTAACAGCAGGCTTCCAATGATCTATACTACATTGATTTCTTAACGCATTTTCCCCTTAGGTTATAACCTGTAAACTAAAAGCATTGCTACAGAGTACACAGGATAATATGATACATTTCCAGTGAATTAGCATTAATGCTGTCACTACACATAAAGAAAATGTCAGAACTAATGATCCTTATATAGACTGACACTTATTAAATAATAACCTACAATTCTATATCCACATGTAGTTCAAAACTATTTCAATACAAAGATCAAATACATAATTTTACAATCAGTACTCTATAAAATGAAATAAGGTGGAACTAAAATGCATTCTTAAAAAGAAATTAAAGAAACAGTAATATTCAAGTAGAAAATTAAAAATTGAAGATTTCTCAAATGAATGTTATCACATATTTCTCAGGGGACAACTACTACTCCCAAACCATCATGTTAAATTCATCTCCTTAATTTTAAACCAGTATATGCCAAAAGTGAAGTGATGGCAATCTTCTTACATTAAGTCATTAAGTTTTTTTTAGCCATTATCAAAGTAGGCATATCCCTGTTCTCTGTATACAAACTGTCCCTGTTACATGTATTATTGTCTGATGTTTATCACCTTATTTTTATGACCTATGTATTTGCTACCATTCAGTAAACTCATTACCAATCCATGTGCCATTAAGATGAGTTCCTAGAAGCCTAAAGAGTTCCTATACTGATCAAGATTGACTCTCATGTAACTGTAGAGATCATTTAAATCTTCTGTGTTTGGTGTATGACTTAACTGATGCTTCTGCCATCCAAAAAGTCTTCTCATTTTCCTTTTTTAGTTTTGTCTGCCTTTAGACTTATGACCAGCAGTCCTATGTGCAAATTCACGAAGTTATAATGTCAATACTCCATCAAATTCTAGTCTAGATATTGTGATGAAATCATTTTGTAGGAGTGCTTAATGCCTGCAATCAATTGATACTTCACAGATAAGGCAATTATTCTGGATTATCTAGGCAGGCCTGATCCAAGCAACTCAAAAAATCCTGGGAAAAAAATAGAGATGGAATTTGTATTTTTCAGAGGAAGAAGGGAATTCTACTTGTGATCTTCAGAGTCATCTTCTGACAAGCTGGCAAGAATTTCCAGCCTGCTCATTTTGATGGTCCATCATATGGATTCCCCCCCCCTCTTCTCTCCCTCTCTCCCTCCTTCCATCCCCTTCTCCCTCCTTATCATTTCTCTTTTCTTAGTTAGGGTATCTATTGCTGTGATAAAACACCATGACTAAAGACAATTTGGGGAATAAAGGGCTTATTTCATCTTACAGCTTTCAGATAATACTCCATATCACTGAGGGAAGTCAGAGCAGGAACTCAAGGTAGAAATCTGAAGGCAAGAAATGAAGCAGAAGCCATGGAGGAATTCTGCTTACTAGCATGCTCAGTTGGCTTTCTTATATAACTCAGGACTAACTACCCAGAGTTGATACCATCCAAACTGAGCTGGGTTCTCCTACATCAATGACTAACCAAGAAAATTTCCAACAAATTTGCCTCTAAGCAAATTTTATGGAGCCTTTTTCTAATTGAGTTCCTCTTCACAAAATATATAGCTTAATTTGGTGGTGGTGGTGCATGCCTTTAATCCCAGCACTCAGGAAGCAGAGGCAGGCAGATCTCTGTGAGTTCGAGGCCAGCCTGGGCTACAGAGTGAGTCCCAGGACAGGCACGAAGCTACACAGAGAACCCGCTTGAAAAACCAAATAGCTTATGTCACACTGACATAAAAGTAGCCAACACAATCCTAATGACCCAACTTCATAGACATCTTTGATAAGTTGCTTTAGCAGTTGTAATATTCCAGCTGCAGCCCAGCTCTTGTCACATCCACTGTGTGCCTTACTCATTGTGCTCATGCTAAAATCGCTCTGTCACATCTGTCAGGTGGAAACGACTCTCTTCCTATTTTGATTTTGGAAATCCTATCTCAGATGAGTGACTTACTCATCTCTGAATCTCTACAATTTTCCATAAGTGTCATGTGAATGGCAGAGAACATGGTATGTACTGGTTAGTTTCTGTTGACATGACATAAACTAGTCACCTGGGAAGAATCACCTCAAAGAGACTGGCCTCTGGGCTTGTCTGTATTACATTTTCATGATTAATGATTGATATAGGAGGGTTCAACTCACTGTGGTCAATGCCAGATCTAGGCAGATGGATCTGAGTAGTGTAAGAGAGCAAACTGAGAACAGGGAACAAGCCAGCCAGTCAGTATTCCTCCATGGTCTGTTGCCTCTTGGTTCCTGCTGTGATTCCCTGCCCTGGCTTTACTTGATGATGGGCTGAAACCCACTAGACAAATAACCCTTTCCTTCCCAAGTTGTTTTTGATCGGTGTTTTACCACAGCAATAGAAACCCAACAAGGACATGTGGTGACCTTTATGGTGGCTATTGTGCTTCCTTACGATATAGACTCCATGCAAATATAAGTAATCTTCTCTAGAGCTCTGGAATATAACAACATTCCGTAAAGCCTTAATAAACAATGCCTTATATATAATAGCCATTTAAATAATGAATGCACAACGTGGTATTGTCACATTCAGTTTTTAAAAACACGTAACTTTAAAGTCAAACAGACCTCAATTTCCCCAGCTGTCTCCCTCTTACTATCTTTGTGACAATAGGCAAACTGTGCAGTGCCTAAAAAAGCATTTGTTTTCTAACATATAGAATGATGTTGTTATTATATAATGTATATTATATAATATAATATATAATGTTGTTCTTATTTAATATTGTATACAAGGCCATCATAAGCATCAATAATAACAGAAGTCATATAGACTACACCAGTACCATAAGTCTCCAGTGTCTATAAGGGTGGAACCAAATAAACTTCAGTGATAATGTTCTATATTGATACATCAATCATTTATAATAAAAATCTACTATGAGACTGTCACTTTTGTAAATTTTGCAAAAAATAATATGTGGTCATGTTCGCTAATATTTACTGGGTAGTTAGTTATTTTATGTCACATGTTATTTCAAACTTCATCTACCTTCTTTATATTTAAAACAACTCATGTCAGAAATTGCTATTAGTTGACTTCCTTATTCGTGGATACACAGTCCAGATACAAAAATTAAGAAGTTTGCCCAGTGATATACAAAGTGACATCAAAAGCTAAACTTTTCAGTTAGGATATGGCCCAAGGCAAAGTTTCATGTTCTGTAATCCTCCATGCTGTAATCCAGTACTACCTCCTGTGAGCACAGGCTGACTTCTCATATGGTATATGGTCTAACAAGAAGAGGGTACATCTTTAAAACAGATCCACTGAAAAGATGAAGCACTGCAGAGGAAAAACTGAGTGTTCTTCAGATTGCTGCAATGCCCCTTGGTAGACACGTGATATATATCCTCACAGATGAGGTAAAATAAAACAGACGAAACCAACTTTCTTTCCCATAATAAGCCAGATGAAGAACAAGAGCAGTGCTCTATAAATGCCCGTAATTACACCTAGCATTTATGCATTTATTAAACAGAGTCCATGTGTTAGGCACTGTTAAAAACCCTTACGGTTTGATGCTGGCCTCTGTGTGGGAAGTGCTCTGTAATTTTTCATTAGTGTCAGTGATTTTACAGTTATCGCCTGGTACAGCACAAGCAACTTAATCCTGTCTACGCAGAGATCTCCACTGTCCCATTAACCCTGCAGTACTGAAGTAAAAGGTAGTCCTAATTAGAATAGAGCCTCCCAATACTAACAAACCAGAGTTTCAATACGATGCATTTTAATTACACAAAATGAAATCGCCTTGATAGTTTCACTTAAAGGATACAATTGTACTAGAACTGTCAGTCTGACTGCGCATCTTAAAATAACGACAGCTGTCTAGAGTGATGTTTCCTTATATATCACATGCTGTTTATGATAAATACTTGGTAAGATAAGTCACAAATTTTTTTTCTGGTTTGATAACTTTCCATGATAAGCGGCAGCAATCAGCCTCCATGCCAACTTTATAGGGAAATTAATAAACATACAGCGATTTCAAGAATATTTCTGTGGTGATATATTGTGTCCCCCGAAATATTGTGCACCCTAATAAAGCTTATCTGAGGATCAGAGGAAAAAGGCAGCCACTATAGTAAACACAGAAGTCAGGCAGGGTAGCACACGCCTTTAATATTAGCATTTGGGAGGCAGAGATCCATCCGGATCTCTGTGAGTTCAAGGCCACCCTGGGAACAGAGCCAGGCATTGTGGCACATGCCTTTAATCTCAACACTAACCATGGAGGTCTGGAGGTCTGTACAGACAGACAGGAAGTGATGTAGCTGGGCAGAGAGAGGAAGTGAAATGCAGAACAGAAAGGCATATAGGCATGAATATACAGTAAGTAGGTCTCTTTGGAAGCTGAGGAGTTGGTGAGGTGAGGTTGGCTGTGGCTTGTCCTATTCCCGGGTCTCTCAGTTTTTCACCTCAATATCTGGCTCCAGGTTTTTTATTAATAAGAACGTTTAGCAATTCATGTTACATATTTCTGTTGCATAGGAAGTATTAGAGTACAGCGAGAAATCCACAAAGTCCACAGAGTTTGGTTAATGGACAAAGGAATTTATTGGAGGGAAAAACTCACTGTACAGAACACAATAGTCACAGGTTCTGGAATACTGTTCTGGCTGCCTGATTCAGTCCCACATCCAAAACCACAAGGCAAAGACGAGAGCACTTACTGGCATCTCAGGTCTTAGGGTTGCCCAGAGGCCACACCCAGGGCATGTACCTCAAGGTCACAGGCAGGTAGAGCAGTCACCTGCTGCCTCTCTAGGGGTGGTGCTTCACGGTCATAGACAGAACAGCTTTCCATTACTTTAGAACTTTTTTTTTTTTTTTGAAATCACATTTTTTTTTCTGTCCCTAACAAATCTTGGTGCTGAGTAATACATTCTGGGGTAATTTCTTCCTTGGACCTTTTATATGCTTCTTCCTGTCAACATGGACATGAACCAGCACTGTTGAGGATTCTCATTAAGCACAGCTGATTTTCTGCTCAATGATTTTTTTCATTTTTCTACAATAATCCTTGAGTCTATGCTTACTGTATCACAGAGTATAGTTTATTAATCTATAAACCCTTAAGTTCTCTTTTAAATATTAAAAGTCCCTACTTCCTCCGGGTTGTCTTCAAAGCTCAGCAGGATAATCTTGCCTTAACCCCATCCTTAAAATCTCAGATACCACATTTGTTTCTGTCTCTTCAAAATTTTGACTCAGATTTCTCTGAAAACAAGGTCAAATCTTTTGCTAATTACAAAGTCTCATTCTCTTTATTGTACATTTATAAATTGTAACCCTTCATTAAAATTTCAAACAGCAGATCAAATCTTTAAAATGATGGCATGTGCATTGATGCTTCTGCCTCTTCATCAAAACACAGTAATAGCAAGAAAGAATGACAGAAATGCATTTTGTGCTTTTGTAGTTTCCACTTCATTTGCCGGTTTTCTTGGGTACCAATTACATATTAAAATTGTATCTCACTTTCCCAGACTAGTTTTTATTTGTTTTTGATGCATCACAATATTAAAATGCATTTTAAGGAAGCTAATTTTTAAGTTGTTTAATTTCCCAGAGGCAATGACATTGCAAAATAACTTAAATCAGAGTCCAACTCATAATAAGCAAAAGCATGAATGAAATACATAACTGTAGAGAAACTACATAGGGTATACTTTCTTTTTAAATGAATTTAGAGATTACAATAATTTTCTACATGTTACATTAGTTATTTCAGTAATGTAAAATTAGTTCCAAATACCACTTACCAGAAAATGACAACGTGTAAGCAATTTTTTTTCTAAAATTAGCACAAATATTCAAAAAAACATATAACAAAGTAAAATTAGATAATATCCTAATAACTAGTTTACCTTTGCATTATAGGGAATGTAATGTTTTGATAAAGCTTCAGGCGTATGCATCCATGTTTTGTCTGTAACAGAGAAAATGCAGTATTGGATTAAACCACCAATTTTTATGATGCGGTGTTCATACATTCTCACCTGAAGGAAATTTCTACTGGGGAAGGCAGTCTAATTTCTGGAACTGTCTTAAATTAAGAAAGTAACATGTTGTAACTGGTAATGATTAAGATGTGTATTCTTTTCCTACTATAAAAGTCATTCATTAATTTAGTTGGGTGTTGCTATGTAGCCAAGGCTGGCCACAGCAAACTTGCTGTCCTTCTGTTACATACATGCACTTCTCCTGGTTCTCACTTATAACAACATGGTGAATCTATAAGCAAAAACAATTGTGCAATTTAAGACAAGTGTCTTTCTTCTTTTATTTAATGTTTTCATGCTTGCCAAGGTATATTTCATAATTGCCAGATAATAAAAATAATCTGTTCTTTTATAGTTATGATAACTAACAATAGTATTTGTACATTCTAAAGGGAAAATAAGTTAAGGGAGCAACTGAACATGAGTGAAGTTGTAATACATCAGTTGATTATGTTCATGGAAAACAATAGGCTATTAGGATTACCCTTGTTTTAAATTTAGGAAAGCAATAGTTGAAGGTCTACTATCAGAAGTTTTGAAAATGAATAATATTAAGTGTATTGATTGGAAATGGTAGAGAAATGTAATGAAATATCAGAAAAAAGTAATTCCATAAGGGATATGTTGAAGGAGAGGGGCATTCGCTCAGCAGTTAGAGTGTTTTCAGGGCACACATGAGGACCTGAGTTCAGATCTGTAGTATCCATGTAATAGCTGCCCCACAGCACTACTTACTGAAGCACAGGGGAAGCAGAGGCATCTGATCTAGATAAAGAAATGAGCTCTGGATTCAGTGAGAGACTGTGTCTCAAAAAATAAGGTGGAGAGTCACTGACAGAGACCCCAACATCAACATCTGGCCCACACACATACACGCACACACACAAACATGTACACATGCACAAAGACAGATTTTGATACCAAAATCTGTCTGTACTGGATGCTGCTTACATTTATATCATCTATATTTTCATTCAATGTTGTATTTTACTTATATATTCCATGTAACTTCCCAAATATTCTGGTGAATGTTTATGGGGATAAAGTAATCAAGGTTTACATAGTACATATTCATCATCATTATTACCTTTTGCTTACATTTGTTGGGGGTAAGTCTTTTAAACATTTGAATATACTTTATTTCTATTAGTTAAGTTTTATGTATATATTATTCCTCAGGGGACCTTAAACTCAGAATCAATGTGACAAATAGAATAGAGTTAAAAAAAATGTCCTTTTTGTTTTGTTTTTCTAAAACAAGGCCTCACTATACAGCCCAGGCTGGCCTGGAATTTACCATGTAGACCAAGCTGGCTTCAAACATGCACACATATGTATACACTCATACACACACACACACACACATGCACGCAAACTTGTATACATACATCATATATACAAATAAATTTGCTGGGGCTGGTGGCTCATTCCCGTAATTCCTGAACTCAAGAGGCCAGGTCAGGGATAACTATAAGTTTGAGGGATGGCCTGGGCTACATAATGAACTGCTACACAACTTGACTACAAAGTAAGACACTGTCTCACAAAATTAAGAACACTGTAAATTAAGTATTACACACTGAGACAGTAGAAACGTCAGAGATTTATCTTTAAGAAATTTAAAAATATATACAATTTCTCTTTTCATCTCATTACACAATTCATCTCATGCCACTTCCCAGGATGATGTCATGTCAGACTGTCAGACAACAAAATGTCATAAGAGTTCATCCCTATCCTGAAGAAGAAAGAGCAGAGATTCTTTCTTCAAGTCATTACCACTGGAAGACTAGAGCTCCTGTCTGTCACTGTCTCAGACTCAGTAACCTAGAGAGAATGTAGGCACACGGGTATTCCTATAGACAGGATAACATGAACATAATATGATTTTTCTTTCTTTGCTGTCAACTTGTCAATCACCCAGTGATTCCAAATATATCCTAGTGTATTTCACGGACTTTCCAGAGAGGTTGAGCTCAAGAAGGATGCCCCACCCTAAAAGTGGTCACCAACCTCTTGCATGTTTAAAGAGAAACAAAAGAGAGATAGATAAGCCCTGGTGCTGCCTCTCTTTTGCTTCCTAGTCCATCGAGATGTTAGCATGCCAACCACACATGTCCACTACTGTGAATCTCAACCCTTCTCACACATAATGGAAACTCCCTCCCCAGACTGTGAAGCAAAATAAATCATTCCATCTATAAGCTGCTTTCAAGTTTCATTTCAACACCATATCAAGAAATGTAACTATACACATATTAAATTTCCAGTGGATAAGCTGCAATTCCTAAAAAAAATTGGTATTCCCACAACATCCAATATGGTAGTTTAGGGGTTGTCTATCACACATAACTTTATTTTTTAGGTAGAGTGTTTATAAAACTTGAAAGCTTTCTAAAGAAGTTCTTAGTACCAGCCAAATTTATATGCTGGCAAAAAAATAAATAAATAAATAAATAAATAAAAAATAAAAAAAAAAGAATAAACTATTGGTGTTAACTCGTGGATGTTGTTAGTCCTGGAGAGGGGAGTGAAGCTGCTGGCCGTGGTCACCACGTCTAACCACAGAAGCAGAAGCAGTAAGATAATGAAACTGTTGTAGAAATAGGAACACAGACATTTTCGACCATGTCCACATTCCTTCCAATTATACTAAAATCACTTACTCAAATTGAACAGGCACATGAAAGGAAATGCCAACATTTCAAAACACTGACAAATGCCAAACCACTCCAATGTTAACTCAACAAATATAGGCTGTATTTAGATTAAGATCTTATCAGGAAAGATGTAATAATTTCATTATTTTTTATACAATGACAGCTAAACATAACATAAGAATAGCATCTACTTCTAGTATATTACATTTAATATGAAATGTTGCTGAGTTAATGGAAATAAAATTAAAATTTCCATAAAGAAGAAAATAACTCTTAATAATTTTTGAATGCCAAACACTAAATTATATTTACTCATCAAAATGTCAAATGACAAGTTAAAGAAAACAAAAGTGAAATCAGCCACATTTATTAACATTTTTTTGTTGTAAGATTTACTTTTTAACACAATTTGAATTAAACAATTAAAAATGCTTACAGAAAAAAGCATAAAATAACAGCAATCATTAAAGTCTAACCTATGATTATGATGTTAGTCAGCTTTTAAGAAGTTTTTCAGAATAGCTCAGAAGCATGCGATTCCCATCTATGCCGCATTTTCTCTTTCCCTGGGCAGCCCTAAGACATTAATGCCTCTATAAAGAGTATCACTGAAGGGGCTAGAGCTAAAGAAAGGAAAGATAACATCTGTGTTTGGGTACGAGGTGGTCATGGCTTTACCTGTCACTACTGAACCAGTTAATGGGATTGTGTGCATTGACCAAGTAAACTAGATATCTGTGAAATAAGAAATGGACTCTTCCTGAAAGAGGGCCTTTTTGTCTGTTTAAAATACTATGCATAGTACATACTGATACTAGTTAGTGAAAAGAACACTTGAATTAGATAGTCTCCCAGTATGGGATTATTACTCCAGATATCATTACTTGAATTCTCTCATAAAATTGAAGTTTTCCACTTCAAACTAAAATCCTAAACATAATGCTATTATTTTTTTCCAGCATATACAAGTATATTTTATTATATAACAAACAGCCACAAACTCACCACCCTATAGGAACAAACATGACAGATTCTAGAGGGGAACATCTCCCAGGGAAGCTTTGTGAGCCTTCATCAGTGTCCACAAATAAATGATCCCTGTTAATCATCTTCTTTGCTAAGGAAGTGAATCCACCAAGTCAGGCAAGATCTGGTCTCTCCCTTTCCCCCTCTCCTGAATAACCCTTCACCATTTGATAGCAATCAAAACAGCAGGTAGTAAGTGGAAGGGGAAGGCCCTACTGGGAACAGAGAGCAGAGGCTTCGACTCCCTCTCCTGTGAAGACTTTCAGACCTGAGCTGAGGAAGGGCAGATTTCCTACTTAAGTGAAGCTGTGAAATTTTCTTTAAAGCATTTTAGGGGATTATGCCTTTTTAACTGTTAACTCAATGACTCAAAATGATTTGCAGACATTTTCATGGTTGAAGAATGAACAGAGGGTTGGGTATGTCCATTGATAAAGTGCTTTTCTGGAATGTATGAAGGCCTAGGTTCCATTCAGCATCCATAACACCAGGTGTGGTACTGTAAGACTATAATCTCAGCATACACTGTTCTTGTTTAACAGCAGGGGCAGACCCTCTGTGAATTTTTCTTTAACATGTAATAGTTACAACTGATAGTCAAACTTAAGGTAAAACGTCTGGTGTTAAGTTCTCATCTAGAGGCAGAACAAAATATTGATCAATAATTTCCTGACTAGGATAATCATAAAACTCAAAAGCCAAGTGAAGGAGAAGAAAGTTGGGGAACAATAAAGCAGTGCAGGAAATCACAAGTATCTGTATTTCCGATTTACCCAGGGCTGTCATACCACTGTGCACACATGTGTCAAACTCATGTTCCATTGAGTTTGAATGTGACCCTTGAGATTTGTCAATGAAAACCAATACAAGATGAGGATTTAAAGCATTGAGTAAGACAACTGGAATCAGATCTATGTATATTGCAAAGTCTGGTCCATGTGAACCAGCTGATGAGTTGTGACATAAGTATTTTACTTTAGACACTTCAGCATTGTAGGGCTATTTCTAGACTCTGCTACTACAGAAAGTAAACACCATTTCTCTTTTAGTGGGTTTTAAATCAGAAGCAAGTTATAGACATCAAACAATGTCACATTGCTTCCTTTAATTCAGAATAACAAATAAAATAATTATTCCAGATTTCACAGGTTTGAACAGTGTCTTAAAGTTCACATTATGTAAATTTCCACTGAATACACTAGTCTCCTATACCACATCCAAGTGTTTGCACCTCTTATATGACAAACAATAATTAAATAATACCGTTACACCTTCACAAATTTATTAGAATCTTTTTCTTCACTAAATCAGTGGTCTTATAGTTTACACTTACTTGCCCATCATTACAGTAAATGCCATGCCTGAAAAGATAGCCTTTCAATTAAATAATGAAAAACAGTACTCATGGCATACAGGGAATTCTCAACTATACTTCCTGAGAAAGGGTTAAAGTTACCCCCACTTTTATATCTGGTCTGGTCATGTTGTATGTGTCACGGCATTCTTTGCTCATTTTAGTTCCATTAGTGAAGTGCTTGGCTGGCATGCAAGGAGCCCTGAATTTGTCCCCAGCACCTCATAAAGAGGTGCAATGGTACATGCCTGTAATCCCAACACCTGCATCATGGAGGTCAGATGATCAAAGTTAAAGTTCACCCTCCTAGGCCAGAAAGGGATGCCTGAATCCTAGGCTAATCAAAGAGAGACTGGAGTTGGGTAGAGAATACTTCAATTAGCTTCACTAACATAAAATACAACGTTAATGATGCAGTTGCTAGTTTTGGGCTATCTATTGTCCATACGTTAAATAATCTCAGTTGTTTTTACTATTGGGTCACTTTTTATTACTTACGACCCTTAAAGTCAACTTCCAAAACTGTATATAGATAATAATGCAATAATTAGATTTTCTATACCCTTCTTTGGCAGTTTATAATACCTACCTAAATTTATAGTGTAGAATGCAACCTATACTTACTTATCTATAATCTTATCATAGATTTCAAATCATTTTATTCTATACAATTTCACATTATAGTGTACAGTTGCTAGAGAACATATAATATGTTCATATGTGTTATGAACTTAGCATACTAAACCTACAATTTAATTAGGGTACAATTAACATGTATTAATAAGTAGTTCTTGCAGATATAAATTGTTCTAATAAAACTCTATTGGTTATTTCTTCTTTATTAATAATATTGATTTGACTCCCAAGTTCTCTTACCTTTCTTCCTGCTGAAAGCACGGTTCATGATGTGGATCCTCCCAACCGTTCAGCTCAGTAACACTCAGTATCCTGTTAAAAATCAAATAAAGCATTGTTGACCAACATCCTCTGTGTTTACAACAGTTTTGGTTTGCTTTTTTGAGAAAAAAAAGTCTTGCTATGTAGCCCAGTCTGGCTTCAAATTCAGGGTAGTCTTGCCTCAGCCTCACAAATGCTGGGATTATGGTATACACTGCCACACTCAGTTCTTATTGTATTTTAAATTACAGAGCCTTTAAGAAATGTTAAATACTCAACAAGCAATTGTCTACCTAGTCCCACAAGGCAATAGATAAAGATAAACATTATGTAATACCATGAGGGACAGAGTTAAGTGCAATATGTCAGCTCAAAGTCTTTCAAGGCATGCATATTGTTTGTTATATTCATCTGTAAAGTTAAGGAAGAAGGTTACTTTTCTTCTGAACTTGTTGAAAACAAATGCAATCAATTTTTGGAGTTCTCCTTAACAACAGAAATAGATAGGAAAAAAATATTGTACTTGTAAAAGCAAAATAATTTTATAAATACATTCACACATGTAATAACTTGTAATGGAATTTTCATTCTGCAAAAGGGCTGTCAAACTGAGACACTTCATTTTATTCAGTTAATGTTTGCATGTTAAAAATTACTTCTAGATACCTTGTCAGTGATACTGCACATTAACAGTTTATAAGGAAGTTAAGGTTAGAATCTCTATTTGATCGTTCAGAAGGAATTAAGTTTAGGGATGAACGTGGAAGGAGTGTTTTCTTTAAGAGGCAGACACTCCCGAACTGATGTTACATTGGTCTTTACGTTTAGTAAAATTTAGTTAATGCTGCCAGAATATTTCTAGGTAACTCAAAAGACATTTTGGATTTGAAACACACGGTTCTTTCATAACGCACATTGCCATTTTTACCATTACTTCAATCATATGAAATTAAAGTATCTGTTTAATAAAACATTAGCTGAGCAGAATGAATTGTCTGAGGTGGACAGCCCCTTTTGCAGAACAAAAAGTCCCCCAGCCAAGTGACTGTATGTGTGAATGTATTTATAAAATAATTTTAGTTTTAAAAGCATGTTTTTTTTTTCCCTGTCTATTGCTGTGGGATGTTCTGTATGTCCTGTGGGAGCCCTTCTTGGGTTCCTTGTGGCGTTACCCAGCAGGTCCGTATAGAGGACGATTAGGACCATGGGCCTGAGTGCAGGTGTTTGAGATGATCTGCACTTGGCTGTGCTGGGGGATGGTCTGTATGTCAAGTTGTTCTGATTGATAAATAAATAAAACCTGATCGGCCATGGCTAGGCAGGAAAGATAGGCGGGACTAGCAGAGAGGAGAAATAAAAGGACAGGAAGGCAGAAGGACTTGCTGCAGTCGCTGCCATGACCAGAGAGGCTGCAGCTGCCGCCATGACCAGAGACACTGCAGCTGCCGCCATGACAAGAAGCATGTGAAGGTGCTGGTAAGCCACCAGCCAAGTGGCAAGATATAGATTATGGAAATGGATTAATTTAAGATATAAGAATAGTTAACAAGAAGCCTGCCACGGCCATACAGTTTGAAAGCAATATAAGTGTCTGTGTTTACTTGGTTGGGTTTGAGCGGCTGTGGGACTGGCGGGTGGCAGAGGTTTGTCCTGACTGTGGGAAAGGCGGAAAAACTCTAGCTACAGTCTATCTCTGTTGTTAAGGAGATAAAACTGACTGCATTTGTTTTCAACAAGTTCAGAAGAAAAATAATCTTCTTCCTTAACTTTACAGATGAATATAACAAATATGCATGCATTGGAGGACTTTGGGCTGACATATTGCACTTAACTCTGTCCTTCATAGTACCACACAATGTTTATCTCTACTATCTTGCATGACAATCCTGATCACAGGAATCAATGGGAGTTCACATGTTCACCTGAAGAGCCCAGCTCTGTGTGCTTCCATCTGCCAAACATCAAGAGAGCAAGGGACATGCGGTAAGGCCTTTCCACAGAGTGCAGTTGACAACAGAGAAAGACCAAGAACTAACTACAACCCTGGAAACACTTTCCCCACCACATTCCTAAAGTCAGTCTTTTTTTCTTGTGATAAGTGTGTCAAGCCGTTCGTCCTGATATGTCAGTCATCATAGAAGCTACTCTTCCAGGGGTACTCTCAACACTCAGACAAGCCCTTAAAACGTTGGACTGTACAACATCTCTCATTAATCTCATCTTCTAAATAATTTCTCTACTTACTTAAAAGAGGAATTTGTAGTCCAGGGAGATGCAACCTAGTCATATCTGAACAATCTTCCTTGAAACCAAGATCTATAACTGTTCATTTCAGAGTACTTGAGAAGAAAGTCTAGAGGTCCATGCAGAACCACCCTTAAAGTTCAGAGAGAACAGGGCCATCACACAGAAGCCAAGGGCAATGAGCAATGAGAGAAACCAATTTCAATAGAATTATATTCATGAGAAATGTCTCACTTGATCAGTGCAGAAAGAATAAAGCCAGAATTAAAACTAACAAACTTTAAAAAGACACCCCCCCGCCCCGAGAATAAAACCATTCCTGTAGTGGGTAGCCATTCCAGCTTTGGTCTGGAAGTTCCAACCCCCATTGAGGTTTTGATAACTATCATGCCCACAAGGCGGGGCCAAGGGAGGGACGTGCTGCACTCTTGTTCCTGGGAGCCCAAGCACTAGAGGTGGATTGAAGAGAGTTCTCCAGAGAACATCGCCAAACTACTGCTGCGTCTTTCCCAGAACCTTCAACCTACCTATTCCTTCATTTGTAAGTTATGCCATTAAATAAATCTCCTTTTAACTACGTGGAGTGGCCTTAATTTCACCAATACATTCCCAAGAACATTCTCATCTCAAATGTATACTCAAGAGTATGTTAACAATTAGAGAATTATTCACCATCCAGGAAAGTAAAATCCATATAAACTTTCCAAAATCAGGAGCAGAACAAAGCCAAAAAATGAAATCCATAACAAAGAGAAAAATCAAGGAAAGCTGACCCCAGAGAAAAAGGATGATGGATATGGGAGAACTGCTTTGACCTGCTCTCATGTGAAGAAGCCCAGGCTAAAATCAAGGCTCTATGGACATGGAGACAGACCTGTTTTCCCCAAACTTGTAGTAAGAATTAGTGGCAAGTGGGAAAGTGGTGGAAAGAAGAGTGGAACTGAAGACACAGGCATAGAGGCCGGACTGAAACAGAAGGAAAGGCTATAAGGAGAGGGGGGAAAAGGGAAGGAGGAAGTTGGGAGGGAGAGAAGACAGATTCTGGACTGTGGGAAAACTTTAAGTGGTGGAATACTTACTGCAGTCAGAGAGGTGAAGAGGAAAGGGAGTATCCAAGCAATAAAGGGTGAGACGTCTCCAAACTTGGTGGAACTATAGACCCACAGATCCAAGAAGCTCAGTAAACCCAAACGTATAAAACAATACAAAACCTGCACCATGATGCATCATCATTCAGTTGCTTAAAGCTTCCAATGGAAAAATGAATCTTAAAAGCATCCAGTGAGAAGGAAGGGGTAAGTAAGGGAGACACAGTAGAAGATGGAGTGAAGGACTGGAGAGGACGGCAGGTCAGAGGAGATAAACACAGACATTAGATCTAACTAGACCATTTTTATCTTACATTTTTTACAACCTATTAACAACAGATGAAATACAGAGGCTGGATTATATTAATTTGATTTAGTTTATGAGTAAAATATTTAAAGATATATAGAGTCAACCAACATTGCTTAAATAAACAACATATTGGGAAGAAACTAAACCACTGATATTTATAGCTGGTTTAAAAGTTTTAAAGTGGACAGGCAGCCTTTTAAGGAAAAGCAGTTTTCTTCTTATCAAACTGGTATTAAAGTTTTTGTTTTTAAAAATCAAACCATATTGTTATGATTATGGTAACTAGATGTAGATTTAATATTAGAACTTGTAAAATGGTTCTGTATTTCATTTTTACCCTCGTGATTCCATTTGGAATCAACGTTCCAGGAATGGTTTTGAAATATTAAAAACTGATTAAAACACACATGAGGTTAGTAGATGAAAGTCACTTTAAGATCTTGTTGTTCACAAAGAGGATGCCATTATAATTAAATGTTGTTTAATTCAATATTCAATTATAGGTAGCAAGGTAAAGTTGGAGAAATACAAAACAAAAGCTCCTTTTTGAATAATAAAGATACATTTCAATTGTACTCTCCAGTCTTTTACACATTTGTGAAAATGCAAGTCTGTGAAGCAGTTGTTAGAAGATGCCATGCAATCTCAGACCCTGAATTAATTCCACACTCCAAACTGATAAAAAGCAGGTACTAGAACTATTGGAACCGGCTACTGAGCAAAGGGTAATAGCATCTACATCCTGTTAGCATAACACAGCCTGTTTGGGATGCTTGTCTTGATGCAATTAGTGTCTGTTGTAAAGGTTCTCTGCTGAAATCCCCCAACAGTGAGACATCTTAGAATAATCTTCATATTTTATGCCTGTATGTTGTAAGCAGCTTTGCACTTATAGATAGATCAAATCTAAGTGACAGCAAGAAACAAAACAAAACAAAAACCAAACTCGGTGTGCAAACAGAAACCTCATGCTACATGACAAGCCAGGTAGTACTGTAGTGTCCTGTAAACTCCATAATTGGAAATACATGTATGCTTATCACCTGCTTCCTCTAGCACAGGGGTGACCTGGACCTGATTACATTCATAAAAATATTTGCTATTTCCATAGATATGTTTTGGGACATTATATAGGATGCACTGCAAGTCTATCAAGATAAAAAAAAAAAACAAGTTACACGGGGTCCCTGCTTCCAAATTCTTACCATATTTGGAGGTAGGAGAGAGTGGGCATGGGACTCTGTGAAGAGGCAGAAACCCAATGAAAGAAGAGCATGCAAAGATGGAGCATGAGGTGACTGTCTTGTTCTGCGGAAAGCCTCAGAAAGGATGTGAGTAGATAACTTCCCAGACCGTCAAAGGCTGAAGTGTGGAAAGAAATGCCTGACTCTGGCAGAGGGGTAAAATGTGGGTGGCACTTGGTGATTGTGTGCATGGAGCTCCTAGCCTACTGTGAGCCTTTAGAGCACCTCCTGCCCCTCGCCAGGCCTCTGTTTCAGCATGGTCTGCATCAGTTGGTGAAGCACAGAATGGACTAAGAGGTGCATCTGTGTTCTTGGTTTAATTAATCAAAAAGAAAAGTGATAATATGTACCCTATCCTTCCTGTCATTTAAATTCACGAGTTTAAATGGCCTTATTTCTTTTCTTTTTTATTTATTTTTTATTATTAAAAGATTTTCTATTCATTTAACATATCAACCAAAGATTCCCTTCTCCTCCCTCCTCCGGCCCCCCCAACCTGCCCCCCAACCCATCCCCTATTCCCACCTCCTCCAAGGCAAAGTCTCCCATGGGGTGTCGGTAGAGCCTGGTACATTTAGTTGAGGTAGGTCCAGGCCCCTCCTACCTGCACCAAGGCTGCACAAAGTGTTCTACCACAGGCACGAGGCTCCAATCATGTACCAGGGACAGGTCCCAATCCCACTGCCTGGGACCCCCCTAAACAGTTCAAGCTCAACATCTCCCTCACCTATCCAGAGGGCCTAGTTTAGTACCATGGGGGCTCCTCAGCTATTGGTCTACAGTTCATGCATTTTCACTAGTTTGGCTGGACATCTCTGTACATTTTCCCATCATGATCTCAATGTCCCTTGCTCATAGAATCCCTCCTCTCTCTCATCAATTGGACTCCTGGAGCTCTGTCTGGGATCTGGCCATGGATCTCTGCATCTGCTTCCATCAGTCACTGGATGAGGGTTCTATGATGACAGTTAGGGTGTTCAGCCATCTGATCACCAGAGTAGGTCAGTTCAGGCACCCTCTCGACTATTGCCAGTAGTCTATGTTGGGGTCATCCTTGTGGATTCCTGGGAACTCCCCTAGCACCCTGTATCTCCCTATTCCTATGATGTCTTCATTTATCATGGTATCTCTTTCCTTGCTTTCCCACTCTGTCCCTGTTCCAGCATGAACCTCCTGTTCCCCTCTGTTCTCATTCCCCATCCTGGGGTGAGAACAGTTTCTGTTCTAAGAGGATTTTGGTAAGGTAAATCAAAAGTCATTTCTACAGCTGTGACTCTCGCATTGTACAATGGGATCTTGAGCCAATGCTGGCATATCACAAAAGGCTGTGTAGTTATCCAGTGACTAGAACACTGTGCTTGTTCTCTGGTATCAGCCTGGAGGGGCTCCACCACTCAAGTCTCCAGGTGAAGACATTTATGGGCTCCCACGTCCTTAGGACCAGAAGTAACACACAATTGTCAGAGCAGTCTCTTTCCTGCCAATGTAAACTTGATCCTCACACGTGTACTTCAGTGTCTGTGGTATCCTGAGCTAAGGTTCTCAGGCTCTGGCTATGTTTCAGTAGTTACACATTGAGGTTTTCATTATGATTCTTTCCAATGTCAATTAAACTATTTTCTTCCTAGGTTTTCATTATGAAGTTGTGTCCTTAATGAAAGTCAGCACAGAAAATAATATCACTAAGAAAAATATTCTCGAAGACTAATAAAATATTTAATAGGAAACACAATTGTCTGTGCTGAAATAAATATTTATCACATACTTGACTTGTGTAGATTGGGGAAGACCTCAAACGGGATGTTTCCTTTTGAACCACAAACTTTGTTCTTTGCAGAAATCCCAAGCAATACTAAATCTACTTTAAAAAAAATCACGGCTATTTTATTGCAACAATGTGCACACTCCTGTGCTCTCTTATCCTTATCTCAGCTATACAAAACATACTATAATTTATTAAACCTGCAGCCTTGGTCATTTCACCAAATGCTTCCATATCTGTATCCAAATAACTGAGAACTGTGGAATTCAACTACAGAGGTAGAGCTATCTTTTGCAAAACATCCTGAATTCTTCTGAAAGACTAGATTTAACAGAATTGTTGCATAGTTAATGCTGTTAGAGTTTAAAACTAAAGACTATAGATTTCTAAGACTAAACTATGCATTCTATTTAATCTCTACCCATAAAACAATAGTACAAACTCTGTATTCAGTTTCAAATATTCCATGTGTCACTGGGGTGCTGCACTTGAAAGGAAGTTGATATTTTAATCTTTTTCCTTGGTAAAAGTGTTGATATACTGGCACTTGGACAACAGGCACATTTACACTAAACATTTAACTAAATGTTAAAACTCAGAATGATAAATATGTCTGAACTTACTTCTTTAATCATTTTATAGATACTTTAATGACTTTTGTTTAAGATAAACAGAAGAGATTACTTTTTAAATTTAAATATTATAATCATTCTTCAATTTCTTTGAAATTTCTTTCTTAATTTAATAGAACCATTTTATCATAATCAGCTCACAAGAACATTACACAGCAGAATGACTGTTATAACTATACAGCAGTTCACTGAGATGTAAAGAACTTGGGTCTGGGCAAAGGTTTGAGATTACTTTTTGCCAGCTTTCAAAAGGGCCCCACAAAACATATCTTGTCCAGCTTAAGTGGGTGTTCAGAATAATGAAGCCATTTTCCTGAGATGAAACCAAGGTATAGGGGAAAGGAAGTCTTCAGATGTTAATGCTTTCCTCACTGTTGGAAACAAGGATGGATGCATTGCTCAGGCCTACACACAGGACTACTTGGACATAGCAAAGAACACCTTCTGCTTTTGCCACAGCTACCATGACCACTTTCCTTTTAACTTTAATGTGGCCATAGTAAGCTCAAATTTGTTAGTTTTCTATATTGCTTACCGACTAATGCTTCAATTATAACTGATAAAACATTTCTCTTTGTCACCTGTTTGGAAGTAATGTACTTGACCCAGAGCCTGTGATTCTGGAAACAAACTAAACTTCAAGAAATTTCCCCTTCTCTTCTAAGTCCAAACACAGCAAAGACCATTTCTCAGGTGGCTTAGGTGAGAGTCAGGGTTCTCTCTGTAGTAAGCATAAGCAATTGTGACCCTCCAAAACCCTATTCTTCACTCTAGAAATGGTTAGCTGAACCACTTGTGCACAGGACCGAGAAACAGGTGCTACCTTTTCTTAATCAAATTTCATTAATGTCTCTTTGCCTCAGGATTCCAAGATGTGAGACTCACACACAATCCCATCATTCACAACCCTTCTTTCCTGACCTGCTGACTGCTGACCTGAAGGTGAAACATTCTCACATATACTGTCCCAAATCACAGCCTTCTTCACCTCAGCCTACCCTGCATCCAGTTTTCCCTCCTTTACACTTGCTCACATTGTGACTAGCGTGTTCTCCCTATCACATTTGACCCTCTCTCCTTAGAGAAATAATTCTCTCAAATAGCCTCTTCTTACCTAAGGCTAGATTTATTTTTTTATATGACAAATCATTTGAACATATTTAGAAAACTGTCTGGCAACTAACCTCAACCTACTTTGCTGAACTAATTTGAAAATCCTTTCAGGGCACACATTCAAATGAAGTAGCCATTTTATTCCTGCACTAATGAGTGCTTTCATATCTCTATCTACAACAAGCCATCAAATGAATTAGAAAATGATGCCCTGGAAAAACACATGAATCTGAATGCTAACAGATAGTGTTCATAGACATATAAATCAAAATCTCCATTATTGGGTATGTATTCCAATAGAGTTTACACAGCCCCCCAAAAGGCATGTGTAACTTCACCATGGTGTCCAGTGTATTACTGAAGAGTTGCTACCCAGAAGTCCATCTCTAGCAGAGAGAATAAGAAAAATGTTTTAGATGTACATCATGTAGTACTAAGCAGAATAATCTGCTTAAAGTAACAATTGAGAGCATAAAAAACATCAACAAACCATAGGGAAAAAATGTTGACTTCAACAATTAAGGTGAACCAGATAATTAACTGTGAAATTAAATGCATATGCCATATTTAATTCCAAACAAGCACATGGTAAACATGGGGAAATGTAATGAAACATCACAATTCTGGAAAAAGATGATGACCTTGAACAGAACTAGTCAATAACCACTGTTTCCAATGAGCTAAGAAATATACATTTTTTTTTCAATACTTTGTGGGTAAAGTCAATAAATACACCTTAATAGAAAGCTGGCAACTATCTACTATTCTAACTGATTTGCTCACCAGGGTATCCAAAGTCATGTGATACATTTGAGTTGGTATCAGAGTCCAGTGTGTGAAGACAGGAAAAGGCATGGGCTCCTTTGATGCTAGGGAACCAAAGACATCTAGATTGAGATGGTGCTATTCAGCATTCCTTTTATTCAGATTCTTTGATACCCCACAGGAGCTTTTCAAACACTTTCTTCTCTTAATTTAGATCTTAAAAGAATATGTTGCTCCTTCCTTTGAATGAGATAACTGATGTCAGCCTTTTCTTCTTACCTGGTTGTTCAGTTTCTTCTAGAACTGGGCAATCGTGACTGGAAGCTGGAGACTGAAGTCTCAGCACTCAGTCAGAACCCAGTCCATGGTTTTCTTTTACTCGTTTCTGGAGGAACAGAAACTGCTAGTTAGCTCATGTATCTTTGCTTTTTGTTCCAGTAAAAACTCGGTTCTTCTGACTCTCAAGAAGGGTGCCGTTGCCATCCACCATCGCTTAAAGCACACAAGTTACAGATTTCTTTTTCAACTTGTGCCACAAATTTCTTGACATTTTGGTTGCTTTCTCACTGTATTATATCCTTAGGCCCTCTGAAGTTCTGTTTATGTCTGTTTCAAAGGGAGAGATGATTGGTCTAAACTGATGGACGAATGTTGAAGAAAAGAGAGAGAGAATTGAAGAATAACAGCCACTTACTTTAAAATGAACGATGTTACAAATAAAGAATGCATGCTTGGAAAAGGCAAAATTTGAAAGGATGACTATGTGGTTAAGAGTGCTTGCTAGCCAGGTGGTGGTGACACACACTCAGCACTCAGGAGGCACAGGCAAGCAGATCTGTGTGAGTTCGAGGCCAGCCCAGTCTACAGAGTGAGTTCCAGTACAGCCAGGGCAACACAAAGAAACCTTCTCTCAAAAAAAAAAAAAAAAAAAAAAAAAAAAAAAAGTAGTGTTTGCTACACAACCACGAGGACCAGAGCTCAGATCTCATTAACTACCTGACGGGTGAGGCAGTCTGCCTGCAACTGCCTTTAACTACAGCTCTGAGGGGTTGGCACTCTCTTCTGTCCTCTCCTACCATTCAGGCTTAATCTTTTGCACACACCCATAAATAAATTCACACACACACACACACATACACACACACACACACACAGAGTTGAGACAGAGAAGTGGGAGAGGGACTTTTAAAAAGGCTTCTCTTTAGGAAATGGTTGTTCTGAGATACCAATTGGACAGCTCAAAATCAGTGGTTGATTTAAGGTTTGTAGAATAGTAAGTAAGGTAGGGACATACACATGACAACAAAGTATCCAGCCTACTGATGATGGCTCAGTGAAGAATGTGCTGGTGAGTTTTAAACATCAACTTGACACAATCTAAGGTCCAGTAGTTTAACAAATTTAGGATTCACAGGCATATAAATAAAAATATCCATTATTGGGTATAAATCCTAACAAATTCTGTAATGAGTTTTTCTCTATCCCACCAGAAAGGTCTTAAATAATGGCACAGGGACTTCTTAATTATGGAAGCTCGGCCTTAGCTTAAGCTTATTTCTAACTGGCTCTTACAACTTAAATTAAACATTTATGTTAATCTGCATACTGCCATGTGGCTCATGGCTTTTATTTCTCCTCCTGTTTCCTTTGCATCTGGCTGGAGACTCTGCCTTTCTTCCTCTCTGAGTCCTTTCTGTACCCAGAAGTCCTACCTCTTCCTGCCTAGCTATTGGCCATTTAGCTCTTTATTAAGCTAATCACAGTGATACATCTTCACACAGTATAATGGATACTCCGCAACAAAATTCCACTTGGGTCCACACTTAAGAGAGATGAGATTCACCTGCTGCCATGTCTGTGGGTGGTGACATCCTATAGACATGGGGCTCTGAGTAGTATAAGAAAGAAAGAAGCTACCTGAGGTGCAAGGACAGATACTTTCAGCTTTCTCTGCTCTTGACTGTGGATTTCATGTGACCACCTGATGCTGTGACTTCCTTATACTAACACATTGGAACCTGGACTTGTAACCCAAAATCAATCCTCCCTCCCCAAAGCTGCTTTTCTTTAGGATATTTTATCACAACAATAGAAATGGCATTAAGATCACAAGTTGGGAATAAATAGCCAAGTGATAATTAGTCAAAGTACATTCCATCCACTAGGCAAAATATGAAAATCATTCATACCCAAATCCACTACGGGCAAAAAAGAATGAAAAAAACATCATCCAACCTCAAAATGAAGAATATTTTCAATAGGAAGAAGTATGAGCAAGTGATTTGTGACAGCTACAAAGAAGAAATCTGGGGGGTGGGTACTAGTTCCATACTATGGAGAATACTGGGGATTTTTACTACAGTTTCAAAAGTCTGGGGGATATAATAGTCTAATAAGTAGTCTAACTGGTTTTGCTTCATAAGAGAATAAGAAGTGAGAAAGTGAACAGAGGAAATAGAAAAACTCAAAGATTTGCTATATATATGACCAAAAAAATAAATAAATAAAGAGGAACCAGGTGACATGAGATCAAACCGTAGACATTTGAATTAGAACAAATGTACAACACAGGTAGAAACTTGAATTAAATAGAAAAAAAAATGATGATACAGAAAAAAAAAAAAAGTCTTGAACACACATGAAGGTATATGGCCAAATTCACAAGTGAAGGGACAGTCCCTAGATAAACAGAACAATTCAAACATCATATACACAAAGAAAAGTTGACTCGTGGAAACACAAAGAATTACTTGCAGAATTGGTAATTTGGTGATGGAAAAATGTAGGATTTCTCTTTTGAGTAGTGTTTTCTCATTTAAATAAGATGCAGGTCATTAGCTCTTAGTGAAAACAATAAAGATGTGTGAATATTAGAGAAAAGAGGAGAGTGGAGAGAAGATCAAAATAGTCATCTCTCTAATAAGAAAGTAAGTTGAAAAGGGGGCACAATTTGGGGGAAATTTTAATGGGTGGATGAGACCTATAAACACATACAACATAAACAAGATGTATGGATGTGTGTTTTTATTTCTAAATTCGAGTCTGTGCTTGTGTGTGTGTGTGTGTGTGTGTGTGTGTGTTCTAGCCATTGTTACCTATTGAAGCGTATACATCAACAGTGACTGAGATTTTTTCCAGGCTTGTAATTCAAAGAATGGAGTCAAAGTGTTTTGTAAGTTATATTTAAATAGAAACAAAGTGCCTTTGAAGTTGTTCCAGGTTTATATACTTCGTTTAACAATTAAATTCCCTTTTCTTATCATATTCCCTTATTATAATAAACATTTATTTAGCTAAATGTACTATTTTAGGAAATCTTTTAAAATTACTTCAGTGTAAATATTGGCTCATGACCTAACAAACAAAAATAAAACCATACACACACACACACACACACACACACACACACACACACACACACAAAACTGTACACATTTGGTTTGTCATATTAAGTTTATGCCAATGAATATTCTTTTGAAGCATCTTAGAACATCATTGGTAAAAAGAGATATTTCAAAGTCACCGTGCTAAGTATGGACTTCAGCACAAACGATCAATTCATAGTGAGAATCGCTGGTGTGTTTTATGCGTTGGTATCATGACTTTAAATCTTTAACTTCCCCAACTTTGTCACAGGCGGTCCTCTTGCTCAGTTTAAATCTTATCCCTTTGGCCTTTATCTGCCAGACTGAGTAAGCAGATCTGGGCTGAGAAGGCAAGAGTGTACATCATCTGGAACCACACAGTGAACAGAGAAAAATTGCAGGTACCCGAGGCACATGCACCAATAACTACCAAAGCTCATATCCTTCTAAAGACATTTCAGTACCAGAACCCTCAAAACCTGGAGCTGTCTCTTTTGATGTAGCTACTCTCTCTGTTCAATTCAGTTAATACATTTACTTACCCCTTTGAACTATACAGTCAAGAGCTATCAAACTAAAGCAATACTTCCTTTGAGCAAGTAATTCAAAGATAAAAAGACAATAATTCAAAACACAAGTGGATTCCTGCCTTCTAAATTTTGGAAAGTGTTAATATTTGTTGTCATTTACTCACTGAAGAGCAAAAGGCCCTTCGATACTCTAAGATTTACATAGAAAGACAATGCATACCTTTCTATGACTGGGAATTTGTTTTTAGTGCCTTAGGTGTAGGGGGTGTTGAGTTATATCATTTGCCCACTGAGAAGAACTCCAAATCTTATCATAATGCAAATCAAAAAACAGAAATGTACATATTTCCATGGAAACTGAAAGGGGACAAAGGATATAGAAAAATATATGGATTAAAATAATCTTATAGAGCAATAATAAAGTGCATGCTTGTGAGGATCCACATTTCCAAATGCATCAACATTCCTGAATTCTCCCATTTTAATCACTGTTTTGCATATGTGTACTCAACAGAAATACTTATTGTCACTTAATATTTTGTAAAATGGCTACATGTATGTATTTCAAAAAATTGTAAATAAATGAAAGACAATTCAGAGTAATGTATCTCAAAAAGCAGACTTTTTAATTTTAAAAGCAATCTTCTACAAAAGTATATTTGATATTTCTGCTACATTATTTACTACCTAATGATTTAAATGCTATAATTTGTTAAATGTATCTACTGCTTTTGAAATATAATATGCAAGAGGCTAATAAATGCCTCAATATAAAATAAGAATAATGGAAGACAATGGTCATGAGAATCATTTCGACCAGGAAGTCCCAAGTTGAGCGCAAAACACTTTACAGTAAGGGAGAATAACTAGCTTTGTTGTTTTTGAAAAACATGGAAACAATACACTAATTCTCTTCATCATGGGAAACACAGAAACACCTTTCTCCCTCTGCGACCTCTACAAAATTGAGTTACAAGAACTGCATTGGACAAATGTCACACAATATTCTTAAATGATTTGAGTTGGAAAATTACACAGACATGGCCAAAAATATTGACATGATTCTGTGTTTATTTTTGCTTTTTCGGATCCTTGACATTTCTAATATTGGGGCAGTGCAGGGAGGGCATCTTGGACATCCATCTGAGTTTATCTTTCTCTTTTTTCTTTCTTTTTGTCTTTTCTTTTTTTGTAGAGTGCAGTTTATGGATTACAAAACAAGCCAAAAGTCATGAGGCTGAGAACGGGACAGGTAGGGATATGAGATTGAGAGGGATGTGGGAGGCGGAAGCAATCATAATGTATTATAAACGCATATGAAATCAACAAAGAACAACATTAAACATTTAAAAATGTTTTTTACATAGATTTAAGCATAACCCTTGTGGGTGAGATTTAGGGAAAGGACAATACTCAGCTAAGACATGGTTTTGGACTTCTCAACAGAGAGATTAACTGCATCTATCTCTATTTGAATTTTTTATATCCTAAAACTGAACCCAGGAGGAGTTCCAGGAGGCTTCCTCTGCTTCTAAGCTAGTGATAAGGAAGTGAAAAGCTAAGTCATTCTGCTATTCATCTGTGGGGCACACAGTGGCTTCTGGACCCTGAGCCTTCACATAGGAAAGAGGATTCAGAAAGCACAATCTTCACAGTTAAAGCAAGCGGAGAGGGTAAAGTAAATCAGTCTGGGAATCAGGATGGCTTGGTCCTTAATGTTCTCCTACACAGAAGGCTGCATATTACTGTGAGAAAATATTAACTACTGTAGTACATAAAATCATCTGTAATGATTCCAAGTTTTAAAAATACTTAAATGATTATAAGCAATTCATCACAATCCCATAAATCTCTACCTTAAAAGTTTACTTCTGCCATTAGAGTAACACTGCAGTTGTACATACTTAATACCACAAATTGATGTTTGCTTTTTATTACCATTTTTTCTGTTTGTATGTATGTGCATGTGCATGCTCAGAGCTATGAGTTCAGGTGTGTAGGCGACAGCACACGTGTGGAAGTCAAAGGACAATTTCCAGTGTCATTCTTCATCACCCACGTTTTTGAGACAGGTCTATTTGCTGCTGTATGCACGAGGATAGCTGGCCTGGGTTTCAGACACTCTCCTTCCTTCACCTCCCACAGCTACACAGGATTACAGATGCATGCTTGCAACCCAGATTTACAGATTTAAAGTGAGGTTCTCATGCTTGTGCAGCAAGTACTTTACTCACCGAGCCATCTGTCCAACTCAAGGCTTGCTTGGAAATTAGAACTTTTATTTACTATATGAACATAACACATTTTACATGGAAACTAAGTACATTATACACACACTGCACTAATGCACCCGAAATTCCCTCCCCTTTCCTCATAGTTTACTCCAATGGGGGACTCAGAGGCAGAAGCAAACTGTGAAGATGGTTTAAGATGTAATGTCCCAATGAATTTCTTTACAAAGGAGAAGCAAGCACACTTCGAGAGAATGTATTTTCAACTGTGATAGTAATAAAGAGAATGATAACTATAAGAAGTACAAATTAAAATAAGCATTTTTACGTTATGTAAAGATTGGCAAAGTCTAAGAGCTGGCAATTATGTTTAAATTCCTAAACCATCAGTAGACTGACATACAATAGAGGCACAATCTCAAAGAAGTCCTGTTCTGATAGAAGGAAAGCACTACCCTTCTTGAAGAGAGAAATAAATAGTGTGTTCTCTTATGGTTCCAAGGCTTTGATTGCCTTTTCATTTTATCTTCTGCTTTCATAATGAAAACCATATGCAGCAATACACAGCTGAAGCACATTCCTCTAACCCTGCACAAATGTGCTCACTCAGCACTCTAACTCGGTGACTGGATAGTGTGTGTCTTTGATGATTTCTATGCCAATGCTGACCAGGTTAAACAAAATAACAATGTGTTTTTCTCTGGTATATGTCAAGTTGGTACTAGATTGCTAATAAAATTCAGTAGAAAACTAGCTCTTTAGAAAGAATTAAATTAAGAAATCCCCAATTGAAATATATTGTTAATAATTTAAATAATAATAATAATAATAATAAATAATAATAAATTTAAATAATTAAAAATATAATTTTCTAAGCTAAGGGTCACTCAGTTTTGCAGGTGAACGCTGACAGCCTGTACTAAATTACGATCTGAGCAATCTGCCCAATGGTGACAGTAAACTTGCTTAGCAAAAACCAGGAAGTGAGAAGAGGGCCTATTGTTGATGACATTTAATTATTTTCAGCTGTGAGGCAGATGGCATCTGAGCTGAGAGCTTTATTGAGTGGCAATGTCGAGGCTTCTGAAACACAACGTTGGTCTCTCTGGCATCTCTTGTTGTGGTCTATGGAAGAGCAATTCCTTCTGGAAGTTTATGGTCTGAGTGCAGCTACTAACAGAAAGCAGGAGGACCTTGCTCCAATGTCCTCCCATTTCTTCTACACTATGGAAAACATTCTGAACAAATGAAACTTAAAGAAAGCAATACTGATTTATCCTGACCCACTGGGTGCAATGTTTCAATGCTTCAGAAAAATACAGAACTGAACATATATAATATATGTTCATATAAGTTAAAAGTGAAACTTTTTAACATGAAGAATTACTTCAAATTCTAACACTACAATTAGCTTTTTATTCAGGATCACTATCGTTCCCTTAGTTCAAATATCAGCTAGAAAATTTCTGTAGGAAGGGTTAAGACTGGGGATATAGCTTAGTAGGTCAGGATCTTGTTTAGTGCATGTGAAGTCCTCTTTTCAATTGTATAAACCAGTCTGATGGTACATATCTGTAATTATAGAGCTCTGGAGATGAAAGCAGGAATCTCAATAGTTCAAAGTCATCTTTGGCTACACAGTGGGTTCCAGGCCATATTAGTATATATTGAAACCATATAAAAAATACAGCAACAAAACAATGACTTAAGTATCTATCTTAGGGTTTCTATTGCTATGAAGAGACACCATGACCATGGCAACCCTTACAAAGGAAAATATTTAGTTAAGGTGGCTCACTTACAGTACAGAGATTCAGTCCATTATCATCACGGTGTCGTGCTGGCAGACATTGTGCTGGAGAAGTAGCTGAGAGTCCTATCTTGCAGGCAACAGGAAGTGCTCACTGGGTGTTGCTTCAGGTTATATGAGACCTCAAAGCCTGCCTCCACAGTGACACACTTCCTTCAGCAAGACCATACCCCCTAATAGTGCCACTCCCTTTGGGGGCCATTTTCTTTCCAACCACCACAGTATCCTAACAATTTAGCTATGCTACATACACGATGTTTAAATGTTATTTATCAGAAACAATTAAGCAGTTGGAGGAAGGTTATATGGTGCAGGAGGAAATATGAGGACAGGGAAATTATAGACATGGGAACCAGAAGCAAAAGGAGACCTTCACTCCTGAAGTCTGGCTGAAGACACTCACCAGATAGGAATTAAGAATTCAAACACAATTAAATTTGCTCAATACCTTCCTCTCTTTCCAGCTACAAATCTGCCTTTCCTGGGACTCTTACCAGAAACTTCATATATAGTAAAGAACATACCTCTAACTCTTTGCTTAATGTACTTTCTCCTAGTTCTATAAGATCACAAACCCATCCAAGACACCTCTATAGCCACCCTATAATTTAATCATCATAAGGGGAGGAAAGGGTCCCTTAAGATCCCAGAGAACAATGAAATTCCAAAAGCTTCAACAATTCTACACACAGTCACCATTAGGACAGTGAGGCTAGACTCTCTGAAGTGCACATCCATGCTACCTTGAGCACCTTTTAATTTTATTTTTAGCAAATTCTAATTCTGCTTCTCACTAACTTGGTCTGAAATTCGTTTCCCTGGTGTGGTCAAGAATCTGGCTATGCAGGGCTCACAGGGGCTCACAGAAACTGATGTGACAAACATGGACCCTGAATGGGTCTGAGCTAGGTCCTCTGCATATACCTTATGGTTGTGCAGCTTGGTGTTGTTGTGGGACTCCCAACAATGGAAGTGGGGGTGTCTCTGACTCTTTTGCCTGTGCTTAGGGTGCGTTTCCTCCTACTGGCTTGTCACATGTAGCATTGATATGAGGGTTTGCACCCTGTCTTATTGTAACTTACTAGGCCATATTCAGTGGATATCCCTTGGAGGACTGCTCCTTTTTTTTTTTTTTTTTTTTTTAAGGAAAACAACGGAGGAGTTGATCTGAGGGAGAAGGAAAGGACTGGGAGGAGTGGAGTGAGGGGAAACTGATCGGGATATAATGATGAGAGAAGAATAAAAGTTAAAAAAAAATTCTGGCCTTACGCTAGCTGAGCTCCTTAGTAGATTAAGGGAATTTCTCAGGTCAACGTGGGGGACTGCACATAGCTATGTTCCTCATGCCAGCTTCTGCTATAGATGTAAGTATTTAGATAAATAAATAAAAATTAGACAAATGAATAGAGTCTGAGAAAGTCCCTAAATTCTCTTTAGAAGGCACCATGACTTGTTCTACAAATGCTAAATCATCTGCTATATCATGCATATTATTACTGTGTATAATCATCACCTCATATGCATTAATAAACAATCCATAAGTGTAGATGTAACCAACAGTCTTATTAAATAAGAAACACAGAAACAATGTAAAAGAGAAAGCCGAGAGGTCAGAGCTCAGAGCTAAAATCTCACCCTTCCGCCTGCGGTGTCCCAGCTTCCTGAAAGATTTATAAGTGATATAAGTGTCTGAGTGATTATAAGTGGATTGTGGGACTGCGGGGCTTGGGGAACCTGGAGAGAAGCCCTCCAGCAACAAATGGCGCCCAACGGCTCAAGTTTTCACCTTAAACCTGAGAATATTTAATAACCAATTCTAAACAGAGCCAAAACCAGGTTCCTGCTTCTTGTCTCATACCGGCAGCTAGACGCCGCAAAAGGCAGGTTTGAACACTGGCGGGTTCCTGGCGTGTGCGTTTGACCAGCAGTATGGCGGAAATGAGGTGCCTGCCAGCGGCACATTAAGCTGTGTGGTAGATTTAGTCTTTACTAGTATTTAAAAAAAAAAATTAAAAAAAAAAAGATTTCTGGGCTACACGCTGCTTTGATAAAAGCTTAGACCCACTATTTCTGAGAATTGATGGCTCCCAGAGCTGGCAGAAAACGTACCACCGCCATGTTGGGAAGCTGAAGTGGGCGGAGCCAGCAGCCACAGTGCTGTTTCAGGCTTAAAAGGCTACAGTTTAAAGCAGTAAGTTCGCAATAAGACTGTTTCAGATGAAATAGTTTATAATGCATGTAAAAATGTACATAGGCTTAAAAGAAAAATATATATACCATTATATAAACAAATAGTATCTAAAAATAAAGTGTTTAAAAAAAAGTGAAGGTAATAAGCCACGTAAAGATGGCTATCACACATAAAATCTGGATTATGTTGTCTTTGATATTTGTAACTAAAGAAAAACATTTAATTGTAAAAGCTGTTCACTTATGCCAAAATGTAAATTTTAAAGGTACCTTGACTTCAAAATTTAGATATAAGGATATGTTACTTTGGAAAAGAGGTTCTGCTTTTGTTTCTACAGAAAGCCAGATTAAAATACATCAGGTTTGACCAGCCAAGACCACCTGAAAGGTCTCCGATGACACCATGGCCCAGATGATCCAACATCCAGAATCATTTCAAGGCAACTGGCTCAGACGATACAGTCTCACGGACTACTCCATGATCTTAAAATTTTCGTTGTGTCCCCATAAGATACAGCGCCCCCCTCCAGCAGGAAGTAGTAAGAGAAGCTACGCCCAAATTCCCAAATATACCAAGCTGGCTTTGGAGATATATAAAAGTTAAAACCTTCCTTTTTAAAAAAAGAAAAGGGGAAGTGCTGTGGGATGGTCTGTATGTCAAATCTGTTGCTCTGATTGGTCAATAAATAAAACACTGATTGGCCAGTGGCCAGGAAGGAAGTAGGTGGGACAAGGAGAGAGGAGAATTCTGGGAAGCGGAAGGCTGAGGCAGAGAGACACAGCCAGCGCAGCCATGACCAGCAGCATGTAGAGACTCTGGTAAGCCACCAGCCACGTGGCAAGGTATAGATTTATGGAAATGGATTAATTTAAGCTATAAGAACAGTTAGCAAGAAGCCTGCCACGGCCATACACTTTGTATGCAATATAAGTCTCTGTGTTTACTTGGTTGGGTCTGAGTGGCTGTGGGACTGGCGGGTGACAAAGATTTGTCCTAACTGTGGGCAAGGCAGGAAAACTCTAGCTACACATAAGTGTGCAGAATTGGTCAGAATTATGTGACTTAGTGAAGAGCAAATGAAGAGCATCAGAAAAACACATACAAAAGGGTAAAGAAGGAGAAAGAGAAATAGACAAAAATAACTTTTAAAATATTTGAATGAATGCACAAAGTGAATAAAGTCTATAAAACCATTTGAGCTACTGCTAAACACTTCCTTTTTTAAAATTCAAGAAAAAATAATATTTCACTGAATTTTCCAATAATGTGGCAATAATTCATTTTGTCCCCAATCTCATACAGTCCTTCTGATGCATCGCTTCCAGGCATGACTCCAAGTCTCTGAACACTAGAGTAGCAATGGTAATTACTTTGCACTAGTAGAACATAGTCTCATTGGAAAAATCTGTAGCAGAAATACTGACTTTAATAATTTCCTAGGTTTATCATTGCATGACACACCCTATACTGCATGACCGCCCCACAAAGCACTGATGATTCACAAGGCTCATACATCTATATCTTGATGTTGTTGTATGCTGTTTCATACTGCTGTGACTAGAACTTTACCTACAACTTAATTGTCATTCATTCTATATAATTTCCTTAGTGAGCAACATAAACATGCATCACAGAGGCCTTCCTAAATGATGAATCATAGAAATTCCAAATGTGTACAAATAATACACATTTATGGAAGAAAGGGAAATGGTAAAAACAAAATTAATTAAAAGACATTTCTTATACCTAAGTTTACCTTATGACTTGAAATGGTAAGTGAAAGGATAGTTACCATAAGAGTAACTCAGTTTTGGCAAAATAAATATTCTGATTCTCTGTAGGACTGGAGGTGGAGAAGGGACAAACACTGGAAACAGGCAAGGCTTGGGGCTTAGCACAGCTGAGCTGTGGGCCTTTTCCATGTCAGAGACATTATCATCTGCTGTTCACAGGAATGTTCATATTTAACATAGTCATTACATCATGTCATGATACCTTCATTTTGTGAACACGCATCCATGAGAATTATCACTGTTTAAAGCTCTCATGTCAAGGAAAAGGTTCAGTTAAGACAGGCTCAGAGTTTTCCTGATGTGTTTGCTTCTCATAATGTGCTTTCCAAGGGAAGATCATTTTTTATTTAAACACTGCCTACCTTTCTAAGTCTTGTGGAAGAACATATTTGGGGGATAATGAAGTAGAAGTAAAAGTCAGATTACCAAGAAGAAATATTTTGGTTCTAAATGACTATAATATAGGAATGGACTAAATGACTAATGGTTCTAAATGACTATAATATAGGAATACTTTATTGCAAAAGTATTTTTTTATCAAAGTTAGTAATTACTGGAAAACAGGACATGTAATTATTTGTGTTTTAGAATAGATAAGAAAGCAAGTCTCTTGGAATCAAATCAAGTCCAGTAAAACATGTGCTCTGCACCTGTGTCTTTCTTGACAGCTTTCCATGTTTTTATTTGAATCAACTCTGTCTCGGTCTCTGTCTGTCTGTGTGTCTATTCTCAATCTCTCTCTCTCTCTCTCTCTCTCTCTCTCTCTCTCTCTCTCTCTCTCTTTCTCTCTCTCTCTCTCTCTGTGTGTGTATTCTGTGTGTGTGTATGTCTCAGTGTATGTGTGTGTGTGTGTGTGTGTGTGTGTGTGTGTGTGTGTGTCTATCTAAATGTTCTATTTCATATCATCAACAAAGCAGGTTTGTCAGGATGAGGAAGAAATGGATTCAAGCAAAAACCATCACATCTGGGATGGTTAAACTAGGAATAACAGAGAGTTGACGTTCTAGCTCCACTTACGGTGGCATGCTTCAACTAGGGAGTTATTTTCATTACAAATCTGACAAATTATAAGAATGCCAACATAAAAAATTAGGTGACAATTTTTAGTATCTGTTTAGAAATTATTTCATATTCTAACATTGCTGTCATTCAAAATCCATTCATTATTACACTAGACTCTTATAAAGAGCTTTGTTAAGACCAAATCTTTGTTAAATAGGACAGTTTGGGACATTCTTAGCACAATCTATGGATATGCTAGCAGAGAGCATGGAGAACCTTTGATGCACTGGAACACGAAATGCTGGAATTCCAGTTCCAAAACCACCTGCTTGTGATTGACAGCACTGGCGCAGGCATATTTTAGCTGACCAGAACAGTGATGTGCTGGTGGTGGAATACACCTGGCTTGTACACAAATTACTATGATACAGTGTGGTCATAGGTAAGTGCCATGTGAGAGAAAGGTGGGTCCAGAAGTCAGTAATCACACTTGGCTGGCTCACACGGGAGCTAGCTTTTATCTTCAAATTTGGAGTAGGAAAAACACTTTGGCCATGCATTGTCAATACAATATATGTTGTTACGGTAGCATGACAGAGTATATTATCTTTTTAATCTTCAAACTGACAGATAAAATTGTATGTAACTATCATTCAGAATATTTTGTTTTAAAATATGTACACTGTGGAATGACTAGTTTTTTTTCTTGTTTTTGTTTTGTTTGCTTTTCATGAGACTTCACAGAGACTCTCAGCACTTTTTGAGAAAATAAAGTAGTGTTAACTTTAGTCACTGTGCTCCATAGTAAAGCTTTGAGCTTCTGGCCCCATCTAACTGACATTTGTATCATCAAAGAACTATTTCAATATGGAAAGCCTGCAAGGGAGGAAGGTCAGCTTCAGGGACACCCCCACAGGGACATGGGGACACACCATGACCTGGATGGAGACAATGAAAACTAACAAACAGAACAAAGAAATAGAGCACCAGAAATTGGCCTTGTGAGGAAGGCAGAAAGCCACTGGATTTTAAGACACCAATGCATAAGTAAGCATCTTTTTAGACTGAAGACAAACAATAAACAAAAATAAAACAAACAAAAACATTTGTATCACACACTTTCCCTTCCAGGGGAGTGCAGGTTTCTCTCCAGGATACATGTTTTTAATTCCACTTTCAACTATAACTAGAATTCTTAACTGGGGTTTGGAATTTCTTTTAGCTTGAGCTATTTTATTAGATCATTTTTTTAGCAAAGGGGGCTGTTTTGCACTATTATGCTGCTTTTTTCCCCTTGGAACAGCTTGTTAAGCAGCCCCAGTTGACTGTGAACTCTCCATCCTCCTACACAGTCTCATAAAACTGGGATCACACAAATGCGCCACCTTGCTTGGCAGCAAAAGGAATTTTTAATACAACTATGTATAAGCTTGTAACATAAACTTCTAATAATACAAATTGATAAAATACGACTCTTACGGAATATTCTACTCTAACATTGGATTGCCTTTACCCGTATGGTCTAGAGTCATCTTTCTTATGGTGAGACAGTCATCACTGTATTCAAGGTTAACTGAAAAGCCTCCTGGTTCCCATTCAATGCTTACAGAATAATGGATGTTGGCTTGGATCAGACATTCAGAGGCATTCAAGAATCAAGAAGCAAAACAAACATGTGAATCATGCAGCCCAATGAAAAAAGGACTGCTAGTAGGAAACTAGAAGTCACATCCCATTTCAAGCCATGTGGATAACAAGTGCACAGCAAGAAAATGCCCGCCTTGGAAGCCCTTTCACTGTCTCTTGGGATCCTTGCTCTTTCTTATGTCCTTGGTATATAGTCCCACAAAGACTATTAGATAAACCCAACGGGGAGTGAAAACATGAATAAACTATGAATAATTAAGATATTTTTATTCAAGCTTTTTTTTTAAGTGGGGAATCCAGACTTCTAGTTCCCTAAAACTATTTGCCTTTGTCTAAATGATTTCCTAAATAACTCAAGAGAGACAGGCTGCATTGATACGATAAAAGAAATATGAGAAAGAAGAAAGACAATCTAATCTTTCAAATAAAAACTGCAGTTTATACAAAAGTTATGAATTATATAATACCACATTTAATTACCAAAGCAGATTAGCCATTTCATACTATGAGAACAATTAATGGTTATGAGCTTTTGCTAAAAGCCAAACATCATTCCGTATACTTGATAAATATCTCCAATAATTCCCACAACAGTGCTATTTGAGTATGTCTTTTAATTGCCTAATTATATCGGCAAAAAATAGAGGTTGAGAAACTAATTTAGAGTAAGGGATCCAGATTCAAGCTCACTGACTGCTGCTTTAGGTTTCCAAAAAGCATTTATCAATGAGCCAAAAATGAAACACAAAACACATGGTAATTCAGATACTTTCACTTAAAAAAAAAAAGGTATTAGAATATATTTATTGGTTATGCATGATGATTAGCAGTAAAGTGTTCTCCTTGCAAGAAGGAAGATTTGGTTGGGCTTGATCCCCAAAACTCACATAAAAGCTGGACACACTTGTACTCTAGGTGCTAGGGAGTCAGAGACAACTGGATCCCTGGACCCTGCTGGCCAGCCTGCTTAGCCTGCTTGATGAACTTCAGAACAATGAAATACACTATCTCAAAATAGGATGAGGAGTGTTCCTGTGGAAGAACACAGGAGACTGTTCCCTTCATAGGCACAGGTGCCAGAGCATACACACACTCACATGCACGTGTGCACACACACGTGTGCACACAGAGACAGACAGAAAGACAGGAAGACAGAGAGACAGGGAGACACACAGAGAGATTATTTAGAAAAATCTGGTCATCCAACATCATAATTTTGTTCATTGCCTCATATCTCATTCCCCTCACATCCCATTTTTTAAAATGCTCAATATGTGACATGAAAGTTAAGGACCTTACATATGGCTCTGGGACTCAAGTAGCCTAATAGTATTTGCCTGGCATAATTAAAATAAGATGCAAAGATAAAAATAACAATGAAAATCAGTCACACTTCTTTATGGATAATTTATCATGTTTATGTACTAAACTGTTTTATTCAAAAATTCCAAATGGAAGAAAATTAATTGTGACCTTTAGATATAAATCTAAAATGCCACCAACTATTGTTTTAATTCTGAGTCCATTATTTTTCTCTCAGCACAATGAATTTAGCCTCTGTAATTATTGTTGGAAGAAAAATTATACTGGCATTTTAAAAAATGAAAGAACATTCCTATTAGCTGACACTTGATATTTTTCACTCAGATTTTTTAAAGGCTATTTTTTGTGTTTTTGAAAATCAATGGTCTTAAACTGTCAACACATCATTATAAAGTCTAATTCAAACTGTCTGTTTGCTGAGTAAACAGAGGCCATTTTAGATCTTTTGTCTTGTTAAGCTTACAAAGGTCCATTGGTCTTGGTTTTACAGTCCCAAGAAAATGAAGTCTAGCATATGCAAGAAATGGAAGGTTTCTGAGACAAGCAGAGCCCATAGGAGACTCGGTGTCCAACACATTAAACCAGGGCTTGACTTAAGGTGGCTTACGGGCTTCAGCCTATTCTATTAATGTCCCTTCCTTTTCTCAAACTTAGTTTTATAAAAACCATAGCCCTTAAGTTTTCTCTTTCAAATATCTTCCTAGAAGATTTACCGTATATATAGTCTGAAAGTAAGCACCCCTACAGATGTTACTCTAGACACCATGTATTACTATGGCCCAAGTCTGAGCAGCAGTCTGCTCACGGGAGTCTACTCTCCCAGAACAGCGGACCAATGAGAGCATCACTCGCTCGAATTGGATACAAACCAACATGGATTAAATCCTAGATTTAAAAATGAAAAGTTTGAGTTAGTTTAAATATTAACCCTCCTCAGTTATCTGCTCACACCTTTAACAGTTAAAAATAATCATTTAGTTTTTAATTATCATTCAATGAAAGAGCATGTTAATGGGCTTACAAAAGTCTTGACACTACCACTGTGCTGGTTAGTTTTTGTCAACCTGACACAAATTAGAGACAGCTGGAAAGATAGAACCTCAACTGAGAAACTGACTCCATCAGATTGGCCTGTGAGCACGTCTTTGGGGACAGTTTCTTAACTGATAATTACCATGGGAAGATCCAGCCTACTATGGGCAGAACCACACCTAGGCAGGTAGGTATGAGCTGTGTCTGAGCAGCGAAGACCAGAGCAAGCCAGTCAGCAGCATTCCTCCACACTCTCTGCTTCAGTTCTGCCTCCAGAACTTTGCTTTGCTTCCTTCAGTGACTGCGTGTGCTCAGGAAGATGGGAAATCCAAATAAACCTTTTCCTCTCTGTACATTGCTTTTGGTCAGTGTTTATCACAGCAACAGAGGAGCAAATTAATACAACTGTTTGTGCTTACTTTAAGGCTTGGATAAAAAACAACTTGTAATATCTTGCACAGAAATGGATCATTGGGGAATCAAAATATGGTCAAATATGTTGTAAACTTTAAAGCACTGTGTATTGAGGAATGACCACCCTGAGTCATCAATCACACATTATCTCAAAAAAAAAAAAAAAAAAAAAAAAAAAAAAAAAAAAACTATGGTAATGACAACTAAAATATATTCATTAACAAACTTTTTTGAATTTCTTTACTTGGATTGGGCCAATGCTCTCTGCTTCTCCCAGAAAAGCTCAGGATGCTGTTCCAGAGACTTATGTGGGGGCAAAAGACCCCATGGCAAGGGAACCTCCTTGTACTTTCTTTTTTGCCTCCTGCCTTTTCTAGAACAGTGTGAACACAACATAATGGCCCAAATCCTCTGATGAGAGGAGGAGTTACAAAGTCTAATTCCACCATCTTGACCTCAACAGAAATAAAGATCCCCAGGAGTATGGAGATCATAATGCTTTTCCCACCAAAAGGCACCATATAATAAATGCTGAAGAGGTACATGGTTTTTTACAGGTCCATGATCAAGTTCTCAAAAACTTTTGTATGTGGAGGTTTTAATCATATCTTATTTCTTACAAATACAAACTGGTCATGTAACAGCATGGTTAATAAAATATAACTCTAGCTATGACATTCATAATATAAGTGGTAAACTGAAAGCAAAAATTTTAAAGTTGATATATTACAACACTGAAATAAATCTTTATATGGATATAATCCTTTCTACAGTACAGCCATGCCTTGTATATTCCTGAGGACGAAAAGGATGGATCACAGAGCAAATTTTAACCCAGTCTACATCCTTAGACAACCTGGATTTTATTAGGTGTGTGTCAGGGGTGAATGTGGGATGTGTAAGCAGCACAATGTGTCTGAAGTTTTGGGGTGTACTTAGTTTTCAGCTTTTCTGGTTTGAAGAAAGACCAAGGTTAAATTATTTATTCCAGAATGAGATGTTTTTTCTTTCCTTATAGTTTAGTTGTGCATTTAGCATTGCTTGGATATCTACCTGAATATCTACCAGCCCCCCCCCCCTTTTTATGTAATGGCAGGATGAAGTCAGGCCATGTTAGATTTATATGATATTTACCCAACCTCAAGCAAAGAGTCTATGACTAATTTACTCATTAAATATAAGACAACTAAATAAAAATCATTTGAGGAAACTAAATAAGGTCTGTGGATGTAGCCCAGTGGCAGAATGGTTACCTAAAATGCACAAAGCCCCAGCACTGGAAAAGAAAAGCCAGGAGGGAAAATTTGGAAGAGTCATAGCTTCAGAATAATTCATTTTCAGTCCTTAAAAGCAGGCATGCATAAGTGGTGTCACATCTTCATTATATAATTAATTATTTAATTCTATTATATTATGCATTTCAGGGAATTAAAAAACAAAACTTGAAAATAAAGAGATATGATTCAAAATAAAATTTTATTGTGTGCATACTGATGAACAGTAAACAGCAAAAGAGATAAATAAATAGAATGAAATGAGAGAAGCTTACTCCAGCTGAACAGAAAGGATGCTTTGAAGAGATGCTTTCTTCCTGTCTCCCTGTCTATCCGTTCCTTCCTCAGCATATATTCTTTGAGCATCTTCTCTATCTCCAGGCACAGATCTGGGCAGGAGAGGAGTACTAAAAAAGACAAACTCCCTGCCCTTGTGAGATGGATTTTGTTGTAGACATGGAGGCTGTGAAAATAAAGCTAAAGGAGTAGGCAGTGACAGGTGCTGTAAAACAGAAAGCAGAAAAACAGGCTGGGAAGTGATACAGTGGCTCCTCATTTTAGAGCCGAGGTGATGGATGGTGGATAAGGAGACACAGGGCGATTTGGGGGGTAGATCTGAGCAAAAAAAAGCAGAAAGTCAGGAGATGACTGACAAGATGAAAGACTGTTGCTCTTGATTAGGGGGAAACATTTCATTTAAAGGTAATCTTACAGCGGTCTCCACCCCGCATTTGCTCTTTCCTTCAGTCTGGACTGGGCTTCACGTCAAGCACCAAAGGTGCCGTTCAACAGCATGGCTCAAACTCTTCTTCCCTTTTCTCCAACTACAAAAAACCAGACAGGTGTATCTCAAGTGTACATTCTGCTTACATGCCATGTTTTAATCCCTCCCTGACCTGCATATTTGTTTTTATTTTATAAATGGAGAACAGGACAATCATTGTAATGTTTAAAATGACTCATCTGTGCAAAAGCTAGAAGTATGATATGAGTGCTTATATTTAAGTTAGTACAACGCATGTTTGTCAGCAACTGGTCCATATTTGGCTTAACAAGAGACGATTTAGAGGTGGCTTTAAACAGCCTATATTACTTGATATTTCAATTATGGGGAATTTAGTTGATGGTTTCAAACTTTAGGTGATTTTTTTCCCCATTCTTTAATTGATTGTATAAACTGTTAGCATGCAAATGTTTAACTTCCAGAGGCAATTTGCAATCCTTTACTTTAAAATCATTTTATTGAGTTAATAAAATATGTCCATATAAATTGGATTAGTTGTGATGGCTATATAGTCATGCTAAAGAGATTATTGCATTCCTAATCTTAGCTGAACTGACCTATAATGCTGAGCAAGTGTCCAACCCCATCCATTCATGTCCCTATTTCTGCTCCAAGATAAAAGAAGTTATGAATCATGCCTATTTGGTACAGTCAATGGTACAAATATGTGTTGATGAAAAAGGAATTGTTTACAGAAAGAAAAAGATGGTGCCTAGAAAATCTAGGTGAACAGACAACCTTCTGTTACCCTTAAGACAGCTGGAGTAAGTAATGTCTCTGGTTTTGAAGTAGTGAATGCTACAAACAAATGATCAGTGATTCATTTTAAAGTTTGGGCATCACAGGCAGCCAGCACCCTCACCAGGACACATCGAAATGTGCTGAGACAGAGCTGTAGACAGAAAGGCTTGCCAACATGGTGAAACAGATCGGTGTGTACAGTGTGGCTAAATGAAAGAGACCGGCTGCAGCTCTGCCCCTTCTGAGGATGGAAATGCCCTGCTTGACTACTGGAGATGGTGATGAGATGGAGGTCCATATCTGGTTGAGTCATGGTTCTCAACATTCTTAATGCTGTGACACTTTAATACACTTTCTCATGTTGTGGTAACCCCCGACCATAAAATCATTTCGGTTGTTACTTCATAACTGTAATTTTATTACTGTTTTACTGTTATGAATCATAATGTAAATATCTGTGTTTTCTGATGGTCTTAGGAGATCCCTGTGAAAGCATCATTTGCTCCTAGAGAGGTCGTGACCCACAGGTTGAGAACTGGTGCTGTAGAGGATTCATATGGGTTCCTAAGAATAAGGGTATGTCTAAAGAACATAAAACTTGAAGAAATTTGCTCTTTTATATCAAAACTACTCTTATAACTGTTGTTTTGAGTCTGGATCTCTGATGGTTTTTAAGTCCAAGCACATTGGACAATGCAGCTGTTTTCCACTGCTTCTTTTTTACACTGACATTTCATCAGTCCAATCATTGCAGCTAATTAGGCTAAAGATGCCCAAGAATAAGGTTTAAAACAAAAAGGTTCATAAGACTCTTGGCCCGGTATGAAAGAAAATAGTTAGGAAGGCTAGTTTAAATGCACATTTACCATTTCAATCCTTTACTAATGGAGGAAAATATAACAATGAACATCTTCCAAACAGCTGGATAGCTTACATCTGGACAAAACACATCTGTACCAATGTGCCTGGCTGTGCAACATCAGATACCACATACCAACACCTGACCTGCTGTGATCTCAGAACTAAGAAGCATTATTTTTAATAATGAAAATATTTATTTATTTTTTTGTGTGTATATTTGTGCCTACATGTATATATGTGCACCACACGTGTGCAGGAATACATGGAAAACGTAAGAGGGAGTTAAAGCCTTAGTACTAGAGTTACAGGCAATTGTGAGAAGCTATGTGGGTGCCGGGAACTGAACCTAGGTCCTCTATAAGGGTAGTAAGTCTCTTCACCTCTGTGCCATCTATCCAGCCCCCAGAATTGTACAAACTATTTAGTCTTTTATACAACTTTCAAGGCAGAGCACTTTGTCCAACCAATAATGAAGAAGTAATAAACATGGGAAACGTGGTTTTCCCTCTTCCAAATAGAACAAACAGATAAATCTAGTACATAGAAAACTCTGACTTCTGCTTGGTACGTACAACTGCTGACAGATTCCATGGGCTTTGTAGTATGAAATGCTACACACCATTTTTAAAGGGAATCGATACATATAGTTCTTAATACTCTTCGTTCTTGGGAAACAGACATAACCTGGAAAGTGTAAGTGCTACATTTCTAGTGATGGTTTTGGGTCATTTCCTCATAGCACTCATCCTATTGGTTAGCAGGTATGAAACGAATCACACAAAATATAATTGAACAGTTGGCACACAGTAAAACAAGGCTGTTTTAGATAGTTAGTCTACCAGGAAAGGGGTGATAATGTTGATTTAAAAAATATAAATCCTAGCAGACAATCCTGTGGTATGAGCAAGTAAAGTGGCAGGTTACTTCAAACAAACAAATTGTATAGTTTTTAACCTAAGAAGCAAAGATACACAAATTCAGTAAAATTTTTACAGTTAATCTTAAAAAAAAAAAGGACAAAAAAAAAAAAAAAGCCTCACTCTCTGTGACATAGTTTACAAAGATATTTCCTCCAAGGAGATGGAATGTAAAAGATATCTGCTCAAGTGACATATGCATGTTATATAAATTATATTCAGCCTATAATTTAACTTATCTATTCCTGCCTTAAAACACATATATCATAAAACACAAGTAAAGCATAAAGGTATGAGAGAAATAAATCTTCAATAAAAATTGAAGTATTTCTTTTTCCGATGAATTTACTATAAGGATGTCTATGTCCTACTTGGGAAACACTGATCAAGGAAAGCAGATACTAAAATGTGTGAATTACTACGGGAGACGTGTGAACACACATCTGTTATACGAATCAGAGGGGCGTATAATCAGCACAAAGCATGAGAGAAAGGGACCTACAGTGTGCTTCAAGTGGAGGCAACAACTGTTATGCTGCAGGGCCCTTTGATGATGGTGGCTAATTCTATTATAAGAAAATGTAATAATGGGATTTTAGGAGGATCTGATAAGGTAGTATAATTATTAGTTAATCTTTTTGAAAAATACAATCAAGATGACAGCACAAAAACTGAGAAATGGAATCAACAACAAAAGTGGATGACAGGATGTGATAGGTTCCTAAGATCCTTATCCACTGACGTGTACTCCTTACATAGTCCTACCCTGATTTTGGACAGGACCTCAAAGAAAGGGGGTAGTAACTTTCAGACCGATTGCCGTACTGGACAAGAGGGATGACTCTGCAAGTACAGTTAAAGTCTCTAAACCATCAACATTTCACATCTAGACATGGCAGAGTTGGGTGAGGTCTCTTAAAATAAATACTTATCTCTTTCTAAGGAGTGACTCCTGTGGGTATGAAGAAGGGAATGCAGTAATATGAGCTTCCTGTGAGGAGAGTCCTTCAGAACAGACTCAAGAACAAGCTTTGTCTCTGCTGAGTCTGAAGGAGCGATAGTGTCTGTCAGGCACACAGTGATGAGAAAATAAACTCAGCAATCTGAGAGATCTAGGCAGGTTCTTCCTGGGCAGAGCCCACAAATCACAGCCCAGCCCAGACAACATCAAATCAGCCTTGACTGTTATACAGAGACTCGGGGAAGGCTATGAAACTTCTCACACAGTTGAAATTGTAGATAATGAATGGTTGTGGGCACAAGCAAGGTACATAGAATTTATTTTAGGAAATGAACACAAAAGCTGTCTTTGTGGAACTGAGGACAACCCATTAGACTGTTTTCAAGAATGCTGAATAAATTAAACAAAATTAAAAGATCATTTAATACACCAATATATCCAATAGTTACTCTGTGAGAGTAATAGCACCTGAGAAAACATTTTTCTATGCTATCTCTCTGGAGAAAACAAAGGGTTCGTGTTAACATTTAAAAATATCAAAAAAGCCCCTGCCCTATAAATTTTCAAAAGTGACCTTCAGAAACAGTCTCACAGTAAAGATAAATTCTGAAAATAAAAATAATTGAAAAATAAACCTGGATAATAGCCACTATCTAAATTAAACATTTAGCAAAAATGTTAAGGGAAAAATCAAAGCCAAGACAAGTAAGGTTAAATTTCTAGCTAAATTATTTAGATTAAGTTAAATAGAGTTCAGAAAATGAAATATATTTAAAAATAAATAAATCTCAGGAAATTTCAAAATATAAGTGGTATAGTTTGTGAATTTTAGAAATAAATAATTTTAGAAAGACAACTATAATAAGAACAAAAGTAGATACTGATACAAAGAACTAAAGGATACTTTTTAGTATTTTTCAGTTAAAATAAATGAAGTTATGCTGTGGATTATAAAAAAATCACAAATGCACTAGACAGGAAAATGATCTAATGTATAATGATATTCAAAGAAGGCCCAAAACAATGGGTAGAAACTATAATTACTTTTTTAAAACTTCATTAAAATGGAAAGAGATTCAGAACTGTATCTGTATGCATAAGCCAATTTATATTTATACAAAGTCACCAGAATGACCAACACAAAACATATTCCAGTCACAGCCTAGTAAAATTAAACTGGAAAAAAAAATTAGAAGTCGTGAGAAAAGCTTAGTGGCACTGTGCGGGGTGAGCTCAGAGATAATGAACGTTCCGACAATGCACAGAGACGACTGAAGAAATGGAACCCAAATGAACGTTCTGATAATGCACAGAGACGACTGAAGAAATGGAACCCAAGGCTGTGGTTTTCAAGCAGGCAAACAACTTGGAACTATTAGACAGACCAACTGTTACAGAATACATAGCCGAGAAACATGATGAACTCCTCCACCATCACTGAATTCCAGACTGGGGAACTGCACAAATAACCAGGGTTCCTCAAAATATGTTTGTTACATGAAGAAATAAAAAAAAAAGCTGAAAGAAAAAATTCCTGACTGGAGAGACATTACAAATTTCAGACATGTTAAAGAATATGGATTAGTACTTAAAACAAGCAAAATAAAAAAATATGCTTATAAAACAACTGGGAATTTGAGAGCAAGCTGATAATACTATCTAAGAATTACGACAATACAGTATTTATATGTATAACTGCTTTGTATTTTTAAAAACTTATAGTGAAGAGGGGATAAGAAATGGGCACGTGAACTATAGCTCCACACTGGTGGAAGAACGGGGAAGGGGGTTATTTCCACTACGTGCACGTTTGCACTTACTAGAAATGTCGTGTAATAAACTTCAGCAATGTTACCAGAAAAGTGTAGGTGCTCTTGGGTGAGGTGACCTACAGAGAGACGCCTTTCCTTAAGGACAAAGAGCCGGTTCTTTGGAGTGTTGTACAGCTGAGACCTAAGTGGGAGCTAGGGAGGTCTTTGATGAATCCAGATTACAATGATCCTGAGGAAACGGAATGGATGATACCCTTGCAAGGAGTGGCAAATTCAGAAAACAAGGACGGTGGCCTCCAGTGTTCTCTGTTGGGGTTTTTACTAAGGTGGGCATTAAAACTGTGTCCTGTCCAGAGTGACGTGAGCCGTGGGCATGAAAACTGCAGTCCACCTCCTAGGACAGCTGAATAAATGGATTCTCTTACTGCTCATTTGCACTTTTTATGTCAGGACTGGTATTAGAGAGAGTGGATAGCTAACTGAATTTATGACCAGATTCATCTTTACATTGTGGTAGCTTTGGGCCAGAAAGGAATGTTAATTGCATTTACTCTCACCAGCTTGCCCTTTAGCCTTGTGGACAGTTTCCATTCCCATCCCTGGTTCACCTTTAACCTAATGGTTCAGCCTCAAGCTGCTACCCTGGCTGAATTTTCATTTGAGGCATTTTTCTTTTTTAATTTTTTTATACAATATATTTTGATCATGTTTACCTCTGCCCCAGCTCCTGACAGATCTGCCCTACCTCCCTACCTACCCAATTTAACTAAGCCATGATAAGCACTCTGAGCACCAATGCTGGCTTTGCAAGCTTTGATCTGATATTGAGAATCCAGCTCATCTCACAATTCCCTAACCCATTCTCTATGCCAGCAGAAACAATTCACAACTCTTATCATAACCCCAATTCCACTCACTAGTAACTTTAATATTTGTATATAATAAAATTTATGAACATGTGGAAAAGGTTTAAAAACCTGGAATTTACAAGTATATTCAATTTGTTACTATATCCACAGTTTTTAATGTCACCATTTAAATTATATTCTTACATCATTCATCTTGCATTTGCCATTTTAGCATAGTTGAAAGGTTTATATCACAAACCCAAGGAGTAAGGACTAGGAGCCCATCTGAGATTATACCAATAATAAATGGAATACATGAGTCATCCTGAAATGAAGCAAAAACACATTTGCTTTATTTTAAAACAAGTTCCAGAAGATGTGTGTGTGTGTGTGTGTGTGTGTGTGTGTGTGTGTGTGTGTGTGTGTGTAGGAATGCATATATGTATGTGAATGTTAAAACAGCACTCTAGAAGCTTAGCAACGGCTAAAATATTAAATTTTTACATTTTTTAACTGTGCATCAGCATGCTCATGCCACTGCACAGTCAATGAGGGTCACAGGATAACTTACAGGATTCAGTTGTCTCCTTGCACTTGTGGGTTTCAGAAACCAAACTCCAGTCTTGGCAGCAAGTGCCATTACCTACAAAGACATCTTGCTAGTCCAAAGTAAACTTTTAAAGTATTGTTTTCAACTCAACTTTCTCCATTTAAAAAATGCTAATCATAGACATCTGGTAACTCATTTGAAAATGATTTGAACAATTTAAAGTTTTCAAAATAAACATTCTACCTGACTTTAAATTCACCAAAGTGATAGGAAGCTATAACATAATAGTTGACATGGATTTGGAGTTTATCTCATATTTTAAAATAATTTCTCCTTAGAATTTCTTTCCTAATTATTTTTTCTGAGATTGTAATTACATCATTTCTCCCTTCTGTTTTCTCTCTTCAAACCCCATCACTACTATTATGTAAATTCACACCTCTCACACTACTCAGTCTGTATTATGTTACCTGTATGTGTGTTTCCAAGGATGACAATGTGATATTGGAGAGTTATCTGGTGTGTTCTTCCCTGGGAAAGATTATTTCTCTCATTTCTAGCATTCCTTAGATTCATGTAGTTCTTTGTTCTTAAAACGTAAGCTATAAAAGATATTCTTAAAATACAACTGAGTTGTAATCGTGTAATCTCTTGAAGAGGCTGTTTTGTTTCAAGACACTGAAGGAGGTCCTGTGAGAAGTGCCCTTTGTAGCAGGAACAGCAGGAGTGTAGGTCCTTCATGAGCATCATCCGTGTGGTCTGCAGAGCACTGGTGTATCTGGATTTAATCGGGAGGACATTGGTCCAAACATACATCCAACTGTCTGCTTTTTTTAAGCTGTTTTAGTCATTGTTAAAGATGTTTATTTTTAATTTGTAAACTAGAATCAATATTACTATTTAGTGGGTTCTTTAGAACAATATGCTACTACTGAAAAGCGGGGTAGAAATATCCTGTAACATTTTCTGCACGGTTTACTTACATTCAACTAGCTAAACCTGATACTTTTCATCCTAGGAACAGTGAATGTGTAGGAAACAGAAATGGAAAAGAAGCTAAACTTAGTTGAGACTCTGAGTATGCACAGCTAGAGAATCAATAATTCATCTCCTAGGCAGCATTTTCCAGAATGGAAGCCAAAGACATGTAAGCCCAGGGTCCTGGAGCTATACAGCGGACACATCTCTACTTAGCTCCTTCACAGAAGTCCCCCTGTCTCTCATGTCTGGTCACAGGGACACAGGTATTAGCTCAGCAAAGGTGCTTTCAGAAAAACAGCAAAGTTTCTCCTTATCATGAACAGGGATTTATAGAAAAATTAAAATTCCTACTTGAAATTGAGTACTAATTAATAACATTTTATAACATATTGGGCCATGGGAAGTCTCAACTGGTGAGGGTGCTTGCCATGGAAGCCTGCAGCCTGAGTTTGATTCCTGGAACCCAGGTAAAGGTGAAAGGAGAGAGTCAACTCCACAAAGTTGTCCTCTGACCTCCACACATGTGTGATGGTATGTACACCCACACACAGCATGCCTACACACCACAACAATAACGAATAAAAACTAAAATAATAAAATAAACCTTAGTGTTTATTATTTATTTCAAATAGAGGTGTACATACTTCAGTTACGTGGAAGAATACATTGGAGTTTCCTGGTTTAAAATGGAAGTACATCTCAAATAAGTTTCTATTATTAAATTTCTAGTTTCTCAGAGAGTAAGTCAAATATCAAGTTGAGTAGGGCTATTTAAGTATAATCAGAGAATGTGGATAAGCTTTACAATTTAGTTCCAGATAAGGTTAAATTTAACTATGAATATAGAAACATATAATGCATGTATATGAGATATGTGTACGTGCACACAGACACATGTGCATACCCACCTATCTGTAAAAGTAAAATAACAACAACAACAACAAAATGTAAAGTTTCTACTTTGTGACAGTTACCCGAGAGAAATGACTTAAGAGAACAAGATTCCTCAGGGTTGAGTTTTTACAGATTTTGAAAACTTTCTTGAAAAAATATTTCCAGGTCTTCAAAACTTCTTCAAAATTAGAACATGTATTTATATTTTCAAAGATTCAATCTTCACTATTTTGACATGACATTTACTCCAGACAGTAAAGTCTCCCAGGCTATAAAACAAATGTTCAAAGAATGTTTACCTAACTACAACCGATAAGAGCAATAAATGTCTTGTGTGCTTTGTTTTTACCTCTCAATTGAATACCATTCATACATCCAAGGGCTCACTTGTACCTTGTATTCAGGAAAGGCAAAGCTGCCTGTGAGAAATCTCATTCTCCTTCCGCAGGATGGACACAAAGCCCATAAACTGATAGAGGTGGATTAAAGCTGTGGCTGATACTAGATTCTGATTCTTAGTTTTCTTCCTTCAAAGCATAAAAATGGTAAGACGCAGAAGGGCATATCAATCGCATCCTAACACTAAGCCTCCACACCAGCCTTATGTGGTATGCTATCAGGCAAGTAACACGGGCTGTTGTTATCAATGCTACTTATTCCTTTCATCTTAAGCAACCTTTGATTAGAACTTCACTTTCTTAAAAACAGCTCACTTGATATACAATTAAATATCATAGACTTCACTATTTAAAATGTGATTTCAATTATTTTTACAACACCTACAAAGTATATAGCTCTCACATAACCTAATTATAACATATCTTCATTACTCCCTCAGGGCTACTTCATATGCACCCAAAGAGTGGAAACTGCACAAAAAGGATTTTTTCTCAAAGAGTGAAGATGGGGTTTTAAAATAACTCTTTTAAATTTTTATTTTAGGTGTGTGAGTGTTTTGCTTGCAGGTACGTATTTATACCACATGCATGCCTGGTCTCAAGAAGAAGGACAGAAGAGGGTGTTGTATCCCCTAGAACTGGTGTGTGGCTGTGAGCCACCTTTGGGTGTTGGGAACTGAACCGAAATACTCTGCAAGAACATCTAGTTCTCTTGACCACTGAACCATCTCTTCAGCACTTAATTTTTTAAAAATTGTAGAGATAAACAAAATTGTTTAGGTGTATTTGTTACGTCCACCGCTCTAAACATGAAAATGACAAAGTTCATTTGTGATGGAGAATGGATGGTCTCAGCCCATGCTACTTTTGGGTCTTTTGAAATAAAGAAGTATCTGTTTTTTCATTTTACTCTTAAGTAGTAGTTCCCAACCTGGGGGAACGACCCTTTCATGGGTTGCCTAATACCACTGGAAATATCAGATATTTCCATTATGATTCATAACAGTAGCAACATCACAGTTAGGAAGTAGCAGGGAAAATAACTTTATGGACGGGGGTCACCACAACATGAGGAACTGTATTAAAGGGTCAAAGCATTAAGAAGGTTAAGAATCACTGCCCTAAACACTCAGATTCAGCACTCAATTAAGATGACCTTTCAGATCCGATCAGTTCTGCACTTTACATTGTTGTGACAGACAATGGTGGTCTGCCCAACTAACCCTTGACATCAGGACCAACTTTATCTCATCTCCATCCTCCTAATTTACACACTCCAGGCACTTCTCTTCCTGTTTCTCAAACTGCCCAAACACAAGCCCCCACCACCTACATGCTGACTTGCTGGGCACTGACACACAATTTGGGTGTATATTAATATTTTCTTCAAACTTCCTTTCTTTGAAATACACTAGAGCCACAAAAGAAGTATTACATCACTGAGTTACCTTGCACCTCTTCAAAAGCCTCCCCACAGGCACCACCATTAAGATTCCCCACATCTCACAAAGAGATATGTGCAGTCCTGAAGCATTCTAGGATAATGTTGCTTCATCGCTCAGAAAAAAAAAAGAAAAAGAAAAAGAAAAAAAGAGGTTTCAATAGAGATCACCCTGCCCTTACAGAAACCGTAGTTACCCTCCTTCTATCATTTTTTTTTTCAAAATTCAAAAATGTGAAATACAGTTTCTTTACACTTACTCCTTGATTATCATAGACCTCAAGTACTCTGTGGAGAAAATTATAGGAATTGTGAAAATCTATAGTGAGGAGTTATGATTATTTGTGAATCAGTTTGAGGCCGTGAAAGGAAAACAATGATCTTTGTAAATTCAATTATCTCTTAAAAGCTATATTCTAACAACAGAACATTCAATCTATCTGGTAACCTATTTTTTCCTTGCTATGCCATTTTATAACTGGAATTTCATACAAAATACTTCAAAGTGAACCTCAGAGATGGGATACTCAGGGTTAGGATAAAAGTGCATAATTTTAAGAGCCACATAGATTAAGATTAATTCCTCTTAAAAAGTTAAAGATTATTCTAAGTTTCAAGCTGTGTTTTGAAGAGATTAGATCTTTTTAATATCATCATACAACTTAAAATTTTAGGTTTATTCAATAACACAAAAACTGAAATTAATTTTCTGGCATAATTTTTTTATGAGAATAGAACAAAATATGATCAATCATAAACTTCTCATGATTCATAATTAATCACATGGCTTTCTCAGATGATTTGGCCAGTCACTGATGATACTTTGTCAACAGGCTTTGGAACATTCTAGGAGATGAGCACCTCACCCTGTCATGTCCCTCCTTCTACCTGTCTTCCTGTCCTTGTACCTCTCCACTACCCATTCTTTGTCTCTGCTTGTATAAAGTTTACTAAAGAGTAGGTTTGATCATGACATTTCCATATATGCAAATAGTGAACTTCAGTCTATTCATTCCTGTATTCCCTTCCATTTCTCCTTTTATTACCTTGCCGCTGACTAGATCCCACTCCTAGCTTTGCAGTATAGTACAATGATTTAAAATTATAACCTCCTGGTTAGTCTCACAGTGGCAAGTATAAAAATGATCTGCCAAGTGGTTATACAGCTGTAGTCAACATTTCAATTAAAATGTACTCATGTAGCTTTTTCTTTTTTTTTTTTTTTTTTTTTTTTTTTTGGTTTTTCGAGACAGGGTTTCTCTGTGTAGCTTTGCGCCTTTCCTGGAACTCACTTGGTAGCCCAGGCTGGCCTTGAACTCACAAAGATCCGCCTGGCTCTGCCTCCCGAGTGCTGGGATTAAAGGCGTGCGCCACCAACTCCCGGCTATCATGTAGCTTTTTCTATAAAGATCATGACAAAAGCTTCAGTGCAACAGATGGGAACTGAAGGCATTTCAAGCCTCACCAGCTAGAAGTGCAAAAATCAATCAGTCGCAACAGTGTCCTCTCGCAACAATACACACTTGACTTATTTTAATGTATAAAGTAAATGATTTTATCAAGCAAATCTGAAGTGGGGACATGTCCCGATAATTTCAAGAGCACACATAACTTGTCAACAAAGTAGTCATTTTAATATTTAATTTAAATGTACAATATGAAGATATAGAAAATACAGATTTTTAAATTGTACAAATCTTTTATTTAAGGACAGTTTCAGAGAAACTGAAAAGTTGATATCAGCATATAAGGGATATATTTGATTCTCTCAAAAAACCCTATGTGAAAATTAGATAGAAATATGTAATATGACTAATATTATAAGTGACTAATTAAGAAACAACTTAGGCCTTGATAACGCTTACAGACTTACCATGAAAAAGCAGGCATTGGGGTTTAAGAATAATTTCACACATGATAAGAAGTAAGTTTTTAAAAACAGAAAAGATACTATGGAGTATGAGAGTATCAATTAATATAAAAATACAAGATGAGCATTCCTGGGGAACTAGTGTTTAATCCATGACTAGAAAGATCCACATACACAAGCAAAAAGAACATGGGAGGAGAGATGCGTAGGTGAGTAACCAGGGCATCCTAAGAAAACAGACTAAAGAGCATGAAAAGTTTGGGGAAAATGAACGTTAAAATAAATAATGTGGATTGTTACATGAGGATTTTTGTGTCTGTGTTCATCAGGATATTAGCCTATAATTTCTTATAAAATCTCTATGTGATTTTGTATCAGCTTGGATTACTAAATTAAATTTGAAGATTTTCTCGTTTTGAAAGAATTTGAGGAATATTAATGTTTTAACCTCTTTAAATGTTTACTAGAACTTGGCAGTTAAGCTATCAGGTCCTCATCTTTACTCTGAAGCAAGGTTTTTACAGGTTCAACTTCCTTATTCATTAAGAGATGGCTTGGGGGTTCAGAGAATTGACTGTTCTAGCAGACCTGGGCTCAGTTTCCAGCACCCACACAGCAGCTCACAGTCATCTGTGACTCCAGTTGCAGAGTATTCGATGCCCTTTTCTGACTTCCACAGGGTTTAGAGACAAGCTTGCAGGCAAAACACTCATACACATTAAAGAAAACAAATCTAAGAATAAATGTGAGTCAATTCAGATTTTGTACTTCTTGTAATTTACTATTAGTTGATTGTGTATAACCAAGAATTTCTACATTTCTTCTGGGTGATTCAGTGTAATCCTGCTGCTTGTCATAGCAATCTCTTAGGATCTTTGAATCTCTCTGGCTTCTATTATAATGAATTCACCTGAATTTCAAATTTTGAGATCTCTCTTTTTTTATTTAGTCTATCTAAAACTTTATTGATTTTATCTTTTCATATAACTAGTATCATTGATATATCCTCTTATTCTTTTTACTCTCTATTTCAATCAGTTCTACTCTGATCTTTTTATCTCTTTGTCAGTTAATTCTGGGCTTATATGGTTTTTCTTAATGCCTTGAGGTATAACATTGAGTTATTTTTTTCCTTAACTCTGATGCTCATGCATGTGTGTTTGTGTGTGTATGGTGTGTTTGTGGTGTGCGGTGTGTGGTGGTGGTGTGTGCGCGCGTGTGTGTGTGTGTGTGTGTGTGTGTGTGTGTGTACGTGCGGTGTATGTGGCGTGTATGTGTATTGTGTGTGGTGTGTATGTGTGTGGTGTGTGTATGGTGTGTGTGTGTGTGTGGTGTATGTGGCGTGTATGTGTGTGGTGTGTGGTATGTGTGTAGTATGTGGTGTGTGTGTGTGGTATGTGTATGGTGTGTGTGTGTGGTGTGTGATATGTGTATGGTGAGTGGTGTATGTATGGCGTGTGTATGGTGTGTGTGTGTGTGTGTATGGTGTGTTTGTGGTGTATGTGGCATGTGTATGGTGTGTATGGTGTGTGTGTGTGTGTGTGTGTGTGTGTGGTATGCGGGGTGTGTGTGTTGTTATAAACTTCCCTGTTACAGATGCTATTGCTACCACTATGCCAGGTGTTCAGCATGGTGTTTCCACAGTCATTTGTCTTGAGATTTCCAGATACTTTAATTCCTTTGGATCACTAGCTTTTTAGAAACTTTCTTTCCCTTCCTTCCTCCTTCCTTCCTTCCTTCCTTCCTTCCTTCCTTCCTTCCTTCTTCCTTCCTTGTTTCCTTCCTTCCTTGTTTCCTTCCTTCCTTCTTCTAGGGGGCACAAGGGTCTTACTGTGTAGTCATGGCTAGATGGTTGGTACCCACTATGTAGGGCAGCTTCCTCTTGAATTCATGATATTTCTCTTCATATAGTCTCTCATTGGCTAGGATTACAGACTTGTAATATCATATCTAGAAGCATATTTCCAAGTTCCACATATTTATAGTTTTGAAAATCTTTCCCATTAGTAGTTTTCCCTTATTATGAGCCTCTAATTTCATATCATTGTGGTCATAAAAGACCTCTGATGTGGTTTCAGCCTTCTTAAATTTACTAATATCTGTTTTTGTGGCCTGACACACGGTCCCTCCTAAAGAACACTCCACAGGCACTTAAGCAGAATGCCAGGGCTTTATCCACATAATCTGTGGGTCCACCTGGTCTAGAGTACAGTCCAGATCCAACACAGCCCTTTACATTTTCTGTCTGAATGTTATTTCCATTGTTGACGGTAGTACATGAAAGTAGTGTATAATCTAATATGAATGTGCTGGGTAGAATGTGTCTCTTCAAATATATGAGTATTGACTTGTATATATGTATACTCCAATCTGAGTGCATATTTATAATTGTTTAATCTCCAAGGTGACTGGTACCTTGATCATTATGCATGGACCTTCTTTGTCTTGCTTTACAGTTTAGAGCTGGCATCTATTTTATCACATATGAGCAACACTACTGTTGCTCTCTTCTGGCTTCCATTGCGTGGGATGAGTTTGTCCATCCTTCTCTGTCCTTAAAGACGAAGCAAATCTTCTGTAGACAGCATAGTTGGATCTTTTAAAAAAAAATACCCAATTGGGCTGGAGAGATGACTCAGCAGTTTAGAGGACCCACTGCTCTAAATTCCCAGCACCCACATGGCGGCTAAGAACTGCCTATACGTATATTTGGTGCCCTCTTCTGGCCTTCATGGGCACTTGCACTCACACGGTTACATACACATCAATAAATAATCAAATGAATCCTTAATAAAAAAAATGCTCAGTTATATAAATTTTGATTGGAATATTGTATATGTTTACACTCAGAATAACTATTGAGGTAGAGATGCTGTACTGCTGTTTCTGTGTGCTGTGAGCTTCTCTCTGCCTTCCTTTGTGAGCAGATTCTGTTCTCTACTGTCATGCAGCGAGTCCTTGCTCTTTGCATTTAATGCGTGTCTACTGTAGATGTTTGTTGTATAGTCACCCTGAGACTTACATAAGACATTGTGGCTACAAAGCCTTGGTACAATGAATAAAGGCTTGATTTTGATTGCATCCCAACACTATGTGCTTTTACTCTCCACCTGACATTTCATGTAAAAATGTTTTCATGTTGTTTTTTCTTTTAACCTTTATGCTAAACATGTAGGTGACTTACACAGCAATGTCACAGCACTAGTTAAAGCACTATAAACTTGATTACACACTTAATTACACCAGTGAGTTAGAGGTTTGTGTGTTTGTAATACTAAGTAGGTCTTTTTCTTTCAGCTGAAAAAAAAAATTACCCTTAGCCTTTCTTCTTGAGTTTATAGGTAGCAAACTCTCTCAGTTTTGGTCTAGAAGATTCTTTGCCTCCTCATTTCTAGGAATCAATATGCTGAGCAAACACACTTGGTTAGCAGGGATTTGCTCTTCAGTGCTTAGACCTGACTTCTGTCTCTCTCCTAACTAGCAACATCCATTTCTCTCCTCTCTCCTAACTAGGCAAATTCTGCCCAGATCGCTGCCAGCCTCATTGGAGCCCTCTCATATCTGAGATGTTACTTTTCTCCTGATGATTTCAAGGAAGGGCTTCTCTTTACCTTAGATTTGACAATGTGAATATGTCTTATTTAGGTGTGGTTCAGATTTAATCTAACTGAAAAGCTCTGATCTTCCCATACTTGGACACATATCTTTCTGAGAATTTGAAATTTTTTTGTGGTTATTTTTAGTAACTTTCATGAATTTTTGTCATTGCCGTCTCATGTCAATTTTTGTAACAAAGATTTATTATTTTGATGTTATCATGTGAGACTTTTCCATTCATTTCCTTCCTCTATTTTTCAGGATTTGTATGTTTTCTAATAAGCTCTCACTAATTTCCCAGATTCTTCTGCATTATCAGTCCCAGTGCTGACATTCCTCATTACATTTTCCATTTCACTAATTATATTTTCAGCTCTAGAATTTCAATTTAATTTTTAGCACAATTTTCATTTCTCTGTTAACCTCTTCATTTAGGTAATTTATTGCTTTCCTGATTTCACTTAATTGTTTTATTGTATGTTCTTATCATAAGTTCACTGCACTTTCACAAAGCAGATGGTCTGAATTTTAGTCAAGCAGTTCAGAGATGCACATTCCCTTAGGTCAAGCTATTGGTGCCTTCTTTTTATTATGTATTGATGTCATGTTTTCTTGCTTGCTCTTGGTTTTTCTAGCCAGTATACAACAGAAGGATTTATTCCAGTATCTACATACTTGTTTGGTCTGGGAAATTCTTTGTCAATCAAGCCATCTAGAAATCCTGAGAAGGTTGTCTGAAGTATGCAGGAGAAAGCCTGGATGTTGGGTCCATAAGAAAGAGGCCTGGAGTCTTACTCTACGAGGATAAGATTGGATATACAAGAAGAGACATAGGCCCTTTGTGCCTGGAATGTGGTGAACTGGGAACCAGCCTATAGCCTGGACTAGTGTTGGAGTGGCCCTGGGGCTAGCTCTATGAAGAGTCTGTAGGGACAACTGGAGGCCTCATGCATAGGAAGTAAAATAGAGAACCAAAAAGCAATTCCTGAGCCTGGACTTTGAGCATGATAGAGGGCCTTGGATTCTGGTTATTGATGGCCAGAGCAGGTGATCTTGAGGCTACAATTGCAGAGACAAGCCCAACATTAAGCCCAGAAGTGCAAGCCTGGTGGCTGACATCAGTGGAGCTGACCTGGAAATGGGGTGGGCCTGAAGTCTAGAGCTTTGTCCAAATATCTAGTTCTAGGGTAGTCTAGAACACAGGATAGTCATAGAGCATGAAGCCTTGGGACAGACATACAGTCTATGGCAATGGTATCTATTAGTACTTGGCCAAGCCAAGTAATCAGTTAGCCCACAGATTAAGGCAGCTGAACACATGCTCAGCTTGCAAGTGTAGGATGTGGCTGAGCACTGGTGCAGGCTCCGAAGTTCTGTCCACAGGCCCAGAGTTGGACTTGTTAAGTTCTCCTTTTCACTACGAAAATCCCAGTGATGGGGTGAAGAGCAAAATCGTGTGCTTTCTTCTCCTCTTTCCCCCACATTAGGCTGAGCTGTGCTGTTGTTGGCAGCCTGGTAGTAATGGAAAACTGTCCTTTGGGCCACACACAGTCTATGTGTCTCACTTATTCCTTGTCACACTTCAATAGTAGCTATCTTTCACCCAGGTTCCTTAGTTCTAGGAAAACTATTTCTGCATGTGAATTGTCTTCAAATTTCTTGTTTCTGCAAATTGGTATGTGTTGGGAGTCCTGTTTTACCCTCTGCTGATATACAGACTGATGAGGTTGTTAACTTATTGAATCACCTTGGTTTTTAAAAACACTGATCTAGGATTTTTTAATTCACTTAATTTATGCTTCACACTTTTTTCTATTCTTTCACACCCATCTTCTATTATATATTAATTGCACTCTTGTGTATTTTACTTCTAGGTATCTCAGTATTCATCATGACCTTTGATAAGAGTGGGAATCAGGAAGACACACTGAAGACAGGGTTAGTCTGTGGTAGTTAGTCCTCTGTTTCTTCTCTCTGTGCTTAGTGATCTGAAAATGTCACAGACTTACTCTAATCTAAATTCATATACTAACATTTTCAACCAGAAAAAGCAAACAGGACAGTGGCAGGAGGATTCTGCTGGTTTAAAATTTGATTATCCCTCTGACACATTCCAGCCAAATACTTATCCTTAGATTCTGCTTTCTAGGAAGCCAGAACCTGCCATTGTTGAGTAAGGTGTCACCTTGGGGATATATCTGCTTTTAATTAACATCCCTCCTGTGCATATGAAGAACTGTGGTTCCTCATGTATGACACAGTTTCCTCCTAAAGTTCTCATATGTATGTATGTATGTATGTATGTATGATGTGCATCCCACTAAGAATTTTCTGACATATTGCCAGCATAGTTCTGAATTAAGTTATATATGATATATTTATTTTCGGGTCTATTCAGGGATTTGAAGTATGGTTATTGTGTGTTTAGTTTATCATAAGAAATAAAAAAAACTTACAATTTTCTTTTTAGAAAGCAATTTAACATTAATTATAAGTTTAACATAAAAGCAGACGCCAAAAGTTCTAATAATTCTATTATCCTGAACATTTACTATCATTGTTATCATTACTGATAGCTTAAGGAGTGTAGTTAATATTTTCTTATTTCAATATGCTGTTATCAACCATTTAATTCATCAAAGTAATAAATTCACCTTGAAATTTATGTATAGCAGTGCATATCAGAAAATATGTTTATGAAACTATAAAGATGAACATTAAATGAGCCTCAACAGGAGTCTGAAATGAATTACTAATGAAGGATAGGAGGAATGAAAGTGTGGGAGAAAATGAAATGTGTGACTTGTCTAGTACAGAATAAGGTGCTGGGCTGGCTCATAAAAAGGCTGCATGGGGTGCTGACTAGGCATTTGATACTTTTTATTAAATGCTTTCTATGATGTTAACATATGCCTATTTTACACAGAAGATAAGGAACAGAATAAGGACCAAACCTAGTTGTAATCTCCTTTCTCCTCATTTCTTCTTAGTCAAGTTTAGTTTACCTCTAAATGCCCAAGACTCTCACCTGTGGACTGAGCTGTAAATCTCATCTTTCTCAGTAGTGACTGTGTGCTAGCATGTGAAGAGCTATAGTAGACACATACTAAAAAATGTCAGAGGGTTGCTACTGAGTTGTTGCTGCTCCTTAGGATCTCTCAGGGCAGATCTTTGAAAATAGGGATTTTTAGAAAACTGCACTGTAGCTAGAGTTTTCCTGCCTTGCCCACCGTCAGGACAAATCTTTGCCAACTGCCAGTCCTACAGCTGCTCAGACCCAACCAAGTAAACACAGAGACTTATATTGGTTACAAACTGTATGGCCGTGGCAGGCTTCTTGCTAACTGTTCTTATAGCTTAAATTAATCCATTTCCATGAATCTATACCTTGTCACATGGCTTGTGGCTTACCGGTGTCTTCACATGCTTCTTATCATGGCAGCAGCTGGCAGTGACTCCCTCTGCCTTCCTATTCTCTCAATTCTCCTGTTAGTCCCGCCTATACTTCCTGCCTGGCCACTGGCCAATCAGTGTTTTATTTATTGACCAATCAGAGCAACAGATTTGACATACAGACCATCCCACAGCACTGCACTCAAAGAGCAAGCATATGAGACCTGTAGAATAAAAGCAGCAAAGGTCTATGGAATTTCATATTTACTATTCTAATCAAGCCAAGCATTTTAGATTGGTCTAGGCATTTACATAGTGATGGCATGATCTAATTAAGTAATAAAAGAAAGAGAAGCTTGCTTTGGATAACTCAATGTCTACACAAAAATTTAACCTCATATTTTCCTTAAATTATACTTATTATCTACTTTTTATTATTAAATGATAAATGAAGGAATTTATTTCTAATTCTCTCATTAGTAAATCTATTCAGAACTATTTTCAAGGAAAGCTTTGTCTAATTTTTTTACATTCATTATCAAATAAAAAATGTATGTGTACATTTGTAATTAATCTCAGAGGAAATTTTACACCATCCCAACATAACATGAACAAATACCTTTACTGGCGAGTCAGTGCAAGCAATGCAGCTTTAAAAACTTTGAAAACTTTTAACAAATGAAACTCTCACATTAATCTCAAAAGATTTTCCTGATTGCAGGAATTAGCCAACATTTGTTCATATATTAAAGTTGCTATGCAGCACCATTATCCTGTGACACTTCTTTGTAGCTAAATAAGAGACAATCCCAAGAAAATTACTTGGGATTTTTAACTAAACCATCACATTTTGAGTATGCATCAATGAAATTTTGTCTTAGCACTCTGAACTGGGGTTGCAGCATGAGCAGAGCATGTAAGCACAGTCCTCTGTTTTCACAGCACAACCTATGAACTTATAGAGCATATTTAATATTAAAACTATAACTTTACATTCCAGAAAGTCAAACATCACTTACATCACACAAATTAGCACAGTCTGCACAGGAATGCTGTCACACACAGAAGGCAGGCTAGCATGAATGATCAGCTTTCAGAAGAGTATCACTTCTCATTCACTGACACATTTCCAGAAGTAAGTGATAACTGTTTTCTTTCTAGATTTATTTTCTAAATATAACTCAAAGTAGTACTTCCCCTTGATTTATCAAATAGCTATAAAATCTGAATACATGTGATCTGTATCCCCACATGTATTTCAGGATATTTTATAAACACCTTGGTCAAGTGGAATAATCTTTTATTCTTTTGTACACTGTTTGGTTCCTACATCGAAAGATGCCCAAGCTTTTGAAATCAGCACCTTGCTTTTTTACAAATCACATTTCAGAGATTCTACATCAGGTCCATTTTAGGTGCTTTCCATACAGAAGTAGTATATGATCAGTGGACACATGAGATTTAAAAACAAGAGTTTTGTTTTGGATTTTTTAAGACAATTAAAACTGAGTAAAAACAGATATGGGAATATATAAGAGCATTTGTCTTCATCATCTGTCATTAAATGAAACTAATTACACAGTGCTCAGATGTTGCCATGGACTCAGCTGAGTCCAGCTCACTTGCCATTATGCTGTGGCTATTTCCTGTGTCAGGAAAAATTATTCAGATTATCATGTTTAAATTCTGTGCCATAGTCTGTTACTTGCTACAGCTATAAAGGTCTTGTAAATATCTTCAGTTTCAGCAACAATGCATATGCCAAGACGACCTTACTTGACTTGGACAGAAGGCAGAAGGCAGCACCTGAGCCATTCTGTGACTCCTGTTATCTCTCGCCTTTAATTCAGAGTCAATTCCACTGACTGTTCCTCATTCCCACCAGCATCTCCTTCCCCAAACTGTCATTATTTCACACTTGAACCACTGTACCATGTTCCAGCTGGCCTTTCTTCCTCTAGCACTGCTTGAAGTACTCCAATAACACCCAATGTGCTTATTGTAAAACAAAAGTCTGCTCCAATCATTCATTTGTTTTACCTTCTGGTGGCAATCTGCATATACATAGTAATGTCGCATTCTTTAAAATGTTTTCTTACCTTCTGTCCCATTATCTCTTCTCTTCCACCATTACTTAGACTATGCTATGGATGCCAAACACTGCCTACCCTTCTTCCTCAAATTCCATGCCTCCTCAGAACTCAGAATGTGATTGTATTCACAGACAGAGAGATGTACAGCTCAACAGGATCATGAGATAAGAGCCATTCTGAATTTAGGACTGAGGTATTTTTAGAAAGAAAAGAGGACTCAGAGATGAAGGAAGAAGGCCAGGCAGAGACTAGATATCCACTGCCTCAGAAGGAATACCAAGAAGATCTCCCTGCAGCCCAGAAGGGGCAGTAAAACTGCTGATACCTTGATTTTGGAGTCTTGCTCTCATAACCCTGAGCAAACAAATTTTCATTCTCTTAAGCTACCTACTTTGTGGCTCTTTGTAATAGTAGCCCTGTGTAACTAATGGAGCACCCAGCCTTCTTATGTTAGTAGCTATCTACCAGTTCTTCTGCTCTCTGCCAAGCACAATTGTCTAGGATAAGAAAGTAAGTATAACCAGGCAGTTGTGGTGCACACCTTTAATCCCGGCACTCAAGAGGCAGAGGCAGGTGAATCTCTGAGTTTGAGGCCAGCCTGGTCTACATAGTGAGTTCCAGGACAACTGGGTCTACACAGAGAAATCCTGTCTTGAAAAAAAAAAAAAAAGGATGTGTGTGTGTGTGTGTGTGTGTGTGTGTGTGTGTGTGTGTGTGTGTGTATAGAAAGAACCAATTAATTTCTCATTACCTACCATACCTCTGTTTCATAATGGGACAGACACATCCTCTACCTGTGCTGGTTTTGCAGCTGGGAAGGTGCTCTGGGAACCTACCCTCTTCACATGTCTGCAAGCCAGGAGGAACCTGTTAGTCAGGTGCCCAGCACTGAGACATTCTTTGTAACCACGGAAGAACTGAAACACCTGACTGGTTCAGATTTAGCTTCATGGCTGTACCCTTCAGTATGTACTCCTATTCTTCAGATCCCTGGGAAAATTTGGCTCTGATCAATTCTGAGGACTGTTTGATTTGATCACCCTCCAGTCCTCTCAGCAAACTCATATCCTTTCAGCAAGATACCTCCTTTTGTTTAAATACCCAGAACTAATTTCTGCTACTTACAATCTAACAGTAATTATACTGTTCAAATGTAGATGTAATTAGAACATATCAGACTGCTATACAAATAGGCGTTTCATCAAAAGACACCCAATTGAGATTTCTAGTTCAGATTAGCGTGTATTTGTGTGGTGTATGTGTTCGTGTGTGTATACAAGCACATATACAGACTAGATACCAGCCTCAGATATAGGTCCACAAAGGCCATCTATCTTAGCTTTTGAGATATATTCTCTCACTGTGACAGATTTGGTTAGGTTGGGTAGAGAGTGGGCTCCTGGAATCCTGCTGTGCCTGCCTCATTATAGGTACTCATTACCATGACCTCCTTTTTACATGAAGTGTGAGGTGGACTCATGTCTGTGAACTTGCACAGCCAGCATTTTATTGGCAGAACTATGTCCCCAACTCATATTTCACTGTTCATAAATGTAAATGTAAGTATACAAATTTCCCTTGAATATTTTTTTAATATTTGAATAAATGGAATGCAAAAAAAATCAAAACACTTTGTATGGAATAACACATCAAAGTCAGTCAAGGCTTTGCTATAATAAATGATACCAACTTCTAGTCTAAACTAATCACTACTTTGTACCATAATGACCAACATACCTGATAAGCAACCAACTCTTGCTTGCTAAATTTCATCATTTTATTCAGACAATTTATAGAGCAACCAGTCAATCCTATTACATCAATATGCAGACATTTTTATTTAAAACTCTTTATTAAATAAAAGCCAAAGTTAACATTTTATACATGAAGATTATCATGATTAGGCAGGAGGACTATGTCTTACACATTTAGATGTACTAAATGTAAACGTTAAAAGGTCAGTGAGAGCAAAACAGCTTTCTTCATTTCCATCAAGAGCTTAACGGTAGTTTTCATTTTTAAATCAAGATGTAGATAAGGCACCTGGGTGTCTTTGAGCTATAATCTGAATTTGCCCCACTGAAGCATATCCCTAGACATCCTCCTCAAACAGGAGTGCTGAGTCTTACCTCTTACACAGAGTGGGCAGAAGATATCTTTAGAGAGTTTAAGGGTAGCTCCATTTTCTTATAGTACTAATCATTATATCACATTTCTTTCATCCATTTTTGTTAATTCTCACTATTTTCTATTAATACATTGTAATTTAGAAAACAACTTTTAAGACTCTGAAAACGTAAATCACATGATAGAGACCTCTGAACCTAAACTCCCTTACTAAAATGTTCTCATTGGAGACATCTTCTTTGACTCCTACACATTTTCACAAAAAAAAAAAAAAAAAACAACCCTGTGTTTGCCTTAATCTTACCCTGGAATTTCCCAATTTCCCTCTATAATTGTTAAATTCCTTTTTCTGTCCTTGTTTGACATTAAGCTAGTCTTTCGGCTTGCTGATTTTGTGGTTTTGGTCTCTTCTTTTTTCACTCTTTCATCTAACGCTAGTTATAGCAGAAGAAAATCTGTTATGTAAGGCCATTCACACTAGACATTCCAGATAGAGAACAGACAGATACACACCTGTGTGGTTATCTGACAGAAAAGTATCAGAGGTGAGAAGAAGCAAGAGTTACAGAATGTATTTTGAAAGTCTGTGTTAATTCTATAGACCTATCTTAGGAAATGGCTTAAACATAATTTGAATTTAAGAAAGTAAAGATGCATATCACAAGGTGTTCTATTTCCCGCTAATTAATTTTTATTTGGCCTAGGAGGGAGGGGAGACCCAGTGAAGAATGTTAAGGACAGAATTCCTTTATCTAAGGTGAGTTTCCAGGACCACAAGCAGAGAAAGTGTAAACAAAAGCTCAGAAGCAATTTAAGAGTTATTCTGTTACTTTGGAAACCAAATATAGAAGGAAACAGGGCAAGTGGGTCTGAGTAAGAAATGGTGAATATACAGAAGAAATGAAAAATACCAATTAGTAAATGAAAGGTTCCTGGTACTGAAAGATGGTCATTTCACTTCTCTGTACCTTTGCACTTTTGACTGTCTATGTGAATGATAATTCTAATTTAATAGTTAGAAAAGATGAGTGAAGGATCAAGGTTTTAAGAATATGAAACATGACCTCTGTCCATAGAAGAAACAGAAATAGAGAGTATAGACAGCTTTCAGGATGGCCTCTGGTGATCTCTGCTAGAATTGGTGCCCTTGGTGATACCTTGAATTTGAATACAGGCTAGACCTAATGACTCACATCTAAAAGACTGAAGACTACGGAGATGGTTTGTAAGGGTCCTACAACAGAACAAATTATCACAATTGCTACTGAGTGGCATAAAAGAACAAACTTATTCTCTCAAACTTGTTGGAACCTTAAGTCTGAAATCAAGGCATTAAAAAAAAAGCTTCATTTCCTCAGAATATTAAGGTGAATTTTGTTCCTTGCCTCCTCAAAGTTTTCATGGTTCTTCCATGGTGGCATTACCCATACAAAAGAAAACCAAAAGCCTTCATGGGCCCTTCTCTGTGTATCTTTGAAGATACACAACACTGAATTCAGGTTTCATCCGAAGCCTGGATAATCACACCTGTGTATGTGTTAAAAAAAAAAAAAAATCCTGTTTCCAAATAATTCCACATTCGCAAATACTTAGAGCTAGGATTAGATATGTCTGCTTGATCCTAGATGCCAATCATGTCAAATGAGAGCACCCTCCTCGACTTGGTTATGTTGAATAGACCACCACTGTAATTGGCTATGTTTTCCTCTATTTTACATTGCCTTTGCTAAGGGAAACTGGAGATAAACTGTGCCTAGAGTCTTGTCCCACAGGAATGAGATGTTATATAGTTACAGTCTGAGATGCTAGGTTTTAGATAGTAATTGAATATGAATAATGACCTAAAGATTATTTAAGCAAACTGAACAATAATTGAGTCAACTAAGCCAGAGAAATGAATTCAATTTTGCATATAAATATTATTTAGGAATTGTCTGCAACAAAAAAAAAAATTGTGGTGAGCTTCATATAAATTGCAACCTATTCTACTAAGAAATGAAGATCTGCTGTGTAAGGGTCCTGTAGTCTCAGAGGACTATGGACAAGTGCACTTTAACTTATTTGAGAAAGGCACAGAGCACATAGAAGGGTGTCATCCACATTGCAAAGGTTCAGAGAGATGCCCTGGAGAGTTGGATTCTGAATATAAACAGGGTTAATCACTCCTAGGTCTATATTAACCAAGTTCATTTCCCTTTCAAATAAGCAATGAGGCACTGCTGTGTAGTAAGAACACTCTACAACCCATTTTACCAAGGTCCTTAAAAGAAATTATTTAAGCTGTTAGGTAAAATCATATACCATTATTGTGATTACTGAAAGTTTCTAAAGCTAAAAGAAATAGTAACACCTAGAAATCAAATGATATAAATAAATAAGTATTAACAGTCTATTTCATATAAACTGTTTTACCCATACCGTTATATTTAAAGAAACTCAAATCATTTTAATAATAGATGAATCCTTAATTATAGCAATAAATACAATGAAACTTAGAAACAGTATAAATGGTCTAACAATGCTCTGAGCAAAACAGTTAAAGGAGAAGAAAAATCCTTGGTGTTCAGAATCCACCTGATTTCACTAACACAAAATCCCAGCCTGGGTCTAATGCCTTTCTGTCTGTAGATACCACAAGCAATACCTCTCTTACCTCGGTCACTTTGGAATGCCAACTGTGTAATGTCTCAAACCCTGGGGCAAATGGCTGAAGCACCTATTTAACATACCAACATGGACCTGCATCCCTTGCTCAGTCCCTACCTGTTACAGGGTCCTCCAGGCTGGCATACCCCACCCCTACCCTAAACTCCAGTCCAGGGGCTGGACTGCCTTTCCCCAAGAGGCTTTTTCCTATAATCCAACCATTTTGGTTACCTGCTCTTTTTGTATCTTTGCCTGCTTGGCTGTTGTACCTCATTCCCCTCTCTCCCCTCTTCTTTCCCTTACCCTTCTCTCCACATGGCCCTGCTCAGCTTAATTGTGGGGGGCCATCCCACCCCCACTTTTCCCCCAGGGTACTCTTGAGCAGGAGCAGCAGAAAATATTAGATAGAAATTTAGAGGGGAAAGAAAAAGATAGAAAACACAGGATAGCTTCAGGAGGGCCTGGATCCTAATCCATCAGGCCCTGACTGTCTCTACCAAAGGGCTTTTAAAGGAACGCCAAGGGGTAGAGCAAAAGACCTCCCCCCGCCCCCAGCACAGCCAAGTGCAGACCATTCCAGACACCTGGTGACCATGAACGTGGTCAAGCCATCCCCTAATGCAGCCCTGATCTTACTAGAAAACCTCTGTGGACCCCAACACTTAGTCATGTCCACTCTGGACTTTTCCAGATCTCGCCGTCTCTGCCTATGCTCTCCATGTATCTATAATAAACATTCTCCCCCACCCTGTACCTGGGAGCATTCATGTTCTTTCATATTCTCTCTCTCTCTCTCTCTCTCTCTCTCTCTCTCTCTCTCTCTCTCTCTCTCTCTCTCTCTCTCTCTCTCTCTTTCATTCATCTGGTGATGAAACCCTGAGAGTTCTTTCAAAAAGAACTCAGCTGCTCCAAACCAGTTGCTTCTCCCTTCTGTTGATGTAACCAACAGTCTTATTAAATAAGAAACACAGAAACAATGTAAAAGAGAAAGCCGAGAGGTCAGAGCTCAGAGCTAAAATCTCACCCTTCCGCCTGCGGTGTCCCAGCTTCCCGAAAAGAGACTTATTTCCTGTCTGTTCGTCTATTTATAGTATTTTGTTCTGCCTTCTCATTGGTTGTAAACCCAAACACGTGACTGCCTCGTCACTGTCTGAATGTACAGCCCCCTAGGTCTTAAAGGCATATGTCTCCAATGCTGGCTGTATCCCTGAACACACAGAGATCTATGGGATTAAAGGCGTGTGTCACCACCACCTCCACCACACTCTTGCTATGGCTCTAATAGCTCTGACCCCCGGGCAACTTTATTAACACCCTTCCACCTTATCTAACCATCCATCTCTCCTCACCTACTCAGAAAGTGTCCTCTTCCTGCTTCCTGGAGCCTGCTATGCCCTTTGGGGTGCCCACCAGGTAGGAATCTCCCTACCCAGCTTTTTGCAACCCCCCACCTCATGGGCAGTTCTACTTACTAAGACATTTGCTCATCCCCCTCCGTGGGAAGCCGCCCTTTTCCACACCCTCTCCCAATGTACCTCTTCAGCTGTCTTCTCACACACCTCCTCTAACCATTGGTGTGTCCCCTCCTACAGGGGGTCACTAAGGAGCTCTCTGCTCTCTCTACTTTTACTGCAAAAGCCATATTGGTGTGCCAAGAAGCTTTCTCTTGCCCTCTGAGCCTCTATCATGTGAAAAGGGACACCTCTCTTCTGTGATTTGGACATTTCTCACTGACTAGTTTCTCTGTCCATTAGGGGATGCCATGGATTGAAATTCCTGTTACCATGACACTTACCTCCTCTGTTTCCTCATGGCTCCTTTCAGCTACTTCCTGGAACTTCCTCACCTCTGTCTACATGATCCTGTGTCTCTGACCTTTTCCTTGACTCCTCCCCTTGGGGCTACTTGTTCTCGCCTTGTGCCCTCCTTGGCCTGAACATTGTGAGTTTCCTTGCCTCCCCCAGGAGCTGCCTGCTAAGTCCCACAGCTTTCTTAAACCCTTCTGGGCCTCTCGGACCTTGTCCCTGTCTCTCCTCTGCTCTCAAGAAATCTATTAAGACTGCTGTGTAAACAGTCTTTAATCTCAGGATCTGTAAATTCCAAGGGTGTGGTTAAAGAATCTGTAAGATCTATAACAAAATTTGGCCTAATACTTATAACAAAAGGCTTATAGTTAAAACCTATGCATAGGAATTTTAATTTGCTACAATATCTCATATATGTGATTCATTCTGGTTTAGAGTGACATATATATATATATATATATATATATATATATATATATATATATATATATATATATAAAACTTGGATTCAACTCTTGTTTTAAAAAAAGATCCACTAGGAAAACATGTTTTAAACAGTAACCATGTGACTTGCCTCTTTCTTGGCTAAGTATCTCATCAAGATACAAGCAACCACAGCATTGGCAGCCATCTTCACTAAGGTCAAAGAATACATGCCTTGCAATTTCACTATCGTAAGATGGCCACACAGCATAAAGCAACAATTACAAAACTTCTCAGTCCTACTGATCCTTTGGTTTATCACTGTATCTTCCTTTTAGCCTAAGGAAACAACAAGAAGTGTCCAGGATGTTTTGGATATTTGGATGACAATAAAAATTTAAAGTTATAAAGGCCTATTCAGATTAACAAAAACCAATTTAAGATGTATATCTAACTGCTTATGTCTTTGATACCTGTTCAAACTAAGTTTCTAGAAAATTTACATAAGTTACAATATATGTATGAAAAATAAGGTATATTTGATAAACAAGGTTTATAAATTTCTAAGGTCTACTCAAGTTCACAGTAATAGTTGTCTAGATTCTTTGTGTTTGATCACTTTGTTAAGCTTTAGTTATTTGGATAAACTAAATCATACATAAAAACTGTGATATTCTAAAGTGGTGCATTAGGATTAAAAGTTTTATTTTAATATTAAAAGAGCTTCAATTTAAAATTGTTATTTTCTTAAGGCTGAACCTAACAGGGATAATAATGTAAAGTCTTAATCTTAAAAAAAAAAAAAAAAAAAAAAAACCCAAAACTAGTAATTTATCATATACTATTAAAGGTAATTAAGGCATGTAAGTTAGTAGTCAGTCACCTTATAAATGATTAATTCTGTAATGTGCTCATAACGATAGTTGTAGTCATGTTAAATAATAATGTAGTTAATTACAGGAGTACAATTTATTTAGCCTCCTGTATATGTTTTCAAAGTTAAGACTAAAACAAGTATCTAGAAACAAGCAAAGATTGTTTAGTTTAGTTATTCATAATAGATAATGGTCCTCAAAACTTTTCAGAAATCTGCTGAATATGGCATTTTAAATGGTTAATGGAAAAAGTACACCATAACAGACACCCCAGATACTAAGAGTGACCCCAAGGCCTCCAAAGACGACAATGGGGCACAGAAGAACTCCACCTGGAGCTTGCTTTAAATGCAGTAAGCCAGCCACAGGGTGAAAAACCACCCTTCACCTCACCCACCAACAGGACCCTGTCGCAACTGTGGACTGTTGTGGAATATTACTTTAACTATATAAAGATGTGTTACATTTGTTTATGTTGTAGAAGATGACTTTAACTATGTAAAGGTGTTTTGCATTTGTTTAACAATATAAAGATGTGTTACATTTGTTTATGTTGTAGATTATAACTTTAACTATGTAAAGGTGTGTTGCAATTGTTTATACTGCATTTGTTTTGCAATATAAAGATGTGTTACTTTTCTTTATGCTGCTTTTGTTCAACTAGGTAAAGATGTGCCGCTGTTTCACCTTGCCTGACTAAGGTACCTCATTGGTCTAACAAAAAGCTGAATGGCCAATAGCTAGGCAGTAAAGGGATATGCAGGGCTCTAAGTAGGAGGAGGAATCCAGCCTTGCGGGACAATGAGGGAAAAAGAGAGGGAAATGCCCGGGACCAGCAGACAGGCAGACACTGAGGAAACAGAAGAGTAGGACATGCAGAATGAAAGAAAGGTAAAAAGCTCTGCGGCAAAACGCAGATGAAGAGAAACAGGTTGAAATATGTTTTAATAGCTAGTGGGACAGGCCTAAGTTAAAGCTGAGCATTCATACTAATAATAAGTCTCTGTGTCATGATTTGGGGGCTGGCATTCCTAGAAGCCTGCTACAGTAGACAAGCAGGACACTGGGGAGTTGATTGTTCCACTTTGCCTAAGACAAGGTAGGCTGGTCCCCCAAGTTCCTCCTCCACAGGAAAGTCTGTAGATCTCCTGGACCTGGAAGCTGAAGACTGATGCTGCTCTGGGAGCTCTGCCCCAACAAGATTTCCACAGAGGAACCTGGGGTGACTGTCCAGATAGCCAGTAAACTTCTGCCATTTTTAATAGATTAGGGAGCTGTACTTCTGCTTACTAAGATGAAATTTATCCTTCTCAGATCTCTGACATGTTGACAGCTAGGTATGCTAGCTTTGTCAGTTTAAGAGCATCAACCAAGGCCTCAGCTGCCTTCTCAGTTCTTTTCATATGTAAAAATCAGGCCTCAAGTCTCCCTTTCCTAGAGCTAGTATGTCCCTAAGGGACAAAGAAAATGAGTTAAGGTTTATTAAAAATGAAAAATGCTTCCGATTTCTTTCCTGGCTATGCTGTTGTTCTAGCATTTCCAAAGTTCAGAATTTTAACCACCAATGGACTTCTGAGAAGCTGTTAACCTAGCTCTGGTGAGCACGGCTAATATCGCAGTCACAAGCTTAAAATTTTAAATTTCCTCTGGTTGTCTTCTATGCATAGACTTAAAAATGCTTCTCATTGTCCTAAAAACATCTCTGTCTAATCTATATATCCAGCCCTCTGGAAAGTGCATTAATGCTGTTAACCCAGAATCGTTTTGGGGTCCCCATGACTCAAAGGCATAAATCTACTGCCTTTTCTACAATTCAGATTTCAGTACAGAGTACAAATCATGGTAATGCTAAGATATCGAAAACTTATCTCTCTTTTTATAGAGTTAAAAAAAAATTCTTGTAAACTTCAGAGAATATACTTGAATCCACTTATTACAGGTAAAACGGACTCCAGATAAAATATTCCTGTCAACCAACAGCCTATTTCCCCATGTACTGCCTATTCATGAGGGTGGGATCTCTCTCTCTCTCTCTCTCTCTCTCTCTTTCCCTTGTCTTAGGACTCTGCTCCCCAACAACCAGGACCATGAGCCAAAAAGTTTCAAATGTACACCTAAGAAAAAAATTTCCCCTAAACTCTTTTTTTTTTTCTGGAGCTGAGGACTGAACTCAGGGCCTTGCGCTTGCTAGGCAAGTGCTGTACCACTGAGCTAAGTCCCAATCCCTCCCCTGAACCCCAAATGTTACCTTCTCTCCGGTCTATCTGTCCCAGCACATTTCAAATAAACTACAGACTGCTCCAGCAACTTGCCAGCTCCAGGTGTTCCCTCAGAATCTGCATCCTAGACAGCTTCAAATGGGCTAGCTCCAGGTGGTCCAGCCTCACAGACCTGTCCAATGCTGCCTCACATCCCTAGGCCCAGATGGACCTGAAGAGTGAAAAGGTCTGCTCTTCCCAGGCTTGGCCAGCATGCTGGTTTTCTTGGGTCCTTAACAACTACACTACAATGTCAACAGGAAGTAGTCATAGATTACATCCCTCCTTATCATTTATTAACAACAAAAAAGCTGGGATGTTAAGTCTCAAACCCTGGGACAAATACATTAGAAGCCTATTTAACATATCAAACTGGACCTGGCCACCAGGTTCTCCTAGCATCGCTCAATTCCTACCGGTTACAGGGTCCTGGGAGGCAGATCCCACCCCACCCTAAACTTCTCCAGCCCAGGGCCTGGGCTGCCCTTTCCCCAGAGGCTTTTCCCGATATAATCCAACCATTTTGGTTTCCTGCTCCTTTTTTCCTTTGCCCTCTTGGCTGCTGTACCTCATCCCCTTTCTCCCCTCTCCCTTCCCCTCCCAGTCTTCTCCCATGGCTCAGCTCAGCCTCCTATCCACTCTGAACTCTACCAGATGTCCCTGTCTCTGCCTATGCTCCTATAATAAACTTTCTCCTCCACCATACCTAGGAGAAGTCATGTTCTTTCCTTTTTATTTTTTTTTCATTCAAACTGTTAATAAAAAAAACTTAAAATTCTCTTACTGGAAATAAAGAATCCAATATTTCTGATTTTCATTTTCACAAAATTGACAAACATTGATTTAAGAATAACTTGAAGTCTTTTTGCTAGTTTAGTTTTATGTCAACTTGACACAGGCTATAATCACCTGAGAGGAGGGAACCTCAATTGAGAATATGCTTTCAGAAGATCTGGCTACAGGCAGGCCTGTAGAATATCTTCTTATATAACTCTTGACAGTGGGAGGGCCCAGCCCATTATGGGTGGTACCATCCCTGGGCTGGTAGTCCTGAGTTAATGAGAAAGCAGGCTGAGCAAGCCATGAAGATTAAACCAGGAAGCTGCTCTCTTTCAGCTCCTGCCTCCAGGTTCTTCCCAGTTTGAGTTCCTGCTTTGGCTTCCCTCAGTGGACTATGATTCAGGATATGCAAGCCAAATCACCCATTCCTCTCCAAGCTGCTTTTGGCCATGGTGATTCACCACATCAATAATAGCCCTAAGGCAGAAATCAGTACCAGGATCATGGGGTATGGCAGTGACAGACCTGAACATGTGTTTTAGGAAGGACAGTGGAAGGACTTTGGCACTTGGGCTAGAAAATACTTCGGTGTTTTCAAAGCTTGGTGAGTTGTCATAAGAACGTGGGAGATTAGATAATAATGCTGGCGGGGGGCAGAGCAGTTGACAAAGGCCTGGCTTGTGGAGTTTCAGAGGGAAACAAAGACTTTATCAGGGCTGTCTGATATTTTGAACTACGCATCTAAGGTTCTGGTCACCTGGGGCTGAAGAATCATCTGTGATTACCAATAGAGAAACACTGCTCCAGTCAAACCTTTGCTGCACTGGAATGACTGATACTCTAGCTGGAGCTGAGAAGTCAGCAGTGATTAAAAAGAGACCAGGACCAATGAAGTGAAACCTGAGAAGTGCTTCCTTAGGGTCAGCACACACTGTGTTCCAGAGGTGGACAATGTAGAACCACTCACTGGCAGCTGAACTTGGTAGGGTAAGAATCACCAAGGTGGTACTAGTTTTGTAGGCATGCAGAGGTCACAGACAGCAGATGAGGTTTGGCACTGTGTGGGGTGCCTGAAGAAAGCCCAGCACAGGATGTGGATGAAGTGCAGCAGTGGACCCCAGCATTTTAAAGATGCCAGTACAATGGGAAACTGCCAAGAACAACAGAAGGGGTGGAGTGGAGCTGACCTGAGCCTAGGAGACAATCTGTGTGGGCTACAGAGGGAAGAACTGAAGAACTGACTCAGGCCTTTGAGAAAGCACATAAATCATGAGTGAATCTTAGTCACTGGAACTGTGTACTTTACACTTTTGGGGTTTGGATTATTTTGATTTGATTCTCTTGGAATAAGAAGATATTTATTTTGATTTTACAGGATCCCACAATTGAGAGAATTTGAACTCTTTAAACAGACTGGATTTTTAAGAGATATTTTGAGTATTTTAAAGACAGTGAACTTTCAAGAGTTTGAATTTTAAAAGAGGGACTAGAGTACATTAAAAGGCCGGAATGTTTTATATTGAACAAAAAAGGAAACATTATGGCTTAACAATTGTAAGCTCCCATACACACAAGTGGCCAGGCCCCACCCCCAGACTACTTTAATGGTCATAAGGGACATTTCCAGCTCCTTAAGACTCAGGTCACCAAGCTCTGCCCCACAGAGAAAAAAAAAAGCCCAAGATCAGGGCAAAAAAAACCCAGGAATCATTGAGCTTCCTCCAAGATCAGGCTCCAGAAGCCCACCAATCCTTTAGTTTGCCCCAAAATCAGGCAACAGAATCACACCAATCCCATGCCTTGCTGGAAAGCTCTATATAAAGCCTGCCTTCTACTCAGTTTGCTGCTACTTCTCTCCTGACTAGAAGCAGTCACTCTCTTGTGTCTCTCCCAGTAAATCTCTTGTGTGAGGTTTGTCATGTGGTGTAACTTTATGAAATTTCTTGACTCTGTCCTACCAGGATACCTTTCCCCTCAGAGCTGTAACCCTTACAACTGAAATGGATTTTTTGTGTCAAGCTGACAAGGAGTCAACTGTACTGGCCAGTTTTATTTCAACTTGACACAAGCTATAGTCATCTAAGAGGAGGGAGCATCAACTGAGAAAATGCCTCCAAAGTGTCCAGCTGTAGACAAGCCTACAGGGCATTTTCTTATTTACTGATTGATGTGGTTCCATCCTATTGTGGATGGGTTCTATAAGAAACCAGGATGAACAAGCCATGAGAAGCAAACTAGCATCAGCTCCTGCTTCCATGTTATGCCCAGTTTGAGTTCCCATGTTGGTTTCCCTGAGTGGAGTATGATTCAGGATATGTAAGCCAAATAAACCTTTTCCTCCTGAAGTTGCTTTTGATCACAGCAATAATAACCCTAAAACAACATCCTTGACAAAGCCTAACATTTACAACCCAACAACTCGGCCACCAATGGTCTTTCCTTGCAATGACTCCTGTGGTGTCTTGATGTCCCATATTCATTTGTTTGTCATGCTGTTGTGTAGCAGTTTCCTATGAAATCGAAACATTCCATCCTGAAGGGAAGCTCCTTAAGCAGGAACGAAAACAACTCAAAACAGCTTCAGGAAGTCCCCAAAACTGACCCAATTCACTGTGCTCTCTCTGCCAAGAGTAAGCAAGAAAAGCTGAGAGTTCCTCTCAGACAAGACAAGCTGCGAAGGAGATTCAGTTAAGAAAAACCAGCAACAACAAAGGACGAGGTGCCTGGAAGAAACAGAAACCAGCTGAGCCTCCTGGAAGAGTTTTAGGCCAACCTAGCAGCTGAGGTACCTGGAAAGGATACTCTCCAACATGTGCTGCCTGCAGGCTGAGCAGTGTGCTCCAGGTTCCCAGGATTGCAACCCATGCTGGAGCGGGCTTTGGTGATGCATCTGTGTCTGATGTTCCTGCCAGTAACCCGTCACCCATGCTCCTCTGCATAACTGCATAATATTCACAGATCACCAAGAAGCACTTTAGTGGTACCTGTATTTTGGTCTGTTGTGGGCTACCTTTCTGCAATGAGATGTGTATATTGCATCCTCCCTAGGAAAATTTTGTCACACAACACATGCATGTTTTATCAGTTCTCAGAATGAGAAGTGTATCTTCTTTGCTTTATTTCTTTGTCCCTTAAAGTACTGACTCTTCAGTGCATGGTAAATACTGAGAGGACCAGGCAAATATCATGACAGCCTGTCCTAATAATTAAGAACTAGGCCTCAGTCCCTGCTTCATAGAACTCAGCAGGCAGTTTCTGAGGAAGCCACAAACAAAGGACAATCAATCTTCAATGGCCCCGACAGCAAGGATGAGGAAGATAGTGTGTACCAGGCCTGAGCCAAGGTCAGTGTGTCCTAGGCCAGCCAGCCTCCACCATCAATAGCTCACGGTAATAACCAAATAAAGACAAAGCCTGAGACTTGTCCAGGCCTGCCCCAAAAGGGAAAAGCTGTTGCCTTAACCAGCCAGCCCCTGACTAGCCCTAGCCAATTAGAATGTACTAATATGATTTCCACTTGCTTAAGCCAATCATATCTGAGATGACCTAACTGCCCTAGAAACTCCCCTTAGCTGTGCTTAAAAGAAGCCTGTGAGCTTCTCTCAGGGTTGTTGTCATTATGCCTTTGTGTAGGATGGATGACCCCAGCATGTTGATATAACACATGCTCTTGTTGATTGTATATGTGGATGGTGGTCTTTTTTGGGACTTCTCCAGGATCCAAACAGATCCAAAGGTTCAGCTGACAGTTGTGATGTTAACATTGCACCTAAAGTTTAAACTGACTGTGCTTGACAGACCAGAAAGCAAATACAATGTCTTTAACATGTAAGCCCCTAGCCTATACAGACTGTACCCTAGCAGCCTACTTCCTTTGTTCCCAGACATTGAAGACTATTCTTAAATTGACTGATGTTGTAAAATTTGCTGATAGTAAGTCTTGCAAGAGAGTAGGTGATAAGACTAACTATTAATTCTGCTTTTGTAATCAAACTTGCTTACTCTGTTCAAAAAGGCAATTGAAAGACCAAAAAGCTTAACTTTGTGGGTTTTGCCTTTATAAGCCCTGGGCTGATATGGCAAAGTGTTGCATCTTGGTAGGACTCTTAGGTACAGACCTGGAAACCAATTTGGGCACCAGTATCTAAACAAAAAGCTCCTTCTTGTTGAAATAGATTTATGGTCATGATGAATTTCTGACCCCAGCCTCTTACCAATAGCGACTATCATGAAAAAGACCCCGCCCCCTCCTGTTTCTGTTCACTTAAACCCTGCATTCTCTTACATAGTCTAAAGCATATTTGATTTCTAGATTATAATTCTTAAAGCCAAGGCAGATACTCTGCTTCTCCTGTAGTGGTCCCTCTCTACATTGTGGAACACCAATGTTTAAGTACACAGATCCAAAGAGCAGAAGGCATTTCCCAGTGCGCGTCTATTTCCACACGTCTCTGATTTCCTGCACATCTCCCGTGCTTTCCCAGCTACGCGCCTGTGCCAAGCTGAATCTCCATTTAGTTCATGCCAAGCAGCACAAATCAACTTCATTTGCTCGAGAAGTGTTCCTCAAAATCTGAGCTTCAATTTCCTTTTCCTTTTTCTTCTTTGCTAGCACTGGATACTGCCTTTCTATACCAAAACTGCTGGAATGTGCTCTTTAATCTTGTGCTGCATTTCAACAAAAGTCAGATATGATTTCCTGCCCCTTATCATCATCATTCCCATTGTATACAAACATCATAGTGGTCAGAGTTAATGTACTACTAAGTTTTCAATGAACAGCTGTCAAATAAGTACATACTTTCTACCAATTCTGAACGGTGTCTTTAAAATGGTATAGAAACGTGTGTGTGTGTGTGTGTGTGTGTGTGTGTGTGTGTGTGTGTGTGATAAAAGAAATGCTTTTGATCTATGAATGTTAAGAAAAGCCACAGTTTGCAATCAAAATTCACAATCATAATTGTGAGATTAGTTTTTCATTCTAAGGTAGGTTTTGTTAGGAAAATTATTTGAATGACAAAACAGTAATGACTGAACAAATAATTTCAAAATTTTATCTCGTTAACCATCTGCAGATAAATTTAAAAATAGGAACTGAAAAACTGTTAAAACATCATAATCACTGTAACAGTAATGGACTTTTAGTATTATGTGGATCAATGTATTCACAAAGATAAATATGTACACCACAGAACTATTTTCATAAAACAATAAAAAAAAAACAGGAAAGATAAAGGAATGCCCATTCTCCCCTCTCTTACTCTATATAGTATTAGAAGTCTTAGGTATAGCAATTAGACAAGAGAAAGACATAAAAGGGATAACAATAGGAACAAAAGACGTAATTCAATTTGCAGCTAACATGATTCTTAAAGTTACTAGAGTCTACTACTAGACTCTAGTAATAATTCTACTAGAAAATTCTTACACATAATAAACCAAATATTGAAGTATAAAAAAATCAATCTATAAAAAAGTAGCTTTCATTTATAGTAAGTCTACAAGAAAGAAATTAGAAAAAATATTCCATTCAAAACAACTTCCCCAATATTAGGTATTTAGGAATAGATCTAACCAAAGGAGTAAAAAAGACCTACCTCTATAATGAATATTGTGGATATTGAAAAAGGAAATTACAGAAGATATTAGACAATGGAAAAATATTCTATACTCCCATACAGAATTAACATTATGAAAATGGCTATACCACCATAATTAATTTATAGAATCAATTCACTGCATAGCAAAATTCTCATGTCATATTTCACATGTTTAGATAAAACAATACAAGGATTCATATGGAATGACAAAAGATCATGAGTAGCTAAAACAATCCTAAGGAGAAAGAACAATACAGGAAGGTTTACAATACCTGACCTCAAATTAGAGTACAACCTGATACAGTCATCAGAATAAACAGGTAGACTGATGAACTAGAATAGAGGACCTGGAAATAAAACAACAAAGCTAAATCCACTGCATTTAACAAAGGAGGCAACAACATAATTTGGGGAGAAAAGAAAGAGCCTATTCAACAAATGATACTGGCAAAACTGGATTTCTACCTGCAAAAGGTGGAATTAGATTTGTATAGTTTACCTTGTACAAAAACCAGTTCAAAATGAATCAAAGACCTGAAACATCGAAAATTTGAAGAAAACATGGGGGCTACCATGCAAGACACTAGGATAGCTAAGGACTTTCCAATAGAAAGTGAGAGCACAGGGACTAGCCCCAGATGGGACTACATGAGAATAAGTTTCTGTACAGCAGAGGACACAGTCAGCAGAGCACACAGCCCACACAATGGGGGAAAATCTTTACCAGCCACACTTCAGACAGGAGCCTGATATCTACAAACTAATACCTAAAGAATTGATTAACTTAAGTAGCAAGGAAATAAAACTTCCAATCAACAAATGGGCATATTAACTGAATAGAATAGAAAGTTCCAAAAAAAAAGGGAAGAAGAAAGGAAGAAAGAGAGACAGAGAAAGAGATGGAGAGAGAAAGGAAAGAAAGGCAGACAGACAGACAGCAGGCCAATAACTGTTTTAAAAGGTATTCAATATCTAGCCAGGTGTAGTGGCAAATGCCTTTAATCCCAGAACTGCAGAGATAGAAGCAGGCCTAGCTCTCTGAGTTCAAGGCTAGTCTGGTCTACATAGTATGTTCCAGGGCAGCCAGGGCTGCACAGTGAGACCTTGTCTCAAAATAAATAAAGAAATTAATTAATTAATTGAAACTGCTCAATATCCCTTGTCATCAGGGAAATGCAAATTAAAGCTACTTTGAGGTATCACCTCACTCTAGTCAGAATGGCTGTCATCAACAGATCTGACAACAAATGTTGGAAAGGACCTGGAGAAAAGGGAACCGTTATTCACTAATTGGAGGTGTAAATTAATACAGTCATTGCGGAAATAAGTTTGAAGATTTAACAACAACAACAAAATAATAAAAATAGATCTAACATATAACTTAGCTACTTCACTACTGACAATATACTCACAGAACTGCATATACTATCATAGAGATATTTGAACCTATGTGTTTATTGCTGTTTTTATTCATGGAAACAACCTCATTGTCCAAGAGCAAATGAATGCATAATATAAATGTAACTGTGGTGTGTGTGTGTGTGTGTGTATTACAATACTGTTCAGCTTTAAAGAAAATGGGGTTAAGAAATTTTCAGGGAAATTAATGTGCTTAGGATCAATATTATTAAGCAAGGGCACACAAACTTGGAAAGAAAAAAAACCCTGCATGTTCTCTCTTATATTCAGAGGTTAGACAATATGTGCATGAAGGCTCAGTTTGTCACACAGAAAAGAACAAGATAAGCTAAAATATTAGGGCATAAAGAAGGGCTGAATTTTTGGTGAAACATTATCTGATAAAGGCCTGGAATTCACCAAGTAGGCAGACTGGGTGGACAGAAAACCCTAGGGATACACCCATCTCGATTCCACCCTCCAACTTGTAGTGCTAAGACTGCAAGCATGACCCCTTCACCTCCACAATATGCTTTTTAACATGGGTTTTGGTGTTCAGACTCAGACCCTTGAAAGAACTATCTGTTAGTCCCTAACTTCAAATCTTTTACAAAATAAAATCTTTTACAGCTTTACATCTCTTTGGAAGTGAAAAAACGTACATAAGCAAACACTTTAACCTTACCTAAGCATGCTCAAATATAGGTCAAAGTGTATGCAGGCCCTGGGCTTTCTACACCTTCTACAACGCAGCTGTCTCCAGAATTTTTCTTTTATCACTTTCTCTTCTATCAGGCAGAGTCACACATAAAGAACTAAACTATAATGAGTGTTAGTAGAAGTAACCGATAGTTGTATTTATGTGTACTTTACAGATTGCAATATCTCTCCAAGAATTTTACTCATGTTTCTTCTGGATGTTTAGAAAGTTACCATATATAGCAGGGAAATAATAATCAAACATAATAAATAATAAAACACATTGCTAGATAGTGGCAAATAACAAAGCTACCAGACAACAGTTGGTATCTCAACTTATAAATGTGTCGCCATCAAATCACAGACTCAGTTGCCTACATACGCCACTCTTCCTTCAGCCCTACGGGGCTCAGCTCTTTCACACCTTTGTGAATTAGATGCACCAAGCCCATAGATGATTCATTAGGATTTGCTTTCTTGTTCATCAATCCCCACCACTGTAGAAAGACATTTAGCTTTTATTTATCCATAGTTCATTATTGTGCTATAGTTACAATAAGGGCAATCAATGGTTAAATTTGAGGTTTTGCCCATGAGAACCAAATAAAATAGCATTTCCAGGTAGTCATAAAACAACAAATTATTTTTATTACTTAATTCAGTCATCTCAAATATATTCCTGACATAAATTCAGATAGTAGCAGGATGCTGCATAGGAAAGTTTCTTCTTGCTGAAACAGAATCATTTTTCCAAAATGAGGAAACTCATATCTTTAACTCTCTGGCCCTGCTCTCCACCATAAGCTTGAGAAAAACGCCTTGGTACACACATTAGTCACCAATGATAGACAATAGCAAATATTTTATTCCTATTTATATCTATGCTGTCTAAATATTCTAAAAGTTCCTCCATCTTACACAGAGTCTTCTTTAGAAATCTTATTTATTCACCATCTTAAAATAATTCTAACATGACGTTAGATAGAAAGAAAGCACGGTATTGGTTTAGCTTACAACAGCAAACCCTGGGGTACAACTCTCATTTAGGTTTACTTGGGAGATGATCCTAGGAGACAGAAGAGTGAGACAACAATGGCAGTTCAATTATCAGCTGAGTGACACCACCCGCAGCCACACTGTCATCTTATGGGGAAAGTCTGACACCCAATGTACAACACACCTCAGTGGCATCACACCTAAAGGCGGCAGTGTTGGAAGTCCTCACATCAGCTGTCTTTAGTCACCTGCTAAGCACAGCTCCCAGGAGCACTCAATCCCTCATATTTCTAGCCCAAATCCCTTGGCACAGTTGGTCCAGTGGCCAAAATATCTCTTGAGTAAAGACAGGAACCTTGGAGAATCTCCAAGCTCCGAGGGAGGCAGTGACAGGCCAGCCAATAGCTTCTGCCAAAGGAGGCAGCTGTTTGGAAACATAGACACTATATTTTCAGCCCACATCTGATACTTTAAGTGACAAAGAATGCTTGCCCACCCAGTGATGCTGTCACTTAGTCACTTATGACATTCGCGTACTCCTTTCCATGCAAAGCTAAAGGTCACACTGCCATATACTTTACTTCCTGCTCTGAAAGTAAGTCTGTTGGTCCAACACAAAAACTGTTAAGCACAACATGTAACCAAATATATATATATATATATATATATATATATATATATAAAATAACTAAAGAGCCAGACCACAATTTTCAGAATCATTTACTGGATCCTTTTTTATTCTCACATTTGTTTTAGGTAACAAAAGAAAATAGTGAGTTTTTTTTTTTTTTTTTTTAAGGACAAAAATGACTTTTCTGGGTATGTAGGAAAATTCAGATCCAAAAAAAAAAAAAAAAAAAAGAAGAAGGAGAAGAAAATTAACCAAGATAATATCACTAGGAAGTATTAACAAAACTTTCTAGTAAATCTCACCCCAAAAGATAATAACAATGTATTTTCCTCAAAATGGTCACTGTGACTTAACCCTCCCTGAGTCTTATTTCCAAGAAGGGCTGACTAACGCCCAGCCTTGCTAGGTTTTCAAAGCAGCATATTCCATGCAAGGTGACACAACAAAGAAGAGAATAAAATCCTCACATCAAAAACAAGAGTCAGTTTGTGCCTACTGCTGACGTTCTTGCCGCGGTGTGACATACACTCTGTGTCCAGGTCTGATGTGATTAGATTTATTCACAGAAACAGCATTTTGAATAATCTTGTAAAAAAAAAAATGAGACTGGCTTATATGCTGTTCCTTTGAACATATTTTTATTCTAGAATTTTAAAAATCCTGATTTCCAATTCAAATTGTTCTTACATTTCTAGTTTGAACATAATATATTCAATTTAAGCCTGTCTGCCATCATTTATCACTCATTCTCAAGCAATTTGAAGACAGATAGGAAATTAAGTGAAGGCAATCACTCTTTACAAGAACTTTCATACTTTTTAACAGTACTAACTTGAGAAAAATATTATCAGAACATGGCCAGGTTTTCAGTTTGTCAACTTAGTGCATATCTATAAATGTTCCAGAAGCTATAAAACCAAGGTCAAACCCCAAGGAGGGGCGAACATTATTGCTACTTATCATGACATACAAACCATATATATGATGATCTTAAAAGGTATTCAACTGCTAAGGAAAGAGAGGCCAAGAATTTGAAAGGGGATGGTACATAGGATGGTTTGGAGCAATGGTTCCTAACTTTCCTAATGCTGTGACCCTTTAATACAGTTTCTCATGTTGTGGTGACCCCCAACAATAAAATTATATTTGTTGCTACCTCATAACTATAATTTTGCTACTGTTATGAGTCATTATGTAAATATCTGATATGTCTAATGGTCTTAGGTGACCTCTGTGAAAGGGTCATTTGACCTCAAAAGAGTCACAACCCACAACAAGTTGAAAACAATGGGAAGAAAGGAAAGGGGGAAATTATGTAATTGTTTTTACTCACAAAACATTAAAACAATTTCAAAAGTATTCAAATAATTTTATTAGGGTCCAAGAATGATTTATATGAGACACTGTCTCCCAAGTGCCACAATTTCAGACATGGGCCACCATGACTTTAAATATTCAATTTAATTTGCAAAATGTTACCCCCCAAAAATTTTCCTATATATTTCTTTATTTCTAAACAATCTTAAAACTCAAAATGTAGAAAAATTCTTAATTTCCTTTTATCTTTTCCATTTTCCCTCTATTTTCTTATCTGGTTTCTTTTCATTTTCCAATGACTTAAATTACTATTAAATTAATAAAATCCTAACTCTGGTTGCTGAATAATGCCAGAAATCTAGCACTGTTCTGTGGTGATATTCTATTTGTATGTTAATAAATAAAGTTTGCGAGAAAATAGCAAGCCATTTTCAGTAAACACAAGAGTCAGGCAGTGGTAGCATATGCTCTTAATCCAATCACTAGGCAGGCAGGGTCTCTGTGTGTTCGAGGACACACTAGGGAACAGAGCCAAGCGTGGTGACACACGCCTTTAATCCCACCACCAACCATAGAGAGCTGGAGGTCTGTACAGACAGGCAGTGACAAGGAAGTGAGGTAGCCAATGAGAGGGCAGAACAGCAAGGCTATAAAGGCGCGGGTAGACAGGAAGTAGCTGACATGTGGAAGCTGCAGAGCTGGTGAGGTAAGGTTGGCTGGTGGCTCTTCCTATTTCCCTGATCTCTAAGGCTTTCACCTCTATATTTGGCTCCATGTATTTTTATTTAATAAGACCGTTTTAGATAATTGTCTACACTCTTCACCCACTTTCTTTCTCTTACTACCTACATTGTTTTAACAGGCTAATTTCAATTCAGCTTACTATGAGTTTTTTTTTTTTTTCCTTTCCCAGTTTGTACCCCAACTTGCATGCCATGACTTTCATAGTAAGTAATTTGGTAATGCCATAGCCACGTGGCAAAATATAGATTTATAGAAATGGGTTATGATGAAAGAGCTAGCTAGCAAGAAGCCTGACCCATAGGTCATACAGTTTGTTAGTAATATAAGCCTCTTTGTGTTTATTTGGGACCAAGTGGCTGCAGGGAGAGATTCATCCCGACTGTGGGCCTGGCAGGACCAAAGAAACTTCTGGCTACAAATGGGTGACAGGAATAAAATAAAACACTGAATTTTTGCAGTCTGGTGTCTGTTTTAGGAAAATCATGGAGTCAGTGGTGTTCTGAAGAAACATGAAAGAGGGTGAAACAAGCTGACTGCTTCTTGGAAATCTGCATGTATTTACCAGATGGAAATTTGAAGTGAAATAGACTCGGGACATTTGTAAGATACAAATTGGGGAAAGTACTTGAAATTTAAGTAGGAAAGAGGAGATGAAATCAACTCATCCTGGAGCTTTCTATTCCCAGAGATGGCAGGCAGGACCAAGAGTTCAGATCCCCATTATCTTTCCATGTAGAGGACAAGGGATGACCTTGGCACCCAGTGTGCGAACTGAAAGATGACAAACTTTCAAACACATAAAAATGTAATTTGCTGGTTAAAACCAAAATTAATTTACAGTGCACAGTGTCCTTTCCATGGTCCTCTGGAACTGTCACTGACAGGAATTTTACCTAATCAAAAGAGATACAGTTGTTAAGTCATCCAATCCTTTCACTGACACCAGTGGGGATCTTTTCCTATGAGTTTCAGTTCTATCTTTTTGATGACTAAATAGTTTATTTTAAAGTCTTTGCTCTTTTTAAACATTAAACTCTTCACAAACTCTGACCACTCAGTTATTAAAAGCCTTTTATAGCAAATGCAATCTAGATTAAAACTGTGACAATGGGTAGGAGTTAGCTAAAAACTTACATTTTGAGTTAAGAAATGACATGTAGTATAATATAACCATTACCAAGTAAGGGAACATTTTAATGTAATAGGAACTCAAAGACAGAAAAAAAAAAGTAAATCATAGAAAATAATTTAGTACCACCAATATTTGAAGTGTGTGTGTGTGTATTAAGGATATATGGATATACATATGGATATACATACATGAAAATTTGAAGCTATAGAAAGTTATTAAAAGAAATTAGTTAACATTAAGATAAACTAGAGCTTGTGATTACTGCATGAGCCTGAGAAGCTGAATTCAAACACTGGAACCCATTAAAAATGTCTGCTACGGTGGTCCCACTGGTAATCTTAGCTCTTGAAAGAAAGAGTCAGTTGGTTCAATGGGATTCACTGGTCAAGTGATCTAGCTTAACTGGTGAGCTCCAGGCCAAGAAGAGACCTGATTTCAAAGGTGGTGAAAGTGCTCCTGAGGATGTTACCTGAAGCTATCTTACTGTCTATACACATTCACATGTTCATTTATATCCCAGAAACATACACAGTCAACACACACACACACACACACACACACGCATACATACCTATACAAACAATATTCACACATGGATATACATGCATGCACACACATTTAGAAAAGATAAACTAAAAGATTTTTATCTAGACACCAATTTTTTGGGTTTTGTTTGTTTTAAGACAGGTTCTCATGCATTCCATACTGTTCTAAAGTTTGTTGTATAACTGAAATACTGATCCTCCTGCATCTGTTTCTTGAGTGCTAGACTTAATCAAGCACCACCATGCCTGGTATACACTGTGCTAAAGATGCTGTTCAGATAATGTAGCATTTTAAACTGATATTTTTGGCTTCGTATTTTTACATAATAGTATGTATTTCACTCTTCATTTAATTTTGCATGTGCATTTATTGCACTTTCTTGCTGCCACCATTCCTTTCTCAGCAAAGAACAATTCTGGCCATGGCCTCCTGGGTGTCCTCTACAGATCTAACTTCTTCCTCCTCCCTGGCAGCAAGGTTTGGCCAAGGACTCTCAAGCAGTTCCAGAACTGGACAATGACAGCACAATGATCTATTCATGATGACTCATTCCTGAATGGAAATATGGACTAAATTAAGGATAATAAAATGATTACACTTCCTTACAGCTAGAAAGAAACAATCTCTGTCCACTTGAGCTGATTAACTGGAAGACTGAAATCCCATAGGCTATTTTGACCTCCAGTTACAAGTTTTAAAAATGTATCTGTCTTAGTCACTCTTCTCTTATAAAATAAAACATTTAATTGGAGGTTTGATTACAATTTCAGAGGTGTAGTACATTGCCACCATGGCAGAGAGCATGGCAGCATGCAGGCAGGTGCTGGAGAAGTAGCTAAGAACTACATCCTGATCCATAGGCAGAAAGAGATGCTGGGCTTGGCATGGGCTTTTGAAACCTCAAAGCCCACTCACAGAGACACACTTTCTCCAACAAGGACACACCTCCTAATCCTTTTAATCCTTTCAAATGGTGCCACTCCCCCAGGGTGTTTAATTATTCAAATATATGAGCCTACTGGGTGGAGGGGTCATTTTTATTCAAACCACAACAACATCCAACTCAGTAGAAAACAGCTGTGAAAGGAAGTGCATCAGAGTTACTAGACTCAGCCACTCAGAAAGTTCTGCTCTAGAATCCTTGGTTCTGGCAACCAAAGCATAATTGGTTTTGTCTGACCCAGCTTTAACTGTTTTTCTCTTATGTGCAACCAAATCATTACTCTCAAATATGAGTTGTTTACTTATGCATAATATATGTTTCATTAAAGGTGTGCATGACATATTACTTACTTTTCTGTTGCTATGATAAAATACCATGACCGTCAATTTAAGAATGGATTAAGAAAATGTGGTTCTACTAAGGGAGCGTTGAATTGTCTAAACAAGGACATGCTTTGACCTAACCTCTAACAGTTTTTCACTACTACAGATTTGATTTCTCCTAGGTAATATCTGGATGACCTACTGAAAATAAAAACCTTAATTATCAGAACTAAAAGCATAAACTTAGCTTTTTTTTATAAGAAACTTATGGCTACAAAATATACTTGGTATACAATTTCACAATTAAATTTTGAAAGCCGGGTCCTGGTATATGCCATAGCAATATAAAATCTCATAAAGAAAATGTCCTCCCCAAATATCAAGTATTAAACCAATAAAATGTTAATTAAGCTCTTCCTTTTAAAACACATGAACATTTCCTCCCTTATATAAGTACAAATATATTATACTATCTCAATATGTCTTGCTCCCCAAAGTACTTGATTCTCTAGAATTTTCTTTCAATTTCAATTCAAACCAAATTCAATAAGCTACGACTAAAGAAGCAATCATACATTACAAATATACATTTCACTCATTCCTTTCCCCAGCTCTATAATGACAGCCTAGGCTGTGAAATGGATATATAAAATACTTATATTGCATTTACCCAACTGTGAACACCTTTCTGTTCAGCCTTTCTCATACCAATTCCTCATCATTTCTTTCTGTCTTGAAATACAACCTTTAAAATATCACTAACTTTTCGGTAATTCTGTGATTCACAAAGATAATATATCCTATCTGTGACCAAAGAACATGAATTTATTTATTTAAATTTATTCTCCTAGTACCCCAAAACATAGTTTAGTTAGAGCAGACCTTTTCATTGTTCACAGGTATAACAGAAGAATACAAGATGTAGAAATGCCAACATAAGAACACTGCTACATTTCATATGGGTGTCAAACACATTCCACAAAAACTTGGTCAAAACCACCTAGAGAGCGCCTGTGACACAATGAGAACCATCCCTTCCCTGACTCTCCTGGAGGCATTTTTCAAAGGAGTTCATGTATGAGAGTACTTTCAAGTTGCTGAATACAAAACAAATGTGAGATTGTGTAATCAACCACAAAAGATGCATTCCAGGAAAAGTTATGACTTGTGTCGAAAACGTAAATTGTAGAATGAAATTTCCCCTTTCCAACAAGCAACAGAGCAATCGCACTTATGTGTAAGCCTTACGAAGACAGTTCAACTCTGGGCCGTCGAAAATAGGAGATCAATGCATTACTCAGTTTGTTTAATTTCCAGGCTGTAATTAGTTAAAATTAGTAAATGCTCAGAGCAGTCTTCCCAATTCTCTGTATCTATTAGTTAAAAGGAAAGTACCAGCACTCTCTTGCAGAACTCATCACTAGAGAAAACCCTGCCAGTCAGGCTTCATACTGTGCTATGCATGAAATCACTTAAATTCAAGTTAGCACAATGTTTTGTTCCAGACCATGAAGACTTCACTTAGCACAGCTAATGAGGACATCATGTCTAGGAGCACATTTTTCTTTATATTTTGCTGTAGCCATTTACAGGGGAGAAAATGTGAAATGAAATGAGTGCCATAGCTTGAAGCAGAAAGGCACCAGTGAGTCAGCCCCCTCTTCAGTGGGTCTGCTCCTTGCTGTAAAAGGTAACTGAAAGCTGCTTCAGCAGTTTATGATAATGTGCTTAGGTCATTGGTAATGGCTTTTCCCACATCTCCTCAGCACTTTGATTCATGCAATGAACATTTATGAAACACCTGTTATGTACTTGGCATTGTATTGTAGAGTAGGAATACCTAAGTGGGAGTAGATTATAATAACTTGCTATTATTAGCTCCAAAATAGAAGTTGGCCTACAAAGACTATGCATCTTACCTCAGAATTTTGATGAAGTAATTAGTAGGAGTTATTTACCTAGATTAAGATGAATTAATAAACATTTTATTTTTTGAAATGTTTTCTTGGCTGTAATGATATTTTATTTTCAAAAGAGCCGTATGACGGTCCCATTTTTCCTTTTTCCATGAATCAACTCCGAGCATCAGAGCCCAGACCTTCACTTGCCTGTAACAACTGGAGGGTTGTGTGCCTAGTTTGCATTCTGTATTCTCCTGTTCTTTTTATCATGTAATTCCACTTTTTTCTCGAACTTCAAATTTTATTCACGGTACTGAAAAAGGAAAGTTCCTATCCACTGTAGATAAAGCATAGCTTCCTAAGAACCCTAATCTAACCTCTGATTCTTTCCTTATTAAATGAAATGATGAATTTTTGGCTTTGGTCTATTAACACTTGTGGTGAATACAGTATAAAACAGATACAGTTTTGAGATGACTTAACAGATACTTGTACAAACAGTATTCAAAAGACTTGCATCCTGCCAGCTATGGTGTGAGTGTGAAAATCACTGACACTTATTGTGTGACTGAATTAAATATGTTTTATCACTTTCTTTAGGTCTGACAAATACTAAGTGTATTTATCAGAACAAAGCAGACAACTGAGTAGGATCTGATGAGGATAAGAGTGATAAACAAAGGAGATTGATATTATTAACACGTCAAAAGTTCCATCTCACTAAAACATTAAAAAAGCGACAGTAAAATACAGAGTAATAAACATTTGGAAGATAACTTCATCTCAGTATTCTGACCCTACTTTTAACTAGTATTACCTATATAATCCTGGAGTACATGCTCAGAAAGATTTCAGAGAAGTAATTTACTCAGGATATACACATCCAGAGGTGTAATCTTTATTACTCTTTAAAACCAAACTAACTTTATGCATTAAAGATGTCAACATATAAGTGCCACTTCTTATAGCAGTTGTTTATGTATTTTTAAGTTTAGATTTCAGTTGAAGTTGAAGTAACCCATAAAGAAATGAGTGAAAATTAAAGTGAAGGAAAAATTTGTGAAAGCAATGAAGGGGGTCGTGAGTTTTATGTGCAGCAAGTTTCTCATAAACTCGGAGAATAGCTGTTAGATGATTATTTTTTATACATTGATTGCTTCACTCAAAGCAAAAATACATGGTAAGCATACTATGATCATGTCCCAATAGGAGGTACTATAGATACTCCAACCTATCCTGCCATATGCCAGAGTGCGCGCGCGCGCGCGCGCACACACACACACACACACACACACACACACACACCATCTCCTGCCTTGTTAGCCATGAGTGTTCTGCACTATTGTTGTGCTAAAAGTATATCATCTTCTGAGACAAATAGCATCAGATCTAAGACCAGGTCATCTAAGAAATTACCTAATCAACAGCAAGTGGCATGAACCAAGAATGAGTTCCAGTCTGAATCAGTTTGCTTATTTGGAATGGGAGAAATAAACAAACAAAAACATGAAAGAAGAAAATATTTTTGGAATGTTAGGAGGGAGTAAAATTTCTAAAAACTTAACAGTGAATGAGCAGAAATTGATTCAAAAAGAAAAACAAGCCCAGTAAGGAGTGTTGGTAGGAGCAGGAAAAGCACAAGGGAGGAGCATCATGGTTTCAATGTTAGAGAATCAACTCTGTCATTACGGAGCTGAGAGAAATCCTGCCAGATGAACCCTAGTTCCTCCTCTTGTCTGTATCCCACTCTTTTCCTGGGACCCCCTCAGACTCCACGTCGGGATGAACCCATTTCTTCTTTAACCCTCAATTTAAGTTTCCTGAAGTAGTTACCTATGTGACCTGTTCCTTGGAACCAAAACAACCCGAAACTACCCTTTCCGAGTGATCTCTTCAATCACCCAAACAGTCAGTGTATGTAAACACAGCAAGAGAACCTTCATTATCAGCCACACTGGAAACAGTTTATATTGATTCCATCCAATTAATACTTTCTCAAAGAATTATAGTACTCTAATAAAAGTAGTACACATGACTTTGCTATGTGTCTCCTCAATTAAAATACCACCCTCTTCTTGAATAAAAACATACTTTTTAGCTGTAACTATCTGCTCTTCCCTAGCTAATCAAAAAGCAAACCAATAAACATCCTTACACCATGATCTTTTCTCTTTCTTCACAAGAACAATAAACAAATATAATTTGCTTATAGGTTTTATATTTTGTTGTTGTATTTAAAGCATTTGTATTTTTCTTTTAATTCAAGGATTAATTAAATATATTCTTAGTCTATATCTTGGTAGAAAAAAATATATTCTCAATTTTATGGTTCTCTCAAGCTCAAGAACCTTCACATTTTTTCTGGATTACTCTTAGATATACATTTGATTTTACTTTCTTATAGTATAAAACACCAGGCACAGAACTTTCACTATACATAAAAAAAATCATAGAGCTAAAAATATACCTCAGGGATATAGCTCATGCCTAGCATGGAAAAAAAGGTCATCATTGTGCCAGGTATCTGGGAAAGAATGAAAAAGCTGAAAGGAAAACGAGAAAGGATTAAGAAGTAGATGACCAGTTTAGACTCCATATCCTCCATTATTAGGAGTCCTCACTAGGATCACCTCCATATATTCCAGGAAGTTTCCTCTGAACTAGATTTCCACACCAACTCCCAAGTGCTCCCCAATTTCATCTATCTTTCCCTGCACTCTCTCCTTCCACCCCACCCATCCACAAAATTTATTCTATTTCTCCTTCCCAGGGAGAACCAAGCATCTCCAGAACTCTTAGAAAATAAAATTCTATCATTTAATCCGAGAGAGAGAGACAGAGAGACAGGGAGAGACAGAGACAGAGAGAGAGAGAGAGAGAGAGAGAGAGAGAGAGAGAGAGAGAGAGAGAGAGAGAGAGCTATTTTCATATAGTTACAAAACAAGGAGAGGAAGGAGGAGGAGGTAGGAAGAAGGGAACTAGGGGTCTGGGAGAGCACTCACTGAGTATTCACAGAATGTGCATCCAATTAGCTGCACTACAGAAAGAGAAAGAGGAGAGAGGCGGTGCCTAAGGCTTGCATGGCCTACAGAGAACCCCAGTACTTACTTCCCAGATTGTAAATTTTGGTCTCCACCCCCAGATCTTGCAGCCCAGGCATTTCAGGAAGAAGAGCAGGTGGGCCTTTTCATTCCTGGTTCAGTGATGTCTGTCACTGTGAACCAGTGCTGACTGCTGAAACAGTTCTTGAAGTCAAGTGCCCTATGTTAAGGGGTACAGACATCCATATTGCAAATCTTGTTCCGGTCTTGGGCTCCAGTGGCTACTTCTGAGTTCCTGCAATCTTACATATTCATTACACCCTCCCTTCAGAAGCTGAAACTTCACAAATAAGTACCACTGACTTGCATGAGTAAGGCTAGGCCACACACACACACACACACACACACACACACACACACACACACACAAAAAAAAAAAAAAAAAAAAAAAAAAAAAAAAAAAAAAAACTGGGTATCCCTGTCTGTCTACATATTAAATGCTTCCTGATTTTTCTCTGCTGTACCATACCCACAAGCTAGGGGTCCCTATAGCTTCTTTCTGGACACCTGGTGCTGATCCATTTCCTCTAAAGTGCCTGCAGGAGGTGAAACAACCTTGGTGATTGGCACTTCTGTCCAGCCTTTGGAAGTCAGAGTATGCCCTGTGGCTGAAACAACACTTCTCAGTACCCATCCTGCTCCTCTGCCCACACAGGCTAGTCACAGGAACACACAGGCAAGCATTCAGATGAGAGAAAAATTTGAAACTAGAAGATTACTGCAGTAATTAAAATGTACTCATTTAACCAGTATTTAAGTGCAGAGACATAATAAGCAAGGCAAATTCTCTACCTTCATGAATTATGCTTGCTTTATCCAAATATGCGAAGATTTAACTACAGGTAAATGAGGCAGGGTAGAAAGGGAAAATCACAGGGATGGAAAAGGAAAGGAACCCCTCACCACAAAGTCTGGGTGAGCTTTTCACCCGTTAAAAGTCAAGAATTTCGGCACACCTAACATTTGCTATGAAGACTGCTGGCTCAGAAACATTGCTTTTATATAGAGACATTCTGAAGTAAGAGTTTTGTGCTAAGCTATCAAGAAGCCACATGTAAGGCATGAACATGAATAATCTTGAGTGTGACCTACTCCTTTCCCAAGTGTTTTTTTTTTTTTTGAGAGCCTGTAAATAACACTATTCATTTTTGTTTACAGTGAAAACACCCCAGCAGCTCTCCAGACTGTATGTTATCAGCTATAGTCCTGTCCACTCCATGATATCATTTATATTGCTTAGCAGTTCTCTCAAGACAGTAACTTCTGAGCTCAACAAAATCACGTATGTGACTATTATACAGACAGTGCAGTGCTGGTGTCCCTTGAGCAGCCCATGCCTATGATCCTGGCTATGTCCTGTGGTCTTTCCAAGTGCTTTTCTACTGACCCCTGATATGAAATCTATTAAAACCTTCTCTGCTTCTTACTGGCTCGTCTGGAAATTCCTTTGCAGAGCTGTTCCCTTCAATGTGATAATCTACCTGTAGCCAGTTCTCTTCTACTATCTGGGAGATGGAACATTCCAAATTATCTGGGTTTCATTAAAAAACAGATGTGGGTGCTGATACCTTAGTGACAAGATTAACCTGGCACTCTCTACCACTTAGAGGGAAACTTTCACTTGCTGCTCTGAATTCTTCTCAAAGATATGCTTCTACAGAAAAGCAACCTAAGGATCCTGGGCATGAGCAGAGAATCTTCTAAGGGAGTCTGTAGGTGCTGTTTTACAGAGGGCTGCTGTAAAGATTAATACTGTTTGTCCACTTGACACGACCTAGAGTCACTTAGAAAACAAACTTTTAGGCATGTCTGTGAGGGAGTTTCTAAATTGGCTTAACTGAGATAGGAAGGCTCACCCTAAATGCAAGCGGCATAATTCTGTGGTCTGGGAGCGTACACTTAATAAAAAGAAGAAAGAGACTTGAGCGTTGTGCTGATTTGAGTAAGAATGACCCCCATAGGCTCATATATTTGAATGCTTGGTCAGACTAGGAGGTGTGGTCTTGTTGGAAGAAGCATGCCACTGGGGTTGAGCTTTGAGGTTTCAAAAGCCCATGCCAGGCCCAGTGTCTCTTGCTCCCTGCTGTCTGTGGATCAGGATATAAAGCTCTTAGCTCCAGGGCCATGTCTGCCTGTGTGCCACCACACTGTCTGCTATGATTCATAATGGACTAATCCTATTAAACTATAAGCAAGCTATCAATTAAATGATTTCTTTTATAAGTGTTGCCCCATCATGATTTCTCTTAACAGCAAAAGAACAGTGACTGGCAAGCGTCAGCCAGCATTCATCTCTCTGTGCTTTCTGACTGTGGATGCAGTCGCCTCCAGTCTTGCCCTTTCCACTATGTCAAACCCTCAGACTGAAAGCTAACATTAAACCCATCCAACCTCAAGTTGATTTTTATCTGGGGTTTTGTCATAGCAATGAAACTGTTGCTTGAGCACTGTGTGGAGGATAACCCAGCAGAAGCTACCGGGATGCACTGATTTGTTTAGCCATTGTAAGTCATTCTCATGAGCACAGACGGAATTCAGCAAGCTCACAATGTGTCTGAGTAGCAATAGCATGTTAAGCCTACTACATGCAAACTGAGGACTTGAATAATATATATTTTTAAAGTTCAATTTCAGATTTGGTGTACCTAATACAATGCAATCTATGAAACTCGGTGTGGCACAAGTATGTGAAGCATGCCTAGCAGAGGTCAATGCTGCTGGTGAGCAGCCAGCAAAACCCAAATTAACAAAGAATAGAAATAACTCCTCTTCTCCAGGATGGACAACGTTCTTCAAATTTTCTCACCCTGAAAATGTTATAAATTCTTCAGATTACATGGCGGTTTTTTTGTTTTTCTGAACTCTTTTCATTTGCCACCACAACTTATTTATTTTGCTTTCAAAAAGAGTTCCATGATCCATCCATCTTCTCCATTCCTAATACTGGATCTCAGTGACACTGGTTTCCCTAGTCCTTGCTCTGTTACCTCAGAGTGATGTAAATCTTGATTCTGTCTCTTACTTATTTACTATTCTTCAATGCTGCCTTGGAGTCTTCAAGATCAATTTTATACTGCTCCATGATTTAATCAGCACACACACCTTAAATTCTGCTCCTATTCCTTGCTTCCAGTAATTGCCACCCACTGTGCTCTGTTCATCAGGGACTACAAAGTGATTGTGGAGCATCCACAAATTCACATGTGAACCATGTATTATCCATACTCTAAAAATGTCATGTATAGAGGCATATTATAATCATTCTAAGGTTCAAAAAGGAATCCTTCCAGGTACCAAAGGCAATCAAGTAATAAAATCACAAATTATTGCAAACAGAGTTGGTCCTAAAATATTTCCTAAGAAAAGAGGCAGACTGTAACATGTATAGAAAACACACTGAAAATTGAAAAAGGATAGAGTTATCACATGCGTTGGGGAAATTAAGAATAGAAAGAGTTTTCAAGTTACTTGGCTAATTCATCCATTCATGTTTTATTTTCCATCCTTTTTGTTACATTTCAATTATACAATGAGAGAATTCATTTCCTATCAGGCATCGGTTTCCTTTTCTATATTCTATTGTCCATCAGTCATGGAAAATAGTCAATAATTTTCCAAAATAAAATCAGAATAGGAGAAAATGCTATGGTGCCCAAAAAGGAACTAAAGAATATTCTAGTCTTTTGGCCAGCATTATCTAGTAGCTTTCTAAATCAGACAGCAAAGGAAACGATGTAGAAGAGGAGTCACATCCTTCAAGTCTAGAGCTTCTGGAAGAAACAGCACCAACTGCTAACGGGAAGAAGCCAGGGGACTGGACAGTACCTTTGTGTAGAAAGTTGTGGTTACCAGTAAATTGAAGTTAAGACTTCAAGAGAATAAGCAACGGGCTCCTAATGGGTTTATGCATAAGTCTTGTAAACAGTAATGAAGTAATAAAGTTCACATCTGTTCAGCAACAGAAAGAATCACATCCTCACAGCTGGGGTCACAAACATGCAGGTAAGCCATTACCAACATTAAAGGAAGTCAGTTCTGTGAGTGGAATGCAATAAAGGGGAAAAGGTTTTACACGCATACTCAGAACAGTTCAGTGGTCAGATCTGTTTGAGAAATGCTTAAGTAAAGCATATTAAACAATTCTTACTGTAGTACCTCATGTATTCTTAGCATGTATTTTAAAACACATGTTTAAACACCCCAGAACATAGCATTAGCATGATTCTTTAAGGAGAAAGTGCTTTTTCATGAAATGTATCCAGAACTTTGATCTTAATGCCCTGAAAATTAAGCAATAAACAAATAAGCAGGGGCAGTGAGATGGCCAAGTGGGTGTGGGAGCCGGTTTTCAGGTTCCTCAAGGCTTTACCCAGCAGGTCCGCATAGAGAGGATGATTAGGACCGTGGGCCTGAGTGCAGGTGTCTGAGATGGTCTGCACTTGGCTGTGCTAGGGGGAGGGCTTTTGCTCTGCCCCTTGGTGTCTCCATAAATACCCTGGGGCAGAGACAGTTGGGCCATTGGAAAAGGTTCCAGGCCCTCTTGAGGCTATCCTTTACTTTCTATCTGTTTATCTCCACAATATAAATCCTTCTATCTAACATTTCCTGCTGGTCACACTCAAGAAAACTCTGGGGAGCTGTAGGGTTGGTGGGTAAACACCCCACAAGTGGGTAGGTGAGTAAGAGTGCTTGTCACAAAGCCTAATGACCTGAGTGCAATCCCTCACTGGAAGGAGAGAACAGATCCCCACAGTGGACCTCCACACATGCACGATAATACATGCATGCCAGGAACATAAACACACAGATACACAGACACCTACACACTAACAGTATATGATACAAATACAACAATACACACTAAGCAAATAGTACAAATTTTTAAGAAAAAGAAACAAGTGATGAAAGAGGTAATTTCACCATTAACAATCACTTCCAGAAAATAACCCAATTACCACAACTAAACTCTTGAATAAAAGGAAGACATACATGACAGTATACCCATATGAGTATTACATCAGGTTCATGAAATATTTTTTAATTTTAAATACTGAATGAACAGTATTGTCCAGCATTCACAAAGCATACTCATCATCAAGAAGGAAGTAAAATTAAATTTGGAAAGAAGGTAATTATGATTTTAAAAATCTAATTTTGTACAAAGTTCAACTGTATTTTTAAAATAAAATGCTTTACAGAACATAAATGGCATGTTTATATCCCCTAAGTGAAATGCATCCCTCTCTGGTATGGTACTGTGATATCATCAGTTATATCAAGGGTGGGAGAGTGTGAAATGCTTTCTACACCAGGTCTTTAAAAGCCGTGTAAATAAGTGTCCATTTTCACCAATACAGCTTCCTTCTCATACAGCTAATCTGTAAAACAGAATCATCTAGGTTTATTTAGTTGTGAGCATTTGGTGAGTCATAGCAGACATGGAATGTGCAACAGTTGACAATGTCCTCTATATTACTGTGGCAATGAATTTAGTGCCACAAAGTTCTACATATTGCCGCACACAGAACACCTACCGCACCTTTCAGGGCAGACCTGTGTGCCCAAGCCTTTCGCCTCTTCCCATTCCGTCTGCATCAATCTCCCAGCTATATCACAAGCCACAGTCGTGCCTGTTGGAGAAGTCCTTTTCATACACGGTAAGTCCTTTTCCTACACCTTAGCCTAGCTCAGGCACTCTCTAGTGACCAGAGACTCTAAATAATCTGAAGTCAGAGTTGGCACCGCTGCATTTTGAAGACAACTAGGTGCAAAGACACCTAGGGCAGAGCAAGTGAATAAACAACAAACACAAATGAAGATGCTTAGTCCCTAGACAAGAGATTTACATGGGGAAACATTTTAAGTGTTGATTGTAACACTAAGCATTTTACTATCCACGGTCGAGATAACTATGGTTGCAGTCTCTTCCATACTATATAATTCAGTGACATTAAAAGAGGCAAAGAGCTTTGTATTGATCATTTATTGAGAGAAATAATTAAATTTTACCATTTATGTCACCATAAGAGAGGCACTAAAGCCCATGATAGTCATAAATGATAACTGGCAATTAAACCATTTATCATATATTAAAACCATGACTGCAATTTGGGCTATTAATTTTTAAATTCTTAAATATAATAAAATAGAATATAAACTTGTACAATGGAATTTCTAGAAGGCAGTATTTTGTTAATTGTACTGCATCCAAATGAGCATTTCAGGTCAGGCCTTGCTATCTTTCCAAAACTGTCAGCCAAATAGTTTCTACTTAATCCCTCCTCCAGCATCTCAACAGACAAGAAATGCTATAAAAGATACAGGAGTCAAACATTGTGCACACCCAGAACCCATCCAATATGCAAATCTGCCACCAACTCCGTCCACACGAATGATTACATTCATTTTAGGAAGTCATAATAAAGGCTTTGAAGGTAGCAGCAGTCTTACTGCCAAAGGGCTTTCCTCTACTTGATGCATCCAGGAATTGAGGCCAAAATAAGTGATTAAAAACCTCAGAATGTTTCTTTTAGCCTTCAGCTAATAGAGAACAATATAACTGCTTGAAATTCTGCATCATAAGAAAACATGAAATTGCCCATGGTGCTTAATTGGTAGGCTTTAAGAGGTGTAGTGCATAAATACAGACTTCAGGCTTCTGACTGAAAGCATGCCTGCCTGATGAATTCTTAGCAGTTCAGAACAAAAGAGATCCCTTTGACCAGGAATACATTCTGTTTGGCCATAAATGACACTATTTATGTGATCAGAACCAGAGGATCCACAAGTGAACTAGGAAGACCCATCAAAGCAAACCCATCCAGGCCTAACTGCAGGATGTCAAAGGGAATTAGAGATGAGAGACAGCTGAGCAGATTGCCAGTGGGGAAACAAAACTCCCCAACATCAAGGAATTCACACCGCATTACAAAGTGTCAACAAGTCTGGATAATCAAGATATTTTCAAAGCAACTGCTGTTATAAGATACTGAAAAATCACAAAATAAACACAGGAAGCATTGACATTTCACTGGTCCCCAGCTGTTTCCTACTCTTTTTCTTTACTGACTCTTATCTCTGGTAGAATAATTTTCATGTACCCTCTTAATTCCTAAAGTTTACTATTGCATGAGCAACATGCCTTGCTGAGTTCAGTTTCTGAGTTGTGCAGCATGCTGTGGGTGAGGCAAGTCTTCCTTAAAACCATAAGGAAAAGCAAACAGTCCGTTCCTTAGGTCTGTCACTCCCAAACTCTATATAAAAAATAAAGCTAATATTAAACTTACAAAAACATTAGTACAATGCATCCTCTCTTCAGTCTACAATTGCTCAGTCATCACTGTACTCTACGGAATAAAGTATGTACGTTATCTATGAGAAGTACTTGATCACAGCCCAGTTTCAGCCTTTCATCTTGTGTGATGTAAAGATGTGTAGCAAATTGGACATCAGGACATTCACCCAGTCTCTAGCTAGAGAAGAAAGTTCAGTTTAAATGAAATGTCTGAAGTACCGAGTGATAGGCTTACATGCTGGTCTTTGCTTTCTTTTTTAATTTTGTATTAGTTCTTTGAGAATATCATACATTGTAGTTTGATCATTTTACCCCCTCTTCCAAGTCTTCACAGATTCATAACCCTTTCCCTACCAATTTGACTTTATGTTTCCTAAAAAAATAATAATTAAAATAATAAAATAAACAAGTCAAAGATACGCTCCCTGCATCCTCTTGGGAACGTGGTCATCTACTGAGCATGCTTGACCTTACAGGGGCCACACCCTTAAGGAAAATGCACTCTCTTTCCCAGCAGCCATCCATTGCTGATAGCACCTCAATTAGGAGCAGAACATCCACCAACCACCTGATTTTACAGCTTACTTCTGTCAGCACACACCAACCCCACTGCCTACATACTGCCCAGTTGCTTCAGCTGGTTTGTGCTCCTCTTTACCTTAGCTTTATCCTGTATCTGCAGAAAGAATAAACTGCTGCCTAAAAGCAAAACTTTAGAAAACAGTGGAGGCCTACTAACTTAAAGTTACTTCGAAACACAGATCCATAAATTTTAGACATTTATTTCTTATATACATCCAACTTAAGTGACATTTCCATAAAGGAAATTGTTATTAACAAAGCTCTAAATATTTTGTTATAGCTGTTGCCATAAATATGTTAGCATTGTTCTAAATGTTAACAGAGATTTTGACACTCTTCCCAAAATAAAATAATTTAGAAGTAAAGAAAATTGAGTTTATTTCTCCATATACAATAAACATACTATACTGATTATGTATTTTAATGTGTTAATCTTGTAGTGTTTTTTTATGGCAAGCATGGATGTCCAGCATCCATGGTTTTCATCCATTAACTCATTAGTTAATGAGTTTACCATACATATTGCCAAGCTCAATTAATATTTGAAGGAAACTTGGTTTTACTTAATATTTTTCACACAAATTACTGTGTGAGAATTATATGGTACTGAATTGAATTTTAGGTGTAATATACTGATATAACTAAGTACACATCTTCAAGTAGTTATGTATATTTATTAAGATGTCACAGAATATATGCATATCCTCTTTATTTTTCAGGAGACCCTACAATTATTGTCAAGATAATGATGTCATTTATGTCCTCTTTTAAACTATCTCAGGCCAAGAGAGTGGTCAGAGGGGAAAGGCTCCAGTTCAGCGTGATGACAAGTTCCATTCATGGGTCCCACACAGTAGGAAAGAACAGATTCTTCCAAATTATCCTCTGACCTCCACACACAAACACACTCAAAATAAATAACTATATGTGATTTTAAGTTTAAAACACAATTATCTCAAATGTTAATTCACGGTCCTCTCTTATGTTTGCTGCTCGTGGTAAAGGCTCACTGCATCCTGATTGGGAAAGACTGCATGTGTTAACACCTGGGTTCTAGAAGAAAGGATCTAAAAATCCCCACTGCTGCTTTCCAAGACCTGGACTTCAGCAGCATGCTCCCTGTTCCTTCCTGGGGCCTAGAAAAGGTAAAAAGCTAGTGTTTCAGCGAGTGTGCACAAGCAGTGAGAGCCCTCTGCACACTTAACTAAAGAAAGATGTTCCTCTCTCCCTAGCACACAAATGGAGAGGAAAATGTAAAGAATATTTAGTAGTATTTAAAATGTTACAGAATGATACAGCTAAGTCTGATTCATAAATACTAATAGGCTTTTTAAAGCCAAACCTTTTTTTAAAAAAAAAAGAAAACTCATTACTAACAACAACTCTTCACTTAGTTGGCCTAGAAAATCACTCCTGTGAACCTCTCACAAGGTCTCCACTCTATTTTCATTTCTAATATTATGGGAGATTTATTTTTTAGTATTTAAGTGTATCACAGGCTATGTAATACATTCCAGCAAGTCCTTAAGCCATATACAATATTATATATGCATGTGTATCTTGTTTTTACTTCCAAAATGACCTGAAACCATCAAATGTTAAGATCTGCTGTTCAGAATCTATTGCTACTTTAGTTTACAAGCTGCATGAATTTATGAATGACCTAAATACACATCCACCTCTCTATTTTCTAGTCACTATGAACTTACTGCTTAAGTAAATCAAGTTTTCTGTGTCCAGAAAAACTTCTCATGTATTTATTTCATTCAAAATTTACCTAATATGTCTCTGTTTAGACATCCTCAAAGCAACAGGCTTTATGCATCAGCGGCTAAAGAAATAGTGAATGAAAATTCCTGAAAAGAAGCTGTGTCTGGCTGTAAATGTAAAACTCCTGGAAGGAGTGTGTTGGCAGAGACTGATGGACCAATTGGAATTTCAGAACTGTGGAGAAATTGGAAAGTTGTAAGTTCAGAGGCTAATTACTTTATCTTGGGCTAGTGTCAGCATTCTGGAACAACCATTCCTTGCCCCACTCTATCTGAACTAACACCTCATGATAATAAATAAAAACCTCTTAGAAGCTATTAGCTTAACAGAGCACACTAGCTTCCACCAATCTAAGAGCTAAGAATGTCTTCAGATAGCATCTTTACTTTCAATCATATATATAAAACAGCTACCCCCATCTCAATTTATCTGCCTCTCTCATGTACCCACCAAAGTATTTTAAAGTTGCCTTGATTTATGACTTCCTTTTTTACTATAGAACTATAAAAACCCTATGAAACTGCTTCCACATTGGAACACGGAATTTGGGGTAAACTGAATCTGTGTTCCTGGACCATGATCACTCAGAATAAACTATCCCCTTAGGATGAGAGCTGTGGTCTCTATGTAGACAAAATCATCTGTGAAATATACTCCCAATAATTAACTCCTGGTGGTGTTAGAACTTTAAAAGAAAATGCATACACACACACACACACACACACACACACAAACACACACGTGCGCGCGCCTTACTAAAATGAGTTTAAACACCCTAAGACAGTTTGTTCAGCTTTTGACTTAATGCATATTAATAAGTAATTGAAAGTAAAGTTTCAAGTACAGTTCAGTACCATGTGTTCCAGTTTTATTTCTGTTGCTATGATAAAAACAACCTGACATAAACATGTTTGGAGGGGAGGGGAGTTTATTTGACTTACACCTGCTGATTATAATCTGCCCCAGTTTGCTTTTTAGTGATGGCATAAAACACTAGCCAAACCAACTTGGAGGAAAAGGTTTACTTGGTTTGCAGGATAAAAGCCACCACTGAGGAAAGTCAAGGCAGGAACTAAGACAGAAACCCCTGTGGAACACCCCTTCCCCGTCTTGCTTTCTTACACTGCTGAGGAACGAATACTCAGGGGTGGCATTGCCCAGTGGACTGGGTTTTCCCACATAATCATTAATCAAGAAAATGCCCCACTGACATACCCATGGGTGAATCTAATGGATGCAATTCCTTAATTAAGGTTCCCCTTTCCTAGACGGCTATTTAGTGTTAAGCTGGCAAAAACTAACCAGAGCAAAGTATAACGCTGATGTGTGGAGAGGTAAGCAGAAACTCAAGCAGTCAGTCAAAATGAATGGATCCTTACTTTTTTTTTTTTTCTTCCACTCTCAGGTAGCTTTTTCTTCTTTTACACTATTCTAGATCCCAAATCAGGAAGGACTTCACTCACAATGGGCAAGTCTTCCTACCTCAATTAACATCAAGACTATCCCCCACAAACATGAACAGGGCCAACCCATTCTAGACAATACCTCAATTGAGACTCTCTACCCAGGTGATTCTAGAATGTGGCAAATTGAAATTTAAAACTACCCACTGCTTTATACTAAAGTAAAAGGGCCAGAGGAAAACATTGTCAGAGAATACACAGTGAGCTTAAGTGACCCTGCTCCATGGACCGACCCTGTTAACTGCTTTATACACTGTGCAGAAATGCTGAGTACTCTTCTCACCTTCTGTGACAAAAAACAAGCAAGCTGACTGGTGAATTAAGTAGGTTGTAAGAGCCTAATAATAAAATGAGCTCCAATTCTCTTTTGCAAAACTCAGTTTGACAATTTTCATGAGGAAGGAAAGGAAGAAGAGTGAGAGATGACCGAAAGAACAGATGTGACTCTTCCAGCTACATAATAAAAACACAAAGGGCTCACCTTAAGTATTATTTCGGCCCGTTCCTCAGATCACCTACTTAAATGTATCTTTCCGTATTGAATTTTGAAGAGACATATACTGTTTATAGTCTTTAAAACCCAGCTATTTTCCTGTTCTGTTTCATTCATCAGCCTTTACATCAGCTTCCTAATCAGTCTTGTAAGGTGGAAAGTTGGACGGAAGACTGTCAAATTCCCTCCTCACAGCCAGCTTGCTTGTTTGATGTAATGTCGAGTATTGTGTATCCTTTTAACTCTCATAAACTTGCACTTGAATGGATTATTACAGTTAGGTTTTTTAAGCCTTACATAGTATGTTCTTTCCTCATTTTAGCCTTTATTGTGGCTAAATACGTATAATACATTTACCATTTTAATAATTTTAAGTCTAGTGATGTTAAATATATCCATGTTATTGTTCATACAACCTCCAACTGTCTTTTGATATTGAGAACTGAAAGCTCTGTGTCCATTCAGCTGCAAGCGCTCGCTCACTCACTCTTCTCTTGTCCTAGGAAAATGAAATACATTTTCTAATAGATATGAGAATATACACTCTCTGTGCAAATAGTTGTCTTCTAAATATCGGGTTTAAATATCCTTGAAGTATTTAATGCATAGAAGTCTTTGCTCAAAATATGTAGTCACCACTTATGGTAGGTACCTTTTCACAATTAATATAAAAATGAAAATGTTACTTTCTAGATATCTCTGGAACCTGTGAACTAGGAGTTGTTTTCAGCAGTAAGCCAATAGAGAGTGGTTTATGAGTGTGTTTGTTAGTCTGTTTTTAGCAATAAACATATGGTTAGGCAGGAATCTTCCCATTGTTTCACAGATAGGAACTTGAGGCATATTATTATTCAATTCTGAAGTATTAGGCGCATCATCAAGGCAGTTTAAGCAGTCACCTTTAATGTGGGGGAAATGTCCAAAGATAAAGGTCAGTGAGCATCTGGTTTTAGTTTTGATACTGCCAAGGATTCTGCCTAAGCCTCCAAGTAATGGTAATTTCAGCATACAAAGTTCTGGTTCCTACACCAGGGAATGAGGTGCTCAGAGGCTAGGAATTTTGATCCAACCTCTGTTCCACTGGGCTCTAATTGTACAACTTTGGACAAGTCATAAAAGCACACTCGATCATTAAAATGTGACATCCACTCAAAAAGCACACTCGATCATTAAAACGTGACATCCACCCATTGCCGCTTCAGAGGATACGTGTATGAGCAGATGGAAGACAGTGTGGTGGTTTGAAAAAAATGGCTCCTAAAGGATGTGGCACTAATAGGAGGTGTGGCCTTGTTGGAGTAGGTGTGGTCTGGAGGAAGAATATCACTATAGAGGCAGGCTTTGAGGTCTTGTTTATGCCCAAGTCACTCCCAATGAGACAGACCACTTCCTGTTGCCTGCAAGCCAAGATGTAGGAAACTTGGCTACTTCTCTAGCACCATGTCTGCCTGCACACCACCATGCCGCACCATGATCATAATGGACTGAGTCTCTGAAAAATGTAAGCCACCCCAATTAAATTGTTGTCCTTTATAAGAGTTATCATGGTCATGGTGTCCCTTCACAGTAATAGAAACCCTAAGACAGACAGGCAAAGAGAATGTGAAGGCAGGGATTATAATGATGATAAATATAAGACAGGTTTGCAATTATTATGCATAAAAGCTGAGAGAGTTAAGTGTGGCTTCTGACATTCCTAAGAAACACTATCTCACAGCAAAATCTATATTCCTCTGGCCCTCAGAATATTTCCAAACCTCTTCCATAATGACCATGGACAGAAATTGTATTATAGATGCATCAATTGGGACTAGGTTCTACAAGTTTGCATTTTTATTGATTATGGTTTCATGTAATGCTCCCTGTCTGCTACAAAAAGAAGTTTCCTTGGTGAAAAGTGAGGACTACACTAGTCTCTGAGTATAAGGACAAATATTTAGAATGCAGTTGAGGTTTATTCTGGTTTAGTAAAGTGGTGGTAGAGAAATAGTCTTCCCCAGAAAAGAGGACACCAATTTGTTACTCAATACCGAATGGTGAGTCCTGAAAACATATGCATAAGTAACGTTATACAAGATGAGAGGTTGGTATTTGTATATTTAGAAATATATGTATGTATACATAAAGATACATATACTTGATGATATATATGTAATATAACAACAAGTAATTTAAAAAGAGGCAATAAATTTAAAAAGAGCAAGAAGGGGCATATGGAGGGTTTGGGGGAATGAAAGGGAAGGGGGAAATGATCTAATTATTTTATTATCTCAAAAACTAAAAGAAATAATTTTTAAAAAAGAAAAAATGAGGAAATAGCACTGAACAATGGTAAAGGAAGAGCCACTGGAGACAATAACAACTGTAAATAGCTGCTGAATGGTCATACAAGTGACTTAGTTTCTCTGTGCTTCATTTCTATATTCGTAAAATTAAAATAATATTGCCATGGTTTAAAATGACAGAGTTAGCACATGGACAGCACTTAGAATACTATATAGTATGTAATGGGTGTGTGGTAAGCTTCAGAGCTCATTTTTTATTTAGTATTTTCTAGTATATACTACAAACTTTTTAAAAATCTTATCCCACTCCTTTTCTAATAATAATTTTTATGAAAGCCTAGTAAAGAATTGGCCACAGGGAAGGTGTCTTGGGCCTTGTACTCCCACAAATTTATTAGCCTATGAATTCCTCTAGCTAGTTAATATTTTGGCATGTTTTGCACAAAACAGTAGATATTTCATGTTTCCAACAAAATCTTAGCAACTTATTGCTAAGGGGGAAAAGAGTTTTCTTCAACTGCTTTAATTTAAAGTAGAAATACTCAATGTATACCACCCAAATCAGGAGTATCACATGTAAATTATCAACTTATTTACCCCTAATTTGTGTGATGTTCTTTGAAATGTAGTAATATAGAGTACTCTGAAATTTTGATATTCATGTATTTACTATGTTCCTATTTCAGCTGCTCAGCAGTGATACCAAAAATTGTATATATGTTGGCATATCTGATTGGAATTTTACTGAAGCATGAGTTTGAATGTACTTCCAGTAAATGATACTATTAGTGTCCTCCAGAGAAATTAAATCAATAAAATGTGTGAATGTATGTTGAAATAGGAGACATGGATGAGAAGAGACTCACAATGTTGAAACCCAGTAACTCCCAAAAATAACACACAAGAAGCTGGGAACACATGAGACTTGACAACGTAACTACAATGTCCTAACAAGCAAGATCGCTATGGGAGAATGCTGTCATCCAAAAGCAGGTAGCTAGAGAGCACATCCCAGTCTGAAGTGAGCAGAGATCAATGTTTCAGCTCAAACAGCTAGACAAGGAATTCCCTCTTACTCAGCATTTTTTTTTTTTTTTTTTTTTTTTTTTTGGTGTCTAAAGTTCCAATTGACTGCATGAAGACTTCCCACATGGGAGAGCAAAATATGCTTTACTCAGCCCACCAAGGTTAATCTCATCCAGAAAATCCGCACAGTTGCACCCAGAACATTCCTTGGCCTAATGTATGGACGTGTAAGGGCCAGTCAAGTGTGGAGGACCACAAAAGTTTCTTAGAGATTGGAGCTTACTTTACTCAGCAGAGATGCATCAGAGGATGGCTAGACCATGTGCATAGTTTCTAGGTGATTGGAAGGTTCTACACTTGGTTGAGCTAGGGGGAGGTCTTTTGCTCCGCCCCTTGGCAGTCCTATAAATAGCCCTTTAGAAGAGACAGGAGGGGCTGGTGGGTAAGGATCCAGGCCCTCTAGAGGCTATCTTGTGTTTCTATCTATTTCTCTCCTCTCTATCCTTCTATCTAAATCTCTTATCCCTCTCTCTTCAAGAGTACCCTGGGGTAAAATGTGGGAGCTGGTCTCCCAGCTGGCCTCCCACAGTCAAGTTGACACATAAAATTAACAGTAAGTGGCAGCCATGCCTTTATTGTCAAAATTGAGACACAAAGAAGAGAGAGCTGGGTGCATAGAGAAGCAGAGCAACAAGTAAAAACTCACACTGTCCACAGCAGGCAACTCTGGGAATAGTTAGGAAGTTAGCTGGCATCAGAAGGAACTTGCTCTTCCTTAGTTTGTACCTGTATTTATTATTTATTGATTGACTGACTGACGTATGTGTGTGTGTGTGTGTGTGTGTGTGTGTGTGTGTGTGTGTGTTTCTGTGTGCCCATGCCCATGCACCAAACAGTACAGACAGAGGTGAGAGGACAGCTGTGGGACTCGGTTATTTCCTTCTGCTGTGTGAGACCAGGAAATTTAACTTAGGTCCTCGGGTTCAGCAGAAGGTGCCTTTACCCATTGGGATATCCTGAAGGCCAGCAACCTGCATTTTATTCAGAATTCCAAAATTGTTTATTCACCTAATATGAAAATCAGCCAGGCACAGTGATATATGCCTTTTATGCCAGCACACAGGAGGCAGAGGCAGGTGGATTTCTATGATTTCAAAGCAAATTCCAGGACAGCCAGGGATGCACTGTGAGGTCTTTGTCTCAAAACAAACAAACAAACAAACAACAACAAAAACTGCAATAAATATACAAATTATGCAAAGAAATGATCACATTAAGAAACTTGATAGAGAGGCTGATGAAATGGGTTAGGTAATAAATCATTTGCATGCAGTGCAAATGAGGAAGTTTGGATTCCCAGCACCCACTAAAACCTGGATGGACATAGCTGACCTCCTGCAATCCCAGCCCTCAGGAGGTGAAGACACAGAATCCCTGGAGCAAGCTAGTTAACCAAACTACCCGAAATGCTGAGATCTGGGATCAGTGAGATGCTGCTTTAGAAAATAAATCTGAGAGAAACCCAGAAAGTCACTTAATATCACTTCTGAACCTTCACATTTGTGGTGTCTCTCTCTCTCTCTCTCTCTCTCTCTCTCTCTCTCTCTCTCTCTCTCTCTCTCTCTCTCTCTCTCTCACACACACACACACACACACACACACACACACACCCTATGTCCACACATGCACGAACATCACACACATAGACATGAAGAATTTCAAAATAGCAAGATGACAGAGGATATGACACAGTCATACAGCAACACTTTGCTCTTAGAAACCCAAATTCATATAAATAGGATCTTGGGACACAGGATGAAGACAGTAATTTCATCTTGCAGATTAGAACGCATTCTTTTAAATCTTTTATATTTGATCTCCCCTTTTCCTCAGTTATCATAAGCACTCTTGGCTGCAAATGTTTACAAGTGTAGAGTGCAGGGACTTATAGGATGCACGTGGATGGAAACAGAAACCATTCTATTCAGAAACATGGTTTGGACAGATTGTATTATGTGGAAGATGTGGGGTGGGTACTGCGAGCCTGTACCCTGGAGCGACTCCTGAAGTGTAGCAGGATATACTCAACAGAGGGGTTGGGAGTCAAAGGGTGATGCTTTGGAACTGTAACAACTCCCAGGCAGCCTTCTAACATTTGTAGCTGTGCTCCCTTCCTTCAATCTGCTATCACCGTCCTTCACTGTTTTAGTTTTTGTGCCTTAAAATTCTCTCCATTTCACCCTGCCATTCTGTTATAATTAAACTTAATCTTTCCCCTTCACAGCTGCCTCACTAGGAAATACTTCTAATTAGTCCTTTCCCCTTCTTTCTCAGGGTATAGTCCATCGTAGGCATTATTTGCCTAAAAGCTGATTGTCAAACCCATGCATTATGTAAAAGAATAAGGCTGTGTTGAGCATGTTTCATAGTATCATTATATGCTTCAGTCTGCAATTATCAGTTCAGTTTTCCCAATATCCACTGAATTTGTATGCAGCACATTTTCCATGGAGCTTTTTGAAGCATGCTAACACTTGGATTCACTATGAAATTAATTGTGGACAGATATCAGTTTTTTTTTCTGATTTTTACAATGCCTAGTGCATTTATAGAAATGATGTTGCATTCAGTAAGCATTTGCTGACAACTATATTGCAAAATGAGGATAATGTGTTATGTAGGTTCAGTCACTGGTGAACTGACAACATGAACCAAAACAAATGTACTCAGTAAAGGAAGAATTACTTTTTATAAAACTTGTTATAATTAAACATAACTAAACTTGAACTATAAAATTAAAAAGAGAACAATTATAATATTCAAAATTAGTTAAAATAAGTAAATAAAAAGCATAACATTCTGGAAAATAAAAATTATTTGTATCTTTACTTACAGATGGCAAGATCTTATATAAAGAAATTGCGGGTTTGGGGTAGAACTGTCAGTAAAGTGCTTGCTGAGAACGCACATGAAAATGACAGGCTTGGCAAACGCTTGCGACTGCAGTGCTGAGGAAGCAGAGACAGGTGGGTCCCTGGAGTCTGACCTACGCGGTGGGCCAGTAAGGGATCCCGTCTCATAGAAATGAGGTAGACAGGTTAGGAACACCAACCACCAACATTGTCCTACACGTGCACACATGCACATGGGCATTTGCACAAACACCCCCCCACACACACACACTTTTACAGACAAATGCAATGGAAATAAGGGGAAAAAACACCTTTGAAGATGACTAAACACACTGACTAATACAAACATAAAAATTAATTGTAGTTCTACAAAATAGTAGTAAAATTTGAAAATGAAATTGAGGAAATAATTCTTTTTATAACATCAAGTAGAATAAAATACAGGTTCACTAAAAACAAAATATATATAAAAGGAGAGTTGAAAGAAATTAAAGATCCAACAAAGAAATATCCTCTGCTTATGCTTTGAAGATTTGATACAATAAAATATTAATATTTTATTTAATTTAAATAGATAATTTAAGTATTGGTTATTACATTATAATTATATTGTATATAATGTATTATATATAATATATGTATAACACACAATGTAATATGTTGTATAAATATATACTATCCGATATATAATATATTATACATAAAAGTTTAGTTTAAAATTAGTATTTTAAAATCCTAATATCCCTCAATTGGCCTACATATTCAATATTATCTCTACCATTTATGTCTTTTTTAAGATTAATGAGCTGATTCCAAAATACATGCACTAATAAGAATACAGAATGATCAAAAAAAAAAATAATAGTGAAAATGCTAGAAGACACACTTCTACATCTCTTTTCTGCAATCAACAGTACTTAACGTATTGCTGCTGTCCTGTCCTGAAGCTAGACATATATATCCTCAATGGAAGAGGAGTGGGGGTCCAGAAATAGACTCTTTTGCATATAGAGCTGATCGATTTTCCATATCAGCACCAGAACAGGGTGGAGGGGGCAGTCCTATCAGATGGTACATAGAATGGGATATCATCTGTACACAAGAGTGAAGATGAACCCCTACACCACATAACATTCATATACAAATTTTCATTTTCAATACTTTATGTAAACCTCTTCAAAGAAAACCTGAGTAGTTTTCATGTCGTGGGCAATGGTTTCTAACATATTTCATGAAAAGGACAGTAATCATAATTTTAAATTATAGAATTCAGTATTGTCATGAAATTGAACTTTTTCATGCTTCATAGATATGTAACCCCTTCTATATACTTCATAAAAATGAAGACAACCAAATAATGCCATAAAATGCATAAAAATTGTTGTACATGTGGATAAGAGAGCAACTCAATAACCAAGTGATAACCCAGCATTTGAAAACTGGAAAGAGTTCAGGCAACACATTTCTCCAAAGAAGATATACTAGTTACCAATAATCAGGTGAAGAGATGTCTAGTATGAAGAGCTGTCAAAGAAAGAAAATCAAAGGTGGAAAGAAATTCCATTGTACATCCACCAGAGAGGATGAAATAAGCAAAGAAAATATTAAGAAGTGTCAGCAAGCATAAGAATAAATTGGAAGCAATACACACTTCTGAGACTGTAAAACAGAGCATGTATTTTTGAGAAGTAGTTTGAAAATATCTCAGAATATTAAGCAGTTACCAGTGGCTAGAAATCTCTCTTCAACATATTACCCAAGAGGAATTATGTTTATGAAAGAGCTGTACATAAATGTGCTGAATGAAATGTTTTTAATAGATAAAGAAGCAGACCAAATATATCAAATGGTGAATATATAAGCAGAATGTGGTAACCTAAAATGTTCTATGGGTGAAGTCATTATTTGGAATATGTAAATAATATTCCAGGAAAAATAAAATAGAATGTTTCAATAACATGTATTTATTTTTTATTATTTAAAACAAGGCAACAATTTTCAGCCTTTAGTAAAGTTGTTTATACTTGGACAACTGCTACTTTATGTCACTAGCAATGTAAGATCCAGTGCTGTTTTCATGTCAGCTGTTACACTGCAAAGCTGGGTAGCTGGTACACTGCACTTCTAAATTTTAAATTTTTGCACTTTTGTTTATGTCTGTTTATGACATTGTCATATATTCAATGTATGAAATGAGTTTCACTACAAAAATTTCATACTTGAGTAACATATGCTTTAAGCTCATATGACATTATAATTATTTCAACACTAACAGTTATTCCACATTCTTACCTTTCTGTATTCTGATGTTATGTTCCTTCAGGTATAGCAACTAAATCAACTCAAGATGGTGCATTTAGCTAGAACTTTTTCCTTCTTTCTATCTCCATATAATAACAACTGGCAATAGACACATAAAAACATGTTTAACCCACATAAGTATTGAACAACATCCTCAACATACTACATTCAAAACAGAAGTAACATACATAATATGGTATGGCAACAATTAAATGCTGCTGATTAGGAAAGCTATAGTTATCTCTAGTTCATGATTCAGTTAATAGTTATAGGCTTGGCCAGATAACTTCAGGATATTATGATTTTAAGTTCTCTGAAGGGTAAGTCTGTCAAACAGCTAATACAGTTCATTATGTGTCCCAAAATGTTCATGACAAATCCTTTCTACATTAAATTTCTCTTTTTTGATATGTCTGCCCTCTAAAGTATTTGTAAAGGAAGAATATATAACTCACTTTAGTTAATAACAAGATCCAAAATTCTCTTTAGTAGATACTGCTTCTTACTTCTTTAATTAAAACAAATAAAACATCTGTCTGTTTTTCAATTAAAGCCTCAGATGTATGAATTCCACCCGTTGACTTTTTGACCTCTTTGACAGTATTTATATGGTTATATTACAACATAGTTCCTAGTAGTTTATCTTAATTAGATGTTATAAGACCCACAGAAGGAGAAAGAGCCATATGAGATGCCTAAAGTTACAGTGTGGAGTCATCAGAAGTTGCTCAGAGTCTATTGGAGTGCTTTAGTCATGAATCCTTCTATCACAAATCTGTCATGTATATTTAAATACAGAACTTAACTTTTCAATTTTCTTAATCACAAACTTGAGGTGGTAATATCCTATATAGCATAAGGTAGCTTCTATATATGCCTCAATGCCATGCCCAGTGCAATGTATCAATTACTATTATTAAACCCCAACAATACCTCCTCAGCCTATGGAGCTGGGAATAAAAAAAAAATCTATAATGCATAGGACTGCATTTTATCAGCTGTAAATGCATTCTCTGATCACAAAACATCTTAAAAACTACAGCTGATCACATACTCAATATGGATTGTTAATGCTATTATTACCAAAAAAATCTAAAAGATTAATCTTGTTTGGTTTAGACTATTACTCTTCATCAGACACTTATACACTAGTGAGTGCATCAGTCAGAAAATGATTAATGTGATAAGCATTTGAAGGCATTAATTCACTCTTCATGTGGTTGCAAGAACCTGGAGATCTTGCAGTTTGGCTTAAGGCACCCTTCACATTATAACACGTAGATTTAACTCTATTATATCAAGGATAACTTAAACAATAAATTGCTAATTAAATGCCTCTGGAACTAGGACCAAAATGAGAGGACTTCTTTCTTTCTTTTTTTTTTTTCAGTGCCAAGGTTAAAAGGAAGTTCTAGCCCACGTGATTCACCCAGACAGGCACATTAAATCACTGCTCTCCATAAAAATAAGGCCACAATAAATCTGCTAGAGAACATGCATTAGGCAGAAATGACCCCATTCACATTTTCTGTGATGACTTTAGACTGTAAATTCTAAAGAGCAGGAATAAGATCTCATAGTTCTTTTCATAGTACATCAAGCGGAGTGGCACATTCAATATATTCAAGTAATATTGGGGGTTACTGCTATTATCAAGAGATTGAAAGAATTCGAGAATGAACAGTTTCAAGAAGAAAAACGGGGTAAAAATACATCACTTTTCTCCTCTCATCTAGTCTTCTTTGTTGACTTCTTTCTACACACTTTTCTATCTCCTTAAATCTCTATCATGTCTCTTTCATTTAACAGGCAGCCTCTTGCTCAAGGTGGTTTGCACTGTATATTTCACTTCCATGCCTCCCACAAATGGTTAAAACCACAACTTATACCCACCACTCAGCTGTGTCCACATCTAAAACGCAAAGCTTGCATTTAGTCAGCTCTCTACTTAGCCTCTTTCAGCACATGCCCATAGCCATTATTTTCCCCCTTTCATAGTTTCTTGACTTCCTGATGCCATTCTATCTCCCTTCTGAGGTAGTTCCTCTTGGTCTCTTGTGCAACTAGGCAAGTTAGCTGAGCTCCAGTGATGCTCCTTGGAGGTGCTGAAGAAAATCAATAAAGTAAAATGGATCCTGAAAGCCATTTGCAAGGGTTCTGTGGAGCCAGTGGGAGGAACTGACACAGTGCAAAATGCTCCAGAGAGCGGTGTGATGTTAATGATTTAAGAAAATGCTCTTGTGTAACTGCACAGAGAAGAGGGGTCCATCTGCTTCCCGGCAAGCTCCAAACAATAATGAAGACAGTTTCTCAGAACCATACTTAGTAAGCAAAAAGTGGATTCCTTCCAGAACCTAACATATACAATAAGGTTTCTGAAAGACAGACATCTGTAAGCATTAACTGTTGAGTTTTGCAATTATTCACAAAAATAAGATTCTTGGTCTCCCACTTTTGTATTATAATAGCATGCATCATATTTGTATAGTCTGTGTGTATATGTGCTTGATGTATATGTAAGAACATGAGTATACCACAGCATATGTGTGGCAGTCACAGACATCTGTAAAGTTAGTTTTTTTACTCCCCACTTCATGAGGATTCCAGAGATCGGATTTGCATGGCAAGTGCTTTTACCTGCTGAACCATCTGTTTGGCCCTTTAACTGTCTGGGAGGACAGATTACAAGACATACCTTTCAATTTTGTAAAGCACAACTGTTTAGAGAATATGATCTTTAATTATGTAAATATGGGGGCTGAAGGAATGGCTTAGCTGTTCAAGGCACCAGATGCTCTTGTCAAGGGCCAGGGTTCAGTTTCCAGCCCCCACATGGTAGCTCACAACTGTCTGTAATGCCAATTCCTGAAGATCTGACACCTTCATCTGGTAGCAGGCAACAGGCACACACATGGTGAACATATATATATGCAGGCAAACACACACATAAAATAAAAGTAAATATTATTTTAAAATGTAAGCAAGCATGAATATATGTGTATGTGTGTATAGGTGTATGCATGTATTATGTATACACACATATGTAGGTAGGACAGAATATATGTGTGTGTGTATGTGTGTGTGTGTGTGTGTGTGTGTGTGTGTATAAAAACAATATCCAAGAATGTCATATATACATCCAATCACTGAGTTCCAGTTCTTTGAGAAAGGGCACCCAGGAAATGACACTCAAAGATTGTTACAAAAGCTGAATGACCCAGTGGTCACAGAAATGCAGGAATGCTCTCAAAAGTTTGAAATACATCCAAGAAATCCCTTCCTACTCATTTCACAACCCATGATACAATGCCCCTCTTCTCATCTGAGACGTATAGTAAAATGAGGGGAAACCCAAGAGAAGATAGAGTCAAAGACTGGACCTACACAGCTGTAAGACATGCCAAGGGCAGCTAACCACCCACTAAGCCTAGGAGAAGGGCACAGAATTCTCTCTGTATCTCCAAGAGAAAGCAATCCTTCCAGTCACTGACTTTGAGCTTCTGGCCTCCAAACTGAGAACATAAGTTTTTGTTGTTTTAAGTTATCAAATTCGTGATACTTGTCATCTGAGGCCTAGGGAACTAGCATATGATTATGAACGTGTTATTAAATATTTCTCTTACAATTTTCCACTTCCAACATAAACTTTCTGAGAAATTATAGAAAAATATCATATTTATCCCACTCACACAAAAGAAAAAAAGGAACACAGAGAAAACAAAAAGAAAACAATAAAGATTAAGAAAAAAATTTGCATTTTAATTGCATCAAAGAATCAGTGCTCTGTAAGGACAACCATAAACTCTAGAGTGGCACAGGTAATCTCTATCCTTAGTTGTATCATTGCTTAATTATCTGCATTTGAACAAGGTACTTAGCATCTCTAAGCCTGTTTTCTACATCATCCATACACCAAAGAAAAAAGCATTCCTTCAAGAGTTAGGAGAAACTTCATGATCATCAATGCTAAAAACTTGGCATACTTACTGGCCTATAACAAATAAACAAATATTCAGTGTTACCTTTTGCTATTACTAACCACAATGAAGCATCTAACCATTATAGAAAATATGAATTAACAGAGACTCTCCAAAAAGCTAGCCCAATCTCCTTTCTCCAGGGATGTTGAATTTAATTTTAAAGAACCTCACTTGAGAAAATGATATCATCTAACACCCTATTAAGAATGTCTCTGATTAGGCAATGGTTAGTATTTAATTCAATTAAAGTCACTAGTACAGAATTTAAATTTCACTAGTACAGAAAATAAAAGTATTCTTGTCCCAAATTACATTTATTTGTGATCCATTACTTCCCAAATCAACCTTCTGAAAGCAGTTCACTGGTTTTCTTGGCCTCTAAAACCCTACATGAGTGCAAATGACATCTACTTCTTTTGCTAATCAATAATGAGTGACACTTGAAGCAAATATTTTTTCATTTATGTTCAACATGTAAGCAGTATTTTACAGTGCACACTGGAATATCAGACTATTCATTTTCTAGTAAAAATTCTAATCCTATGAACAAGGCATTCACTGCCACTTTACTAATAAGGACATGGAAGTTCAGTGAATAGTTGTATCAGTCTAGCATGTAATATATTCCTTTTGTTTTATTATACAAAAAAACTACAGACAGATTAACAAAATAGCCAATATATACTCATTATATAACTACAATGACTATTTGGAAAATTAACTTTCTTAAAATGTTCCTACTAGAATGTCCAGAAACAGACATTCTTAGCCTCAAATTTTGAGTAATACATCATTTAAAATGTTTACATATCATTAGAAAAGAGAGGAAAATACAACCAACAAAGATACTTCAGTATGAGAATTCCAATACAAAGCATTGTCTCTAGCCCATGAAGATATGGGACACATTCATAAGCGGAAACACACAATTGCCCACAAACCTGTCACCAAAAGCTTCTTGTGCATGGGCAAGACAGCAAGCCTCTAAAACTCCACTGGCAACCCAAAACTATGCACAGCCAAGTGCTTACACCTCAGATAGACACTTGACGTAAAGAATCTTTTAAAATCAATATTCCAGATAAGTTGCTCTTTTGCGCATCCTGACATCATTAGACATAAGGCCCTTAAATAAGAAAAACAGGGTGTTCCATTGCTTTCCATTTGTTACAATGGGTAATGTCTATCAAGCTAGGCAAACCAACTATCCCTAAGAGTCACTTTCATTTGCATAAGCATTAGAGGATGGATTTTCTTCTCTAGGAGTCATAGTGAAAACACTACACCCAACTGACATGTCAGTGAAGAAAGAAAACATGTTCAGCTTTAACTCTAAGACTAGCTTTCAGGAAATAAAATTGGCAGAAGTTACCAAAGACTCCGAACTTCCAACACAGAGTATGCAGTCAGGCAGAAAAATGGAAAATAAGAAAGCATTCCGGAGAAGCATCTACATTTTAACAGCCCTTATAAGATCAGCCTGCCATAAGCACTGGACAGATAGGGGCAGGGAAAATTACAAGCACATTTTCACCTTACTTTTGTATAGCTATTAAAAAGCACTTAAATTTTATGAGCTTTTTCCTTAGATGCAAAATGATAACTTTGTAAAAAGCTGGTTACATACACTACTAAGAGAATGACTATCAAACAGACATCCAAGTAGTCTCTGGAAATGAAAATGCATTTAAAGTAGTGATTAATAATTAAATATGTCCCTCTTACCAATAAAGAATTACTTAAGAAAGAGACTAACTGGGATAGCACATCCCTTCAGTGATATGCCTGGGAAGTGCATCTTCGTATACTATCATGCCCCTTACGTTAAAGAAGGCAGAAAGAGGCATCTAGGGTATAACTGAGTAATTAGTGTTCCTCCCATGCATGCTGAGATGAAAGTAAACTTGGAAAAAAGGAGGAAGTTTACAAATATTAGTTTTGAAAAAAAATAACAAAAAATGAAGTGTTGAACTGCACAACATTTACTGCTTGGGCCAATAAATAATGCAAGAATTTGGAGCTGGAATGACTCCATTGGAGTCTGTGTATCTCAGCTATAAGCAGTAAATTTACTTTCAAGTTCAGGTCCTTGACACAAGTTCTCAATCACAAACAGCATAAATTCATCCTAGTTAATTTAAGTAAAAAGACATTTACAGAGGATATTACACTCATGGAAATCCCAAGGTAGTCAATGTCCCAGTCTCTGCAGTGAGAAGTACTGAAGAACAGCCCTGGTCCCATGACCTCCACACTGCTGCCTTCATCAGGCAGCAGAGGCCATCTTGCAAAGCAGTCCTTCATCAGCTTCTACATCAGGGATTCTGCAACTGTTGCCCCATTAAGCAAAATGGAGTTCATGGAGCCTCTTTCTTGTTGCTAATTTCTAAATTCAAGTCCTACTTGTGTGTATCTGGTTGATGGAAATGGCCATATAACTGCATTGTTAACACATAAGAAGCAAGGGTAGAGGACTGTTATTTTAGAAAAGCATTGACAGGATTTTCTACAAAACACAAAGCTTGACAAAGATGCTGAAAGAAGATTTAAAAATGTCAAAAATGTCCACAGTATGAGAGTGGTAAGAATACTATCAGGAGCTCCTGGGCCATTTACACACTGCTATGGAGAAAGTGTCTCTGCCACTGATGCTGAGGCTGAGCTCTGGAGCTGCCAATCTCTCACCTACCTCTGGCTACTCCTTCTCCTCAAGCCCTGTTCACCAGTGGCCTCCCAATGTTCAAAGCTTCTGCAACCTTAGGGTTCATGCCTCTGAGAACCCCTCTGCCTTAAACTGTGCACTCTAAACTTAATCCACAGCTGGCTCCAGCTTTGCCCACAGGTCCCAAATATAACTTCACAGACCACTACATACTTGGCTACCCATCACCACACATCAACCACATCCTTCATCATCAAACTGTTCTATTTGCTTCATGGACTGATCAGTTGCTTGTTTTCTTTTTTTATTTTTAATTAACTTGCCTAAACATGTGCTCTGTGGGAAACGAGGATCTTTTCAGTCCTACATATTGCTGTGCCATTGGCACCTAGAACAGTGTGTAATACAGTCACCGCTAAAATAGATATTGCTTAATGAATGAATCCCTGATGTAGTAAATAGGCCCTTTGGGGGAAGAGACTGAGGAAGAATGCCACAGTGATTTGTTTGTGATCACACAAAGAAGCAAAGATACCACCTGATTTCCAACCAAGCAACCTGCAGAAAGAAAGACTCAAGATATTTCAGCTAGGTGCTTCTCTTTCACTTAATTAAGAATAATTTTCTTTGTTGATTGATACATAAAATCATAAAATTATACATATTGTGGGTACCATGTGACATTTCAGTGCAAATTTATACTGTGTAATACTGCAGTCGGGTATCTCTTCAAATCCTTATCATTTCTTTATGGTGAAGATTTTACAAAAAAACAACCTTTCCTTATAGTTTGTTAATAAGTAGATGCATTCCCTCTATTGAGGTCAATACACTGATCAGAGCCCATCACAGCAGCTTCCTGATATCAAACAGGAACAGAACACCCATTGAACAATTTTTCCCAACTTCCCCTCCACCCATTACCCCTGCAGCCTCTGGCAATCATCACAACACTTTCAACTTTATGAAATTGACTGTTTAGAGAAGGATCCTGTGCCACTTGTCATTTTGTGCTTGGATTATTTCACTCACCACAATGAGCTCTCGTCCCATCCTGTTTCCACAAATGACAGAATTCTTTGGCCCAACAGTAGTCCATGGTACATGGACAATTAGAACGTTTCCACTTCGTGGCTGTTGTAGGAGGCATTGCAATAAATATAGGAGTCCACATACTTCTTCAAAACATTAATCTTATTCCCTTTGGATATGGCTGGATCGTGTAAAAATTTTAGGTTTGATTTTAATACCACTTTCCATAGCAGCTTTGCTTAGAACCAGGGTGCTACGCAGGGGTTCCTCTTCTCTGTATCCTCACCAGCACATGGTGTCTTTTTGAAATATTCATTCTCACTGTTGTGACGTAATAATGTCACTGTGTCTTTGTTTGCATTTCCATGATGATCAGTAATGCTGACATTCCTTATTCAACTGCTGGCCATCTATCTATCTTCCTTTGAGAACTGTCTACTTCTAATAAAGAAGTGTCTTATTTTTATCTAATCAAATTTGTCTACTTCTGCTTTTGTGTCCTGTTCCTTTCTTCTTAAAGTTAAGGACACAAAAGGGCAGAGGAAAAAAAAAAAAAGAAAGAAAGAAAGAAAGACTGATTAGAAAAGAACAATAAGCCCAAAAATTTCATATAAGCCTCAGAAGATTTTTAGAGGATTAATTGTGACCCACATATCTAAAGAGCTTATTATAACATGACATGTAGAGCTGCCTTATACTTGGAAGCTAATAAAATTATTAAAATTATTAATTTGTGAACAAAGACACCCATATCTGAGATCATGTGCTCTTGACATGCTAAAGGATATGTCCTTAAAATAATACAATCAAAGTTCCTCTGAAAGGGATGACCATGACTTTTAATTTCATACAAATAAAACTTACTGGAAATCTGCTCTGTGACAGGCACATATCATGCACAATTTGACTCATCTAAATTTCTTCCTAGATAATAACCTTAAACACATTTTAGCCTCTAAAGATTATCTTGTCTCCAGTAGATAAGGTTCAAAATAGACTCTAAGTTTCACTTCTCTTATTTTAAAGCATGTATTGAATGAAACAGAATGCAACATACTAGAGACACTAAGCCACTGAAAATATTTTAATTTACTGTTTCATAAGATAAATATATTAAAGTAAAAATCAGCAAAATGTGACATACACAGTATGTCACAGGATCTCAAATGAATGGTACCTCATCAAAACTACACCAAATTAGAAAAGATCTTTTAATGAAATTATTCTGAGCATCATATGTGAAGGATGAGGGGGCAGGGGACTAACCAGGGGTAAAAAGGGTCAAACATGACCAGAAAACTATGGCAAATACAGATAACACAAAATCTGCAAAGGTCTACTGCAGCGTTTAAACACTACCACCTTTGAAACTAGAAGGCTAAGAAACAGGGTCATGCCAGGTGGTGGTGGTGGTGGTGGTGGTGGCGGCGGCGGCAGAGGCGGCGGCGGCGGCGGCGGCGGCGGCGGCGGCGGCGGCGGCGGCGGCGGCGGCGGCGGCGGCGGCGCACGCCTTTAATCCAGCACTCGGGAAGCAGAGGCAGGTGGATCTCTGTGAGTTCAAGGCCAGCCTGGTCTACAAAGCGGCGCACGCCTTTAATCCAGCACTCGGGAAGCAGAGGCAGGTGGATCTCTGTGAGTTCAAGGCCAGCCTGGTCTACAAAGCGGCGCACGCCTTTAATCCAGCACTCGGGAAGCAGAGGCAGGTGGATCTCTGTGAGTTCAAGGCCAGCCTGGTCTACAAAGCGGCGCACGCCTTTAATCCAGCACTCGGGAAGCAGAGGCAGGTGAATCTCTGTGAGTTCAAGGCCAGCCTGGTCTACAAAGCGAGTTCCGGGAAAGGCAAAAAGCTACACAGAGGAACCCTGTCTCAAAAAAAGAAAAAGAAAAAGAGAGAGAGAGAGAGAGAGAGAGAGAGAGAGAGAGAGAGAGAGAGAGAGAAGAAAGAGAAAGAGAGAAAGAGAGGAAGAGAGGAAGAAAGAAAGAGAGAGAGAGAGAGAGAGAGAGAGAAAGAAAGAAAGAAAGAAAGAAAGAAAGAAAGAAAGAAAGAAAAGAAAAGAAAAGAAAAGAAACAGGGTCACAAACAGCTCCAAGAAGAGTCTGAACAGAGGGATGTGTTTAAGCCTCTTTACAATCACTGTTCTGGCAAAGACTGACTTCCGTTCAACTCTATGCTCTCTTCCAGAAAAGAAAAACTCATCCACTGTTATATTACCCGCTAGCCTGGCACAAATCTTCCAACTGAATTCTGAAGTTATACTTTAAATATGTACACAGATGCATTAAATCAGATTCCTCTTCCCTCTTACCTCTGAAATTCTTTTTCTATTAGCAACTTTCCTAAGAGTGATTGGCCCCTTGTCTTTCTCAGTGCCCATAATGCTTCAGAGTCATCTGTCTTTGTTCATCTCGACTCTCATCAAATAGCATTCTTCACTTCCTTCTGTACACAAACAACACTTTCTAAAGTACTCTTTAGCAAACTGCCTTTTGATAAGTTTCTTGCTAAGTTTCTAGAAAGAAAGTTTTGGTCTTTGTGTCCTAAACATGATTTTCATTCCTCCTCCCCATGAACATTTTTTTAAATCTTGGGATAGCTTTAAAATTAGAGAAAAGATGAAAAGCCAGTACAAATCCTTTCCTGGGGAATCTTTTGCAAACCCAGGTTTGGATGCAGCAGTCAGTATTGTAGATCCTGAGCAACTTATGCCAGTTCCAATGAGGTGTGAATGTCAGACACACAGGAAAAAGATTCCCCATCCTACCTACAAATTAGAATTACCCCGGAAGCTTTCCTGTGTTTATCTTAGATTCCAGTGAGGACTCCATAACCCAAACTCTTACCCAACTTATCTGACATAGATGCAGGCATCTATATTTCATAAAAGCTTTCCAGGTAACTTCAACGTACAGCCTGAGTTGAAGCCACTTTTCCTAAGTTACTGGCAACTTCTAATCTAATGGGCTTTTCCATTTCCTCCAAACAAGACAAGTAAGGGTGTCTGGTGTGCCACTGAGACCATGAAATAATCAAAGCAAAACAATGACTTTCTGTGCCTGCTGAGTTCTAGAGTGCTCCAAATGTTGACTGCAAATGAACTGCTAAATTCGTCCTAATAGGCAAGAGGACAAGGGAATGCACATTTCTTCTCAGCAGCCTTTTAAGAGCATTCTTCTTAAGATGCCCTCCTAGGGCTACACTGCTCTCCAACCCTAGCTATCAAGAGGACATTTAAAGAGAGCAGAAAGTTCAGTGTTTGGGTGAAGTCACTATAGAAATTGCCAAGTCCTTAGGGAGTGTGATCTAAGCATCCTGTGATTAATTCAGCAGACCCTGCAGCTGAGCCTGGAGCACAGGGAGTCTCCAGTCTATGTGGGACAGAAATGGCTTTGTATGGGGACAGTCCAGAGTGTGGCTAGTCGAGCCTAAGCTGCTTATGTTAGAACAATGAGCGATCACATATGAGCAGCAGCTGGACTCTTCAGGAGAGATCTAAGAATCATCTGGTTTCAGACTGCTGCTCCTAGGATTGAGGTCAAAGCTCCCAACATAATTAGGACAGTGGTTGTATTGTCAATGAAGTTCAAGCAAGAGGAAACCAGACATTATAGAACAAAATAACTCAGAAATAGGCTTTCAACACACAAACCTTCCACCAACCCCAAGGAATCAAGTCTGCTTTTCACTGAGACTGAATGCTAAAGAATCATCTGGGAGTTTTCTCAAATTAAGGTAAGTTCTCTGAGTGATTAGAAAAGGTAGAGTTTACATTTAAAAGATGCCAAACTGAATTACTGCCTCTTTTGAATTAGAAAGGAACACAAAGAAAACTAATCCTGTCTCCTAAAACAATTAGCCTCTTGGCATCTTTGCCCCAAATCCTGTCACTTGCTTAAGCAGCGAGGCTTTTTGACCCCTTTCCAGCTTTGGCCTCCAACACTCACTGACTGCATCATAACTGCTCTACTGGTCTCCCCAGCATCTCCTCCCATCTATGTACTGTGATGTTCCCGCAGGACAGAGCAGAAGGACTGGTAACCGAATTTCCCAAGTTCATTAAAATAGTGCATAAAATGCTCCAAGGTTGGAGCATTCCAAAAGTGGACTTGTACTACATTAAGTTTTTGTTGTTGTTGTTGTGTTTCTGTTTTTGAGACAGGGTCTCACTGTTTAGCCCTTCCTGGCCTGGAACTCCCTGTGTAACCAGACTGCTTTTGAACTCATTGAAATCTGCCTGTCTCTGCATCCTGAGTACTAGAATTAAAGCCATGGCCTTCATACCCAGGTATACAAACTACTTTATAACAGAATTTTCCACGTCACATGTTTGTGGTAAATTATCATAAAATCTTCATTCATTAATGATGTGGCATGTTTGTTAAAATGTACCTTGCAGGCTGCTCACCGCACAACCATGAGGACCTGAGTATGGACCAGATGGAGCATAGTGGTGCATTATTGTAATCCCAACATTGGGCAACCGAGGCACACAACCTAGATTAACTGGCAAGCCCTGGGATTATAGGGACTGTGCAAGACAGTATCTCAAAAAACAAAGAGGAGGGCTTCTGAGGAGCAACAATTGAAGTTGACCTCTGACTTCCACATGTGTGCAAATGCACACACATATCCATGCATGCATGCATGCATGCGCAGACACAGATACACACACACACACACACACACACACACACACACACACGATTTGTAGATTGTTGGAGCCTATCCCTGATTTAATAAAATCACTCTGGGATGAGGAGTCCTACAGTTTTCACCATAACCCTCTAAGTGACCCTTACATACAGTAAACTTTGAAAGCCACTAAACCACAGAAGTGTTTACAAATCCTTATGGTAAAATGACCAAAAAGTGGAGGTTTTAAATATATTTGTTTTGGCTGGGCAAAAGAAAGCATGGCAGCTGTTACAAAAGGCCAAGGGTTACCATCCAAGCTAATGAGCTGCTGGCACTCTGCAAATAGATTTTGAATAACTACTCTCAAGGATGTGGTGGGTATTCTGTATCAAGACAGAGGTTGAAAGAGCTCATTTCCACGGGCTGTCTGAACTAGGAGATCCTGAGACCATATAATTAAGGAATCTTCTGACTAAATTATGCTGCAGAGACAAAAAGGGGGAGCTACCTGGGAAGACAGCTATGAGGCTGGAACAGAGAGTGGGACCCAGCCAACCTCTCTCAGGCACTCCTGGCATTCCTGGCCCATTGTGACAAGTCTGGAGAAGACACAGAAAGCCTGTGGAGCTGAATACATATCAGAAGTCCAATTTAATTTTTCATTCTAAACTAAGTGATTAAACCCAGTGAAGTTCTGCTATGAATTCCCATGGCTGGTTAGTGACAAAAATTATTCTCCTGGGCTTCCATTGGCTGGCACTAAATCTAGCTAGTGGTTTGAATGATGATGATTTCATTATTGCAAGTTATCTTTTATCCAAAATCCTAGAAAGTTAACAGAAATCACAGAAAGTCGAAGTAATTGAAATTTTATACATATAAATATGCCACACTGTAAGCAAATGGCTTAAAATAATTGCACTTTATAAGGAAATTGTCATCTGGAAGACAGCTGCAGTAAAGTTCCTTATGTTCTCTCCTCAGAGTTAAAATTTAATTCTGCTTGGCAGGAAAAACAGTGATTACACTCACTTTCCAGCATTTACATAAAATGCCTTCTTAAGAGACAGTATTTTCAAACAGATTTTTGTTATACTTACACTTGGTATGCCTACCTATGACTTTACAAAGACACCAATATTTTAACAGATAAGCACATTGCCGTGTGTGTGTGTGTGCGCGCGCGCGTGCGCGCTCGTGCGTGCGTGCGTGCCTGCATGTGTGTTTTAAAGTTCACTGAATTGACCCAACCATCATATAGTTACAGTAAAAAATTATAAATATCATAGTAAAGTATTTGAGAATCAACCACCTAAGAAACTTCAATAGTCTCTTAATTTTAAATATTATCTATTTATTGATGACTCTTAATTTATGTCTTCAGGTTGGACATTTCCCATGAACTGCCAACTCAGTACACTAGCTGTGAGGCATGTTGAGAGGATCAACATCAAATCACTAACCTTCTCTAGATTCTTCCTCCAAAGGAGGTCCTCAGAACATAAAAGACAAGCCTACCCATTTGATTGCTAAACTTGGCATCATTCCAGATTCTTCTCTTAGCATGACATATCCATAAGAAAACTCTCCTCAAACAGCCGAAATGCATCATCACCATCACCTTCTTCAGCAGCGTCCCGACAGCCTCCCTGTTCCACTTCTGCTGCGGATGGAAAGTCTCCAAGCAGTATGGACAGCGATGTACTAGCGGCTTCCAGTCTGACACTGGCTATAAACTCTAGGAAAGCTCTCTATGATCTTGTTCTTCCAGATCTGTTGGAAATCACTAACTAAATTCCAACGACTCCTCCATTTGCTTATTTCATTCCATCCCTCATCTAGCCCACCCTACTGCAAATCCAGCATTCTAAAGAAAGAGCCATTGCTCCTTCTTGAAGAAAGATTCCCTTGCATAACCCTGCATGACCTTCTCTTTGCCTCCTCTGCATCACTAGCAATGCCGAGCCATCTTTTGAATACACCAAAACTGATACCTGTATTGGTCAGTGTGGTGATATTTTATGTGTATGTTAATAAATAAAGTTGGCTGGAGATCAGAGGTCAAATAGCCATTAAGTAGAAGTCCGGCAGTGGTAGCACACACCCTTAATCCTGATCTCATGGCAGGCAGAGTCTCTGTGTGGTCAGGGACACAGCCAAGCGTGGTGACCCAGTCTTTAATCCCAGTACCAACCATAGAGACCAGGAGGTCTGTATAGACAGGCAGTGACGAGGAAGTCATGTGACTGGGCTTAGAGCCAATGAGAAGGCAGGACAGGAAAGCAATAAAAATATAAGTCACACAAGGAGAAATTCTTTCTCTGGGAGGAAGTGATGGCAGCGAGGTGGTCAGATAAGGTAGTCATGGCTCTTGCTCTGATCTCTTTGGCTTTAACTCTGTATTTGGCCCTGTGTTTCTTATTTACTAAGATTGTTTAGAATTTCATCTATAGGTCAGTGTCTTGGCAAATAGGTGCCACACGAAAACTGAAGAGAATAATGAAAGATTATTGACAAGGAAGCAGAAAGGACGGGGGTGGGGGTGGGAGGGATGCTGTCTGTCTATCCTTGGGATAGTAATAGCAGAGCTATTGCCAGCATCAGCCCTGAAGGGACATGATGAAAGTAAGATAGTTGAAACTAGAAAAAAATTACAGTACAGAAGGCTGCTTTGAGAAAAGTGCTAGAAACTGGAAGGTAGTCATGAGCCCAAAGTACCTGCTAAAGAAAGGAGCTGAAACTCACACTTCTCCCTGCCTCAGATCTCTTCCCAAGAGACCTATTAAGACAAAGAGACTGGTTTGCCTGCCAGAGGGAAAACAAAATGCACAAGACTGGTGGACAGATCTGGAGGAGATCTAAGTATCCTGCACCGGTCCCCTTGGCTAATGTATCTCTCTCCCATCACATGCATTACTGTCTGACCTCCTATTCATTGTTGTTGTTTTTCTTTCTTCCACACTAAAATGTCAGCACTCAGAGAACAAGGACTTTTGTCTGTTTGTGTTTCGTGGTCTCCCTAACATCTGACAAAACCTGGCACATATCTGGCTTGCAAATATCATGTATTGAATGAGTCAATGTAGATGGAATGGCAATTACCTTTTGAATATGGTTTCTAAACATGATATATAAACAACACTTCTTTAAGAACAATTCTCCTGGCTTTTGGTAAGACAGAAGGTGATTAGGAGCTGATTCATGATCTTTGATGTACAGCATAGATGTCTCTGATTTTGTTAAAAAACTGAAAAAAATGACAGAAATATAGATTCCAAAAGGCAAGAGAGTATTACATATTTTAGTATACACCTATCTACCTGCTCTTACCATGAATAAAACAAGCACAGCCTTCAATCGCAGGACACTTCACTCCGTGAGCAAGGAATTCACAAAAGACAAGATCAGTGAGGAAGGGACGTTAGTAGAACCACTAATTTCTTGATTTTCTATTCATGACATTTGCTTGCTTGATGTGCACAGCAATCAGAAAAGCATTGCTTCTTCTCTTACATCTTCTCAGACCCCTGAGGCTGATGCAATTAAAGGAAAAAACAAGGGGGAAGGCCAAATTTCTGTTCCACTTGTGCAAACTGAAGAATTAACAGTGGTGGGGAATCCATTATCAAGTAATATATTTGCTGATTGTAATGGGGAAACGAAGCGAACTCTGGAATTGTATTAGAGAAAAGGGTCTTTAGAGCCCATCCCCAGTTCCATATGATAAAAATCTCAGTCACTCATGGTGCCTGCCTATCTTCATTGTGTTGAATGGGAAGAGTATGAACAAGGAAGAGAGGAAACTGGTAGGCTGAATAATATCAGACAACTTACACTGACCTACCCCTAGGAACTTAACTCCACACATCCTGAAGCAGCCTTCCTTTGTCCTTTGTCCTTTTATCCAGTGACATACGTTTTTTTCCACTGAAAGGGAATCTGTCCAATTTAAGAAATTATAAACACAACCCCTGAAAATGATGTCCCAATTCCTAAAGGAAATGTGTTCAGCACAGAGACTCATTCCATACACTTCCCATCAGGGTCAAATCCAGTACAATGAACGTTGAAATTTGTACAATGGGCATAAAGAAGCGTTACAAAATAAATCTTAGGGCTGGTAGTGGAGGTCTTTCTTTCCTCCCAAGCAGATGATCCTAGATTCAATCTCCAGCCGAAAGGAAGGCAGAAGCAAAGGAAGGAGGCCACCAACTGCAAAATACAACAAATTTAAATAATTTATCATAAAGATAATAAAACTCAAGGACAAATATTTATATTTTCAGATAATTACTAAGCCGGGTATGTTTTTTGTAACTCTGTGATTCTGTCTGTCCTCTGTTAGCAGGAGTACAGTTTCATCTCTGCCCCCGTGATGCTGGCACCAGGTCCTCACAGTGGCCCCTGTTTCTACACTGACTCATCATCACTCTTGGTGCAGAGGCTCACTCAGAAACAACAGGAGCAGGAGGAGGTTCCTAGGGGACAGTAAAACAAAACTTTACTAGTTCAGTAACTACAAGTAGTTAGTATTCACTGATCTCATAGAATTGCTGATATTCTGAATTTTTCACTTTCAAATTGATATTTCAGGTGACTCACACTACAATTAAGAACTAAATCCATAATAAATATACCCGAAACAGTATTCCATTAGCCAGATTCCAAGACTGTCCACAGCAAGTGTGACACCACTTTGTAACCTGGGAAGTATGATAGACATGGTAGCAGAGGCACAAAGAGACCATAACATCCTAACTGCAAATTTACACATAATCATGTGAATACGGCCCAAGATTCTGGACAAAGCCTGGGAAATAGGAGGTGCTGAAGCTGAAAGTCCATAGTGAGTCACTCTGCTGTCCCAGTCCTGTTACCAAAGTCTCAACATGCAGCTAGTTCCAAGGACACTTGTTAAATAAATCAGAAAAACAAACACACCTCTCTTTTCCCTACAAGCAACAGTTATCACAGGTCACTAAGCAATCGTTCCCAATTTGCAGGCAGCAGCAGAACAGGGCCTGCTTCATCTGTTTGGATTCAAACATTCCTGTCCAAAATGAGGCAAATGTCTGTGAAACAAAGAGTGCTTTATCGACACAGGAATGGCATCTCTCTGTGGGTCCTTGGGGAACTCGTCAGTTGCATTGTGTACACTAGGCATCTTGTTCTCATGTGAGTACTTGCAAAACACAGCACTCCCTGATAAAAATGGTCTCAGCACAAAATGTAAACGTGTTTTATCTGGAATCTGACACCAGACTATTTGCTAAATAGCCCTACAATACAATAGCTCTCTGGACATATGGTTCCTAAACCTGACACCAGACACCACACAGAAGTTAGAGCCCACAACCCATTTCCATTGGCATCTTATTTGTTTTTCTCAGGTTTTCCAGATAAGCCTCTCCACCACAGACCAAAGCTGCACACAGGCAGCCTGCTGATCCGCTGAGTCGGCAGCCAGGACAGGAGAGCTGTGCTGATGAGTCACACAATGGCCACAGTCTGTTCAGTCATCAGCATGAAGCACAGCGTCAGCCCTAATAGCTAAAGGTTGGCTTTGTAAGTGGAAGTCAGCAATAGGAAAGGGAATATATTCTAGAAGGTCACTAATATCCTGCTTCATGGAAATAATTAGGAACTCTGCTCAGAGAGAGAAGAAATAAAACTGCATTTACTGTTAACCCCATTTGTATCCCTAAAGGTATCTAAAATCGCAAGGCTTTGGACTCAGAGAAACAGCACCTCAGCTATGCTGAAGCTCAGTTGAGGCATTATCATCAGTACAAATAAGAAACTACAATAATGAAACTCACAGTTATTAAAGGCTGTTACACACCAAGTCAGTGAGCCTTGTTGATCAGAAGTCTTAATTATCTCACTAACCCAAAAGGCAAGCTACTTTAATCGTTTATATGTTGTGTTTTTCATCTGTAAAGCAACGATGATTTTTCAGGGTTTTGGTGAAAATTAAAAATTAGCCTTTAGTGGTGGATATATGAAGTAATAAAACACCTAGGCCACAAATACATGACTAGAGTCTTAAAGCTCATTCAGGTTTCACAGTTGCTGAACTATTAGCAACACACTCAACACATGCAACAAAGGCACCAAAAGCCACAAGCACGTCTTGAGCTCAGCTGGAACACTGCTGTGTGGACACCACAAACTTAAGTAATGAGTTAACAAAGACCCAGCAAAGACACTGAGCAAAGTACTTCATCATTGAAATGAGTCATTGTGTATAAAAAGCCCACTCCCACACACTAGTAAACAACTAAGAAAGCAACAAACCGCAACAAACCGGCCGGGAAGTGAACCGAGCACACCGATTCTATGGATGTTACCTTCTTCTGTCATCTGGAGCAACGCCCACAAGAACAATGAAAGCATATATACATATGTGTGTGTGTGTGTGTGTGTGTGTGTGTGTGTGTGTGTATTATACAAGGATATATACATGTAAAATACAAATTAAAAAAAAACAACTTCATAGGTGTAACACGAATCTTAAAAGGTCTTATTAATAAAAAACCCAGAGCCAGATATTAGGGTGAAAGCTGAAAGATCAGAGGAACAGAACAAGCCAGCCACAAGTTCTTACCACTAGGAAATGCTCAACCCAAGAGAGCTACTTCCTGTATACTCATGTGTTCTATACCTTTCTGTCCCTGCCATCTCACTCCCTCTTTCTGCCCAGCTACATCACTTTCTCTTTTCGCCCAGCTCTATCACTTCCTGTCTGTCTGTACAGACCTCCAGACCTCTGTGATTAACTAGTGCTGGGATTAAAGGCATGTGCCACCACGCCTGGCTCTGCTCCCAGTGTGGCCTTGAACTCACAGAGATCCAAATGGATCTCTGCCTCCCGAATGCTAGGATTAAAGGCATGTGCTACCACTGCTTGACCTCCATGTTTAATATAGTGGCTGACTTTGTCCTCAGATCCCCAGGCAAGCTTTATTTGTTAGAGTACAAATAAAATATCATCACACATAGGTAAATAATCACTGATAACAGAAAAACAAATTTGACAAAATGATTTATTAGTAGTATTGAACAACAAAAGAATAAAATGGTTTGCTTAAACTATTAACATAAACAATGAACAGGAAAAAAACATAACAAACATAAACAGAAGCAATGAGAAAACTTACTAGGAAAATCTAAAACACTCCTAACACAAAGCAGCGAGGAAATCTGGGACACAATGAAAAGACCAAACCTGAGAACAATAAGAATAAAATAAGGAAAAGAATCCCAGCTCAAAAACCCAGAAAATATATTTAACAAAATCACAGAAGAAAGTTTCCCTAACATAAAGCACATGCCTAAAAATGTACAAGAAGCTTACAGAACACCAAATAGGTTGGATAATAAAAGAAAGACCTGAGTCACATAATAATCAAAACACTAAACACACAGAGTAAGGACAGATAATTAAGAATTATAAGGGAAAAATGCCGAGTAACATATAAAGGCAGACCTGTAAGAATTACACCTGACTTCTCAACAGAGACTCTAAAAGCCAAAAGGGCCTGGACAGATATATTGCAGGCTCAAAAAGACCACAGATGCCAGCCCAGACTAATATACCCAGCAAAACTTTCAATCACAATAGATGGAGAAAACAAGATATTTCATGACAAAGTCAAATTTAAACAATATCTATCCACAAATCCAGCCCCACAGAAGGTACTAGAAGGAAAACTAAAACCTAAGGAAGTTAACACCTACAAAAACCAGGCAATAGATAATCTCACACCAGCAAAACCCAAAGAAGGGACACACACACACACACACACACACACACACACACACACACACACACACAATCACCACCACCAACATAACAGGAATTAGCAATTAGTGATCATTAATATCTCTCAATATCAATGTACTCAATCTGCCAATAAAAAGACACAGGTTAACAGAATGGATAGGAAAACAGGATCCATCCTTCTGCTGCATACAAGAAACACACTTCAACATCAAAGACAGACATTTTCTCAGAGTAAATGGTCGGAAAAAGATTTTCAAAACAAATGGACCTAATATGCAAGCTGGTGTAGCTATCCTAATATCTAACAAAATACACTTGAAACCAAAATTAATCCAAAGATAGAGAAGGACATTCCATGCTCATTAAAGGAAAAATCCACCAGGATGACATCTCAATTTTGAACATCTATGCCCAAATGCAAGGACACCCACATTTGTAAAAGAAACATTATGAAAGCTTAAATCATACATTAACCCCACTCATTAACAGTGGGTGACTTCAACACTCCACTCTCACCAATGGACAGGTCACCTTGACAAAAACTAAACCCAGAAATAATGGAGCTAACAGATGTTATGAAACGAGTGAGACCCGTTCTTCCTACCTGACAGCATTAATAGAAGAGGAGGTGCCTAGTCTCACTGCAATTTGATATACCATGGTTGGCTGATATCCACGGGAGGCCCCGACTGTATGTGAAGAGAAACAGCGGAGGAGGAATGTATAGGGTGGGGGGGAGGAGGGCAGGAACTGGGAAGAGAGGAGGGTTGAGATGTAAAAAATAAAATAAAATAAAGAAAAAAAAACTATGAAAAGAAAACTGGTAAAAATTAACCATAAAATAAAATGAAATGCAAGAAAATTTTACCATTAAATTACTTAAAGGGAATTAAAAAATTTAAATATAGTGAATGAGAAATATCGATTCAGTGCAGACAACTGTGGGATTTATCTTATACATCTCTGATGAATGCATATGAATCTGTGATGAAGATACCCCAAAAAAATCAAATTAAAATAATTTCAGTTGTCTAGATGAAACATGAGGTTGACTATTACACACAGTAGCTATAAAAATATTTCTATTCTCCTTTTAATAAACCCATTATAGTCACAGGTGTAAGTCTGCAATATAACCAGGCATTACATAGCACCTCTAAGAAGTCTAACTGCCGTGGCCAAAAATATTTCTGACAAGTTTGGGTGCACCATGTTCTCCCTGGTTAGAAAATATTATTTGGTACTCTCTGCCTCCTAGCCACTACTCAGGCAAAGGCAAGAGGCTAACCTCCACTTACCCTTGTATATCAATTTCTTCTGCATTGGACACAATCATTGCCACCTTAAATCTCTCCATCAGTGATCGCCTGCAAAGACCCTTATAGATCAGGCTAAAGGCATGTCTTTGTATAAAGAGGGGTGAGGGTCAGAGGTACCAAGGAACTCAATACCTTCAGGGTTCATGAAGTTCACGAATCTTCCTGAGACCCTCATTATGCTCCTCTTGTCCTTGAATTTATGTAAGTGGTACAAAACAAAACAAACAAAATAAATAAACAAGTAAAAAAAAACTGAGGAGGGACCTATGGATAGTTTAGCTTCTCATTAGTTTCCCAGGGCTTATTTACTGATGCAGCTAGCTGCCTGGGAGTCGTGCATCTTGCAAGTGGGACTCCAGATGTACACCTTTCATGTGTCATTCATACCACATGGGGTCACCTGTAGGATGGCTGCTTACTAGTTGCCTGGGGAACTTCTTGGTCCTATGGTTGTCTTTGAGTCACCCATACTCCTGCAAACAATTCCAACAAACTCATTGGTTCATGTAGTTGAGTAGAATTGTTTGGCCAGCCAGTTCCCTCCCTATCTGGAATGAATAGATGCATTTTTAAATCTTTTTTTTTTTAGGTTTATTTATTTATTTTGCTTGTATGAGTGTTTTGCTTGCATGTATGTCTGTGCAAGATGTGTGCCTTATGTCCATGGTGTTCAGAAGAGTGCATCAGATGCTCTGGAAATAGAGTTATTGATGGCTGTGAGTCACCATGTGGGTACTGGAGACTGAAGAAAATAGTCCTCTGCAAGAGCAACAAGTTCTCTTAATCACTAAGCCATCTTCCCAGCCCATGAATGTATCATTTAGTCTCTCCAGGAAAGCCACACAGGTGTTGTGGCCTCCAGTTAAAAAAAGAAGAAGGAAAGGAGGAGGAAGGATGAGGAAAGAGGAGCAAGGAAAGGAGGCAGCTTGTTGACGCACTCTTGCAGCCAGATGCATTTCACTGTCCTGCCCTGTCCTGTGGCCACTTGTAAATAATCATTCAGAGGCTTAATATTAATTACAAACAGTTTGGCCTATTGCTCAGGCTTATTATTAACTATCTCTTACAACTTAAATGAACCCATTTCTATTAATCTATGCATTGCCATGTGGCCGTGGCATTACCAGTCTGTTGGCATCTTGCTCCTTGGGCAGCTGGATGGTGTTTCTCTCAACTTCGCCCTTCTTTCTCCCTGTATTCAGTTTGGCTTTCTTGCCTAACTATATTCTGCCCTGCCATAGGCCAAAGCAACTTTATTCATTAGCCAATAAAAGCAGCAGATATTCACAGTGTACAAAAGGACATCCCACATCACACTCTCTCTGTATTATGAATTAATTCTTCGTTATCTTCAGTGGTAGAATTTTTCAACTACCTCCCAGGAAAGGCTTTTAACTTATCACACCACTGTGCTCATCAACTGAACATCTTAATTGCATCCTTTCAGGAAGACCCAGTGTAGGAGACTCCTAATGAAAGGGAGAATGACCCTTATCAAAGTGTTTCTCTTCCTTGTCACTCCCATTGGCATCATGAACATCCATACAGGGAGTATATTTTTCACATATGGTTTTCACACTGATCATGGTTTCTATGGTCTCCATTTATAATTTGCTTCACATTTCCCATCTACTATGAAACAGTCGCTGTACAGGTGCACTGGGGTCTCGCAGGTTTGTAGTCAACCTGACTCACTTAGCAGAGTTCACCAAAAGAACAGCAGACTGTTCCACTGTTGGTAACTATTTTAAAATAGCATAGAGGGTGCACTACGTGTATTTACTCTGTATTTCCCTGGCTGTCCTCTGTTCACTAAAACCTTTCTTACTATACATAAAATCATTAGAAATCCCACAGATACCTGAAGAGAGTTTACTGTATACATTATTAAGTCAAGATCCCAAGATGGTCAGAGCAAATGATTCCTTAGTCAGGAAAAAAAAATGAGCCCTGGTGGTTAATTATTTATTTATTACTAGTAATTGCTTATACAGCTTGGTCAGCTAAAGGAAAGCAATACTGACTAAGTCATCCTGTGACAGCTGGCTTGGAATGCCCCACGTTCCGATACAGTTCAGTAGAGAGGCAGATACTGGTTACATATTCCACTCATCATCAAGATCATTCAACATGAGACAGCAGACAATGTAAACTGGCCCCAAGTTAGATCTTACACTAGATCTTCAAGGGGTTGGAGGCTCATTGATTTTAAAATGCAACATAAACAGGAATGGAAACAGATGGGTCGGTCATAGAACTCTGTCTTCCTCTTGGCTCACATATTTTTAATGCATCGGCCAGCTCTCTCTACACAGAAATCTTTGGTTTAGTTATTTGAAAAGGAGATGGAGGGAGGCTAGTGATTCATTGAGCCAGAATATGAACTGCAGGCCTCAGAGTTTCAGGGATCTCTGTCCCCAGAGAGGCAATTACTTTACTGTTCCATTTCTATTACTTGTCAGTGTTGTGGCTGTGACATGTCACTTATGCTCCCTAAATGTCAATGTTCTCGCTGCAAAGTATGTCAGGAGTCTTGACTTCAGCCCACCCACCAAGTTTATTTGGAGGTCATAAGGCATAACACTAAATATTCTTCATGAGCTGTGTATCATTAGTGGACTTCTTTCACTTAGGATAGTGGCCCACCATCAGTCCAGGATGATGAGCAAAACACCTCGGCCTTCTTGACTCCTGTGCCTATACAATCAAACCCCTAATACATAAGCAGCACTACTAGTGAGCTGACAGGTCCTTTGGCTCTCCTAGTCTCCCAGAAGGTATATTGGAAATGAAGACCCCTCTAATGCCAAGGTGTCTTATCTGCAGTGGCCACTGAAGCCCTATGGCTTCAAGTTTCCTTCTGTTTTTACAACACAACTAAAGGAACACAAGTCGTTGCCCACCTGTACACAGCATCACCTGATGCTGTGTTTACTGCGATTGTGTGGTCTTAAAATTTACTGAAACTAAGCTTTCAGGTTAGCAGGGTTGCTGCTGAGAGTTCTAATGATTCTGTGAATATATAGAAGCAGCAGGTTAAAGGGGTAATATCCTCGGATATGGGGGTTTGCAAATTTGGTTATAGGCCTCTGATTCCACAGAGCTCGAGATGGACTGTCAGTACCGGATGTGATGGCAGCGAATAAGATGGAGAAATTACAGCAGAGATATGACTGAATGGAAGGCTGCTTCCAAAATTTATGTTATGCCTGCTCCTTTGGAGACTGAGGAGTGGATAAATGAAATCAGAAAGCAAAAAAGAGTTATATTTTTATAATCCATTCATAGTGTAATTAAAAATTACTATGGCATGAAAAAGAGCTTTATTTATACTGAGGCTTTGCAAAATACATATTAATTAAAGCATCAGTTTTTATTAGTTCTGTGTTTCCTTCCACACTTGCCACTGAGTTCAGCAGAATAAAAATGAATCTACAACTCAAATTAAATCATATTTTAAATGTCTGAAGTAATCAAGCAGAGGCTCTGTATTCACTCTATTCAGTATCTTAGAGGCATCTGAAATTATTGCAGTCACTTCAAATGCCCTTGGAATACTATTTTTCTTGAAAAGAGGGCAATGAAAAGGTTGCCAACACTTTATACACTCACCAAGAAATTATTGTTACAGGGCTAAGTTACAAAATGTTCCCAGGAAAATGATTTAGAGGTATGAGGAGCTCTTCTACAAATTTAATTAATAGCATTGAAATTCAGTCATTTGCTCATTCAGCCATGAGTAAACGCAACATTGTGTGCAGAGTAACCTCAGACACCTGCCTACGAACAGTATGAAAGTCCAGACCAGGGCATTCTTCTGACATCAAGATTTTTCTTAGTGTTCTTTCAGCTCAAGCTTAAGCCATTAGCCCTGTAGGCTGAGTTTAAGATAAATACAACTAGCACTAAAAATTTTTCTATGCTATACATGCTATATCTTCCATCATAGAAACAAGAACAGTATGAAGGTAAATTATTCTCTTCAGGAGCCTAATTATATGGTTCTATTATTTAAGTTAGTAAACCATTGTGCATATTCTATTTACAAACATACTAGGTTTTTTTCTGTCTAGTAATGTTATGCATAGAAGATATTCCATAATAAAATAAAACTGAGAGACTGAAATATCCTGTAATCTATTATGCCATATCAATTTCCCTATTCAAAACTAGAAATAGGCATTAAGATTCAAAATGACCCCAGCTGGCTCTAAATAACTACTATAAGTGAGCTCATATAAAATTGAAAAAAAAAGAAAACAGAGTCTTTTCTGAATAAGTGAATACACATGCACATGACAACATCATCTTCAGCTACTCCTCTCATGGTGCACTCCACATTCCATTCCCACACACAAATTCCTTCACTGTGTCTGTAGTATGATCTGTTTTTAAGATGAGGAAGTTATTTCTCTGTGGGTGGCAAAAACATTGAGATTCTTCAGGACATTGTTTAACTAAATATTAAAATAGCATTCCTCCATAAATAAGCATTATTTATCCTTCAACATACAGCTTGGCATGCAAAGAAGGGAGTATCTGAATATAAAAGAATTCTTACCACAAGATAGTCCTTACCTAAGGCAGACATAAATAAGAAACGGATCAGAAACCAGATACACTTGACTCTGTAACCTAAATATTTCCTATATCCTAAGATTGCAATCTAGCCATGAAAAGTAAAATAAAATAAACAAAACCACAAGAAGTACAGTGGCATTTCTGGAAGAAGGATATGTACCCCTTTGCAAAGAATTCAGAGAGAACCTAGGATGCTTAAAAGGAAGAGACAAAAATGACTGTTGAACCTAGAAGGGAGTGTAGCAATTCATAGAAAACTGAATTTATGCTCGCTTTTTGGAAAACTTAATAAAAGAGAAGTGAGAACTAAAAAGCAAAAGTAAAATTCCCTAAGTTCACATGATGGTAAGTTTGTGTAGGCCATGGAAGTAATAAATACAAGGACAGGACAGAAGGCGGAGGGAATAGAATGGAGATAAAGATGTCTTGACAAAAGGCGGAATTCTGGAGGCTTTTGTCCAAGAGGAAACACTGAAACCCGATCAGAGTGGCAATGAATGGGAGTGAGAGAACAGCAAAATCTGAGAGGGAAGTTAAAGAGTGTCAAGGAACTGGGCAAGAGGCACCGAAGACCAAAGCTGGAGTCAGCAAAGGAATCGGAATGGAAATGATTAGCTCTGATGTTCCTCTTAGCCACAAAGTCTACAATTTTAAATTAATGCAACCTTTACTGCAAACATCCAAGTAAGAGGGGCACATGAAACTTTAGTTTCCAAGAGAAACCTCCACAAAACAAAGGAAACAACACAGAACTTCAGCTTTGCGAGAAACTGAGACACAGCTTAGAAATACCTGGTGAAAGAAAAGCTATAAATGTGGATTATCATAAGCCACTGTGAATAGAATCCCCAACCACATGCTTGAACTGTTGTTAATGGCATTCCTGAGGAGATCGAGAATTAAGAAGGCTCGGACCACCTTTAGCTCTCTCCTTCAACTGGGCCAGTACTAAAGTTTATGAACTAAAAACAACAATGACAATAAATAAACAAATAACGAGGAAGTTGTATTGCCATTTCCCTTCACAGCACTCAAGAAATAGCAGCAATCTCCTCTATAGCCTCGAGAGAGTTCTATGGCATAAGGGTCCTATATGAGTGGTGTTCCATGATAGTTAATATTCAGTAGAGATCACTGTGTAAATAATATTTTAAAATGACACAGATAAGTTTATCATATTCCAGAAATTCCTATTTAAAAGCAAAACCTTTGTGAACCAAGTGGAGAAGCTTCATTGCACACAAATGTGTTCCTTCAGTGTCCAGTGATACTTTCCAAGATGGTAAGCGATTCCTCACTAACATTTAACCTCTGTACTTTTCTTGCAGTATTATTTATTTATAAAGATGTAACAAGGAAAAGAGATTGTGATATATTTCCAATTGAAACATATTTAAGTTTTAAAATGGTTTATTTACATAAGAATATTAAATTTATACAAGCAATACTATTATTGGTGGTAGAGCAAATAAGTACAAAAGATTCATTTTTTTTTTTTTTTTTTTTTTTTTGGTTTTTCGAGACAGGGTTTCTCTGTGTAGCTTGCGCCTTTTCCTGGAACTCACTTGGTAGTCCAGGCTGGCCTCGAACTCACAGAGATCCGCCTGGCTCTGCCTCCCGAGTGCTGGGATTAAAGGCGTGCGCCACCACCGCCCGGCACAAAAGATTCATTTTTATCATTAATCACACTGCACATTTGTAGCTAGAGTTTTCCTGCCTGGTCCACAGTCAGGACAAATCTTTGTCACCCGCCAGTCCCACAGCCTCTCAGATCCAACCAAGTAAACAGAGATTTATATTGCTTACAAACTGTATGGCTGTGGCAGGCTTCTTGGTAACTGTTCTTATAGCTTAAATTAATCCATTTCCACAAATCTATAACCTGCCATGTGGCTCTTGGCTTACCGGCATCTTCACATGCTGCTTATCCTGGCAGTGGCTGGCAGTGACTCCTTCTGCCTTCCTGTTCTTTCTTTTCTCTTCTCTGTTAGTCCCGCCTATACTTTCTGCCTAGCCACTGGCCAAACGGTGTTTTATTTATTGACCAATCAGAGCAATTTGGCATACAGAACATCCCACAGCACACATTTAGCCTTCCATATCCACCAGCATTAGTGGCATAGAAATCACTGTCAGGATATTAATTTTACTTGCACTTCAGTTTATAGGAAAACAACTCATTATTTTACTTAGAATCAGTATAAGCATTAAATATATTACTGGTTTACAAAACATGGTTTGGGTTCCTTTGAAAACAAAACATTTCATTTTTCTATTTTGAAAAGATGCCATTTTCAAATCTCTTAAGACTGGCTTCCAGTCATTTAAAAAAAAGGGAAATAACAGAAACAGACTTAGATGTTACAAATTTATAAACTATTGTATTGAAAACAAAAAGAAAATATGACACATTTAAATGAACAAAATGCTTAAATTTCATGGTCAGATTTTCAGTTCAAAGTCAAGCATTGTTCCTGGAAGGGAAGTGATTTAACTCTGTGCTGTGGACAACTCAAAATAGACAACTCTTTTAAAATAGTCCATAATAGAAATTTATTTTAAAATCAACAGGAAATTCATTAAGGGTGAATATATGCTAGGGGCGGAAACAGGAATATTAAGTGTAAAATACAGGAAACACTTTGTGAAGCAGACTCAGCTTCCTTGTCAGGAAAGTTGTTGTTCCAACCCTTTTCTTCAGGACAGCAGCAAGATGTAACATCTCAAAGATAACTACCATCTATCTGAAAATGTCCCCTAGTACAGAACTCTGACTGAGGTTCCCTAATCTTAGGTGAAATATTACAACTCCTCTTTGTTATTCCATTTAAATTGCATATATTTGCATATTAAAGAATAAATGCTGAGAAAAATACAAATTCAGACTTTGCAATGCATCGTGTTTCCTTGAATTCCCCTAAAAAAAAAAAAAAAAAGGAAACCACATGCACATTAGCTTTAGCTTACCATGTATTTTATAAAGCACAAAGAAATACAATAAAGCAACTTCTGGAGGCATCACCATCACTGACTCCAAGCTCTACTATAGAGCTATAGTAATAAAAAAACAGCTTGGTATTGGCATAAAAACCGACATGTGGAACAATGGGATTAAATTGAAGACCCTAATTTTTGACAAAGAAGCCAAAATTGTACAATGGAAAAAGAAGCATCTTCAACAAATGGTGTTGGCATAACTGGATGTCAGTATGTAGAAGGTTGCAAACAGATCCATATCTATTGCCATGCACAAAACCCAAGCCCAAGTGGATCAAAGAACTCAAGATAAATCCAGTTACACTGAACCTGACAGAAGAGAAAGCAGGAAGTAGTCTTGAATACATTGACACATGAGACTATTTCCTAAAGATAACACCTGTAGCACAGACACTGAGAGCAACAATTAATAAATGGGACCTCCTGAAACGGAGAAGCTTCTGTAAGGCAAAGGACACAGTAAATAAGACAAAATGACAGCCTACAGAATGGGAACAGATCTTCCCCAACCCCACATCTGACAGAGAGCTGATCTCCAAATATATAAAGATCTCAAGAAACTAGACATCAAAATACCAAACAACCCCATTAAAAAGTGGGGTACAAATCTAAACAGAGAATTCTCAACAGAAGAATCTCAAATGGTAGAAAGACATTTAAGGAACTGCTCAACATCCTTAGTCATCAGGGAAATGCAAATCAAAATGACTCTGAGATACCACCTTACACCTGTCAGAATGGCTAAGATCAAAAACACTGATGACAGCTTATGTTGGAGAGGATATGGAGCAAGGAGAACACTCCTCCACTGTGGTTGGGAGTGCAAACTTGTACAGCCACTTTGGAAATCAGTATGGTGGTTTCTCAGAAAATTGGGAATCAATCTACCTCAAGACCCAATGATACCACTCTTGGGTATATACCCAAGGCATGCTCAATCATACCACAAGGACACATGCTCAACTAAGTTCATATCAGCATTATTTGTAATAGCTAGAACCTGGAAACAACCTAGATGCCCCTCAACTGAAGAATGGATAAAGAAAATGTGGTACATATACACAATGGCATATTACTCAGCTATAAAAAAAAAAAAGATATCATGAAATTTGCAAGCAAATGGATGGAACTAGAAAATATCATCCTGAGTGAGGTAACCCAGACTCAGAAAGACAAACATGGTATGTACTCACTCATAAGTGGATACTAGATGTAAAGCAAAGGATAACCAGACTACAACCCACAGCTCCAAATAAGCTAGGTAACAAGGAGTACTTTAAGAGAGACACGTGGATCGCCCAGGGAAGGATAAATAGGTGAGATCTCCAGAATAAACTGGGGGCAAAGTGGGAGGGGAGGGGGAGGTGATGAGGAGATAAGAACATGAGGGAATGGGATGATCCAGCTAGAACAGGGACAGAGTGGGAGAGCAATGAAGCGATATCTTGATAGAGGGAGACATGGGGTAAGGGAGAAACAGGGTTCTAGGGAAACTCCCAGGAATCCACAAGGATGACTTCAGCTTAGACTACTAGCAATAGTGGAGAGGATGCCCGAACTGGCCTATCCTGGTAATCAGATTGGTGAATACACTGTCATCAGAGAGCCTTAATCCAGTAACTGATGGAAACAGATGCAGAGATCCACAGTCAAGCACCAGGCTGAGTGCAGGTAGTCCAGTCAAAGAGTGGGAGGAGGGATTCTATGAGCAAGGAGGGTCAAGATCATGATGGTGAAATCTATAGAGACAACTGAACTAAGCTAGTGGGAACTCACAAACTATAGACCGACAGCTGTGGGGCCCACATGGGGCCAGACTAGGCCCATCTGTATATGAGAGATAGTTGTGTAGCTTGGTCTGTCTGAGGGGTCCCTGGCAGTGGAATCAGGATCTATCCCTAGTGCATGAGCTGGCTTTTTGGAACCAATTACTTATGCCTTGAAGCACCAGGGAGGGTCTTGTTCCTGCCTCGATTGATGTGTCAGGCTTGGCTGACTCCCCATGGGAGGCCTTGCCTTTCCAGAAGATAGGATGGGGGAAGAGTCGTGGGGGGAGGCGGGGGGGGGGGCAGGAAGAAGAAAGAAAAGAAGTAATTCTGCATGAACTTCTGTGAAGACATGAAGATCTTAGAGATTTTCAGTTACTTGTACTTTTATATGTAAATTTTTAAGCATTAGGTAGTACCTTTTTTTTTTTTTTTTTTTTTGATTTTTTTTCGAGACAGGGTTTCTCTGTGTAGCTTTGCGCCTCTCCTGGGACTCACTTGGTAGCCCAGGCTGGCCTCGAACTCACAGAGATCCGCCTGGCTCTGCCTCCCGAGTGCTGGGATTAAAGGCGTGCGCCACCACCGCCCGGCAAGTACCTTTTTTTTTTAATAAAAGCATTTTATTTCCTAAGTCTCTGTCAACTACGTGTAAATAGTTCAGGCTTAGTACTCTTGTACTTAAGACAATTTTAATCTTACTTTAGCGTATACTATGACCTGAATCAGGAAAAATATGTTAGAAAACAATTGTGGGTTCAGAAAGGCTACTTAACCCCAATCTCTATTTGAGTAACTGCCCCATGTTACCCTCCCACCAGAACACTGGCATCAACTGGAGATTTTGATTTGAAGTATTTGAAAATTTCAAGAGTCATTCTTCATTGTGTCAACTGGGCAACTTCTCGCACCTAGAATGGAGAGCCCAAAATGTCTCCCCAAACAAGAAAGGGATACAACCGATGTGTCTCAAGCACCCTATACACTTATCACCATCAAACCTGATGCAAAAATGTGCAAACCTAAACACAGAAGACAGCAATGGCACAGAGGTTGAGAGTATGAAGAAAAACCAACATCACTAAAAGAACTGAAAGTGTCTAATATTTACTCCATGGTTGATATGAGAAGTGACTCTTGAGTATCTCTGTAGTCATTATCACAAACACAAAAGGATACAGGCAAGTCTATAAACAGCTATCATAGAAAAAAAAGATTCCTGTTTTTTAAAAGCAATATTTCTTGTTTAAAACAAAACATGACTTTACAGAAGTAGGTGATGCTTTTGCGGACAAGGTCATCACCCTATTCCTCACAAGGGTTGTGAAGAAATGTGAGAGTAACTTAGTGAGACCACACTAAGCAGTGGTGGTAACTAGTTGGGTGGATTGAGAAAATAATAAAGTGTGACCTTTGGCCATAGAAGCAAATCTCTTTAATTACAAAGAATGTTGATCTCCTCCAACCCAGCTAAAAGAATGTGCATTGTGACCTTAATTACAAAAATATTTTTAACCAAGAGAACATTTGGAAATGGCTGGAATTTTTCACTAAAATGAAACACACTGAACTAATAGCAGTTTTTACTTCCAAGAGGCATGAGCATGGGAAGGGCATAAGAAAACACTCACATTTTGTTTTCTTGTCTTTTGCCTTAGTCATTTATAAGATGGAGATGCATTTTTATGTATAACGGGTGGTTTTGGTTTTTTTTTTTTTTTTGCAAAGAATGAATTTTTAGAAAATGCAAAAAGTCTGCTTTAACCTATTAACACATAATAAAAATACCTTGTTTTATGTACAATATAAATTGTTTGAACATCACAGTAAGACCTTTAGTCATTCTCCTACAACATCACCACAACCACCAAGACCCTCCCTGACCACTCCCCACCCTGCAAAAACCAATCTTGCTAGTTAAAGAAATCTTGGGGTTCACAGCACAGATTATTGGTTTGTTTTTCTTTGATTGCATGAGTTGGGGTGAGGGGCAGTGTGTGTGTGGATGCCATGGAGACCAGGGGTGACTTCATCCGGTCAGTTCCTTCTCTCATCCTTATGTGGGTTCCAGGGATCAAACTGAAGTCACTAGGCTCATGCAGCAAATGCTTTTACCCACCAAGCCCTTTCTCCTACCCATTTATTGTATAATTATTTTATATTATATTATAAATCACCCATGCATTGAAATACATTTCCATACACAAAATTAACAAATAAATAAAATAAGTGTAAATGAATACTTTCTGCACGTTATTGCAAATGCTTGGAATTTTATTCACGCTATTTTTTTTTATCTGAATGTGTTGTGTGTGTGGTGCATTTAAGTGAGTGTTCTGGACTACCAACACATAAGCATGCATGTAGAAGTGGGAACAGGATATTAGGTATTTTTCTCCTTACTGCCTTGAGACTTGGGTCTTTAACTGACCTGGAAGCTCTTGATTACAGGTAGACTGGCTGGCCAGTCAGGTCAGGAAATCTACCTGTCTCCACTCCAATGCTTGGGGCACAGGCATATGCACCATGCATGGCTTTTACATGAATGCTGTGGGTTAGCACTAATTTCCTCATGCTTGTAGAGCAAGGGTTCTTAGCCACTGGGCCATCTCCTCGGCAAAAACAAAATCAGCACCTTCTAATGTTTCTGAAAATTAACTAATACCTTCAGAGTATTTAGGGCATTTTCAGGAATTTAGAAAATTTCCTGATAGTTATAAAAAAAACTTCTACAACCTTTGAAACAGTTTCTGTGCATGTTCACAACTTCAGGGAATGTCACTGTGGCTTACACATAATACACAGCAATAGTCAGTAAACAGGTAAAGACTGAATTTTCTGTTGTGCTCTTTTTTAACTCTAAGACAGAATAGTTGCACTTTGATGGATTATGATTGATTTCACTCATTTATTAACATATAATTCTGTGGAACAAATGTAAATTAGAAGAAAATCAGTTATTTAATTTAATTAAAATTGAAAAGTCCCCACTCATCCATTAAGGCAATGTACAATAAATAGCCAAGAGGAATTTTGGCAGATTCTAAGAATTATCTTGCCAATGTATAAAAAGGAATAATGTAAAGCTGGAAATTAAAAGGTGGTGATCATAAAATCAATCTCCTTACAAAACTATAGTGCTAATCCTGAAACAGCATTTCTTGCTTCAACTAATATCATCCATGCATTGTACGTACGTCATAAGACAAAAAAATTAAATAAACATATTAGCAAATATATTACATATATACTGTAAACATAGTAGTATTAGATAGTAAACAGTATTATAATTAGCACAAGTATGTACTAGTTTATATTTTAATTAATTCATTTTAAAATACATTGTAAATATACACATCTTTAAATCACATTGTGCATTTAAATCATATAGTCATATCATATTATTAGATATGATAAATAAAATCAGTGTCCTCTGCAGCCTTCCAAGGAGAGTTATACAGTAAAATGACACAGCAAAGAAATAAAAAAAAATCATTTACTTCTCATTTCTTGTACTTCATTAACAAGTAGCATTTTTCAGCACATAAATATTTGACAGGTGGAACCTTAATACAGAAAAATGTTAAATAAATAATTAAAATATACAAAAGTAAGTTTGTGTCATCATTCTAACAAAGATATACAAATGAAATAATAGTAAGTTATGCTTTAAAATGGCCATCAGACCAGACTATGTTGTATGTTAAAAGTATTTCACTTCCAATAATATTTTTGAAAAATCTTTGTCTCTCCAATCCTCCCTGGGGATTTATAGGCAGTTAGTGGTTGTTTGATCATTTTCTGAGAATCTGTTGGCAGATAAAGATCAATGACTGAAGGCAGACATTTTATTTAGTGGTGTGGCCACTTAGTATGGTTCCCATGCTCCTGTAAGCAAACTCTCATCCATGCATATGTAAGCAACTCTACAAAACTCACTGAGTAACAAAAAAAAGAAAGGAAGGAAGGAAGGAAGGAAGGAAGGAAGGAAGGAAGGAAAAAGAAAGAAAGAAAGAAAGAAAGAAAGAAAGAAAGAAAGAAAGAAAGAAAGAAGGAGGGAGGGAGGGAGGGAGGGAGGGAGGGAGGGAGGGAGGGAGGGAGGGAGGAAGGAAGGAAGGAAGGAAGGAAGGAAGGAAGGAAGGAATCGAGGAAGAAAGAAGGAAAGAAAGATAATACATGAAAGAGTAGGTGGGACCAATAGAATTGATAATGAGCTAGAAAAGAGTAATTGGGAAGAATTATGAATAAAATACTTTATGTAAATATAAAAATGTCATAATGAAATCATTATTATGTAAAATTAGTAATAGTAATAAAACATTTAAAAACATATTTTTCAATTAGGAGAGAATTCCTTCCATTTCAATCTCAGTCCAAGCTTAGGTCTGTGGACACTTATAATTTCAAATAATCAAGAAAACAAAAACAAGTGAAAACTGTCACTCATTCCCATGGAATGAATGAAACAGTGCAGGAGCTGATTCCTTCATTCATGACCAGTAAGTCATGCTGTGGGTGGCTTATTTCCCATTAACTTGTCTGAAATAAAAACTGATCTTGCCAAATACAGATAATAAATAACAAATTGTTTAAGCAATTTTGTATGAGTGGGTTATCCCTTGCCCAAGTCCTTGTCTGGCATCTCTCTTCCTAGGAGCCCCTCCCAAGATACTACTTTCACATAATTATTTAGAAGGGGTATGTTCTAAATAAAAGTATATCTTGGGTCTGGAAAGATGGCTCAGAGGTTAAGAGCACTGGCTGCTCTTCCAGAAGTCCTGAGTTCAATTCCCATCAACTATGTGGTTGCTCACAACCATCTATAATGAGATCTGGTGTACAGACATACATGCAGGAAGAACATTGTATACACAATAAATAAATTTTTTAAACAAAATTTTTAAAAAGAAAAATTGGTCTTGATTTCCTGGATTCTTCATTTACTCATCATTTTTTTAAATGTCTATCATGCCAGACACTGTTGTTTTGAGTCTTTAGAAATACACAATCATACATCAAATTTCTGTGCTTCTTGCATTCTAGTATACAAAATATGCAAGCAATTTAAAAAATGCTATAAGATGACTAAAGAAATACATGCTAAGAATATTGAAAGAAATAAAGCAGGCTAGAGGTGGCGGAGTAGGCCATCTTGAGAAGGCAATTTCAGAGAGAAGACCAGAGAGAAAGGAAGACAACCGGAGTGAGCATCCAGAGCAATGTGTGAACAGTGCACCATGCAAGCAGAAAGGTGTCTCTATGTTAAATGGAGCCACGGGAGAGTTTTTGTGTAGAGAAGTAACACAGGACAGGATAGGGGACACACACACACAAACATACATGCATACACACACACACACACACACACACACACACACGCAAACATTCACATATACTCATGCACATACAGACACATACAGATAAAGACATACAGACATACACAAAGACATACATACAGAGAAAAATACCTCAGCAGTGAGTGAGGCCGTTCTAATATTACAATCTACCAACAAGCAAACAAAAACAGTAGGCAAAATGTCAAAGAAGTGCAGGAGTTCATCTTAACTCTATTTCCTCCATTGTGTTAAAGATGCTCTTGACACTACATAAATATGTTAGGGTTATCTGCAGTTAAAAAAGCAAAAATGAATTGTAAAGAAAACTGCTTCCCATTGCTGCACGTGGCTTACCCACACAGAGGAGTGAACAGGACTTCTATCAGTAGACAGTACACCATGAACCTAGTGGAAATCACCACAGCACAGCTCTTTTGTGGTGATATTTGTAATCTAAGAAATAAAGTTTGCCTGAAGATCAGAGGACAGAGCCAGGCACACAGTTAGCCACAGAGATCAGGCAGTGGTGGCATACACGTTTAATTCTAGCACTGGGAAGGCAGAGACAGAGATCCACCTGGACTTCTGTGAGTTCAAGGCCACTCTGGGCTACATGAGATTAATCCAGTCCAAAAAAGAAACAGAGCCAGGCAGTGGTGGCACACACCTTTAATCCCAGCACCAGGAGAGTTGAAACAGCGAGTGATATAGCTGAGCAGAGAAAGGTGAGGTAAGAGGTGGTGGCTGTGGCTTGCTCTGCTTCTCTGATCTTTCAGCTTTCACCCTGATATCTGACTCTGGGATTTTGTTAGAAAACAATTTAGAATTCATGTGAAACTCTTTCTCTGCATCTTCCATTGCGGCCATTTATTCACACCCTATTTTTCACAGCTAGTACTTCTTACATCCATTGGTTTATCTCTCCATCAACCAAAGAAACCTTTCACACTCCAGCACCAAGTGATGCTTAGTACTGGAAAGACAATGGTTAAATACATTTTAAAAATATATAAAACGATGATTTTCAGAAAGAACCTCTGGTAACCACAATGCAGAGAGAAAAAAAATTCTCTGCCACAATTTTCCCTCTGAGGTGCTCAGGGTGGCTGGATCAGAGAGCAGTAAGAACTAGTTGGCCTCTAGAGTTGAAGGAACCGTCACAGTACAGCATAAGTCGTGGCTGCAGGACCTTTGGCAGTGTATCCAGACTTTCTGTCCTTCAAATCCCCTTGGTAAAGAAGGGAGACAATATAGCCTACTGTGTAGGTTTGCCACAGGGGTTAATGATTTCTTTACTATGAGGAAGAAGCACTTGGGAAGACACCAACCTAAACACTGAGTGCAAATACTCAAAAAAAACATAGTTATTATTTGAACTGGATAAATATAAGTATAAATAATGGTTACAATTACTTTTCCAAAAAGTAAACAGGAATTTTCCGTAGAGAAAATGATTGAGCCAGACGTGGTAAGGTCGGTGACTAAAAGTCCAACTGAACCACATGATCTCACAGGTTTTGGGAGGCAGGAAAGAAGCAAGTGGAGGTTGTCAAGCAAGCAGGACACTACCAAGTCTTGACAAACAGGGAGATGGGATAATAATACAGCACAGGTAGTTTCCTTCAATTGAAAGGAGAAGAAAAAAAAGTGTACAAGTCAAAATTTAACTGTTCAATTTTAAAAAGCAATGTTTCTCAAGCATGTAGAAATCCTTCTACTGTTCTACTTACTTTTTATAGATCTCTTTTAATTATTTACTTTTCAAGATTATAATATAATTGCATCATTTTCCCCTCCTTCCTTTTCCTCCATTCAAACCCTCCCATGTAGCTCACACCCACCATTTTTTCTATTTCTTTGTTGTTGAAAACACGTGTGTTATTAGAAACACGTCATACACCCAGATACACAACCTGCTTAGTCTGTATAATATTTGTATCTATGTTTTCATGGCCGGCCATTTGTACTGGCTAGCCAGTTGGCATGCTCTTCCCCAGGGAGGACTATTGCTCCAGTTTTCAGCATTCCTTGGCTGTCTGTAGCTCTTTGTTTAGGTTCAGGACTATTAAGCTTTTCCCCATTCTCATTATCACATCTGTTGGTGTCATCCTTGTTCAACTTATGTTTAGGGAGCCATGCTCGTGAGAATTCATGGCTATAGACTCTGGCATTTCCAGGAGACAAAAATCCCACAGCCAATGTCCTTATCTTCTTTCTCGCTCTCACAGTCATTCCGTCCCCTCTGCTGAAGTGATTCCTGAGTCTGAGGTGCCGCTGTGCTGTAGATATATCAGTTAGGACTGGGCTCCACAACTCTGCATTTAAATCGATTCGGAGAGCTTCTCACCTCCATACAACTGTTTAAAGACAGATTAGGTGATTTGATGAAAGCTATCTAGTTGGAACTAAGAACCAGATAGAAAATTCAAGGAAGTCCACAAGCAAAAATTCACTGAAACAACTGCAGTGCAGGGTGGAGTTCTAAACACCAGGGAGAGGATCAGATGTCAAAGCCAGCTCCACAGCGAGACCCCGGCTCAAAAACCCACTGCAGAAAATGGTTAGGGTTCGTGTCACTCGATGTTTATTATGTTAATTCATATAATTCATGCCATTTTCATATGCTTGATTTAAATTTTTCATTTCACTAAATATTAAAGGAGAAGTTTTTTTTAAGGAATACTATCTGCAACATTCTTGTTTCTTAAAAGAAAGGAAGGGAAGAACAAGACAGACGACAGGATGGACAGACAGGACAGACAAGGAGGGACATAGCAACAGGTTTGCTGTTTCTCAACCATGCTAGTGGAGCTGTGTAGGGAGGACCTGCAGAAGAACCAGACATTAACACCCCAGGTTTATTAAGGCAAAGCAAAGTTGAGGGCTGGGGGTGTGGCTCAGAAAGTACGTGTCCACCTAGCAAACACAAGGCCTTTGCTTGTACTCCGGCACCACCATAAAGGAAATTTTAACAAAGTAAATATTTTGTAATATCATCCACATTCAAAATGTACAAGGATCAATATTTTTATAAATATAAAATGTAGTTGTTTATAACATAATGGTTCTTTATAAACATCCTATATATAATATTTATCATAAAAATAATGAACTACATTTTGAGAATGTTATTCTATATTTATTTTATAGCAAATAATTTTCAATAATCTGAGAAAATCTATTTTGTCAAAACTGGTTAGTTTGTCATATTTTGTTCAAAGTATCTCTATCTCTTTATAATAAATGGTCAAGTTTTAAATGATTGTCTGAATCAGTAGGCAGAACTCAAAGGACAAACAGGAAGAGTTAACTCCACAACACAAAGTAGGTGACTTTGAGAAATAGTTTGTGGAAAAAGACTTCAGAGATGCTCACTGAGAAGTTAGACACCACCCAGAGAGGCCCCTACTTCCCTATCCTCTGACCCAGAATTGGAGCTCATTTGCTAATTATGTGAGATCTGTATTCAGTATCTAGAACAGTGTCATGAGGACCTGGAATTTGAAACCCAAAAAAAATTAATTTAAAGTCCTGGCCATATAAGCTGATCCATTCTAGAAATATCTGACAAATACTGGGTACAATTTGCTCTGAAACTTTACCACACAATAGCTCATTAAAATAATTTTCAAATTAGTCTTTTCTAGCCCCATCTGAAAGGGCACAAGTTTAGATCTCCAACTCAGTCTATAAAAAGCTGGATTTTCTTAGAGTGTAGAGTTTCTCTCTGTGTCTTTTGCTGGTTTCTCAGTTTCAATTCCTCTTAGACATCAGTGCTGTAACCCTAGGACAGTAATAACTGTCTCACTGCGGATGACTCCTGTGACGGCTGCTCTTGGTTGCCAACTTCACTAAATCTGGAATGAACTACCATCCACAAACGGAAGGCATACCTATGAGAGATTATTTTTGCTTGTTTAAAAGTGGGTGAATCCATTTATAGTCTGGACCGTTAATCTGGGCCACACCCTCTGCTGGAAGCCTATACAAGGACATGGAAGAAGGAAGCTTCTGCTCTTTGCCTGCTTGCCCTCCCCTTGCTAGCAGGCCCATTCTTTCACTGGTATTAGAACCTATTTCTTTAGAATTCCAGAGGCTACTGAAGACCAGCTGAGACATCTAGCTTTGTGGACTAAACAACTTCTGGATTCTTCGGACTTTTTGTTCATAGCCTGCCATTGTTGGATTAGTTGGACCATAGCCTGTAAGTAATTCTAATAAATCTCATATATATATACAGATAGACATTGATCTATGCAATGAGTCAACTCCTGGAGGAGGTACCACAAGACCCACCGTTAGTTATTCAGCTTTTCTCCTAACAGCATGGCCATTGAATCACCAATCCAACCAGATCACTGTCCACCATCAGAGTTCCATTCTGATACTAACATGGAAACTCAAGACAACATGTTTCCCCTTTTAGGAGGAGACCCTTGGAGACGCTGAATCATTTAGAAGAGTAGTTCTTGACCTTCCTAATGCTGCAACCTTTTAATACAGTTCTTCATGTTGTGGTGACCTCCAACCACAAAATTATTTTCCTTGCTACTTCATAATTATAATTTGCTACTGTTATGAATAGTGATGTAAATATCTGATTTGCAGGGTATCTGATATGTGGCCCCTGTGAAAGGGTCATTCAACATCCCCAATGTCATCCTGACCCACATACATAGCCACTGGAGTCAGACTAGGAAAGCAACAAACTCAAAGCAACGACACAACCTTGGAAAAGAGAACTATTTATTTTCAGAAGCCTCTGGATGATCTGACAGAGCAGAAAGCAAAGAAGTCTGCTGTTGCCTCCTCTACAACGGACAGAGTACATTCTAATAATCTAGAGTCCAGGGTAGGGGACACACAAGAGGAAGCCAAGTGAGTATTTACGGGTTCCCACCTAGATTCTCATTTTCACACCTGCCCGAAAGATATACAACATTCATATCCTATCATTATCTTCAGTTTACACTTGAGGAAAAATGTCCAGAAGGCCTAGGTAAGTCTGACTTGGCAAAATTGGCAAAATAAGTACCCCCAAGACCCCTTAAGCTGCAAGTAAAAGCAAAAGTCAAAGCAAAAGCACACCCTGGGAACATCTGACACAGAGCCTGTTAACCATAGCTCAGTAAGTTTCAATAACTCACTTTAGGTGTTCTGTTACACCACACAGATGACACACTTCCTTTTATATTTTCTTGCAGTCAGTAAGATGTAAAGGGGACAGGAACATGTAACAGACCCAGTGCATTTCTGCTTGTGAGCTTTTGCTTTGTTAATGCACATGATTCTTTTCATATTTTAATCAGGGAGGATTTCTTTGGAAAATGTTACAGAGATATGTGTGGGGAGCAGCTAGGAATGCTGCTACAGGCTTGTAATCCTAATACTCAGGTTGCTGAAGCAGGACCAATGCCATGAGTTCAAGTACAACACATGCCATAAACTAAGTCCCAAGGAAGCCTTGCTTCAAATAATCAATGATTAGCTAATTAATTACTAAATAAATTGTTATAAGTTTGACACAGGTCAAAATACAGGTGTTGTAAGATTTTCATTTTAATACAAGAAAAGAAATACTTCCTCAAGATTTTTCTGTGTTAATGGTTTTCCTGTGGAGATTTACAGAACTAAATGAGGATTTTCTTTAGCCTTTGATGAAAATAACATGTTCTAAATATCAAACCTGAAAAACAGATTTCATCTACAAGACCTCATTTCCTTTAATGCCTGTGCAGATGTCAGGAAAAGAAAGACACAGCCTGTTCCCATAACCCCAGTCCAGCACACGTGGATACTAATGCATGCAATGAGAAGATGATGTCCTAATGGTCCAGATTTTCAGCTTCTATTAACCATGAGCAAAATTATTAGTTTAAAAGCTAAGCCACTGATGAAAGAGCTGAGCTAGGGACCAATCAGAAGGCCATGGCTGACCCAAGCGACACCAGTTTACAATGTTCTCACCCTTCCTTAAGGCTCAGTCAGTTGTCTACTGATGAAAAAAATCACCATGGTTATGACAGAAACAAGAGCCAAATAATATATGCTTCTCTGATTACTCATTTTCTGTTTAAACAGTATCAGGCCACAGAAGCCCAGGTTGCAGTTTTCTGTCTGTCTGTCTGTCTGTCTGTCTGTTAAGGCAGAGTTTTACTCTGTAGCCCTGGCTGACTTGGAGCTTGCTCTGTAGACCAGACCTTGAACTCACAGAGATCTATCTGTGTGTGCCTCCCAAAGTTTGGATTACAGATGTACAGCACCAACCTGCATTCAAGATATTTGCTGTATTTTCAACAGTGCCATGAGTTTGAAATCATCAAGTTATGTGTACAAGATTCTCCTCATATTCATCCTGCATTTACCCCAGTCCACAGACCTTATGCTAGACATCACGGTATATTATGTGAAAAGCTACAAAAGATAAGCTGTGGGGTAGTACTTAATCTCAGATGGAAATCCTGAGCTCTTCCATAAATAGAATGCTTGGCCATTTACTAGTCAAGTGATTTTTTTGTTTGTTTGTTTTGTTTTGTTTTGTTTTGTTTTTCAAGACAAGGTTTCTCTGTGTAGCTTTGTGCCTTTCCTAGAACTCACTCTGTAGACCAGGCTGGCCTCGAACTCACAGAGATCTACCTGGCTCTTCCTCCCAAGTGCTGGGATTAAAGACATGCGCCACCACCACCAGGCTTAGTCAAGTGATATTTGACAAAGCTTCTTTTATATAACTTATAACAAGGTAACTACATGCCAGGTTCTTCTTTAAAAAATTATTTTATTTTTTATGTGTATGGGTATTTTGACTGGATGTGTATGTCTGTGCCCACAGAGGTCATAAAAGGGCACTGGATCTTGTAGTTTGAATGAGAATGGCCCCAAAGGCTCATGTTTGGATGCTTGGTCTTCAGTGTAAATGTTTGGACAGTATTAGTAGGTATAACCTTGTTGGAGGAAGTGTGTCATTGGAAATTGGCTTTGAGGTTTCAAAAGCCCATGCCAGGCTCAGTCTCTCAGTCTCTCTCTCTCTCTCTCTCTCTCTCTCTCTCTCTCTCTCTCTCTCTCTCTCTCTCTCTCTCTGCCTGCTGCCTGCCTGAAGATCAAGACGTAGAGCTCTCAGCTACTGCTCCAATACCATGTCTATCTATCTGTTTCCCGGCATGATAATCATGAATCTAAAACTGTAAGCAAGCCCCTAATTAAATGCTCAGGCTTTCAAATATAACCTTGAGTATTGATCTATAGTGAAATGTAGTGAGGTCTGTGTGTGTGTGTGTGTGTGTGTGTGTGTGTGTGTGTGTATGTGTGTGTAATCAACAAAGTCCTTATTACCTTCACAGAGTGAAGCCAGTGTATCTCTGGGTGCTATATACTCCACAAATCCTTAATTTGGAGCCCTAATTCTTGATGCGTTGGATTTGATGCCTCTGGAATTTAACTAGTCTTAGATGAAATCATAAGGATAGGACCCTAATGGATGAGATTCATACACTAATCGGAGGAAATACCACAGATCTTGTTCCCTCTCCTTCTGTCTCCATCTTTCCCATCTTTACTATCATGAGAAGACACAAAGCAGGGAAAAAGCCAGGAAGGCAGGCTTACTCAAACCCACTGCTGTTTAAGTCATCTATCCTTCAGTGTTTTGTTATGGCAGCCTGAGCATACTACAATACCAGAGGCACAAGAAACAGTTCATTAGGTGCTCACAGGCTATGGGTCAACTACAATCATGATGTCTAATTCACCAGATCTTTTCTGTTCTCCCTCCCCCTTCCGTATGTCCCTGTTCACAACTCAGGAAACTAGAGGATTCGTGAAAATTCCAAGATTCATTCCAAGAGTCCAATCCTTCCATGCTTCCAAACTCATCTACCTTTAGAGTATATGTTCCCATTATTATTATTACTGTCTGTATACATTTGTATACATATTGAAATATCTCTCTATCAGGATTAATTTGCCAAATCAATAGGAATACTCATCCAGTATTTTCATACTCAAACATTTTCTCCTTTTTCAAACAACTAATTGGTTCTCTGCCCCCATTACTTCAAACAATTAGATTTCAAGCATCCAATACGTTGAAGCCATCTTTTGATATCTTTACTATGCCTATTACAGGTTGAATATTGAAATGAATCTCCCCCATAGGCTGTGTTTTGAGCACTTGCTACACAACTTACTCAGAAGGGTGATGTCTGGCTTACAGAAGGTCAGCAGGTCAGGCCTCTGAAGATTATAGTTACTTTTGGTTCCTGCCTAATTTTTCTGCTTTCTGTCCAAATCATATGAATAAGCCTCAGCTCCTCTGCCATGACAGTGCTCCTCTCCTATGCCTCCTCTGCAATGATGGACTGAATTCTTGAAACCATGAGCCAATAATAAGCGTTTTTCCCTTATGCTCTTCCTTCATTTCACCGGAGGACAAAAGTAGCTGATACATGTCTACACTGTGACTATCTCTCCCTCCATTTCTCAGCCTATTTTGGTTTGGAAGTGTCTCTCATACATGTCAAAGCCTCAGCGGCAGTGAGTGGGCTATTGAGAAGAGACTTGGCCATGATGAATCTAGTCCATTCACAGCTAACTGGGTTACTAGTAAATGGGCTGAACTGGAGGAAGTAGGTCGTGTTCTTACAGGCTTTATCTTGTCCCCTGTCTCCCTCTCTCTCCCTCTGCTTCCCGGCTACCATGCCATCAGAAGCCTTCTTCTGTCTCCACCTACCTGCCATAATGGACTGGTCTTACTACAGGCCTAAAATTAACACAGCTACTAAACCATGGACCGAAACAACTGAATTAATAGCCAAAGTAAACCTTTCTCTGTAAGTTTTTTTTCTTGTTTTAGGTATTTTGTCACAACAGTGGAAAACTGGCTAGCAATGGCCTCTTCCCTTTCCCTCTCAATCTTTTTCCTCCCTCGTTCATGTCCGTGATATACTGTTTTAGTTTCTGTTGATTGTAATACCTAAAACTTTTTTAATCCTCCACTATATTCACTCTGGAAAGTAGTCCCTCGATATTGTTTAGAATCATAATATGCACTGGATAAAATGTAAGCCTGGAGCTCAGAGGTTACATATACATATTTGGGTGTGGCTATAGGCATGAGTACGTAAAAGTCTTTAAATTGCAGTTTACATCCACAGAGTTTCGCTTTAGACAGAGTAATATATGTAATATTAAAAGCCGAAAGATTTAGAGGCAAATCAAGCTGTTTCCAAAGCAGAAATAATTCTTTTTTTTCCCAGTAATACTAAATGTGCTGTATTTACTCTGTTAATGAGAAGTACAAACATCCAGTTGTCAATACCTTTAGGCCTACTTCTTGTTATCGCCCCTCATGAGGCCTGCTCAGTAGGAGGGAATTTATGTCTGGTACTGAAAACCTAGCCAATTCCCCATAGCTGGAGGGGTCATGGACCCCACAAGAAAACCTTTCTTAAATCAGTATAACTCTGAAAACTTCTGTTTTGTGCTGGCTAGTTTTATATCAATCTGGCATAAGCTATTGTCATCTGAGAAGAGGGAACAACCTCAATTGAGAAAGTGCCTCCGGGATATCAGGCTGAAACAGACAAGCTTGTAGGTCATTTTCTTAATCAGTGAATGGGGGAGGCCCAGCCCATTGTGGATGGCACCACTCCTGAGCTGCTGGTCCTGGGTTCTATAAGAAAGCAGCCTGAGCAAGCCGTGAGGGACACGTTAGTAACAACACTCCTCCATGGCCTTCAGTTCCTGCCTTCCTTCAATTGTATTGCTCCTGTATTGACTTCCTTCCATGATGAACAACAGTATGGAAGTATAAACCAGATAAACCCTTTCCTCCTGAAGTTGCTTGGGTCAAGGTGTTGAATCACCATGTAAATCACCACAGTAAAACCCTTACTAGAACATGCTTGTATCCACAGAGAAGTATAGCCTCACCTGGTATCAAAGAACCTTCTTTCTGCAGCAGATGGAGACTGTTACAGAGACACAACTATAAAGTACAGAGAAAAACAGATTGTGGAGTTACAACCCCAGCTGGAAACATCTACAGCAAATCCTCTACACTGAAAGCTGAGAAAGCATCACAGAAGACCGGGCAGAGAAATGATAATGGACAGAGGACCAGCGTGTATGCTTTGAGACAGTGACCTCTAGATCTGACAGGGAAGCTACCTGCATGAAATCTCAGTAATATAGCCACCTAAACAAGACCTGAATAATGACGTTAGTTGACATGCTAGCTTAAATGGGGTAAATCTTACAAGGCCCCTGTGGTAGTTTAAATGTAACTGATCTCCATAATTTCGTAGGGAGTGCCACTATTAGAATGTGCGGCTTTGTTGAAGTAGGTGTAGCCCTGTTAGAGGAAATATGCCATTGTGGGGGCAGGCTTTGAGGTCTCTTATGCTCAAGATAGTGCCCAGTGTGACAATCTGCTTCCTGTTGCCTGCATATTAACATGCAGCAGCTCCTTCTCCAGTACCATGTCTGCCTGCACACTGCCATGTCCCACCATGATGATAATAGACTGAACCTCTGAACTGTTAGCGATCCACCCCAAATGTTTTGCTTTCTAAGAGTGACCATGGTCATGGTGTCTCTTCACAGCAACAGAAACTTGAACTAAGACAGTCTCACCTGTAACGAGAATCTTTTTTTTTTTACTGTTGATTTTATCTTTTTTTTTTTTTTTTAATTTTACAATACCATTCAGTTCTACATATCAGCCACGGGTTCCCCTATTCTCCCCGCTCCCACGCCCTCCCCTTACCCCCAGCCTACCCCCCATTCCCACCTCTTCCAGGGCAAATCCTCCCCCGAGGACTGCAATCAACCTGGTAGACTCAGTCCAGGCAGGTCCAGTCCCTTCCTCCCAGACTGAGCCAAGTGTCCCTGCATAAGCTCCAGGTTTCAAACAGCCAACTCATGCAATGAGCACAGGACTTGGTCACACTGCCTAGTTGCCTCCCAAACTGATCAAGCCATTCAACTGTCTCACCTATTCAGAGGGCCTGATCCAGCTGGGGGCCCCTCAGCCTTTGGTTCATAGTTCATGTGTTTCCATTCATTTGGCTATTTTTTTCAATAATTGAGAAAAAAAACCAAAATTTATTAAAAGGCATAGTCATCCTAGGGACCTCCATGCTATATATATAGCCTCCATGGTTCTATGGGTTGTGGTCTGATTTTTCTTTATTTTATATCTAGAATCCACTTATGAGTGAGTACATACCATGACTGTCTTTCTGGGTTTGGGTTACCTCACTCAGGATGATTTTTTTCTAGTTCCATCCATTTGCCTGCAAATTTCATGCTTTCATTGTTTTTCTCTGCTGAGTAGTACTCCATTGTGTATATGTACCACATTTTTTCCATCCATTCTTCTGTTGATGGGCATCTAGGTTGTTTCCAGGTTCTGGCTATTACAAATAGTGCTGCTATGAACATAGCTGAGCATGTATCTTTATGGTATGAATCAGCATTCCTTGGGCATATGCCCAAGAGTAGGATGGCTGGGTCTTGAGGTAGTTTAACGAGAATCTTAAAAGGTCTTATTAATAAAAATAAACCCAGAGCCGGGTATTGGGGTGAACGCTGAAAGATCAGAGAAACAGAACCAGCCACAGCTAACTTCACCTCACCAATTCCTCAGCTGATCTCGTTTCCTCAAACTGGATGCCTCTGTGTCCTCATCCGAATGGATCTCAGCTGAACTGCTGCTCAAAAGCCTAAAAGCTTAACCAGCTCTTGTTCCTGGTCCTCATGCCTTGTATACTTTCTGCTTCCTGCCATCACTTCCTGGGTGTGTGTGTTAAAGGTGTGTGTTACCCTGCCTGGCTGTTTGCAGTGTAGCTTTGAACTCACAGAGATCCGGATGGATCTCTGCCTCCATAATGATAGGATTAAAGGTGTGTGTGCCACCATTTTCTGACCTCTATATCTATGTAGTGGCTATTCAGTTCTCTGACCCCAGCTAAGTTTATTAAGGTGCACAATATATTGGGGAACACAATATCACTATACCCACCCCTAGATGAAGAGTGACAGGCAATTAGCAGATGCTGAGAGAGGATAAATCAGTCTTCTTCAGAGATAAGATCCAATCCCAAGTGGTCAGCCTTAAACAGATGTATATATATGAGCAACACTAAATGGATTCAGCAGGGTAGGTGGGTGTAAGACAATAATAATTAAAGAAAAGGTCATAAGTTTGAAAGAAATTGAGGATTGGTGTGGTGGGGACAGGGAGAGGTAGAAATGATGTGACCACAGTATGGATATACTAAATTAATCAAAAATTTAATTAAAATTTAAAAAACAAAGCATGCAAAATTATTTTCTTCTAAGTAGCTCTAGAATAAGATAATTTCTAATTCCCATTACTCTGTTTCAACTTTCTCTTGCCTACATACAATGGCTGAGGAAAACCTCATGTCTTTCTAACTATAAGTGGTATCATATCACAACCCATTATTATCATTCACTATCCCCAGAAAATTCCGTCCTTTTTCTCTATGCTACTTTTTATCTCTGCTTCAGTCTTCTGATTTGGTGGCTGAAATTTATATTCCCCTCTTCCAACAAGCATCACACAGCTTCTGATATCTTCCACCCTATTTCTGAGTTGACCCAGAAGTTGTACTTAGCAGCCACACTCGGTCAAATCAAAAGAACCCTCTCAAAACTTTCAGGTTTCAAATATCACAAGAGATCAACTGCCTAGTTACCAAAGAAGAAATAAATTTGTGAAATAAATTTGCAAAAATTAGGGCAAGTTTCAAATTACAATTTTATCGAGAAGCTAGTTTTATTTTTAAAGTAAGCTACTCAAAACAAAAATATACTATCGTAAGGAATAAAAAGTTTTTTAAGATTATCCTGTCTACCATCTTGGTGAAGAAAAAGGGTATGAAATATGTAAGTGAAAAGGACATGCCAGATCTTTAGAAATTATTAGTATTATTAATCCAATATCTTGTTTTTACTTTTAATTAAATTACCATTATGTAATGGCTAGCTTTAATTGTCACCTAAACACAACCAGAATCATCTGTTGAGGGATATCTACATTAAGTTGGCCGGTAGGAATGTTTGAAGGGAGCATCTTAACTAAGTTAATTGATGGGAAGACTGAGCCCACTGTGGGTAACATCATTCCCTAGGGTAAGTCTTGAACTGTAATAAAAACTGAGAAACAGAGCTGAGTACAATCAAGCAAGTTGCCTTGACTTCCCAGTTCTCATAGGTTTGTGAGCTAAAATATTTTCCTGCTCTTTTGCTTTTCGTCAGGGTATTTTATCAAAGCAACAGAAATGAAATTCAGACATCATGTAAGTCAGCTTTGAATCACTAAAATAATATGAGTGAAACAATCAACTTATAAAGAGAAAAGAGTTGTTTTGGTACATAGTTTAAGGGGTCTCCATACATGATAACATTGGCTTGGTTTCCGTCAAGTCTATGCAGAGTCAGAACATTAGTATAGGAACAAGTAGAAACTAACAGAGACAGAAAGAGAAAGCTGGATAGAAAAGATAGAAGGAAAAGGGGAAGAAGGGAGGAAGAGGAGGAGAAGGAACAGTGTCCCACAATGTCATTAAAAATCTAAAAGACTTCCCACTGCACCCCACCTTAAAGTTTCCAGTCTCACTCACAGCAGCATGATCAAATCAAGTGCTGGGTCTAAACCTCCAACACTCAGGTCTTTGGGGACATTTAACATCCAAATTTAGGACTCAGGACAATCCAAACTATTAATCTCCTGACAAATCAAATCGAGCAAACCTCAAGGTTATATGCACACAACTCGATCAGTGAGTTATGTTTTTTTTTTTAATTAGGTGGGTTAAAATAAACAAATGTCTTAATACACAGGTATTTCAATTAGCTATGTCCAAAAAAAAGAAATGATTGGCTGTTTTGTCATCAGGAGGACAAACAAGAAGGAATCAGGTCTAGACACTCAGGTAATTCACAGTGATGCATAATTCCAGTGGCTGCTAGCATTACTTGCGCTCTGCTCTGCCTCCATTGAGGGCTACCTGTGGATACTTAGAACAAGTTCACAATTGCAAATTACTGATAACAAGAACAATAATGCTAAGGATACGGAAGGCACTCTATAAGTCCTGTTCCTACTGTTACTCTCCTGTTCAAAGAACATCTTTTGGTGCTGATTCATAAGTATACAAAGAGGGTAGGTGCCATAAAGATGCTAAAAGGACAAATTAATGAGGGGGGACAGTTTATATTTTGTCTGATTAGTTCAGCACAAAAAAGCATTGGAAATATAATTCACAGATACTTAGTCTCTTCTTCATTTTAGATATACTGTGAACTCACACACACATACACAGAAACAGAGAGACAAAGACAGAGAGATTAGAGAGAGAGAGAGACAGACAGAGAGAGAGAGAGAGAGAGAGAGAGAGAGAGAGAGAGAGAGAGAGAGAGAGAGAGAAGGGAGAGAAGGGGGAGAGAGAGGGAGAGTATGTTTTAAAAACAAAAAAGTAGAACTCTTTTTTTGCTCACTGAGCAGCCCAGTCTGGCCTCAGCAACCTTCCTATCATTGACTCCTGGGTGCTGGAATTACAGATGTGAGCCATCGAGCCCATACCATACTACATTTTCTACTGAATTTTCCAAAATAGGTAATGAGATTCCCTTTACAGACTTCATACCAACTGGCAGTTATTCATTTCAAAAACTGCAAGAATGTGGCTCCCTTTTAAACCAGAAAACAAGGTCACCAGAGTGCATGTCTGTTCTGTAATCATAAATGGAGGCCCCCAGTCATTGGACAACAGCTTCTAACAGAACAATAATCCTGAGAATGGTAGCATGCTTTATTCTGGGCTCCCTACAGCAAGCTTCCCAGTGTGTGACTTCCTTAGTTGCTTGGAGTGCAGGTCATGATCTCATGGGTGAAGCATCTTAAGCATGTTTATTGCATTCTTATGCAAAACACTGAAATGAACATCTCAATCCCAGCATCACAGGAGGTCCCAGTACTTTGAATGTTTGCATCAGTAACTGCCCCTCTGATGTCTCTCTGATTTTTCCTTGGGTATTCAGGTTATTAGCTAGGTCTCTCTGGGGCCTACATGCTTCTAGTATCCATGCTGGTACCGACTCTAATATAATAATAGCCTTGCTATTGTTTCAGTTATTGTGCCTGTTAACAGCAGCTTCTCAGCATCTGTATCACTGCCAGCCAGTCTCACCCACTGTTTTCCCTACTCTGTACCACCTACACAACCTTCTTGCTTTCTTTTTCTCACACACCCTTATTCCCAACAAGCCTGCCCATTGTGACTCTTACCTCTTATTTGAGCCTGTTAATTTTTAATTTTGCTTGCCTTCATTTCCTGCTTAAACTATTTGGGTAACTACTTCGGCTTGGAAGGACATTGATATACTAAAATATATTTTACTCTTATACTTGCCAATTCTCAGCTCTGGGTGAATCCTATCACTTTTAGAGCAAGAGAACCAAAGTTATGTTTTCATACCTTGAGAAAGCATGCTACAAAAAAAAAATACATATTCCTAAATAAGTCATCAAAAACCTAAGTTAAGAGGCTGGAAAGATAGGTCAGCATCTACCAATGTACACTGCATTTCCAAATGGCCTGTTCTGTTCTCAGACATCGCAATCATCAGGAGGCCCACAAGTGCCTGTAACTCCAGCTGCACACCATCTGATGGAATCTTCTGACCTTTGCTGGCACTGGGACACAGAGGCAAATGCTCACACACAGACACAGACACAGACAGACAGACAGACAGACAGACAGACACACACACACACACACACACACACACACACACACACACACAAGAACAGAAATTCCTAAGTCAAGAAAATAAGTGGATTACTTACGTTGGAGTGAGCTAGGGGGCTGAAAACCTGGTGTTAAAGAAAAAGATTATTCATAACACGGGCCAGTGAGATGGCTCTGTGAGTAACCTTCTTGCCCTGTTAGCCTGATGAACTGAGTTCCATGCCTAGATCTCACATAAAGGAAGGAGAAAATCAATAGCACAAAGTCATACTCTGATCTATACAAATGAACTTGTGTGTACACCCACATACATAAATACGTGAATGTGAGGAACACAGGATGGGTTGGAGAAAGGGAATAATGTAAACATGACACACATACATGAAATTTCTAAAAGTAAATTTAAAAATTTCAAGATTTCCTGTAAAAAAAAAAATTTTTAAGAGGAAAGCAAGACAACCTGTGTTCAGGACCACAACAGGTATAAACCACTCCTTTGCAGTGTGGAAGAAACACTGGGCACAACAGAAAACTGGGAATTAGCAGGAAGAGGAGCAATGGAAAACAAAGGCCAAAGAAGCATCCCAGTCACCAGTTATGGAGACTGTGGGTGAGCTGATCCCGCAGGATCCTTGCTAAATGCAGGCAGAGTGATCAGACATCGTCTTGCAGGTGTGGCAGTAAGAAACCCAGTTATATAATCGGATGTGATCAAACACTGAGACTGCTAAACTGAGCTAGCAAGATTCTTACTAAATCTGGACAGTATAACAGAGAATCCCAGAAGCCAAAGCTCAGTAGTAACTGACTGGAGTCTAGTAAAGAAACTCATGTCATTTCTTTTTATATAAAACTTCGATATACATCTGTACTTTAATACCTCCGTTGATGGATCTCCAATTTGTAGTTTTAATTTCATTCCTATAAGATTTGTGTGTTACATAAATACTTACAAATGAGCATTAAAATGAAACAATTTTGAATTACTCAAACCAGCAGCTGAGATTGGTTTAATCTTTTCTGTGTATTCAATGTTATCAGTCTACTAAAGATACCATACAACCAATAAATAGTGGTTAATTTTGTGAACTGATTAGGTTATAAATTTTTATTTCAAATTAATTTATTCTTTACTGAATTACTCTGAGCCTACTAGATTATTCCTCCCTTTGCTTATGCCCCTACATTTTTCAGCTCAGGTTAAATATCATTAATAAAAAGACTGATATATTTGCTATGTTAAGGCTATAGTTGAAGGGTTCACAACACGCCCCCCCCCCAACGGTCGCATTTACCAGGCGGACACTTCCGCCTAGCCAATTCCGGTCAGGCCGGACACCTCCGCCTAGCAAGTTCCGGCCAAGGCATCTCGCGTGACCAGAATCCGTGACGTTACATGGCTACGTAAGCGTCCAACGTGACCATGTGATCTACGCACATGCGTGGAGTAGTGACGTGACCTGGCCACGCCCCCAGCCGGTTTTTAAAGCGGAGCGCCATATTCCCGGCCCTCTTCTCCTCTTCCTCTTCTCCACGCACGTGTCTCTCCCACAGGCCTGCACTCTCTATCCCTGTATCTCTAATAAACTCTTATAAGCGGATTCTGTCGTGTTTCGCGACACTTCCTTGCAGGGTAAGAACACAACGCAGCTAAATAACTAACAATAGTACTATTTTACAATTGGCAATATTTTTATAGATGAATTGTACTATTATGTAAAATGTTTACAGAACACATGTGTAATAATCACTTAGAAAATATTAGTATGAAATAGCACCAACTCCTTGTTTGGGCCCTGGAAAAGGATGAAAGCCTGACATCTCTGCTTTCATGTGGTGTGTGTCTCCATTAGTTTGAGTTACATGCTGACTTCTGTACCAGGCATGTTAAGAATTCAAGGAGCGTCTTATCTAGAAACCTAAACTATCTCATTCCCTTCAAAACTGAAGGCATAGAGGTAGACAACAGCCTAAACGTGCAATCACCATGGATTCCAGGAACAGCAAAACTTCACAAAGCCGACCACCACCCAGCTCAGGCTGCACCCTGAAGCAGAAGTAACCATCTCAACGAACCAGACTGATCCTGTTCATAGGTGACAGCCATAAGGACCTGTTTAGACTACCTTGCAGAACCACCTTGCAGAATTGAAAGAGCAATCAAGACCAGTGTTCAGGCTGCTTAATTATGCATACCGATTACCCTGTGACACAAGTCTTCCTCTTAACTTACTTAAACTTAAAACTTACGTCAGTATCCTAAAGACAGAGTTAGGGATTACTGGACCTCTGTGATGACTATTCTTGGTTGTCAACTAGACTATATCTGGAATGAACTATAATCCCAAAATGGAGGGCACATCTTTAATCCAGATCTTGAAGCAGGAAGACAGACCTTTAATTAGGGCCACATCTTCTGCTGGAAACTGCCTATATATGGACAAAGGAAGAAAGAAGGTGTCCTTCTTCCTTGCCTGCTTGTTCTCATCTTGTCAGCACATCCATTCCTTCACTGGCATGGGAGCCTATGTGTTTGGGATTGCAGCATATACAGAAGACCAGCTGAGATACCCACTCTCTTGGGACTGAGCAACTACTGGATTCTTAGACTTCCCATTCACAGCTAGCCATTGCTGGATTAGTTGGATGGCAGCTATAAGTCATTCCAATAAATTCCATAGATAGATACATAGATAGATAGATAGATAGATAGATAGATAGATAGATAGATAGATAGATAGATAGATAGGCAGGCAGATAAGAAGGTGGGTAGATAGGTAGATAAGCAGGTAGATAGGAAGGTGGATGGGTGGGTGGGTGGGTGGGTGGGTGGATGGATGGATGGATGGATGGATGGATAGACAGACAGACAGATGATAGATTCATTCATTCATTCATTCATTCATTCATTCATTCCATATTTTCTGTGACTCCAGAGAACTCTGACTAACACAGGCTCTTTATCTATGTTTGTCAGTGTGGCCACATTGATTGGACCTCTCTCCTCTCTGCCTTTCATCAATCCTTGTCTCTCTTGTTGTCATATTGAGGCAGGTGCCTGTTGAGGCAGCTATGGTTTCTGCCTAAAACTCCTAGGAGACAAGTATCTGATTTAAGAAATCAGTTACTATTTCTAGCATGGTTCTTTAAAAAATTATGATTCCACTTATTAACTACTCAATTTTTGGCTTTAAGTAATTAGAAATTATATCAAAGTTAAAATGAACTGGCAATTCACATATTTAATAGGAAAAATGGCACACCATTTGTTGATGTATATATGTGTGCTGGGGGGAATGAAAATGTAAGAAACATAATTAAAATATCAGTATCCAAAAGTCGGATGATTGAAGCTTAAATAACTTTAGTTGCTAAAGTTATTTGAAGGTATATGAAGAAGCACAGGCTTGAGCAGGGTGGGAGGCTGATGCTGACAAGTCCTGGGAGGATGGAAGAAGGGGTACACAGAAGCAAACGTGGTCATACGAGGTTCACAAAGTACATTATGCAGTGTCTCTGCATTGCCCTCAGATCAGATGATGACTGAACAGGGAGTCCTGCATGCAGTCTCTTTTTTTCCCCAGTAACCAATATTTCCAAGTTAAAGAGATTTTATAATTACCTTCCCCCTAGGAAAACAGCTCCAGATGAAGCCATTCTTTGAACTTCAGAAGAGAAAGAGGATGGACACATGGAGAAGCAGTAGTTCAAGCCTGCCAGACTTAGAGCCTGGGATATTATTTTCTGAGTCCCAACACCCCATCCTTTGGACTTGAAGATAGTACAGATCTACTAACTGAGGGCTACGTGAAGTTGTATTACCTCAATAATTTTATTGATTTGTTGTTTGTTTATTGACTACCTCAAATGAATGCATTTAAATACCTTCTCCTTTCATACATTTAAAAAGTAAAATGACCCATCCATTTCACGTAAATTAAACATCAATAAAATTTAAAATAATAAAGTAGATGTATCTCACAAAATTACCAAGTCAAGCAAAAAGAAGAAAAAGACCACAGATAGGGAAATATTTTATATCATATGTACTTTAAACAGGAGAAGGTCCCCATAAAAAAAATATTGCTAGCCAGATCATAATCTTTACAAACACAGTTAATGCTCTGAGAAAGAAAATACTTTTAATGACTCCAATTATATGTTACTTAGATCTAGAGAAATAAAAAATGATAGATACGATAGATGATCACTTTTTTAAAAAAGTTACTGTTAAAATTCCTTAAATCTTACATGTAATTAATGATCACCATCATAAACACAGAGGCAAAGAGAAACATCTCTAGGGGCTGCTAAATTATTTTCATGGCATCATGCTTCCAAGCCTTTTCCAGCGCCCATCTGAAACAGGGAGACTTGATGTAAAAACTACCGCCACACAGTCTTTTCCTAAACTGCTTCCCTTCGTCCCTACTCACTCAACATCCTCTCCATTGTCCCTCAGAAAAGTGCCAAGTCCTGCCGGGCAGTGGTGGCGCATGCCTTTAATCCCAGCACTCGGGAGGCAGAGCCAGGCGGATCTCTGTGAGTTCGAGGCCAGCCTGGGCTACCAAGTGAGCTCCAGGAAAGGCGCAAAGCTATGCAGAGAAACCCTGTCTCGAAAAAAAAAAAAAAGTGCCAAGTCCTAGAGCAAGTTCTCTCTCTGTCTCTTACTGATATTAAGTCCTACAGCAAGTTCTATCTCTGTCTCTTATTGATATGCACAGAACTACAAAAGGATACGTGATATTCAATAATATTCCCTAAATTCTACCACATTAGAGTTCACTTCTCTGTAGATTCACAGTTTAAACATATATTTATCAAAATGAGAAAAGGTGAAAATTGCAAAGTTACAAAGATATAACTGAAAACCATTGAATCAAATAAATGCATTCACTGAATCTATTATATCACATCAAAAAGTTTTTTAAAGGGTTTTTCACTATCTAGGAATTGTTTTTCCAAACTGATCATAAATTTCTTAAGACTGCTTAATGTAAGCAATTAAGCCTATGACAAACCCATGTTATAAATGTAAGATCAGTTCTTCCTTTAAAATGATTAAAGATGATAACTGGTCATATGATATTTCTTACTCAGCTATTAAAAATTTTTAACTTATATTTAGAATCCCATTCATTCATTAAAAGAGACACTGTAACTTATACAAATCTGAAATAGTCCTTCTTGCCAGAAAGCAATTCTACTTAATAAACCTGAAGTATCAATTGACTTTTTCTATCAGAGGTAGCAACTGCATCATTTCAAATAAAGTTTATTTACTCAAATTTGACTTTTAAATATTTTATTAAATTGTACTTTGAGAAAGTGCTCTGCATAAAACAACTTCTTACTAATTACACTGAATTACTGCTATAGTACAAGAATAAATAACTTTGACCATAATTCTGTTATACAATTTGTTCTTCATAATAAGCCAGACTTTCTCTGTAATTATGTACACTTCCAGTAATAATTTATACCAGAAGAAAAAGTTATAATTTCAAGAGTGCATCAGTATGGTTTTATCCATGTGTTTTCTTAGGTGAACCCTAGAGATTAAATATAAGGTTACTCAAATTCTTAAACTTTATTAATCTTTGCAATATAGTACAGAATACAGTGGCAATCCAGTTGCCACAAGAGTTCATCACTTCATCATATTGTTTGAGAGGAAGAAGTCTTTGTAAATTAGTCTAAGCATGGAATATTAGAACATGAGGCCAATTTCAAGATACAGGTATAGCACTTCAGTGAAAACAGAAAATTGGCATTCATTCTCCTACACAATATGTGAGCCAATTAACTATGTTCTTATTTTGAAAAATAAAAACCATGCATGGTTAGCATCACTAGAGTGGCTGAAAACATTTCCTAAGCATAAAACAAACACAAACAAATAACAAATAGCAAATAACAGCCTGAAAGCAGCAAGGCTTACTCAGGAAGAATAATGTTTGGGTATTCTCTTTAAAAATAAAGATCTGACTCAATTTAGTATCTCTGCAATTTGGAAGCAGAGTGATTCCTATGTTCAAAGTTTATGCCATTTTTCTTCTTCCAATTTGAATATATTTAGGCTCCCGTAGGAACAAACATAAGCTTCCTCATCTATAAATGCATTAAAGCAAACACTGTTAAATCCACCAATCTCTAGTACACTTAGAGACCAGGGCTCACAGCAGCCATGCAATTGGCTTCTATAACTGTCTTGAATTCATTATTATATTCAAATAAATTACTTTTTTTTATCCTGTGAGGTTTTAGAAGATAACGTGCAATATTGCAGCTCGAATTACAAACAAATCAGTCTGCTAAGTAAAATTTACATCAAAAAGTCATCATTTCCATTCCACAGTGGGAGAAAAAGAAGATTTTGAAAGACAAGACATTTTATATTAAAATTAACAATATATCCTTAAATATGCACTTGTTCAACAAAAGTATCTATAGTGATAATTCTGACTATTATATCAACCGTAGCTGGAAGTTTTCTCAAGTAACACCTGGCCACGTGGTCCCTCATCCACTTATAAAATAATCATTCAGAGGCTTAATATTAATTACCAATTGCATGGCCTATGGCAGGGTTCTTGCTATCTAGCTCTTATTTCTTAAATTAACCCATCTCTATTAATCTATAAGTTGCCACCTGGCTGTGGCTTACCGGTATTTTCATATCTTGCTTCTCCCGCCAGTGGTTCACAGCCTCTCCTTTCTCCTCTTTTGGTTATGATAAAAGATGTTAGACATGAAACCTTAGACTCACAAATATAGGATAAGTAGAGTATTTTCTTTGAATTTGCCCAATATAAATAGACTAGATATTATAACTGTAGTTCTTGCTTGATAACCGTTTTGTTATATGTAATTTTACTAGGTTAAAGTTAAAACCTTCCTTTTTGATTAGACAGAAAAGGGGAAGTGTTGTCGGATGTCTTTCTGTAGGCTGTGAATATGTGTTGCTCTGATTGGTTCATAAATGAAGCTGCATTGGCCTATGGCAGGGCAGGATGGAGCCAGGTGGGAAAATCCAAGAGAGACAGTGGGAGAAGAAAGGAGAGGAAGGAGATGCTGCCGGGCGACAGCAGGAGAAGCAAGACGTGAAAGTTCTGGTAAGCCATGGCCACATGGCAACTTATAGATTAATAGAAATGGGTTAGTTTAAAAAATAAGAGCTACCTAACAAGAAGCTTGACCATAGACCATCCAGTTCATAATTGATATAAACCTCTGTGTGTTTACTTGGGTCTGAGAGGCTGCAGGGCTGGTTGAGACACAGGAAAACTTCCAACTATAATCAACACTACTTTATTCCATATATGCTCACTTTTGACACATTCATTATTCATCATGATGTGAAATCTAATAATAAAGACTATTATTAAGCATTTTACAGAAATGAGATTTTTTTTTCTTTGAGTCATTTATCATTCTTATTCTGTTTGCTCTGTTACATTGACCTATTCACCTTAAGGAATTAAGTTAAACATTCATGAATACTACATAGTACAGTGAACTTAAAAACAGGTATATGCTTCACTGTTGATGTGATACCTATTAGCTGAAACTAAAAATTAAATATTTCACAAGTATCATGTACCACCAAGTAACAAGTTAATGAGTTACAGTTATTCATATAGACAACAAATAAACTAATACAGACAAATCAGCAAGCTGAGTTCAGGGCTATAATCCTAACACAGAACTAATTATGTCCATACTAAACATTTAACAAATACTAACAGAGTCAATCCATCAGTGGCTCCAAAATCTCTCATAGAACCATTACAGAAATTGTTATGGCTATCAACAGTTAGTTTCCACATTACAAAGATATTTTAGTCTCTCAAGTGCTGCTTCCAAGAAAGGAGGACTCGTACTCTCACGGTGGCTTGCACTGGAATCCCAGAACTCAAAAGACTGAGTGAGCTGGTGGATTGCCTCTAGTTCCAGTCTCTGCCAGCCTTGATGACATAAACACTGAGTTACAAGCCACTCTGGGCTACAGGGTTAGATACCGCCTCAAAAGCACCAAGCATAAATATGCAAATTAATAAACAATTGAACAAACACAATTTTGCAAATATCCTCGTTAGCATTTCACAAAGAAAAACACGAGCTAGGCTTAAAAAATACCTGGCTTTGAATATAAAGATAACTAAAAACAGTGAGTTTGCTGGTTATTCTTTTGTCTTTAACATAACGAAATCTCACTCAATATCTTCAAAAATGAAAATCTGAGAACAAGGGGCCTGAAACATTCTATACTCCGAGGCCTGATATGCAGCTCTTACACCAGGCTCCCCCATAAGTGAGGCTCTCACACCTCTTCCAAGAAGGTTCTTTTTTCAGCAGACTATTACAAAGATCCACAGTTGGTAAAAATGCTGAGGATAAATGGCAAGAAGGATCCAATCCCAAATGAAACATCTACTGCATAACTCATACACCGAAGGCTCGGGGGAAACTGTGTTAGAAAAGGCAGAACGATTGTAAGAACCAGAGCATCAGGACAACTACTGCTGAATAGACAACTAATGCTGAACTTCAAACATGACAGACAAGCTGCACTCAGGAAATCTCAGCAATGTGGTCACCTAACAAGATCTACACGACAGCAACACTAGCTGATATGCCAACGGATGTGTACATTTCACATAAATGAAGAGTTACAGACAATCAGTGGAGGGATGAAGGAACAGATAAAGGACCAGATCCCTGGTAGGTTACCCTATCCCAAGTGGTCACCCTAAACACATCCACATACCAATAACACTACATGGAATCAGTAAGGCTTGTTTCTGGTGCGAGTGTGCGAGTGTGCGTGCGTGCGTGCGTGCGTGCGTGCGTGCGTGCGTGCATGAGAGAGAGAGAGAGATTTATATATATATGCAGCAACAATAATTGAAAGACGATTTCGAGACAATGTGGGAAAAGGTACAGTAGTCATTAAAGAGTAGAAATGATGTAAATACAGCACTTTGGTATGAAATCTCAAAAAATTTAAAATTTTAAAAATGAAAAATTTATGATTATAGCTATGAATGAAATGTAAAAAATTTTAAATGTACAAACATATTATGTGTGCAAACAGAAACATCCCAATTTTATTCCTATAAACTCAGTCAACTGAGTGAAAAAGCTCATGACCTTTAAGTCTGAACGCCCTTAACATCATTTCATCTCTTTAACGAGCTTGGAATTGTGTAAAGGAAAGTTTCTTTACTTTGCAAGTGGAAAAACTGAAGTCACAGTCAAGAAAGACACTTTGCACATGGTGATTCATAAAGTCAATCTCAGAGAGAAGAGTGATATTTACAACCTCAAACTCCCACATCCAGAAGAAATACCAACCACATTTCTGTTTTGTACATTCAGCTCCCAGGCCCACAATAGTAGACCCAGCTCACTGAGTAACAAAATAAGGGACAGACAAAACAGAAGTGATGTGAATATAGAAAGAGTCAGAACTGCAGATAAGACATCGAGTCCCTGGCTAGCCTCGAATCAAGTGTGTGAAATACTGAGATCGCCCTGACTTGTACTTCTTCAGGTGAAAGGAGGAGATCTGTTTCCTGGGGTCACTGCTGAAACACAAGAAAGAAATACTAGATGAGCTTTCCATTCTAATTCCATGACCCCAAATCCAGGCTGTTGGAGAATAACTGAATTATTCAATTTAGGTGGAAAACCATCTGCTCAGTCTTCAGTTCTTACTGGCCAGGAAAACCAGGAAGAAAGGTCCAGGTCAAAGGATTGAACTTGCAGCTCACAGCGTGCATCTTGAGGAGACATGGTAACAGTGTGAACACGTGCAAAGCATCATCAGCGCAGAAGGTACCATTGCTATTCCAGAGAAAGGATGATAAAGGTCACACTTCCCTCCTCCAGGCCTTCTTACACTCCTTGTGATACTCAACTGCATTCTAGGCTTAGCTAGTTGTTTCCCGCCCCCCCCCCAAGACTCTAAGTCATTTACAATTTTCATTTCATAAGAACCTCCTTATTTAAGCCGCAGTACCACTACCACCCCTTTCCAATTATTCCCTGCAACTTCCCCAGTCTCTTTCAGGCCAGGCTACTGAGCTCGGTCTGATTTCGGCTGCCAGCCAGATTCCTCTCTTCTTTCCTTGTCAGTCGTAAAAACTTGGAAAATGCTCCTGGACAGCTCAAGGAGAGCGTTTAATTATGCAGTGGAACAGTACCTTAGCCTGACCGTTGTTTCCAGAAAAGCTTGCAGTCACCAGCGTCTGAACTCTCCCAATCGGTGGGTTTTCTAGCAAGGCTATTTGTTAATAAGAAGGAAGGAGGGGAAGGCTGGCAGAGCAAGCAGGCCATTTGCAAATCTGAAAAATTTCCAATTCCTTTCAGGGTTTCCCACCTCTCACCATTCACTGTCTTCCAATCTGCTCTTTTAAGACCTGATCACCCATATGGACTACATAAAACCATTGGTATCCTGGCCTCTGCAAACCTAGAATTAATAGGGTAGCTAGAACTGGCCTAGTCTAGGAAGTTTTCATTCTTAAATGATGGTGCAGCACAAAATAAATTTATTACATTTTCCTAATTGATATGATGCTGTCAAACTTACAGACTGAAATAATGTAGGTAAATGTCTAATTGCAAATGAAGAAAAGGTCTGCCGAGAAAAACTAAGGCGGGAAGGGGGTGGGAGTACCTTTTCAGCCCACACTTGGGAGTTTCCCCAACACCAGTTAGATCTTCCTCACTCTACCTTGGCACGCTATTTCTAGCTGCAGCGTCCAGCTTCCTGTTCAAGTCCCATTCAACATTGTAAACACATTCCAAGAAAACTAGACGGCCCAGAGTTCCCTCCACACACAGGGAAGTCAGCCCAGCAGCCCGAGGATAGAGAACCAGCTGTGCCGTCTTCGGAGCGAGGTCGAGAGCAAGGCCACCACCGGGAGGTGGACCCGAGCGAGCGAGCAAGCTTGGCAATTCGGGTCCCACTAACGCAATGCCGGCAGAAGCAGCGATCTAACCCGCCCAGCCAAAGGGCAGCCGCGTGGACACCGCCCCGGACTGGAGCTTTATAGTTATCTGCCGCCCGGTCACGAGCTTCTCGCCTCCCCGCCCCCTGCCCACATTTTCCCAGCGACCCAACAAAAGAGAGACCAGGCTGAACGAAGTTGGCTCTCGGTCGCCTCGCTGACCCAGCGATGCCTCCGCTTGCTGGGCAGCGCCGGCTCAACGCACCCCCAGTGGATGGTCCAGCGTCCGTTCCCCAGCCCCCGCACCACACACACACACAAACCCCCCACGCTCGTTCCCGGCCCCTGCGCGCCCGTGCCAGACTAAGGCGAAGTTCCCCCGAGGGGCCGGCGGGGGCTGCTGCGGGAGGGCGCTGCACGGGGGGAGCCTGGGCGCCCCCACCTCCCTCCGGTACAGCCCCCGCCTGCAGCAACAGGTCCCAGCCTCCTTCCCCGCCCGCCGACTCCCTGCAATTTCAGGGTCCGGATCTGTGCAACCTGCGGGCAGCCGCAGCCCCGCGCCCCCCTCACCCGCCCCGCAGACCGCGCCCGCTTCCTGGGGTCCGTTCCCGGTTCCGCGCCACCTGGTCGGAGCTGGCCGGACCCGGACGCCCTCGAAGGCTTCCTACCGTGGCTCCGCAGAGGGATGCGGCCGCTTGGCTGGGGCAGACGCGGGATCTCGGGGGCACCCTGGCCCGCGAACGCGCGTCCGTGGCGGACAAGGAAACTTTGTGGACGTCTACACGGCGCTGGGCCCGGGACTCTCGGGCTCCGGCCCCCTCCCTCCTCCTCCTAATCTGCCGAAGCCTGAACTGGCGCTGGCGACGGCCCGGGCTGGGTCGGGACTTCCAGTCGCTGGGGCTGGGATCGCGGGGCTCCCCCTCTCGGCCAGAAGAAAACTCCTAGTGCGCACTTCGTCCGGTCTCCTAGGGACGCTGGTGGGGTTTTCTGCAGTAGCGCAGAACGGTCTGTCTGGCTTTTAAAGGCAGACCTGGAGGAGCTGGGAGGTGAGGAGAGAAAGAAACCGCTCCCCAGGAGGGGCTGTCCCTTACCCGGTTCTTATTCCGAACGGAGCGAAAACGCGGGCCCCGCCCCACTCCCACAGCGCCGAGTTTCCTTTTGAACCTCCTTCCAAAGATGCTGTTTCTTACGAATTTAAAACACCTCTGCGGTCTAACAAGGGGGAAAGTGCCACAGGAAGGGCATAAATAAGAGTGAGGCGTGCCCTCTGCTAGACTCAGTCATGAAGCACTGTCGCTACTGCGCTGAATAGACTTTTTTCTTTTATAATTTTTTCTCTTTTAAACTCAGCCAGAATCTTTGCACATTATCCCTTCCAACTCTCCCCTCCTACCCCCCCCCAAAAAAAAGAAGGAACAAGAAAATTCCGTCAACCGCCACATTCTGTTTATTTGCAGCCTTCCTAAGCTTACCTAAGAATTCAGAACTTCTGTGTGGGGTTGGAAGGATAACACAGCAAACCGTTCTTAATGAGTCTGGTACTCTTGAGTGGGAAAAGAATAAAAACGTGCTGTCATAGGAATATGACATGGGAGAATGAGAGAACCACTACGAAAGTTTCTGGAGATAATCCTTAGAATTTAGCTACCTCGGTGTTAGTTTGGATGCGAAAACAGAGGGGAAAGAGATAAAGTTAGTATGCATATAATATCGGTGTGCTTTATAATATGCTGAATTCCAAGCCAGAGCTAAGAGGCTAGCAGACAGACCTCCATGTATTCCAATCGCCATGTTTACTCTTTCTGTTGCCTCGATACTCTCTGCTCAATTACTACAAGAGAAAGACTTAGGTGATGCAACTCGTGGCAGTTGCATGTCCAGGAGTTAAAATGGACTAGTGTTAGGGAAGGAAGACAGCAGAAAATGGGTTCTTCAACACCCCGTCTTATTTTGCTGTAATGTGAGGAGACAGGTAGTGGAAATTCCCTTCCAAAGACCATGTAACTGAGTGGATCTTCTCTCTGATGCTTGTTCTGTTAGAAAAGATGCAACCTCCCAATATTTGTAATGGAAACAGTTTAGAGATCACCGTACTCTAACCAAACTCCCTTGTTTTGAACATTAGGGAATGGAAGTCCAGGAAAATTAGGTGATTTCTCTGACACTGTGTTTAGATCTCTTGAATTTGGCTCATAGTGTTTTTTTGTTTCCCCCTTTATCAAAACAAGTAAGCATACATTAAAATTATTGTAACAAGAGGCCACGTATGTAGCTCATTTGATAGACTGCTGGTCTAGCATGCACCACATAAAAATAAGCATGGTGACACATACATGCCTCAGGAGGTAGAGTAAGAAAAATCAGAAGTTCATAACCATCTTCAGCTATTGTAGCTAGGTAAAGGAACGCTTGGGGTACATGAAATGGTGGCCCAGAAAGAAAGAAAATATGGGCTGGGCGGTGGTGGCGCACGCCTTTAATCCCAGCACTGGGGAGGCAGAGGCAGGTGGATCCCAGCACTCGGGAGGCAGAGGCAGGTGGATCTCTGTGAGTTCGAGGCCAACCTGGACTACAGAGTGAGTTCCAGGAAAGGTGCAAAGCTACACAGAAAAACCCTGTCTCGAAAAAAAAAAAAAAAAAAAAAAAAAAAAAAAAGAAAGAAAATATGCAAGAAAAGAAAATTATAGTGAAAACACTTATCCATACTAGTTTTTTTCCTGTAAATAACCATAAGTAATTCAAGAAGAATTAATGATAATTAAACAATGCCATTTGAATCATTTTATCACTATGATTAGAAACTATCACTTAAGAATAAGGAAGTCATCAATTTAATCCATTTTATACTTGAAAATGTGGGATACTTTAATACAACAGTAAAAGATTCTAGCATAGACTTCTAAGAATACATAGTTTGAGAAATATTAGATCATTTTCAGTAAACAAGTCTTCTTAAGCATGGGGCTAAAGAAAGACTGGATCCAGAGATCAAAGATCACAAGCCCATTCAATGAGTCTGTGGAAAGTGTCACAGCGTGTCCTTTACCTGTTCATTTGCCTCTACTAGCTTTCGAGAGGACTTTTAACCCCTTCCTCACTCCCTGCCTTCACAGAGCTGACTCCAGGGCTCCTGAAGCTACAGCCCATATTCCCCCTCTCAGTAAGGGGCCTCTTTCTAGCCTCCTCCTCGCTCCCTGGCTGAAACAATTTCCCAGAGATCTGAAGAAGTTCTCCAGTAGATCTGTGTTCCCTACCTACTCGGGGTAGAAGCACTAATCAGAAAACAAACTGACTAAAAAGTACATTCACCACAGGACAGATGGATGAAATTGCCCAACTATCTCTTTCCAACCCTTGCACACAGTGCTCAGGATGGTTTGCTTTTGTATTTTTTCTAAGTTGGTTATTGCTTGGTCATTCTTATAGTCTAGCTTACAATATGAACTTCTTTATGAAATGGCTTGCAGGCACAAAAATCTCAAGGATGTTAGAATCAAGTTTTTGACATCACTAAAACAAAGCAGAAGGAAGTTCCAGACCAGATTTACGAGAAGGAAGATGACAAGAAGGCTGTGGAAGCGTGGCAGGGTACAAACACTAAACAGATTCTAACCATTGAATTTCCTCAGAGTTACAGTTCATTGTTTTCTATTCATCATGTTGCATGCAGCCACTCATAAAAAGTGAACAGCCTTCTATTAATTTTGTTTGTTTGTTTGTTTTGTTTTGCTTTGTGAGACAGGGTTTCTCTGTGTAGATTTGGAGCCTGCCCTGGAACTCTGTAGCCCAGGCTGGCCTTGAACTCACAGAGATCCTCCTGCCTCTGCCTCCCAAGTGCTAGGATTAAAGATGTGCGCCACTACCACCCGGGGGCTTCTATTAATTTTAAAATTAATGTTCCTGCTCAGGCCACTTTTCATTTTTTTCTTAATTGAATAGGAAGAGAGTTTACAATTCTTACTGAAGGTGATGTCACACCCTGTAGTTCAGCACTCTGGGGGCTGAAGCAAGATGATTCCTGATAATCACACTTTGACAGAATTTACAACCACCTAGACAACAAGCTTCTGGGTGTGTCTGTAAGGGCATTTCTAGAGAAGTTTGACTGAGGTGTGAAGATCCACTCTGATTCTATGGGCTGGGTCAATACAAAGGGAAAGCTGATTAAATGAGCTGAGTACCTGCTAGTTAGCCCTCTGCTGCGTGGCTAAGGACGCCATGTGACCAGCCTGCTTGCCTTACTGCTGGGTTTACCCCTGCCACAGCCACAGCGGCCATAACTTCACTACACAATGGACTGTAGCCTCAAACTGGGAGAAAAAGAAACTCTTCTTTAAGTTGCTTTCATCAGATATTTCGTAATGTCAATAAGAAAATAACTAATGCAATTAAGTTTGAAGCCAGCCTGAGGTACACTATGAGATTATGTCTAAGAAAGAAAGGGAGGGAGGGATGGAGAGGGAAGGAAGAAGGGATGAAGGAAAGAAGGAAGAAAGGAAAAGAGAAAAAAGAAAATATTAAATTGAAAATTACTTGTTATTTTTGATTAACAAATACCATTTTACCATACAACACAAAAACATGCAGATTATTTAGTTCTATGTTCCTGCAAATGCATCATTTAAAGTAGCTGATAACTGTTTCTGAAAGGAAATAAACATCAAGATGAAATTAAAAATCTTGTGGTGGTTTGAAAGAAAATGGCCTCCAAAAGAAATAGTACTACTAGGAGGTGTGGCTTTGTTGGAGTGGAGTAGGTGTGGCCTTGTTGGAGGAAGTGTGTCACTATGGGGGTGGGCTTTGTGGTATCCTTTGCTCAAGCTTTGCTCTGTGTGACACTCAGCCTACTTCCTGTTGCCTGCCTATCAATGTGTAGCAGTTCCTTCTCCAGCACCATTCTGCCTGCATGCCACCATGCTCCCACCATGAGGCTAATGGACTAAACCTCTGAAACTGTAGGCCACCACCTCAGTTAATTTTCTTCCTTCATAAGACTTGCCATATCCATGATGTCTCTTCACAGCAATAGAAACCTAAACAAAGACTTTGACTCCATCTCAATTGAAACAGGAAACCTGTATCAAGTATAGCAATGGCCAAATATCGTTTCAGTTCCAGAGTTAATGGGTATTTATTTTTCAATGTCATTTCATCACACATTCTAAAAGGACCAATTTATTTTGGTCTTCCTGATGAAGAGGATAAAATGTACTTTGTGAAAATAATTAATAGGTGCAAGTGCAAAGGAGGAAATAAATAGCATGTATGTTTTTTACCCTCAAGAATGAGTATTGCTAACACTTGTCCCATACTTCAAGGCTTTCCTGAGTTCACTGAGATACTCCAGTAAAGATTAGCTCTGAAATACAGTGTTCTATGATTTCTTCTCTTTTTCGTTTATAAAGCATTTCACCAAAATTCTCTCTCTCTGTCTCTGTCTTTCTCTCTGTCTCTCTGTCTCTCTCTCATCCTTTCTACTTTCTTTTATTGTCTAAAGTTTTTGTCATCTGCCCCCACAAAATAACAACTAGGTATCCAATACTACATACAAAATGAATGATCCATTCATTACCCAATGATTTTAGAATTCAGCTCAATTCAGGTCAAGTAATATAGAAGATGAAACTTGTAAAATGTACCCTCCCCAGATGGAAAACAACAAAGTTCTTTCTCTAGTCAAGCTAGTAAAGCCTGTGATGCTGGAGAAAGATACATCTTCTTAGCTACAAATTCACCCTTAGCTCCTAGTCAAGCTTGCTTAGGAAGAGCCAACTTGCATGAAAGAGTGATATAAGATATCATAGTGCTTTTTAACTACTTCAGTATTCAGACAATTGAACATATTAATTACCTCAAGCTTTAATCATTTAAATCATTCATCTATTGTACCTAATTCTCTTCCATTATTTCTTCTTCCATTCAAAGTTCATTTTCTTTCCAGCTTATATTTTCAGTTGATCTTTGGAATCAATCTGTTTTCTTATCACATCTTTCTCTCTCCTACCTTTGACCCTGCCCCTGACTCTTCTGTTAGAATTGTATTAATCTTATATATCACTTGAACAAATTCATTATTTCTTTTTTTCTTTTGATCCCAGAACAGGATACATTTCTATCCTGAAGAGAACTGACTTCTGCACTATTTATCTCATACCTCTGCCTCCCACCTGTGAAATCACCACTTGATAACACCCCAGTTGTTTTTAAGAACTTCAAGAACACATAACACTTGGAAAATGGAAGAAAGAGAGGAAAACACAGGTCTGGATACACAGTCACCTTTCTGCCTTAGTTCAGGAGCATTCTAGAAGGGAATACGAGAGTATCTTTTGTGAATGCAACCACCCAGGCCTCTCCTCAGGGGAGGCTTAGCTTTATGACTAGGATTGGTGTCCTCAGACTGCATTCTTACCACAGTGATTGCAGGGTTACAAAATTTGCTCTAAGCAGTGTTATGTTTGTGAGAAATTGCCAGTTTTAGAAAACATTTTGCTACCATACTTCACATTCCAAAATATACCCAAGCAGAAATGTATTTGCAGAGAGAATTGGTTAATTTTTTTCTCAAAAGAATAGATCATAAATAGCAAAATGATTTTTAGCAAATAAAAGTTTATTTAAAAATTAGAGTTTGCAGTCTTTCATCAGAATACTAATTTCATCATTTTCTTCAGAACTCTATATCACAGTTTATCTATGCCTGGTGAAAGGACCTGAGAGAAAGGCAGGGCAAAGCAAGACACCTACATTCTTCAGATTGACATCACATGATCTAGGAAAATTTCATCACACTTTAAAATGCAAAGGTGACATTGGCTCCTATCACAACTAAAAACCTCCACTCGCTGGGTATCTTTCCATTTCTGTTGTAAAATCATTCTCGGGCTTCTCTGTAAAAGGCAATCTGTGCAAGAATTTTGAGAACAGAGAAGTCTTGTTGGTTCTGAGTCAACAGTCTCTCTGGCCAACAATCTGAGAATGCGCACAGATAAGTGCTATCAGCCTGATGGAAACTGGCTGCTTTACAAAGGGTGTGACTGCAAAGACCATTGTTCAGTTTCAATGAAAGTTGCCTGAAGCAATTTCACAACCACACAAATCCTTTACATAAACTGAATGTGAGGATGATCACTTTGCCATCTAAGAATAAATTGCTAAAGGTTTTTACATGAACTCTGAAGTCTACAAACACAATGATGTTTGAATATCCACATATTACACAAGTGAAGAATAGAATATATTTTCATACTTATCAATAAAACATAATTGTTTTTTTTAACTAGATTTTTGTTTAGAGCTATGAGTTTGGAAAAATTAATAAAATGTAAATAAACATATGGGTTCATCTTGTAATTAAAGACTCAAATCTCTCAGTTTAAATTTCATTTGCTGAATTAAGTTTCATTTTTTATAAAGGTGAAGTTTAGCTTGGTTTTTTTTTGTTGTTGTTGTTTTTTTTTTTTTTTTTTTTTTTTTTTTTTTTGGTTTTTCAAGACAGGGTTTCTCTGTGTAGCTTTGTGCCTTTCCTGGAGCTCACTTGGTAGCCCAGGCTGGCCTCGAACTCACAGAGATCCGCCTGACTCTGCCTCCCGAGTGCTGGGATTAAAGGCGTGCACCACCACCGCCCGGCCTACTTGGTATTTTTTTAAAGAAAAAAGTAAAACAAAGTTTTCAAATATAGGCTCTGGAGTAAAGCATCTTGAACTGTATTTGTGCACTTTCCAGGGAGGGAGGGGGACATGGTAAGGCATGGGCTTTCTTCTGTGGGAGCCTGTTCTCAGGTTCCTCATGGCTTTACCCAGCAGGTCCCCATAGAGGATGATTAGGACTATGGGCCTGAGTGCAGGTGTCTGAGATGGTCTGCACTTGGCTGTGCTGGGGGAGGAGGTCTTTTGCTCCACCCCTTGGCATCTCTATAAAAACCCTGGGGCAGAGACAGTAGGGGCCTGTTGGAAAAGGTTCCAGGCCCTCTCGAGTCTATCCTTTATTTTCTATGTTTTTCTCCACGATATTCTCAGCAATAAATCTTTCTATCTAATATTTCCTGCTGCTCACACTCAAGAAAACTCTGGGGAGCTGTTGGGGTGGTGGGTAAAAGCCCACAGCTTTCCTACTGCCAATTTCTCCTTTTTATCTTTAATTGTTTCATCTTTTCTAAAACAGAGTTACCAAGATTGAATCAATACATGTAAAAGACCTAATAGAGTTTACCAAATAAGTATAAAATAATTGTAAGGCAAAAACAGAAAAAAAAAAAAAAAAACTTTTGGTGAAACAATGTAATTTGTCTGGAATCTGGATCAATGTGAAGAGAAGTAAAAGGAAACAGAATCTGTGGTTAAAATGAAAACAATCATTGCGGGTCAGGGAAGATGCCAAGTGGTTAAAAGCACTGACTGCTCTTCCAGAGAACCTGAGTTTGGTTTACAGCAACTACATCAAGAAGTTCATAGCCATCTGGAACTCCAGCTCCAGGGGATCCACCACCTTCTTCTGGCCTCCTCAGGCACCTACACATTCGTAGCTTACAAACCACCAGCATATACATTTAAAATTAACTTAGAAAGTAAATTGTTACTGGTATTTTTCTTTAAAAACTAAGATATTTTTATCAAGAAAGAACGCTTTTACCTAAACATTTGTTTTCATTTTCACCAGTCTCCAACAATTATTCAGAAATTTTAGCAATTTTCTGCCAGTGTCCTTGTTTAATTCCAAAATTTCACACAGCAATTGACTTAGTCTCTTGTAATCTGTGGCAGTTCCTGCCTTCCTTTGTCATTCATAGCACTGACACCTTTGAAGGGCAATGATTGAATATTTCCTAGGCTGTCCATCAAGTTGAGTTTGTCTTCAGGTTTTTCATAGTTACACTGGTTTATATGTTAGGGGGGGAAATACCACAGAACTTGAGTGTCCTTGTTACATAAATAATGGGGATGCATGATGAGTTCACATTGGTGATGCCAAGATTAAAAGTGATGGCAGCCAGTTTTCTCCACTATGAAATTAATACTTTTCCCTTTGGAATTAACAATTGAGGGGCATACTTTGGAAATATATAAGTATCCTGTCACTCCTTAAACTTTTCCCCAATAATTTTAACATGCATTGGTGGATCACTCTTGTAGCGATTATTACTCTAGTAATTAATTACTCTAGAGTCTTTTCTATTTTCTTTCACAGGTTTTACATTTTTTTAATTGAAATTCTTTGTAAGGAAGAAATGTTTCTTCCCTCAAATCTATGGTCACCTTTGAAGTTTAGTTTATTTCATATATAAAAACACTCTCTGTTTAAGGACCCAGACTTGCATCTTGTTAGAGTTGGGAATGGTGGAGATCAGATTTTCAGGGAGTTCTATCATCAATCCCTTTACAATCAGGAAAGTGAGAACTTCAGATGCCAGGCACTAAGCTGGGGTGGGAGAGATGATCCTGAGTACGCCTGGCCTTTACCCTTAAGGAGCTCATAGTACCATAGAAGGAAACTCAGATAATAAATAAAGGAATTAAATAGCACAGGTCAGGCACTGACACCAGAATGTGTTCTTTCATGTTCAGGGCAGGACATACCAACAACCTAAAAACAATTCGTATTGTCAAAGTGTGAGCTGAAGTTTGAAAGGACATTGAATATGTGTCTGGCCAGTAAGACTGAAAGAGACACTGATGGTCAAATAAATAGCATGAAGGCTGAAAAGCCTGAAAAAAAAAAGATAAAAACAAGAAAGCTCAAACAGCCTTATGTGTTGATAAGCAGAGTGAGAATTTGAACTTCTTCTTGTAGGAAATGGAAGCTACTGAGAATCTTAACATAGGATAATTTATCCTGGTGACAGAAAAATCACCCTGGGGACAGCTTAGGGGGGGTATTCAAGCTATGTGACATCGAACATGGAGATGACAAGCATGTGAGTTGTGTTTTCTTATTATCCAACTCTATATCCTCAGGTATCTGACCTGCTCAATATGAGAGGGAACAGAAAAGATAAATCTTAAGGGATATAACCATCCCTCTCCTAGGAAAATGTCCAATGGCGTGTTCTCACAGTTCAGAAGTTTTGACTTATGTCTATAAATTTTGAGCCCTGATCATAGTTTAATACCATTTTTAGTATCTGAAATGTCATGTCATTGGGAATTCAGATACTGCTGACATCGATGCCATCATATGTAGAAATCTAGATTTTTGTAACCAATATTTTTTTCTAACTGCTCACAAACTTGCATTGCTTGTTTTCATGATCTTTGCTAGTTTTTACAAAATAGAAATAATGTAGGTGTCTCCAGGAACCTGTTTCATGTTCTTAATTCAGATTAAAGCTAAACAGGAATTATTTTAATTACTTTCCCAATATCTAATTCTATTTCTTAAGAATATTATAAGTTGTGAAAGTGAAACCAATTGTTGAAAGAACCCCAAAGATCAATATAACTAAGGATCACAACAAGGAAGGCAAACAAAAGAACATTATAGTTATTACTGAAGCACATGGAGTCTCAATAATACAATGTCAAAGAGAGCTTAGATTAGACAGAGAAGAAGTATTTTTCAGATATCATCTAGGTATCAGAGAAACTCATAATCAATGTGAATTAAGCTACATGCTATTATGGCAAACTAGCAACAGTTTAATCTTTGAGTTTTTGTATGAAAACATTAGATTCCTTGAATATAAAAATATACTAGCTCACACAAATATTTTTTAAAGTTACTGTAGAAACTATGTATTACTCAGAATTTTGGTAAGGAGTAAATTGTTTATTCAAACCAACTAATTTGAAGGTAATTTAATGCAGAGATTATTTTCAAAGATATGGACAGATGTTAAGGAAATTAAGGAACACATTACTCTCTATAAAAAATACTTTGGGAAGACATTATTATGTCCTAGAAAGACAGGAAATGAACCCCCCAAAAAGGGAGGATAATTGTAGAGAAGGATGTCTGACAGAAATTCCAAGTTTCAGCAATCATAATGGATAGGAAGGAACAGGATTGGCAGAATCAAGGACTGGGAATGGGAATTGATATTACTCTCTTCCACATCCCTATTCCTGGTGGCAATTCCTCTTGAACTACATCAATAAAAAATCTGATGCTTTGATGCATTTGAGAAGTGTTTCCAATGAATTTGTGTTCTTTAAAGCAGGTCAGAATACAGATGTGGAATAAAGGGGGTTGGAAAGATGGCTCCACTATTTAGAGCACTGGCTGCTCTTCTAGAGGACCTAGGTTTGATTCCCAGGACCGACATGGTAGCTCACTCTGTCTATAAGTCCAGTTTCAATGTATCAGATGTCCTCTTCTAGATTCCACAGGCACCAGGCATGTATGTGGTGCCCAAGCACACATGCAGGCGAAACATGCAGACACAAAATAAAGTAAAATATTTTTTAATATAGAGATTAAACTCAGAGGACTAAACTAAAGATAATTCAATATATTTTTACATTTTTATTTTTTTATGTGTATGTGTGTATGCTTGCATAAGTTTATTTGTACCATGTACTTGCCTGGTGCCTACGCTGCCCAGAAGAGGGTATTGGATCCCGTGAAAGATGATTGTAAGCCATCATGTGGGTCTGGGAATCAAACCTGGGTCCTCTACAATAGCAGCAAGTGCTTTTAACTGCTGAGCCATCTTTTCAGCCCCATACTCACCACATTTTCGTTAGGATTTTGTAAGATGTTCATATTGTAGAGTTGTCTGTATTTAGATTATGTCTCATAAATCCTAGACTGGCCTCAGACACTATGCAGCTGAGGATGACCTTGAATTTCTCATCTTCCTACTTTTATCTCCCCATTGCTGGAAATACAAACACACCCAGTCTTATGTTGTGGTAAGAAGGAACCACACAGGACTTTGTTAGAGCTAGGCAAGCACTCTGGCAAGTAAAATACATTGCCTTCCTGATTAGAGGAGTCTGAGCAACACACATTTCCTTGCTTGGGATCTGCACTTGAAGAAACACAGAATGTAGCATGTCAAGCGTGTTTTATCACTTTCAAATGAATATTGTAGTTTTGGGGAAATAAAGAATATGGAAATTCGATGAAGCAATATTTGATAAAGTATTTTTATATCAAACTTATAAAATGGGAAATGGAGTGAAATGCAAAATTGATGCAGTATATAGGTTTAAGATTTTTAGTTCCCAACTGGACCTCTTGAAATCCAACTTAGCATTCAAATAAATACTTTTGAAAATGATATTTAGGAGAACCATTTACATAATGCTGAAACATCAGAACCACTTGGATGACTATTGGTAACAGCACAAGAGGTTTTTTGTGGGATGGGTATTGAAAACATCTTCACAACAGCAATCTATAAACATTTGTCTTCATATTCAGAGTATATGTTTTACCCATCACCGAGAAAACAGAGATAACTACAGAAAATCACAACCACTCAAAATGTGGTTGTGGGGCCCAATCCCAGTAGCACCTCTACAAAGAGGTGCACCTAAGGCTCAGGGCAACAAGACCTCACACACCAGGGGATTAGGGAGGGGAGTTTGGTGTGAGACTGTGCGGGTCTCCTAGGGATATCAGAAGCTAAACCAACATGACTGCCCAAACATGACTGAACAAAGATGACGTCAATGGACATGCCAAAGTGGACAGGGAAAAGCCTCAGAGGCCTCAACACTATGGAAAGAGCTATGGGAAACTGGGGAAAGCTGGGAGCAGGAGACGAGATCTTCCCTAAGAAAGAGCACACCAATAGTTCTCCAGTGCCAAATGGTTAGCCCTGAAAACACACACACAAGTAACATTACATGGCTCAACAGCATATTTAGGGATACATTGTATATACATTTACACACAAACATGCAATAACAACCAGGGGAAAAAGAGGCCATGAATTTAAAAAAGATACAAGGGTTTGAAGGGAGGAAAATGAGGGGAGAAATGTTCTTATTATATTATAATTTCAAAAATAAATAAATAAACTTCAAGTGAATTGTATCATCTAGAATCTGTATGCGTCTGTGAGCATTATGTTTGAAAGTCACATTAATGGTGAGGTGATACTGTCTCATCCACCTTAAATAATATTTAAGGGTAGAAGGATATTATAATTGTAGAAAGTCAAAACCATTAAAATTTATTATTTCAACTAGTATAGAAATTTTTGTGTAGAATCTTGAAAATAAGTCAATGGTTAAATATACAAACAGGAATAAAAAGTCTTAAAGAAAATTATTTTACAAATTTCAGCATATTTTATTCTGAATCAGCTAAACAAGTTCAACTTACAAAGTTTTTTGTCAGAAGTACATAATTTTTTCCACTTTTATTTTCTGATTTATTCTCAGTTTTTAAAAAATGGTTAATTTTGTATGAATACATTGCTTAGAAGCGGAGAACTTTAACATATTTATTTTCTTTTTTTACCGAAAATTTTCAGATTTTGCAATTGTATTCAAGAGATCTTCCTATTGCTTCTAAGATCAATTCTTTCTTTAGGAATATGATGGCATAACTTTCATTTTTATATAAAAATATTTATTTCATCCAATAGTTTCAGTCATACAACCATCAAATAGCTTGGTAAGTATAAAACCAGTCATCTGAGGTATAAAACCCATCATCTGAGCAAAGCCATGACGTGACATTGAGCTGGTCTGGGACATGCTTGCAATCTCAGAAGCAGTAAGCAGGCTGATACAAAAGGACTGATCACAAATCTAAGCCTGGACCACGGAGTGAAGTCAGAACAGTGAACTGAGACCCTGCTGTGCCCTCCAGAGGTCTCTAAACCCGGTGTGTCAGCTCGGGAGGATGTTTCATGGTATTAAATACAACTCTGCTTTTCCCAATTCCTTGTAGTGCATCTGGCTTTTGAGCTCCTGGTCTGGCTTTCAGAAGCCCATAATGCTAACAATAGCTTGAAAGACAAGTACTTTTGACTTCGAAGTGACGTGCTTTTCTTTGAAAGCAAAAGTTTCATTTGGAGTTTCCTTTCTTTGTTCAGTTTTGATTTCATTTTGATTTTTGGTTTTTTGAGACAGCGTCTCGTTAGAAAGTATAGGCTAGCCCTCAACTCTCTTTTTAGTACAGGCTGGCCTCAAATATGTAACAATCCTTTGCTTTAGCCTTCAGAATGCTGAGATTCCTAACTGCGTACAGCATCATGGCAGCTCATTTATATTTTTAAAAGATTTATTAATTTTTATTTAATGCATATGTTTTTCCCCCACGTTTGTCTGGCACCACATGCCTTTAGGTGCCCGTAGAGGCCAGAAGAGGGCGTCAGATCCCCTGAAACCGGAGTTACAGATGGTTGCCAGCTGCCATGTGTGTGTTGGGAATCCAAGCCAGGTCTTCTGGCAGTCTGTACTCTTAACGTCCTAGCCATCTCTCCAGACCCTCTTTTGTAATTCCCAAAGCTATGTTTTGCGTGTTAAAGGTCAAAACTGGAAAAACCAATACCAAGAACTGAACTAGAGAAGATAATAATCTAACATCATTTCCCCTGCCCCGGAACATCAAAAGGCCTCGCTGTAGGACTCTGAATCTCAGGAGAGCTAAGGATAATAGTGAATGGAGAGAGCACCTACCCATAGGAGAAAGCATGCCTCATCCTCTCAGCAGAAACTGACTCTCTTCATGAGTACTACCCTCCTGAGAAGCTGTATTCCTGGAGAGACTTTCCTTTAGGAGCTAGTTCTACTCTGCATTGAGAGATCACCAGTACCATGCCCTAGCTTTACATCTAGCTTTAGGTTTCTACCACAACAGGGCAGCAGGAAGAATCTCACTCATAATTCTGTTAAGGAAATGTTAAAAAGAAGTATACTTGTAGGTTATTCAATAACAATGCTCATTGCTTTTCAAAAAGTTCAGTGAAGATGAAATTAAAATCATCATAATGTTGCTTACTGATATTTCAGAAAAAATAAAATGATTTTCAAACTCTGAAAAATAACACACTATTACAAGTCTTTGAGTCAAACTGTTCAATCTTGTTGGCTTTGTGACTGCTTTACTCCAAAGAATGAGTGCAGGTTTGAAAGAACCAGTTTCCTTCTTCTAGGAACTCAATCCTTGTGCTAAAAGAAGTGTAAACCATGATCACATGGTAACCCTGGGTAGAGAGATGGAGCTGAGACCTTCCTGAGTCACTGTGCTCTAGACTGTGACTTACCTGTGGCCTTCTAAATAGTAACATGCAGGTTTAGGAATGTCTGTTCCCAGCAAAAATCACCAAAGATAGCATCTGAAAATAGCCAAGAATCTCACAGGACACAACAAAAATTTGGTGAAGTCCATTACCAGGAGAAGGGACAAATATTTTATATGGAGTTGTAAGGATATGTATAAGAATATATTTAGAAAATTTATTGCTTTAGAGTGATGGATTATAAAACAAATAGAGGAACTTTTGAAATTATAATGTATCATATAATTAATAAAATATAAGGATTTTATAACTGTAATGGACACATTTATCCTAACCCTTTTCACTTTTTTGGTCTGTTTGTTGTTTGGAATAAGTTCTCAATAGGCAGCCCAGGCATGTAGTAGGATAGGTCCACATGGGTGAGGAAATTGGCTAAAACCAATTGCCAAGGCATGCATATAACGTACTTCCTTATGAGCCAACCTGGAGTCTGCCTGAGGGCTTAGCAACAGGCACTGTCAGAGTTCCTGATCACTGTTAGAGTTCCTGATCATACCCAGCCAATGAGGGATGACTACACAATGCCACCAGATTGGGACACAGACTGGGTGCTGAGAGGAGGGTACATAAGGCCTTCCCCATGATTGAATAAATGAGTCTGCTGTTTGCCTTCAACTGACTTCCTGTATCTGTGTCATTGATGCTGTACCTTCTCACCCCCTCCCCCAAGGGAGTCTTTAGGATCCAGCAACACAGGCTGACCTCAAACTCCTGGAAAGCCTCCTGCCTCAGCATCTGGAGTGCTGAGATTATCTGCTAAGTTAATCATTACTGGCCTTTTTACATCTTAAATATTGAATGTTGCAAATAATCTTACTTAATATTCAATTTTAAATCAGCCAATCTTAAGATGTATGTTTCTAATAAAGAATTAGCAGGTGATGAAAGCTATAAGAAAAGCAAAATAGCACAGAATCCCACTGTCTAATCCAACTGGTCAAGATGCAAAGACTGACTGACCATGGGCACCTGGGTCCAAACAGGGCATCTGTAACACAGCCTCCATGCCTAAGGCTCAAGGAACATGGAGGAAGAAGGAGACAGAGAGATTTTATGAGCCTGAAGGCTGGGATGGCTGTTGCAGGAACAGCACTGTCTTCTGGATAGGACAGGGAGTTTGCTCCATGTTCTGTGTTTTTGCCTAACTGCAATGAGTTTTTATGTATGACTTACACCTAGCATCTATACTTTCTTTATTTTTTTCATTCAAACTGCAGGTGCTTTTATATCTTTATCTATCTTTTAATGAATTTTCTTTAATTTGCTACTGAGCCAACATATGTATGGCATTAAGTTGTAGTATGTATGTTTTTACTTTTAGTTCTATTTTTGATTTTCAGATCTAGTCTTTATAATTCATGGCTCTAGTTATTTATTAGGTTTTTTCTTTTTTCTTTTATACCTTTCTTTTTCATTTAATAAAATTAAACATTTGTTTCATAGAATTTCCAACTCTCCAGAGTAAGATACTTTTCCCCCTTAAAGCTAATATAGCAGAATACCTCAGTGATTGGAATCTCAATACATCATCAATGTTGAGCTTTGTGTTCATGACCAATATTTCTTTAGTTTTTTTAATGTAACAGTTAATCTGTTTCATAATATACTTGGCTCCTGTGTTTCCAGAACCTGTAAATTATTTAAAATACATGCTAACAGGCAAACAATACAATAATAAGCACATGTATGAGTCTGTATAGATGAACACATATACACATACAAACACTTATGCATATAGACAAACACACACTGACATACAAACACTCATACACCTTCATGATGTGTGCCCATGTATGTGTACACAATTGAAGACAAACACAGGCACAGGTGGTTGAAGCATTTCCAAGCTGGTTACAATGACGAGGCTTCACAATTTACATTGTCTGATAATTTTTTAGTGATAAACTATGTAAAATAAGTCCTTTGGAATTTATTTTAAAAATACCGTAAGAAAGAAGAGAATTGGATGGTTAGAAGAAAAATCATCTTAATTTTATACATTCTTACTCAGATTTCTTTTGGGTAATAAAAAAGGCAATGACATCAAAAACCATATAAAAAATGAATATATCTGATTGAGTACTAGTGTGGAAAAAGAATAGTTCCCAAAGAGTGAATGGTCCATAATCGTCTAGAATTTTAGATCTACATCTGAAATGTCAAATAGCATGAAGTCAAAAGAGGGAAATGGAGAACATGAGGCCGGTTCTTCTTGATGGAAGTGTCACTGGTTCTCCGTCAGTGACTGCTCTTGCTGGCACACCAAGGGTGTTATTGTCTCTCAGTCCAACATGATTTTGAAGTATTGTAGGAATCTTTTTTGCCAATTCCTTTAAGTTCTTTGACACATCACCAAAATCTCCAGAAATTTTATGTGCAAAGTCATTGCAACTGTGCATTTGATAAATGCCACCATCTGAAAATAGTATCTAGATTCAGTTACATGATAAATTGTCTTTTTATATGATGCTTGTGTGTTCAGAGTTTATTAAAACTAAAGGAGTCCTAATTCCAATAGGAGAATAATGAGGCAAGATTCATTTTCCTCCCCCATCAATCTTCCCTCTATGACTTTCATGCCTTAGATGTATTGTATGGTTAGGGTATTTTACATATTGGTAAAATTGTATGACAAGGTCCAACACAAAGATCAATGTTATATTTATGGAAGTTATAGTGACCTATAGCTCCATCTCCCTTCTTTCCTCATGCAAACTCACCCCCTACCTACTAAGATTTTACATACCACATATGCATGTTATACTTTATTCGAATGGTTAATCCTAAATAATATGATTCTTTTTTTTTCCTTTCTTTTTTTATTTATTTATTTTACAATACTATTTAGTTCTACATAATAGCCACAGATTCCCTTGTTCTCTCCCTTCCTGCCCCCCTCCCCTTCCCCCCAGCCCACCTCCTCCAGATCAAGGTCTCCCCCGAGGACTGGGATAGACCTGATAGACTCAGTCCAGGCAGGTCCAGTCCCCTCCTCCCAGATTGAGCCAAGCGTCCCTGCATAAGTCCCAGGTTTCAAACAGCTAACTCATGCAACGAGCCCAGGACCTGGTACCACTGCCTAGATGCCTCCCAAACAGAACAAGCCAATCGACTGTCTCACCTATTCAGAGGGCCTGATCCAGTTGGGGGCCCCTCAGCCTTTGGTTCATAGTTCATGTGTTTCCATTCATTTGGTTATTTGTCCCTGTGCTTTATCCAACCTTGGTTTCAACAGTTCTCGCTCAGATAAACCCTCCTCTTTCTCACTAATTAGACTCCCAGCACTCCACCAGGGGTCTAGCCGTGGATGTCTGCATCCAGATTCCTCAGTCCTTGCATGGGGTTTATGGCACAACTATTAGGGTGTTTGACCATCCCATCACCAGAGTAGGTCAGTCCCGGCTGTCTCTCGACTATTGCCAGCAGTCTTTTGTGGAGGTATCTTTGTGGATTTCTGTGGGCCTCTTTAGCTCTTTGTTTCTTCCTTTCTCTTCCACTGCTGGTGGGAATGCAAGCTTGTACAACCACTTTGGAAATCAATATGGCGCTTTCTTAGAAAATTGGGAATCAATCTCCCCCAAGATCCAGCTATATCACTCTTGGGCATTTACCCAAGAAATGCTCAATCATACCACAAGAGCACTTGCTCAGCTATGTTCATATCAGCATTGTTTGTAGTAGCCAAAACCTGGAAACAACCTAGATGCCCTTCAACTGAAGAATGGATAAATAAATTGTGGCACATATACACAATGGAATACTACTCAGCAGAGAAAAACAATGACATCATGAGGTTTGCAGGCAAATGGGTGGATCTAGAAAAAATCATCCTGAGTGAGGTAACCCAGACTCAGAAAGACAAATATGGTATGTACTCACTTATAGGAAGATGCTAGATGTGGAACAAGGATGACTGGACTGCTACTCACATCACCAGTGAGGCTACCTGGAAAATGGGACCCCAAGAAAGACACAGAGAAATGGATGAGATCTACATGAACAGCCTGGACATGAGTGGGAGCAATGAAGGGCGAGGGTCGAGGGAAAGAGAGCGGGAGATCCTAGCTGGATCAAGAAAAGAGAGGGAGAACAAGGAATAATATGATTCTTGAAAGCAGAAATTTTATTTCTTTCACCTTTATATCCAATACCACCCAATACAGTAAATATAAAATGAAAATGAGATAGGTATTAGATGCATAATAGTATCATAAATGAAGAAATATAAATTGAACACAGGAAAGTATTCTGCACAGTTATTTCAAAAGTATTCTCTCTTACAGTTATAAAAATCTCAAGGACCTGTATATCTCTTCATTGTTTGGGGGGTTTCCTTCATCACATTGTGCATAATGAAATCTGAAGTACTGTATAATGTCCTTCCAATTTTCTTTGTACACTAGACTATTAAAACAGAATGCATGTTTTGGCAAATATTTTATTGCTTAGGAACTTTCACATTTTCTCTTGAAATTTACACACAAGAACTAAAAACACAAAATGAATGTGCAGTAGGGAAAATAAACAATAGCAGTGTCATAATCAAGTAGCCAAGTAGACCACATTCAAAGCTGAAAACTGTTCTGTTGTTTAAAATCCAGCCCAGTGGTACAGCTTGTTTTATTAATGATACTAGAGGATAAGCCACATTACAGAACAACAAAGAAGCATGAGAATAAGATAGATAGACAAATAAATAAATAAATAAATAAATAAATAAATAAATAAATAGCAACTCTTTTTAAAGCAGGGTCTGTCTATGTAGCTCTGGCTGTCCTGGAACTCACTATTTAGACCAGAATGTCCTGGAACTCATAGAGATAGATCTGCCTGTCTCTCCTTCCCGAGTGCTGAGATTAAAGGCTTGCACTACTACACACAGCTAAAAGTCAACCTTATTGATTTATATATATGATCTGGAAATTGTTTTGTTAATGAAACAGGGATGCTGGCTGACAGAGCAAACTGAAAATATCTTTTGTGGCAACCAGCATAGGAATTTAACGTGTACAAAATGTAAATTTGAGTGAAACAATTTTTTGCTCATTGTCTTATTCTCTTTTCCTGTTGGCATTATAAAATACCATGACAAGACAACTTAAAGGAGAAAGGATTTACTCTAGCTCACAATTCAAGGTAAAGTTCATTTTGGTGAGGAAGTCAGTCAGCTTGAAGCAGCTGGTCATATTGCATCTGCAATCAGGAAGAAGAGCGATAAAAGCATCAGTTTCCTTTTTTGATTTTATATAGTTGAGCATCCCCTGCCCAGAGAATGGTCTCATTCACAATTAAGATGAGTGATCCTAGTTTAATTATCATAGTCAAGGCAAATCCCCTAGGCAAGCCCAGAGTCTCTTCTTCAAGACACTCTATATTCTGTCAAGTTAAGAATTAGCACTAGCCTTCACAGACATATAATGAAATATATTATATTAAAGGATAATTGCTGGTTCTCTTTCTTCTATTATAGCAAAATACTTGAGAAATACACTAATAAAAAGCCAGAGACCTTGGAACGCTCAGCCTTAAATGGTATATCTCCATCTAGTCCCCCCACGAGCTCATGAAAACCCCCCTAAAGAGAAGGTTAAATAAGTGTGAGAGCCAGAGGAGATGGAGGACACCAAAAGCACAAGGCCCTCTGAAACAACTGAGCAAGGTTCATACAAACTCACAGAGACTCAAGCACCAAGCACAAGGCCTACAGAGGTCTGCCACAGACTCTCTGCATATATATTATAACTTCCAGTTGAGTATTTCAAAGGAAGTCTTGAGTGTGTGAACAAATGAGTCTCTGGTTCTTGTCCTTTTCTTGGGCTCTTTTCCTTCTGTTGGTTTGCCTTGTCTAACTTTGATGTGATGGTTTTTGTTTTATCTTTTATTTTATTTAGTCCTGTTTGCTTGTTATCTCTTAAAAGCCTGTTCATTTCTAATGGAATTCAGAAAGGGAGTGGGTCTGGAGGGGAGTGTAGCTAGAGTTTTCCTGCCCGGTCCACAGTCAGGACAAATCTCTTCCACCCACCAGTCCCACAGCCTCTCAGACCCAACCAAGTAAACACAGAGACTTATATTGCCTACAAACTGTATGGCCATAGCAGGCTTCTTGCTAACTTTTCTTATATCTTAAATTAATCCATTTCCATAAATCTATACCTTGCCATGTGGCTTGTGGCTTACTGGCATCTTCACATGCTGCTTGTCATGGCGGCGGCTGGCAGTGTCTCCTCCCATCTTCCTGTTCTCTCAATTCTCCTCTCTGTTAGTCCCGCCTATACTTCCTGCCTGGCCACTGGCCAATCAGTGTTTTATTTAATGACCAATCAGAGAATTTGACATACAGACCATCCCACAGCAGGGGAGGGAAGGGAGGGAAGAACCAGGAGAAGTAGAGGGAGGGGAAATTGTAATCTTGATATACTGTATGAGAAAAAATCTATTTTTAATAAAAGGTAGAATATCATTAACACTGATACCTTAAAAAGTAACAATAATGTATTTTTACCTGGTGCTTAGAATAATTCAAAATGAAAAAAAAGAATATTTCAAAATCATATTAACAGTAGTTTATGGGACAAAGTTCAAAATCCATATTTAAACATTGTGAAAATATCTTAATTAGCCTGAATCACCTAATGTCTTACTTAGGGTTTCTATTGCTGTGAAAAGACACCATGGCCAGGTAACTCTTACAAAGGAAAACATTTTATTGAAGTGGGTCACTTATAGTTCAGAGGTTCAGTCCATTATCATCATGGTGGGACAATGGTAGTGTGCAGGCAGACAAGGTGCTGGAGAAGTAGCTGAGAGTCCTACATCTTGCAGGCAACAGGAAGTGGTCTGAGTGTCATAATGTGTGAAGCTTGAGCAAAGGAAACCCAAAAGCCTGCCTGCACAGTGACACACTTCCTCCAACAAGGCCTCACCTACTCTGACAAAGTTACATTTCCTAATAGTGCCACTCCCTATAGGCTTTTAGGGGCCAATTACATTCAAACTACCACACCTATCTACTATATTTAAAGATGCACACATGTTGTCACATTTGCTTCAAATCTTTCTGTCACTGAAAATATCCTAGATACAATTGGATGTTGTTTTCCCACACAATCCCTGTTCTTTTTAGAAGCACATATTCTACCTACATATATTTAAAGTATTTCCTCTATTTAAAATTTTCAAATATTTTAGCAATTGTGAATATCCCTTCAGAGCTCTCTATTTGTCCATGTTGCTATGTCTAGGATGTGTTTATTCTTCAATATATCTCTGTGCAGCATGGAATTGTACAGCACACTATTTGTAATCATTTTTATTGTTTCATATGAAAGCTTTATTTCAATCATTTTATGATCCTATTGAAATTTTTTTCTATTGTCTCATATGTAGTTTTGTTCAAAAAATTCAATAGGAAACCCAAAATCCTTCTTACATACCACTTTTTCTCTTAGAAAAGGAGAAAACCAAAGCAATAAGTGAACCTGCTTAAACATTTTCATGTTAAATTGGAGACTGTGCAACACACACACACACACACACACACACACACACACACACACACACACACACACTCTTCCCACTTATAGACAAAGCACAATTTTAAAAAAAAACCTTGAGTGAAAATAATTTAATTTGTGTGTATTTTACATTTCTGTTTTTTAACTGGGTGATTAATGATTGCAAGAAATCTGAACTGATTTTATGTAGAAAACATTGGTAAATGGAAAGGCAGAAGACATGCTGAAAAGAAACTAACCTAAAATGGAGATTCTAAGAGCAAATGGATGCTATTATCAAATGCTATCTTTTCTCTTCTTCATTGAGTATAGAGGAAAGCCAAGCACATGAACATTATTCACCCACCTGTTTATATTCAGTCTCCTTTCTTAATTATTGGTAAAAGCCATTAATGAGAATTGAGAGTCAAGGTGAAGAGTTACTTTGACACAGAGCTCCATAGCATTAGCCAGGCTTGGTGGCAGATGTCTATAAGCCCAGATACTTTAGGCTAAGGTTAGGAAAACCACAGGTTCAAGGCCTGTCTAGGTCATCTAGTGAGATTCTGTCTCACAATAAAGTAAAACATCATCTGAGTCTATAATTGTAGGAAAGTAATTGTCTAGTATACTTGAGGCCCAAAGGTTCAACACAGTAATGAAAAATAATTAATATGTCAAGAATAGTATTATAGCATAAAGAGGAACAGTTTGCAAATGTTACATTAAGTCAACTTTGCTGTGGGATGGTCTGTATGTCAAATCTGTTGCTCTGATTGGTCAATAAATAAAACACTGATTGGCCAGTGGCCAGGCAGGAAGTAGGTGGGACAAGGAGAGAGGAGAATACTGGGAAGCAGAAGGCTGAGAGAGAGACACTGCCAGCCGCAGCCATGACCAGCAGCATGTGAAGACGCTGGTAAGCCACCAGCCGCGTGGCAAGGTATAGATGTATGGAAATGGATTAATTTAAGCTATAAGAACAGTTAGCAATAAGCCTGCCACGGCCATACAGTTTGTATGCAATATAAGTCTCTGTGTTTACTTGGTTGGGTCTGATCGGCTGTGGGACTGGAGGGTGACAAAGATTTGTCCTGACTGTGGGCAAGGCAGGAAAACTCTAGCTACACAACTTTGCTCTCCTTTTTAATGAAAAGCAAAACAACAACAAAACCCTCAACAGATTGGTGATTGCTTTGTTAAATACTGGCAAGTATATCATTTATAGCCATTTATACTGACAAATATATCATTTGTAGTTATTTATATATTGGCAAAAAATAGTCATTTATATCCTGTGACAGTAATCACACTAGTGTGTATATGTTACAGTGTTTTATTCTATCAGAGATTTCTTAATGTTTCTAGGCTGGTCTTAAACTCCTTAGCTAGTCAGGATTAGGCTTCAACTTCTGACCTTTCTGCCTTACACTCCAGTGTGCTGGGATTACTGGCATGCACCATTACATTCTGTTAACCACACTTTTAAATCAAGAAAGTATTTCAAGACATCATCTAGTAAGTATTTGAATTATTATTATGTTCACATAACTGTCAAGTACAAAGGTTTACTTTTTTAGTTTAACACTCAGTGATACCTTATTAATTTATTTCCTGATTCATTAATTAATGTATAATTGTTAGTTGATGATTTTGCTCCTAAGCATGTAAGAGTACAAACATTGTGCATTTTGTTCAATTGTTCCCCCCATGGATTAGTGTCTGCCATGTAAATGATAAGTCTATATTTGTTCAATAAACAGAAAACTTTGTTAGTCATTTTTCATTTACAATACTGATAAAGTGTATGGCATAAAGACTGTGGTAGTTTGAATGAGAAATACACCCCTGGTCCCAAAGAGGCATGAACATTTAAACCCTTGATCCACAGTTGGCCCTGTTTGGGAGGTTTAGGAAGTATCGCTTTGCTGGAGGAAATAAATCAGAGTTTGTGTGTTGAGAACCTTACCTCACTTTCAGTCCACTCTGCTTTGTGCTTATAATCAGCTGAGGATGTGAGTTCTCACCTTTCTGCCCTGGCCACTGTGTCTGCTACTTGATGTCATTTTCCCCATCATGATGGATGCCTATTTCTCTGAACTGTGAGCCCAAATCAGCTCTTTTTTTCTTCTTCTGTGAGTGCATGTATTTTATCATAGCAAATGACAAGTCACTAACATAAGCATCTTAAAAGGAAGAAGAAAATGTTTTGGTTCACTGTTTCATGGATTTTTGTCTGTGGTGGTCTTGGCTCCGTTTTCTTCTTATGATAGACATGGTAAAATAGAACATTATGTCAAAGAGGGTGAATAAGGCAAAGTGAAGATAAACTCTTCCAAAGAATGCCCCCGGAGACTTATTTTCTGTATCTAGGCCCTACCACCTAACCAATCACTCATCTATCAACTCATCATTAGGTTTATCCACTAATGAAGTTATAGCCCTTAAGACTCAACCACCTCCCAAATTCTCTACCAGTGAAGGATCTAGTCTTGAACAGATGACCATATTGGGGACATTTCACATTCAAATTCATGATTCCAAATTATGATTCCAACTAAGGCCAGAACACTAAGTGGCTCCCCAGCCACACAGACAAGCATGTGACTAGTGAAAGTCTGACAAACAGGTGCTGTGGACTCCCTGTCTGTTTGGTCACAGCCTCCTATACCACTGGGACATTCATTCTTTGCTTTATCATTCTCAGCTTCTAATTGTACTCTTGGATTTATTAGGAGGTTTAACTGTTTAATTTGTCACAAGAAGTATGTATGATTTTCCATGTAGCATATCCACTTGCTATCAAAATTCATTTTTATTAGGACCATATATTCCATATTTCTTAATAGTCTATTGTTACCTTTTTAGATTTGGCATTACTGAGATTATTGTTAATCATTGCTTCCTTTTTCCTTTCCTTATCTTGAGTCTCAGCTCTAGTAAACCTATGGCTTAATTATAACATTTTTTCTCTAATCTTACTCCCAAATGACAAATGTGAGTGATAAAGCCCTCTGAATTCGTGACTATCAGCCAGTATCTTCCTCTTTGCCAGCAGACTGATATCTGTTCTGATGGAATAATCCTTGGATTGCTATCCTTTTTTTTTTTCCCCTCAATGGTCTGAGGACTAACCTATTTTTTTCCTATCAGATAAATTGTCAGACACAGCGAGTCCTTTTCTTCATAAGCAACTCTCTTTTTTTTTATCAGGAAGCTTAAACAGCTTTTGGAAGTTTTCAGCATGAGAGTTTTCACCCAGTAAGGTTTAACATAAATCTGTCATCTTCATGACTGGCAATCTGATGAGATATTTGAGTTTATGAGCATTAATGTTCATTTAGCTCATCTTGGCGGCTCACATCTGTAACTACAAAACACTGGGAAGTCTAAGACAGGAGGGATACCATAGTAATATCTTGCCTCACTACCTTGCCCGTGCCTTCCCCACCTCTGCAAAATAAGTTCAAAATTTTTTTATTCTTGATTTCTTCTGAAACTACTCTTTGTTTTATGAATTGCACATATATGCTATCTTTAAGTCTCATTTTCATTCACATCTCACTTACAATAGTGCTTTTTGGTGTTGTTTTGAGCTGCCTCCCCCTACAGTCCTATTTAAGATTTCAACAGCATCTGTCCTTTAATTTACATGCAGAGTGTTTTAGTGCAAAGGATTATATTACTTCCAGGGAAGTTACTCCTTATCTATGCCCTGGAAAGTTCCTCTTCAGAGGTTCTGTTTTAGTAAAGAACTAAACCAAATGTTCTGTAATTCTACCATGTGCAGACTGTCCCTCCAAAGACTGATGGCAGCTTTCTTCTCACTGCATCTGAGGCACTAACCACACACTGTCACAAATTGGACTCCTTAGAAAACAAACCAAAATGGAGACTGATAGTACATTCCCAGAGAGAATGAACTATGGAGCCACACCTAGGTGAATCCTTGGATAGAAAGAAAAATTAAGATACAATTATCATTAGACCCAAAGCTTCTGCTCAGTCAGCTGCAAGCTAAACTCTTGGTTGGGGATCGCTCGTTTGGAATGGGGTTGAGGGGATATGAAACGTTTGTAGTGATCTTGTATTGAGCAGTGATTGTATAAAAGCAGCACTCAAAGGTGTTACCATGAGTCTGGCACATTTTCCCAGTGGAGGCAATCACTAGAGAGAACTTACAGCTGAGAGTCTGGTTTTGCCCCTACTTTTGGAAACAGAACAATTTTCTTTTTCTGAAAAGGAATCTATGTATACCTTGTAGACCATAGCTTCCCACCCAAACATCCTAGAATTCTTAAGACTGGACAGAATAAAGAGTGTCTCTCTTTCTGTAGTTCTCTTCTTGTTACATGCCAGGCCTCTGTGACTTAGCCATCATCATCTGGTGTGTATTCTTCTAGGGACCTACCATCTCCTTCGTTGGCATGCTTTCAGCCCATTAAAGGCATTCCCAACAACTAGTTCATGCATCAGTAGAGCTACCATTGAACTTCTTAGTAGTGCTTGTGTTTCTTTTATTGGTACAACTTCTCTTGCTTTCATAATGACATGTCTTCAAGCCTCCCCCACGGAACACAGTCATGTGCTAGGATTTCCAGTCTTATACTGTCTCACCACACTAAAAAGCCCTCTTTGCTGTCTGTCTCACAAATGTAGATTGCTGATTTATATCATCTGTGAACTATTTTTTAATTACCCATGTCTCATGGGTGTCTTTGCAGAATAAGTCGTAGCCCCAGAAGAGTCTTCTCATATTTATAAACTGTGCAATACCCCCAATTTATGTTTAAAACCTACTATTTGTCAATAGCCTATTTAAAATCTAACCCCAAACATAATATTGTGATTCCTTCATGAAATGATGGCTAGTTCTCTAGCTGTTTTAGGGAACAATCTCTTTCCTACCTTAGCAGGTCCAGCATATCTCTAATAGAGTGTTTTAACCCTGTTTAATGGTCTAGGAATAGAAACAGGCATGGAGAGGATCCTGTAGGAGATACATCATAATGTGCAGTGTACATTAATTTTGAGATGTGGGATGAGGGTATACTCATCCTTATTAGTATGGCATTGGCCATTATCAAACACTTAGGATATTATAATACAAATACAAGAAATCAAAATTTTTATAAACCTACATGTTCCATCTTGTAGGGTAGGGTTCACTCCTTTTCAACAAGTCATTAGCATGTGCTAGAAGAATTATTTACTGTTTGACTAGGAGCATTATCTTTGGAGTTTTTGCTAATTCTTCCCCAAGTCCATGATGCTACTGCCCTTAATGCATCTTTCTCTGAGGTGCTACCAGGCATGTGCTTTAGATTTCACCTTTAGCTTTGGTTGATTTTGTTTGTTATCTTGGAGCATCAGGCCATCCTATAAAGCCACAGCTTGTCCGTAACTTGCTATGTAGACTAGGCTAGCCTTGGATGTGTAATATCTTTTTGTCTCTGCTTTCTGAGTTCTAAGATTATAGATTTGTGGTTAGCTTTACTTGGCTTTTCATAATCAACAATTTATTTCCCATTTTTCATATTTTCTACAAAAATGCACTTAGTGATTGCCTTAGTGTTCTATTTATTTATTTATTTTTTTGCCAAAATCTCTCCCATATTTTTCAAATGCTTGATAAATCTTACCAGAGAACACATTATCTTTTTTATTGGTACACTATCCTCATATTTAGTTAATTTGTATAATTATTTCCTATTTTGTGCTCTATGCTAAGATTGTATGATTATGGCCACATTGCTACCTGGGTGGGAGATAATCTAATTCCAAATTTCATTTTAGCATCTGCTTTCTCACACTTTGCTCTATATCTTCTGTGGCAGGTTGGGTTCTTAAGAAGAAGACAACAAAAATGATCATTGACATTCAGGGTATTCTGTAATAATCTTGCCAGGGACATGGCAAAAGCAGCCAAAGGGAGAAGGTGAGACTGCTGTCTGAACAAAATCCTCATTGACATTCTGAGGCACTATAGCACTGGCGTGGCCCTTCAGGGTTATCCTGCATTGACATTCTGAGGAGGTATAGCACTGGCATGGCCCCTCAGAGTTATCCTGAGTTGTGTCAAGACAACTGGGCTTGCTTTTCATGCACAATTTAATTTTGTGTTGAAGCTTCCTTCAATGAGAGCATGCCTTTTGCTTTGCAGTTTTCTTCATCCCGTATAGTCCATAAAGACTGCTGAGCATTGAAATACTTTTGAGTAGTACATGTGAAACCCAAGGGAAACACTTTTACTCTTGAAGCACAATCTGGACAGTGATTGTCAGCAAATCCTACTTTGACTTCAGAGTGAACAGGTTATGGTGGAGAGGATGGGGATCTCTGCTGCTAGGGGTTAGTTTGGAAGGCCATAACCTATAACCTGGCAGGTGGTTTTGCAAATAAGAAAAATCCACCCCTTCTTTAGATCTTGAAAGTTAAAGATAATTTGGTTTTCTTTCTAATTTCTCATAAATTTAGGGATAGGGTGATAGAACATAGTCATGTTAATTCTGGGCATTTCCAGATCACCATAGATCATGTTTTGCATATCCACAGATCTTTCATACAGTTCTTTGTCCCAGGCTACTATCTAAATCAGCAGAAGATAGGTCTTGAAACTGTTGGCTTTGCTCTGAGCTTACTAGGGGTCCTTACAAAAGATGCACTGAATCTCTCCATGCAGTATATCTGAAAGGCAGCCACTGACCTTCTCACCTCTGGACCAGGACAAGGATCAACAAGTGTCTCCAGAACACTGACAAATCCTTTTAAACATGCTTCCTCACTTACTGCAGATAACATTGAACATCTGCTCAATCTTTGATGGAAGAGTCAAGGTTCTTGTCTTCTCCCTGTACTACTTCCCTTACTTCTTCATTTTTCATGTTCCACTGGATTACCTTAATGTTTTCTTTTTCCCTTTGTAAGTTTTAACTCCTAGTTGCTTGACTGTTTCTTCATTGTTTACAGTAGGAACGTACAATGCACCCCAGCCTACCTTCAAATGTACTGTGTATTTTGTGATATAATTTTTACATAAGAATATTTTACTCTTTTTATTGTATTGCTATATATGTTATACATCTCACTAGCCGTTGTTATCATTTTGGCTTTGAAAAACCAAATACACTCTGAAATTTTTAAATAGAAATAATACAAGTCTTTATATTTACTCACAGTTACATTTCCCATGCTCTTCATGCAGTCACATAGAACCAGGTTTCCATATGATTTTATATTCTCTGTCTCAAGGACTCCAATATATTTTTTGATTGCTGATAGTGAATCTTCTTGTCATTTATATATCAGAAAATGTTCTTTCCTTCACTTTTGAAGAATAGGTTCTCTGGATAGAGTTCTAAATCGACAGTGTTTTTTTTTTTTGTTTTTTTTTTTTTGGTATCTTAAGGAGGTCATTCTAATTTCTCTGGCTTGCAGTGCATCAGAGGAGAATCCCGCTGTCACCTTGCTATTTGCTCCTCTTTATATAACAGGTCTTAATCTGATACTTCTGAGACTCTTTCTGTTGTCACTGGTTTTGAGAAATTTGATTAATGTGACTTAATGTAGTCTGCTTCACTTTTCTTATGTTTGAGAGTTATTGAACCTTGCAGAGCTATGGTATAAAGCTTTTTATTAAAGCTCAAAAATTCCATAATTGTTTTTAATTTTTTGAGACAGTCCATTGTACTTCGCAGAATAACCTTAAGGTAATAATTCCCCTAACTTGACCTCCCATGCGGCTTGGAAAACATGCACCATAGTGTCAGCCTTCAAAGGTATTTCCTTCTCTCTTTCTGCTTTCATTCAAGGACTCTAATTACATCTACATTAAGCCAGTTGAAATGTCGCTCAGGTCACTGAAGTATACTCACTTTTTAGTCTTTTCTTAATATGTTTGATTTTGAATAGTTTTTGTGTGTATTTAAGCACAAAAGTATTGTTGTTACTTTCTAACCTCTTGTTAATTCCATCTAGTTCAGTTTGAATCTCAGGCCCTGGAGTTCTAAGCTCTGACATTTTTCTAATATTATTCTTTTAGCTACATAACTTGTACAATCTTTATCTGTTTTCTTGAACACATGTAATACATTTATAATATATGTTTTCAAGATCTTATCTGCTACATTTTTCATCTGAAGTATGTCTGGGTAGGTCTCTAAGAACTGGGTGCATTTTCTTCAGTATGGGCTGTCTTTTCCTGTCTCTTTGCATACAGTATGGAGTAGAAGACATTCATGTTGTCTTCTAATGTGTGAAGTGTCTATTTTTGACATTTTCTCTGGGAAGCAAACATACTTAGAAACCATTTGATTTGAATTTTGCATTTAAGCTTTGTCATTAATAAAGAAACATCTAGTCCAGGTTAGTTTTTTCTCTAACCACTGGCTTAAAATGCCTTCTGGACACATTGGCTAGGTCTAAAGCCATACCACCCTGAGCATGCCCACTCTCTTCTGTGTTTACCAGTCAATTCACCATAAATTAATTTTCTACTGACATTTTTGAGAAGTAACTGGCCTTCTGTGAGCTCTGCAGGAAGTGTTCCTTCTAATCCTTTTGGGTAGCTCTTCCGTGAGTGTTATGTAGTTGTCTCAAATAACTGAAGGCTGCAAATGTTCTTCTGAGCCACTGTCCACTGCATAGCCAGCCACAAGAACTCTTCCTCTTGCTGGGCATCCCGTTTGCTTAAATCAGAAAATCATTATGTGTGTATAGATATTATTATGTTTTATTGAATGTTGTTCCAAATATATACATGAGCTTGAGTAGGATTATCAGGCACAGGGGAACAGTACTGCTCACAGAAGACATGGGTTACTAAATGAAAATCTTAATGTCAGAAATGAGATGCCTTCCTACAAATTACCTGTTAAAGAGTCCTGTAGAGCACTGGAAGCAAGGCTCTTGTCCTCACTGTTGGCTTCCCACCAATTAGATGTGAAGACCCTATTGCTAAAGAGAGTTTCCTGGTCAGTTTGCTGGCACACTTACACAGTGACACAATGTGCTATGCAGGCCATTGAGGGAGAAAACATCAATGGTCTTTCACAATGATGAATCCAATATGTCACAATAATGACCTGTTGGTAAGATGAGCCAGTTGGTGTAATAGTTGCATGATGGTCCTGGGGGTAACCAGCTGTTTTCTGATTAGATATGAAGTCTGTTCCACAGAAGAGATTTCATTCCTTGTATCATAAACCTGGGCAAAAGTCCGTGAATGATGAGATTATAGGCCTAGTAGGGGAACCTACTTCTATTTATTTATTTATTTATTTATTTATTTATTTATTTATTTATTGCTAAATGGTTATGTTGAACTGTTTTCTAGATATTTATGTTTATACTCATAGATTTGTTGCTTTTAACTTTGTTCAGAGTAAGCTTTTTTTTCAGTGGGTAGTATATAAGAGACTCATAACTGGATCATTATAAATAACATCAAATGATAAGCTGTGGATGGTTCATCTATTTCACCCTCCCACTATCCAAGGATCATGGAACTCATGAAAAAGGGGTCATAAAGAATGTAAGAACCAGTGGATGGGGAGGAGAAATGTGAAATTCAGACTTCTAGACAAGACATGGTGGTTACACACATCAGTTCATAGTAGCTGGAGTTACCTGCAAAAGATCCAGCCAGTCAAAATTCCAGCATGGATGGGCAAGAGACCCATGAGATCCTGCCCTTGGAGGATCTTTTGGCAGTTAATAGCTGCTGCAGGAAAGACAGACACTCTCCTTTGGGAATATGGCCATTGGTAGTTGCTCGTGTTCCAATGGATGGCTGTACACCCATGTGCCTATGGGACATCACTAATTGGACCCAGGGAGCTATTGATAGCCATAAAACCCCACAAAGTTGGGAGAAAGACTGGGAAGGGGCACTAGGATGAGTTGAAAGAAGGTAGGGGCATACGAAACTTGAAGAAATAAACATTTTTATAAAGAGATGTCAATTTTTTTTATTTTCCCATACATTATTTAGGACTTGAAGCCATTGAGCATGTTAATGCTAAATAAGAGCTTAATACATACATACACACACACACACATATATGTGTGTGTGTGTGTGTGTGTGTGTGTGTGTGTGTATACTTAGAATTCCAGTTCAATAAAATGAATTTAATTTTATTTATTCATTTTTACAGATAAAATGATGTGCTATTTTGGTTCAAGACAACTACCTAAACAAGGCCAAATTAACTTAGCATTTCACAACTTACTGTAGATATTTTATGTGAAAATATAACATGATCTAACAAAAAGCAAGCTTTCTTTTGGCAAAGCAATATTCCTTATATTCTCTCTGCAGGCTAAATTTTTCTGAAATGATGATTTAAGGAATCATCTTTTGGTAACTTAAGTTTTTGTACTTTCATTTAGCTTAACTGGATAGTTAGTAAATTGGTATCATAGACAAAATAGAAGTGTATTTTCCTATTTTTTCTCACCTGCATTGAAACGATTTTGCTTATATATAAGAAAAATACACTGAAAAGGCAATACGCTGAGGCAACAAGTCACAGCTAAGACACTTAAAAAATACTAGAGCCCTTCAGTGCCAGTCCAGCTACTCAAAGCTGAGTCAGAGGTCAGCCTCGTGCTGGTGTTCCTCAGAAACGTAGACACTTCTGAGCTTCAGACCTGCTGACCTACAGTTCACAGCATAACGCAGTCCCAGGTGATTTGTGGGTACAGCGGTTTGGGAAGCTGCTCACCCCAGTTGCAGCTGTCTCCCATCTCCTCAGTAAGGAGCTATCATCTGGCTAATTATCCCTGATTAGTAGCTGTTACAGGAGATGAGAAAGAAGTTGAAGCTGAAGCTCCAGATTACTGATTCCAAGCTGAGAAGTGTCACCTGCTTGATACTCCAATACCCTCCCACTCGCTACCCAGCTCTTTCAGGATTTCTGACACAAGGGAATCTAATAATCAAGTTGAACACTAACATCTTTATGATTTTTCTGATCCTTCTTCTCTGGTTCCTGTATATTCTTTTTTGCTTTAAATGCTTTTCAATAAAAAAATCTGGAGAATTTAGGGGCTTGGAGATAACTCACTTGGTATATTATTTACTGTGCTAGCAATGAGGACCTTAGTTTGGATGCCCAGCACCCATGTAAAAGCTGGGCATGGTGGAGCTTGTCTTTACTCCCAGCACTAGGAAGGCAGAGGCATCTGGATCCCTGGAGCTCACTGGTTAGATAGCCTAAGTGAACCGGTGAGCTCTAAGTTCAGAGAAAGTACTTGTCTCAAAAACTGAGGGGGAGACCAACACCTGGTATTTTCCTTTGTTCATCATATGCATGTGCATGCATGTGGATACACCCACAAGAACACACACATATGCATGTACGTACGTATGTATGTATGTATGTATGTATGTATGTATGTATTTATGTATGTATGTATGTACTATGCACCACACATACACATACCCACAAAATTCTGGAGACTAACATGTACTAATAATCAAAGTTACTTATTTGACTCTTATAATTGGTTCCCGAAGATCACTAAAATAAGTAGAAAATTTAGAATTATTTGGTTTGTATTTTGAAATCTTTTGGCTATGACTAAAACTAATGCCTTAGAAATAGATAGTGTGTTAGAGAGAAGAGATAGAATATTGAGATAATTTTGAAACAAACTTTTCTTGTTTTTTTTGGGGGGGAAATCCAATTTTAAATTATACATATTATATTATTGAGAGAATACGTAAAGAACAGAAATGTATTATTGGGTTCCTCTAAGATCCACATGCTGAGTGATGGAAGACACAAAGGCCTGACAATTCGTGTAGGTGTTAAAGAGTCCTGAGTTCTAGACTGATTTCTTCTATAGGAGAAGACATGACTTATGTATTATGAGTTCAGTTTTTTTTTTTTTCCGAGACAGGGTTTCTCTGTGGAGCTTTGTGCCTTTCCTGGAATTCGCTTTGGAGACCAGGCTGGCCTCGAACTCACAGAGATACGCCTGCCTTTGCCTGCCGAGTGCTGGGATTAAAGGCGTGCACCACCACCACCTGGTGAGTTCAGTTATTTTATGTCTCTTAATATGAAGTTATAAAATGACTCTCAGGGACCTAAAATTATGCCTAACATAGTAGCAGAAACATATCATACCATACATGATGTATGGAATGGCTGAATAAATACTGTGAGCTTTGACTTGTTACTGTCTTCTGCTATTATTGTACAATACCACACGTCTATTCTGACCTTCTATTTTTCATCCACAGATTTCAACCACTATAGTCACTACACACGGCAGAAAACACAGTGAGCCTTCTGCATTTACAGCCTACACATTTCACAATTCAACTGTGAATTTTTAAAATATCTGAAAAACATAAGAAGGCAAACTACAATGACATTTTTGTGTAAAAATGCCATAACAAAATCCATAACATTACATAGTAAATTAAGCATGAATAACAAAGATGGTGGTTATCATGGTGTCTTAGTTACTCTCCTAGTGCTGTGAAGAGACACCATGACCAAGGAAACTTAGAAAATAAAGCATTTAATTGGGGGCTTGCTTATAGTTTCAGAGAGTGAGACCACGGCCATCATGGTGGAAGCATAGTTGTGCCTAAACAGACATGGCACTGGAGCAGTAGCTGAGATCTTACACCTGGTCCTCAAGCAGAGAGAGAGAGAGAGAGAGAGAGAGAGAGAGAGAGAGAGAGAGAGAGAGAGAGAGAGAGAGAGAGAGAGAGAGAGAGAAACCTAACCTCAAAGGCCACCCTCAGTGACACACCTCCTCCAACAAGATCATACCTGTTAATCTTTTCAAAGCAGACCACCAGGTAGGAACCAGACATTCAAATATATGAACCCATGGAGGCCAGTCTCATTCAAACTACCACATTTGGTTTGGTGGTATTAATGTATGGCATCGGTGTCTAAAAAGCTACAGATATGCATGTCAGAAGCCACTCTCTGTCCCTTGATTCTGGTGACTCTTTATTCTGCCCCTCTGGCTTCAGTCATTTAGAGAGACTGAGAAAGTTGCCAGGATTCACCTTAGAGTAATTCTATCAAAATCTATATGTCACTTGGTGTCACATATTTCATTACTTTTAAGGTCCTTTATCCCTAAAAGGATACAAACAAACTCTTAATCTTCAAATGAGGCAGTTTGCCAACACAGAATACAGCGATCAGTCAACTGGCAGGGATGCAATATTAAGAAGAAGGAACAACAGGCCTCTGGAGACTTGCCATCATGCTCTTAACATGTTCCTGCTAATATCCCACATCTATGTTGTACTTCATGCAACAAGAGAAATATATTTTAAAACATTATATTTATTGAATTTTTTTGTTGCCTGTGGTGAGAAGGGGATCCAACTCAAATGACCATGCTTGGTGACAAGTGCCTTTACCCTTTGAGTCATCTTGCTGACTCAAGAGAAACATTTTTGTAATTAAAGCAATGTCAGTAAACTAGTGTTTAACAGTCTCTAAAAACTCAGTCACTCATTTTGATATTCTCAGAGCCTGACATCTATTCACAGCATTCTCACATATAGTCACTGTTTTATTTTCTGTAGTTTTGCTTATTTACTAATTCTCTTATCCCTCTTCCTTTTCTCTCAATTCCAACCACATTGCTTCATCTTACTACATCTAATAATCTCATGATCCTCAATGTAGTTCTTATATTGTAACTACTAAAACACTCATGCTTCCGTTGACAACTTAGAGGCTCTAATTTAGTCCTATGGACCCATGACTGCATGACTTTGAAACACATGCTACATAACTCAAGGGGGTGAATAAGTAACGTGCTGGCCAATTTTATGTCAACTTGACACAAGCTAGCGTCATCTGAGACATGAGAACCTCAGCAGAGGAAATGCCTCCATATGTAGGCAAGCCAGTAGGATATTTTCATAATTAGTGATTGATGGGGGAGGGCCCAGCTGATTGTAGCTGGTGGTCCTGGGTTTATAAGAAAGCAGGCTGAGCAGCCTTCCTCCATGCCATCTGCATCAGTTCTGCCTCCAGGTTCCTTCTCGATGTGAGTTGCTGCCATGACTTCCTTCAGTGATGAACAGTAAAGTGAAATTGTAAGCAAAAAATCCCCTCTCGCAAGAGTAACTCTAACTAAGACAAATATATATTACATAATGGTGCCCAAAGAAATAACTATTTCAAGATTCAGTGATGTACCAATGAAAATGTATTCCTCACTCACATTGTCTGTTAGTTCTAGATTAGATAAGACTAGTTAGTTAATTTTTACTTCAGATTCAGGGAAATAATGCTGGTCTAGCAGAAACATTAACAGTAACAACGGAAGAAGGAAAGCTGGTTCAATGAATGATATGTTGTCATTTAAATTTTTTGCTCTTACATGATAGGCATCACATATCCTCATGTTCCATGAGCTAGTCAATTAATACTGAGTAAACTCATCTATTGTCAGGGAAGTTATCATTTTTCTTTTCTAGAGAGAAAGGACAATGCGTATGCACATCTATACACACACACACACACACACACACACACACACACACACACCACACAAATGTGGTGGTATTGGGTTCTCCAAAATATTGTGTACCCTAATAAACTTATCTGGGGTCAGAGACAGAACAGCTACAATATTAAACATAGAATTTAGTCAGTGGTAGCACACACCTTTAATCCTAGCATTCCAGAGGCAGAAATCCATGTGTTCAAAGGATACAACCAAGCATGGTGACTCAAGCCTTTAATCCCAGGGAGTGATGGTAGAAAGCAGAAAGATATATAAGGCATGAGGACCAAAAACTAGAAGCATTTGGCTGGTTAAACATTTGGCTGGATTCCTGCTACACACACACACACACACACACACACACACACACACAAACACACCTAACTCCAATTCTCGGGGATATGAAACACTCTTCTGAATTCCACAGGGACTAGACATGAACATCATACATATACAGACATTCAGGCAAAACATTCATAGACAAAAAATAAAGTAAATAAAACTAAATAATTCAATCTATTTCACCAAGCTATTATACATAATATTATATTTTTATAATTGTCTGTGGTTGTGCCTTCATGGAACAGACTCCTTCAGTAAAGAAACACATTTTATTAACCTTTCTTTTCTTAGAACAGAGCTGATGCCTGGCACACAGGTGGCATTTGACAAACATTTCCCTTATGAATTAAAGACAAACAATATCTAGTCATAGTTGTATCTACAAATTCAATAGCCTTTAAATAAAGCCACATGATTCTTAAGCATAAGTATTTCTAAACTGTGTGTGACACACTCAGACCACATGCTGAGATTATCTGCCAAACACATCTTACTGTGTCAGACATGTGGCCAAGCTTGAATCCAGTTTTGAAAAAGCTCTCTAGGAGTTTGTCTGAAGAGCAATAAAATGTTAACTTCTGCCAAAAAGCATTCTGAGCATAATTGTTGGAATCTAAATCGAAAAGAATAATAGGAGTTTGCCCTTTTTATTTTTGATCGGTAAGGTTGTATGTCACTGAATGATGTATCTGAAGTACTTGTGGAAATATTCTAAAACATACAGAATACAATGTCTGCACTTATCCTCAAATAAAGCTCTCCATGCTTTATCAAAAATAAATGTATGTACTTCATTTTCTTTCAGGATTAGTCAGTGTACACTTAATCATATAGCTCAAGTTCTATCATTTGAGAAGTTTATATAGCTGAAGTCATAATTTTCTTTTAAATTACTATGCTAAATTAAATTTTATGGTATTTTTGTCAGAGAGTAAAATTATTATTTTACATCTTGACATCCTGTGGCAGTGGAGCAAGAGGCAAGAAAGGGGCCCTTTCCTGTGAAACAGTGCAGACGTATATTAAACAGTACATTCTAATTTACTTTATTGTGCAACATTTTTATTTAGTTTTAAGTGATACATAAAAATACTAAAATTATACATATTGAGGGGGTACTATGTAATGCTTATATACACATACACAAACATAGTGAGCAGGATTTGTAGAGTACTAGGTGTTTTCAGTCTCCTCAAACATGTTTTTTTTCTTTATGTTGAAACTTTAAATTCCTTTCTTTTGGCTTTGTGAAACACACAGCCTGGTGTGGCTATTTACAGCTAACTCACCCTGCAATTGTCTATCAGAATTTCATGTACCTATCAAACTGTACCTCAGCACCAGATGACCAAAATTTTCCCACACCATTATTGTTCGGCATTTTAGATAGAGTTATATAAAAAGATTAGACTTTCAAAAAGGATTACCTCATAAAATGGTGAATATTTTTATTTCCTACAAGAAAACAGTTACTGGTTAGGTAGAAATGATGCATGTATAACAAAGTGAAAGAGCTCAAATTAATTATGTAAAATAATTAAAAGACTTTCTTTAGATTTGGATACAGGTAAAGGCAGAGCTTTAAAGAAAGAGTATGGGACAGATCTGCCAACGAACTGCTCACTGATGCGTGAAATTGAGCTGTGGAAGCAAAATTCATTCTACTTACAGTTTTAAATTCCTATAAAAATGCCTCTTTTTACAATAAAAAGCATCTATTTTAAATTGCAGATGATTCAAAAGGTAGAGGCAGAACCTATCCAACTGGGGTTTCTTAGAGAGAACATTTCAATGAGTGAATCTTGTTGGGAAGCATCTTAGTCAGAAATTAGCAGGCAGTGCTATCATTTAAGGATGCTGTGCTTTGTGCATCACACTGGGCAAGACTATATTTGCTTGTGGAAGAATCATTTCAGTGACTCAATTACTGATAGAAATTTAGGTGATACAAAGAGCTTGGTGTTCCTATTGTTTCCTAATAACCCTATTTATTTAATGTTTATTTATTTTTATTGTTTACTAAGGTGAAGTCTCTCTTTATACTTTTGGCTGGACTAGTACACATTACATAGCCTGGGCTGACTTTGTACTCCCGATAATCTTCCTGCCCGAGGCTCACCAGTGTTGAGGTTACATCTGGGCCTCACCTTATCTGCCACTTTCATTTCCTTGAATTTTTTTCTTTCGATTTATTTTGTGTAAGTGTTTTGCCAGCATGCATGTATGTGCACCACGTGCATGTCTGTTACTCACAGAAGTCAGAAGAGGGGACCAGTTCCTTTAGAACTGGAGTTACAGGTGATTGTGAGCCATAATGTGCGTTCCAGGAACAGAACATAGTGTGGACTTGTTCTGACTTTCATCCTTTAAAAGGAAAGGATAAGTCAGGCATGGTAGTGTATGTCTGCAATGTGGGAACACCAGAGTGGAGGAGGGAGGATCATGAGTTTGTAGCCAACCAAGGGCTTATTATATAAAAGAAAAGTAAAACTAATCCAACCCTCAAAAAAAAAATGGTTTAAGTAAAGTCACCTTGATAGATGGCTGGGGTAGAAATCAGGTTAAGAGTAACAGGAGAGGAGAGCATTGCTCTAGCAGCACCTGTGACCAGGAGTGGATACCACCTCTGATCTAGCAACCTCCATAAGATGAGCAGAGTCATGTCAGGCCATGGCCTTAGCAGTGATGAGGCTGGGGGTTGATACTTTTTTCCTGCCTAAGAATGGCATATCCATCTGCTTTGCAAACCTGGAGCATCCAGAAAACAGGATGCACTGTTACAGGCAGTGCCTGAGTGAACTTTGTGAACTCTATTAGGGAGGTCAATATTCTAAGAATTATCCCACATATATGAAAACAGTTGAATGCAGATCTTGTAATTTTGACAAATATTAATGTTGTGCTGGGCATCTCTCAGATATTTTCCAATACTAAGCTGTATTGCAAATCGCCCTTATAGTCACTCTGAAGCAGTTTTCTTACTTGGCTTTTGTTTTAAACAAAAGCTAAATTAATTTATTTTCTCTAGCTTTCCAGAGGTTTGACACCATTTGCTATATCTTTTCCAATTGTGTATTTTATATTTATTATTCTTACATGTAAAAAAACATATTACATTCACATTACATAATCATAAATGTAAACTATAATGTATTTTGTTTTAAAGTTGTATATAAATGATAAATAGGACATCTATAATTTACTTTTCAGAATTATTACTTGAATCATATCCATAATGATAGGTGAAGGTGTTAAAAACTTTTCTATTATGTGACTATGTATTTATTCTTTTACTCATGGATATTTAGGATGCTAGTATATTTTACTTTGTTTTTACTTTTAAAATTACATTTATTTATGTATTTATTTATGAACATGTATATGTGTGTGGTTACTTCCATGCCACATCACACATGTGTAGGTCAGAGGACAACCTGTGGGAGGCAGTTATCTGCTTCTACCATATGGGATCTGAAAATCACTCAGGTCATCAGTTTGACTACAAACACTGTTGTTTGCTGATTCATCTGGACAGCCCATTTCTAGAATGTACATAGTATTGATACAGTTTTGTAAACCGTATTGGAAGTTCACTTTGACTCACTTGAGGTAATAATATAAATTCTAAATATATTGAATTATATTCTCTAAATTTAATATGCCCTTTCATTCTGGAGATTAAGTAAAAATGGTATCTTACTTTTTATTTTGGTTTGCTTCATAATAATTTATGAAAACTTTTGGTTAGGTTGGTGGCCCATGCCTGTGATTACAGAGCCAAGGAGTCTTAAGAAGAAGGCAAGCCTTGAGTAGGAGATTGTTCTGAACATGCACTTTTACAATAAATAAGTAAATATACATGTGCATATGATTTGATGCTTTCATCCTTGGGAACATCTCAAGTCATTACCATCTTGTGCAATGAACTGAACAGGCTGCTCATCTCTGTTCGAACTTTCACTTTCAGTTGGGCCATTGTTTTCCCAGAATCCTAATATTTTTTCTCTTTGTTATTTGGTAAAGTTTTAATCACTCTTTCAGTATCATTTATGGCATAAAGATCTAGTTAGCATTTGTATTTCATAATGAGTTTGGACCTTCTTTCTCTTGCACTAGCAGTACTTTAAATAGTGACCAATAATATAACATTTCCCCCCTCTAGATTTTATTAAGAAATATGGCTTTATGTGTACACTATACCAGTGAAGGGGAATGTTGCATGTTACACACATGTGTTTCCCTATCTCTATCTTACAACACTTTATTGTTTGCTATCTTTAAGCTTTTATAAATCTTCATTCTTGGTAGTACCCTACACATAACAGTTAAACAACTTTTATACAGGGTATGGTAGGTAGAATAATAGTCACCAGAAGTGTTCATGCTGAATCCTGGTATCTATGCACAAAAGGAAGTAGTTAGAGATGTAACTGTGGTAGCAAATGACCTCATCTTGAAATAGGGAGGGTATTCTGGAAGATGTGTATGGATCCATCGTAACCACAAGGGTCTTTATAAAGGAACAGAATGCATGGGGAGGGAAGCATACTGATAGCTGTGTGAGCAAGATTTGGCTCACATTGCTGGCTCTAAAAGTGATGGAGAGGGCCATCAGCCAAGCAACGAGGGTGGTCTCTAGCTGGAAAACACAGAGAATCAGGGTCTTTTGGGAACCTCCAAAGGCAATACAACCCTGCTGGCTTCTTGCTAGTCTGAGATCTACTGGCATCCTGGCCTCCAAAGCTGTAAGATAATAAACTTCTGCTTTAAATCACTAAGTTTATAGTAATTTTTGCAGCAGCATGGAAAACTATGTAGACAAAAATTTGGAGAACCAGGTCTGACTACAGCAATGCTTTCATTAACCGAAATCATTCTGTGTCATTCCTTGTCATTAAGTGTTCTTCCCTTATATTTAAATTAATAAAAGAGACTTCTCTAATAGATCACACACTCAATTTTAACTACCAACTAACTAGCATGACAAATTTGTTTAATATCATTATTATTTCAACATACATTACTGAGTGCCAGTCACTGCTTATCCACTCCCTCCTCACTAATTTTTATAAATTTTATTAGACATGACTTCACTCCCTCTTATTCTTGTCACTTAGAAATGAACTGCTCTAGATAAATTCTATAGAACCAAACAGACCAGGGCTTAGTATCTAATCCCCAACTTCCTGTTGGAATGATTTTAGCTTTGTTTTCATGTTTCTCATTTGGTATGGAGAACTAGAACTATTCTTTCACTGTGCCTGGGTTTGAGCATAAAATTATGCAAGCTATAGATAAAAGATGTTTCTTATCTTCAAGAAACATGTGGTCTGTATGGCAAACTCGGATGTATATTCAAGTAGAGATAAAATGAGTGTTGCATTTAATAAGCATTGTTGTGTGATATTTTGTTTGTATTCTGACAAATGAAGCTTGCCTGTAGATCAGAGGGCAGAGCTAGTTAACCATAGAGACTGAGTGGGGTGGTGGTTCATACCTTTGATTCCAGCACTGGGGAGGCAGAAAGAAGTGAAAAGGCAGGGTGGAGAAAGGATACCTCTTGTTTGGAGGATCTGTGGAGGTAAGAAGTCGTGGATGGCTGCTCCCTTGCTTCTCTGATTTTTCAGGTTCTTACCCTGATATCTGACTCCCATTTTTTATTGATAAGACTGACTGGGTTCATATTTCAAAGCACTGTGAAATTTAAGAGAGAGATAAAGATCAGACTTTGCTACACAGAGTACATTTTTGATTAATGAATCTGATGAAGAGGAAACTGCTTGTGAGTCAAAGGCAAAGATGGAACTATGAATACCTTGTTCATGGATAGCAGGAGACTGAATCACAAAAGTTATTCATTTTGTGTTGTTACACAATATCTTCATAGGATTCAAAAATTTCCAAAAGTTAGTGATATCTAGGCTGGCGAAATGGCTCACCAAGTAAAGGTGATTGCTACCAAATTTGACTACTTGAGTTCAATTGTTGAGATACGTATAGTGAGGAAGAGACTTGATTCTCACAAGTTGTTATTTGGCCTCCACACATGCCCCATTACTCCCACAAAATAAATAAATATTTATAATTTTTAAAAATCGTGATTGAGTGGCTGAGGAAATTGCCCAGTAGTTTAGAGCACATATTCCTCTTAAAGTGGACCCCAATTCAATTCCCAGTACCTACATCATGTGGTTCACAACTACTTACAACTCAAGTTCCAGCAGATGCAACAGTTTGGTCTCAGCAGGCCCCAGAACTCACATCCTTAACCCCAAAACAAATACACACACACATGAACTTAATTGAAAATAAAAATAAATATTTATAAAAACAGGATTGGTTGCTAGTACCTGTAAAATGTCCTCAATAATTTACTGTATTTTTTCCCAACTAATTAATATGATGGATTGGAGATCATGATGAAGGAGTTTTCTTTGAGTTAGTTCTCTTCACTTATTATCTCCTCTCCATTATAATGGAGAGCATATGTATATATGAATATACATATGTATATAAGCATACATTTGCCTTCTTTTTTTAAGATTTCTTTAAATTTTCTTTTAGGCATTAGGTACAAATTAGTTAACCCAATCAATCAGTTACTTATTTAATAAATTAGCCTCTAAGTGATGTGTTGTTAGTGATTTCAGTTCCTACTTCCAACACAGTTACGTGTGACAGAGAGAACTGTACAACTAATTTGATGTGAACATAGACACATGACTGAGACAGGCTCAGGGTAGTTGGAGAAGGCACTTTGCTAAAACAAAAAGTTAATTCTACTTCAGAAAGATAAGAAGAGTTTCCCAGAGTAGCCAAAATGTAAAATATAAATATGTCAGGTTTTTGTAAAAGATCATCATTGTGAAGACGAAACAATATGAGAAAATTATGGAGCGTTCATTCTAAAAATTCTAACTCCATTCCATTGCCCCTGGACCACCGCATAAGACAGTGGGTGGAAGAACGATCTGGGAAGAAAGGCACAAGTGGAGAACAGAGGACATTACCATCAAAGCCCTTCCGATTTACTCTGATGGCAAAAGAGAACCACGGAAGATCCAGTTCAGATATGATCATGACCACGAGCAGGTTAGCAGGAAGACTGTTACATGAGGTTAGAGCAGTGGTGGTCTGGAGAAAACGCTCCTTTTGGCATCACCACACCATAAGCAAATTGGCGTCTGACCTGTTCTTATGCCCCTCGCCATCTCATTCTCTTGCTTTACCTTGCAAGCATCTAGGGCAGTGACTCTCAGCCTTCCTAACACTGCGACCCTTTCATACAGCTCCTCATTTTGTGGTGACCCCTAACTATAAATTTATTTTTGTTGCTATTTCATAACTGTAATTTTGCTGTTATGAATTATGATGTAAAAATCTGATTTGCAGGAGATCTCATATGTGACTCCTGTGAAATGGTTGTTCAAACCCCCAAATGGGCTGTGATCCACAAGCTGAGAACCCTAGACTCTAGGGACACATATATTTAGTGTTTATTGATATATATATATATGTATATCTGTGTATATATATATATATATATATATACATATATATATATACACAGATAAACATTGTTACATTTATGGAGTCCAAATTGTGTTAAGAACGATGCACCAATTATTTCACCTACTTTTCCCCATAAAGTACACAAATCCAGATGAGACCACAACCAGGCATGTGGCTATCTGAAAAACCAATCGGGAGAAGGGTTTGTTAGAAAAGAAAAGTTAGGGGATTGTTAGAAAAAAAAAGTGGGGATGTGGTTCTAGTTAGCTCATATGTTCATACAATCACTACATATGATCTTATGTAGCAAGTGAACTATAAAATAGAACTGTGAGCAGTTTTCTTATTGGAAATAAAAAAAAGCAAAAGCACTCCCTACATTAAACTGTTAAATTAAACATAAATTAAATATTTAACTGATATGAAAATTCTTTGTCAATTATTACTGCTCTAGCTGGAGGCATGACCTAAATGAGGTGGACTAAAGTCTCATGCAATAGCCAACTTTATTCAGAGCATCAGACAATTTATGCTCCGAGGGTTAAGAAGAATCACATGGTAAGATGTTCAATCACAAGGACAAGCCACATGTGGCATAGTACGGTTTCCGCAGAGGCATATGAGTAACAACAGCTGAAGTAAACTCTTCCTATCTACTACACCTGAGAGGGCTACAAAAATACATTCCAAGAACAATTCTGTGTTTTTGAAGAAATGGAGGTTTACAAGATTTTCTTGGAGTTTTATCACAAGCACTGAGAATTCCTTCACACGACTCCATTCTTGGACTGTGTTCCAACATGTCATGATTCCGGGCTTTGTCTCCACCCTGAATACAGCCAGCTGGCATAAGAAAGAAGTAATTGGAATGGAAAAGTAAAAATGTACTTTGTGGGGCTAAAGAGATGGCTCAGTGCTTAAAAGCATTGACTCCTAGAGGACCCAGAATCGATTCTCAGCACCTAGATGGAGGCTCATAGATGTATGTAATTACAGTTCCAGGAGATCCAATAGCCATTTCTGGCCTCCATGGGGACTGCACACACATGACACACATAGACCCATACAAACAAAACATTTTTAAATGTGTTTTGTTTTTTCCCCATAGACATAAAAAAATAATTAAATTTTATGTATTAGGCTCTACAGGTGAATAAAATTGATTACAATTTCCAATAGTTTAATGATGTTTTTATTTAGTGCATGTAATAAAAGCCAATTTTTAAAATGAAAACTTGAAGGGGTATAAAATACTTCTACTTCATTCCAGTTAAATAAGGGCTAAATTGGTACTTTAAAATTATCTCTTTAAATATGTCTTAAAGCCTGCCTCAGTATTAGTACTCTTGTGTTTCACCCTAGCTCTGAAGATTGCTACTAGCAGCTTTTACTCACTAATTCATTTAGTTTTCACACCCCAGTGTTTCCTGTTATAAGAAAGCTCTACCCAATGGTTGCCTAAACAAGACCTGAAAAAAAAAATGACAAAACTAACTGTCATGCCACAAGGACAAGACAAGACTCACATGAACCCATTCTTAGTTGAAGAGCTACAAACAATTAATGCATGATAGTAGCTGAAGTATTAGTTTAATCCAGGGATGAACTCCCTGATACTGAGCCGTTCCTTAGCAGCCCTAAACACATATAAACATGAGCAGCACTAAATGAACTTAGCATGTTGTATGTAGGTATGTAAGTATATACATACAAACAATAAGTGAATAATTGAAGAATAAGAGGCCATAAATTTGCGCAATGTGGGGAGCAAAGGAAGAGTTGGAGGAAACAGAGGAAGGGGGAAATGATGTAAATGCAGTACCTATATATAAAATTTCAAAAAAATTAAAATATTTTTAAAAAGAAAGAAATGAATACTTAGCGAGACCAAGTAGTCTGATAAACTCACAAAGGAGGCGACCACCACACCTGCCTGACAAGTGACGTTGTCCCTGAACTTGATATTTCTGCTCTTTCCCAGCTCTTTATATCACTAGCCTAAGGTGGTTTGCTCCTCTAAACAGAATGTTGGCTTTTCTTATGTTGCTTTCTACCCTAGTGGGAAGACGAAAGGTTATGTTCTTTGGTGATATCTAGGTAAACTACAGGCATTGTTTGCCAGGAATACCCACGAGTGCTTTATAATCACAAATAAGCTAAAATGAAACTCAGAGGTTTGCTCTTGAGGAGAGATTGGGCCTCTGGCAGAGTTAGAGACAGATGAAGTTTTGACATTGTTTTAAGCATAAAATTTACTTGCCCTTGAGGTAAAGTCTATCCTATTGTTTTGATGTTGTTTTGTTTTACTTTTAATTGAGCTAAGAACTCCTTTTCACTCATTTTATAATTTGTTGTTGTTGTTGTTTTTGTTTTTGTGTTTTTTGAGACAGGGTTTCTCTGTGTAGCCCTGTCTTTCCTGGAACTTGCTTTGTATGCCAGGCTGAACTCAAACTCATAGAGATCCATCGACCTCTATTTCCAGAATGCTAGAATTACAGGCATGTGCCACCACTGTCTGATTTTTTTAAAATAAATTTTTGAAATATGAGTTCACTCTTTCTTATTACTGTCACTTGGAAATGAAAGGCTCTAGACAAATCCTAGAAAATGTTGCACAACATAAAGAATGTATCTACCACCAGATAGACAAGAGTTCAGAATCTAAATCCCCAGTTCTTATCTGGACGATTTTATCTTTGTGTTCATATTTTCTCATTTGCTATGGAGAACTATTCTTGGATGACTGTAAGGAAAAGTAAGTTTCACACAAAGTTTTTGGCAAATTGTAAGCTTTTACTAAATTTTAATACTAATATAATATTAAATGTAAATTCATGTAAAGCCGCAGGTGGAAAACAATTTGATCTACAGACACTGGAGGAACTGTTAGACTTCACATTGCACAGGAGAATCAGCTACTTTGTTCTGCTTACACAGGTGGGGAACCTACTACCACCTGCCTGCACATTTCTCTCTTTCTATCTTTTAAATATGATGACAAACATTAGTTTAGAAGAGTTGAAAACTCCAGGGTGGAAAATTAATGATTTGTGTTTATGGTACACTAGAAAAAAGTTGTTGAGCTTGCATAATCTTATTGTAAATGTTTACATAAATGTTGAAGGGATGGTATTACATGATTTTTAAATGCATTGCTTTTAGACTCAAACACCAAAAAAGGTAAAACTAGCCTAATGCATATCTTAATTTGGAGGTTGTCATGAGTTTTAAACAGAATATTAGAATATTATGATTTTATTTCATCAAGTATAAGCTATAAAAGCCATGTTCTATTGTCAGAAAGATACTTTATTTTCAATTTTGTTCCATGCTATATTTGACTCTAGGACCTTTAAAGTTTTCCCTAGCTGACAAAGGTTTAGACAAAGAAATTTCAGAGTGTTTTGAAAAAATATCTTTAAGACATAAAGGTCTGGATTTTCCCATGTGTATGTGTTCTGTACTTTTTTTTTAACCTCTACAGAATAAAGCAAAGAGACATGTAAAGCAGGCAGTAGTAATACTTCATGTCTTGTTGATAATGGTAAATTAGTCTCTATTTTCTGCTTCTTCTAACTTCAAACGTCATTTTAGAAGCTCTTCACAGTTCAGTTTGGATGAGATGTCAGCTGTGCCATTTGCCTTTATTGTAGGCTGAAATTGTTTCGTTTTTGATTTCCTCCCCCAAACGTTCAGTGGTTTCCTAATATTGTCTTAAGAAATGGTAAGTTCTGCCTCCCTATGCAAAAAAAATTGGTTTTTGACTCAATAAAAAAAAACTCATCATACACAAGCTGAGTCCTGGCTACCTTGATCTCCTCCTATTTGTTTCAAACCCCGAAGCAGCTATTACCTCTCACTTCTTGAAGACCCCAGAGGAACATAATTCTAATGCCAAGGCCTGCTTTACTATAAACTGTGTAGACCCACTGTAGCTAAACTGTTATGTATTCTGTATTGTTCTGTTGTTGTGTGACTTTCTTCCCATTTTCTAAGCCACAGTAATTTTATTTCCATACCTCTTTAAAAGATTAAGTCACATCCATAACCAAATAATCTCTAATGGTAAATGAAAGTTGCTGAAGTTGATATGAAAAGCTGTTTGAAATTGAAGAAGGCCTCTCTTTCCCATGGAGAAGGCTTCCTATAATATCTAAAATATCATCAGTTGAAGATAAACAAAGCATTAGAGAGTGGATGGGCATAGTTACACTTGGGTGTTCAATAATTATACTTCTCCCACTATCCAAAATTTAGCAGCTGAGCACTCAGCTGTCATTGCTTCATAGAAAAGGTAAATCAATTTGGCTGATAGCATGTGCCATTTACCTGGGTGGAAAGATACTTTAAAGTAATCAAGGAAATGATTACATTTTTACATTTGTATATGTGGGCAAGGAATATATTTGGATGACATAGCTTAAAAATATTTGCTGATAACCAACTATGTACAATTACTCACTGTACTAAACTGAGGAGAAAAGGATTAAAACATCTCATCACATTAATAATCACTGAAGTTTGCTGACTTTCTACTGATTCCCTATGCTCTATATACTTTCACATGCAACATTTCATTTAAGATTTAGTGTGCGCACCATGAAGAAGTAAAAAATAGCTGAGTACTGTGGATTATACCTATTTCAGCACTTGGGAAACTAAAGCATGAGGATTATTACGAGTTTCAGGACAGCCTGTGTAAAATGTGAGATCCTGTCTGAACCACACCCACTTACTCTCACCAGCCCCACACACAGAGCAAGAGAAAGGGGGAGGAGAACAATGATGATGAGGAGGAGGAAGAGCAAAAGGAAGAGCAAGGAAACAAACAATGCTTAAACAGAGTGCAATAAATTTGCAATAATTTACATACGAATTGGGAAAAACACAAAGTTTTTCTGAAAGTTTGGGGATTTGTGTCTAGGTCTGAGAAGTGAGGATGAGAAGGAAAGACAGAGTGAGCTTGGGTGGTGCTGAGTGGAAGGAGGAAGGATGAGGTACACCCGAACAGGCAGGTTACAGCAGACAGCAAGGAGGCCTCATGCTCCAGTCTGTGAACTGTAACATGGGCTCCCTAGTGCATGTTCTGCATGACTCACTAGGGACCAGTGCAGCTTTCTTTCCCCTTCCAAAGTGACATGAAGAGAGAGTAAAAGTTGTCACCTAGCAGTCCCTCCTGACAATCTTTACAGCGCTGTACAGAACCTGACTCAAGAGCTCCTTTGCCTTCAGGGTTCTTGATGGATTTAAGCATTTATTTTGTTTTATTTTTGCTGTTGTTGTTTGATTTTTGAAGCAAGGTCTCTTTATATAGCACTGGCTGTCCTTGGAACTCCCCATGCAGACCAGGCTGGCCTCAAACTCACAGAGATCCTCCTTGCCTCTGCCTCTCAAGCATATGACACATCTACAGTCTGTTTTGTTCATTTTCCTCTCTTTTTGTTTTGTAAAGGATTATTGTTTAGTTTGTATATTGCATGTTTTTTTTTATATCTTTGTTACTTGTGTTTTGGAGCCAATATTTTATTACTTTGATAACTATTTGATGTTGAAATATTGTTTCTTTCATCGTTCTTTCTCAAGTTTGTGTGTGTGTGTGTGTGTGTGTGTGTGTGTGTGTGTGTGTGAGAGAGAGAGAGAGAGAGAGAGAGAGAGAGAGAGAGAGAGAGAGAGAGAGAGAGAGAGAGAGACTACACACATATGTGGGCAGAGGACAGCTTGTGAGAACTGGCTGTCCTTTTACCTTGTGGGCTCCCTGGAGTCAGACTCAGGTCATCAGGCTTGGCTGTTTTTAATTTGTATTTTTAATTATTATCTTCTGTATTTCTGGTTTGGGATTTGTGGAAGAACTAGTCATAATTTATTGCTTGAATATCAGTTAATCAGCAAATTTCAGATTCAGATTACATTAAATAATGACTTTTTAATAGCATTTACGCTTGTACATGGGTATCTATCCACCCTTCCTTAGCAAAGCTCTATAAGTTCCTTTTTTAATTTTTAAAAATTACTTTCTAATATTGTTGTGTGTGTACATGCTACAGTGCACACGTGGAGATCAGAAGAACTCTGTGGAGATGGTTCTCCTTATCTACCTTTTACAACTTCAGTGGATCAGATTCTGGTTGCCAGGCTTATGTGACAAGAGCCTTCACACTCTGAGCCATGTCATCATGCATCCGTGCTTCTTAATACACAAGTTTCCAACTGGGAAAGAAAGTGAAACTCTTCATTACTGGAGATGATTGAGATCTAGTTTGTATGCTGCTAAATGTTTGTAAACTTCTAAGATATAGTCTTGTTCTTTACCACGCGGTGGCCTAGAACATGTGATCTGCCTACCTCAGTTTCTAAGATACTGGTATTACAGGTAAACATCACTGTTCCTGTCTCTTATCATTGTTTTTAAAATGGATTCTTGTTCTTTTCTATATCATACGAACTGAAATTATCTTCCTAGAAAAGCTATAAAGTCTTGGTAATGAACGAAGTAATAAATCACAGATTCTCCCATATACTTTATATACAGTATATACGAATGTTGTATTCTCCCTCTATAGTATCCCTGGCATTGGTAGGCTATGTTTCCTTAAGAAGGAATGTTTCAGTGTTGATGTGCATGATGGAAAAATTCACTACACACAGAAATCAAATCTCTACCTTGACTGATACAATACGTAACTTGACTGACGCTGTGCTTCCTCTGAAAAACAGGAAACCTGTGGCACCTGTCACAGCTGCAGGCATTCCCAAGTCTCTCCCTGCCTGTAGTGGTCTTTGCTCTGTTCTTTAAGTCATCTTCCTTTCTGCTGTGCTTCTCCTCATTTCTTCCTGCACCAGTCACATTGCTGAGTTCTTCCACAATCACTTCATTTTGCCTTAATTAAGTCTTTGAAAACCCAATTTCCAAATATAATCAGACTCTGAGGTTTAGTAGTGCCATTGAAGGGATTGGTAATATACCTCCTTTATCCAGTAGATGATTTTAACCACTATAGAGCCTCAAAAGTTGTCTGTTTTGTGAGTTCTTGAGTGGGCACGATGCCTTGTTACATCATCAACCGTTATATTTACATTTGAAAAAAATCAGATAGCCAGCAAGTATTAACGATTCCTAGGTATATATAATGAAAATGAAAGAAATGTTTTTAAAGGACGAATCTCATTATGTAAGAAAACAGAACCAGGGATGATGGTATACTGAGCAAGCTGAGGAAGGAGTTTGAGCCTGAAAATTATAGAGAACAACATAGTAATGGTCATTCTTGGAAAATAAATTCATTAAAAAATATGACATTTTAATGTGTTTGTATCTTAGAAATGGATGAGAAAGGAGTTGGTAAGGCTTTTCATAGATTAAGTGATGTTCTGTTGTAATGTCTTAAGAAAATCAGTTGTATCAGAATCTGAGTAGATGCTTCTTGATCTTATGCAGAAGGGCAGAATTTTCTAGTGACTGTAAACTGTGGGAACGTGGACTTTCTACCCACCAGAAAAGGTGTCACCAGACAGCAATGTTGGAAAGAGAATGGGGGTTTCCAACATCGGCCAGATTGAGGCCGCACTCACCATTGAGTCACTGATGAGAAAGTGGAAGACACTTCAGTACTCAGTGTGTTCTGTGACCTGTCTGCCTCCACAGAGATGTTCAGTGGGTAGAAGTGGAGGCTGAGAACCTGACTCCTGGGGAAGAGTCATGATAGATATATTTACAGGGCATGAGAAAAATCAAGGAAGAAAAGGAACCAGCACCTGGACCAGAGCGATATGAAAGGCATAATGATCCACAAGGAACACACATGTAAAACAGCGGCAATAGGAAAATATGCAAATATAATGAACAACACTGTCTTTCATGACATTCAGGAGTGGATTCTGGATTCACATGCATAGTGTCCAAATCCAAGACTTGCTACTCCCAGGTTTTGTCTTTGTCTAGAGCATCTAGTCATTTCTACCCTTCATCGGTATCTGTGAAATAGTCTCTATGACATCAATCACGTGACAGATATTAAGGCCCATAGAAAGTGCCTTGCAAATACTAATTCATTTACTCTTTTCTCCACCTCAACAAGACAGGAACAATCTTTACTCTTTTACTACTCATATTTTATAGTTATTTTGGGTATGATGAAAAACACATGGTGACACATAGCTTTCTAGATTCAGAGGCAGTAAGACTGTAGTGCATTTGAGGCCAGCCTGGACTACAGTAGAAGACTCTCTTTCAACACCACCACCACTAACAAATCACATAAAATAATTCCTGAAACATGATAAACACCACCCTTCCAAAATGTTGAGAAATAAATACTTTTGTCAAAGACTTTACATGTTATGTATATAATATATGTATGTATAAACATAATATATGTGTACAAATTATATATATACACATATATATGTATATACACATGCATACATGCACACACACATAAACAAAGAGGAAACCCATCCAATCACCTAGTATTCTACAATTTACTATGCTGAGGGGTGGTAATTATTTTAATGCACTAATCTATAAAGGAAGATAAAATAAGATTGAAGTAAACACAGAGTTAATAAAAACTAAGTCACCAGTTGGTGGTAATTCTCTACTGGCTTTTCTGCATGCCTTACATTTCTTTTGGTCTGACCCATTTTTTCAAGGACATTCCTTTAAGAAACAAACTTCTGAGAAGAGATAATGTTCTCATCAGAAACTCATCTCATTAGATTGCAGCAACATCTCCCTCTAGGAAAGGGCTAGGCTAATTTGCTAGCAGTTCTTTTAAACAAGATTGGGTTTCCTAAGCTGCTTGGCTGTGGTTCAAATGTTTGTATGTGCAGCAACCCTGCCAGCTCTGTGAGTCCACCTTCACCTCCTTTCTGTAGATCCTGGGTAGAGAGGACAGACACAGGCTGGAGGCAAATCCTGCCCATGTGGAAGATTGTGGCACAGCACTGCAGCAAATATTGGAGTCACACAAATGCAGACCAGGGAACACCAGCTACTTAGGCAAACAGTGAGATATGGCTCTGATGATACCTTGGGTTTGTGAATTTTAGCTTTCAGAACTGAGAGGGAATAACATTTATTCTGCTTTAAGTTATGTAGTCTGTGGTTAATTTCTGAAGAAACAATATACTATTTTTATCAGTACAGTCTTCAAAGTTGTTATCTTTAGAGAAAAAAGAGGAAATACCATTCTAGTGATAAAAGAGAATAATAAGCTCTTGGACCAAAGTCGTGTATTAGAAGCTGTCAGAACTATGCTGCACCCTCCAACTCCTCCATACACTAGGAAGGTGTACAACTCTGGGAGGTTTACCATCCTCTGCAAACCCTGCTATTGTTATCACTGTGAAGAGGCTGCCATAACTGTTGCTGCCTAGAAAGACTACCTGGTGAGTTGGGGGAAAGTCTATGTCAAGTGCTTGAGATGTGAGTATTAGCATTGCTATTAGATCTGTGTTTTCCAGAGATTCTGCTGACACATAAGGTTGTTGTAGAATATTAGTTAAAGATGCGTTACATTTGTTTATGCTGTGGGACATTTGTTTAATGATGTAAAAGTATGTTGCATTCTTTTATGTTGCATTTGTTTAACTCTATGAAGCTGTGTTACTGTGCCTGTCTAAAACACCTGATTGGTCTAAAAAAAAGAGCTGAACAGCCAATAGCAAGGCAGGAGAAAGGATAGGCAGGGCTGGCTGACAGAGAGAATAAATAGGAGAAAAAAGAGGGACCGGGAAGCAAGAGAGATAAAGGAACAAGAAAAGAAGGGGCCAGCCATCCAGCCACACAAGCCAGACACGGAATAAGAAGGAAAGAAAAGATATACAGAAACAGAGAAAGGTAAAAGCCCAGAGGCAAAAGGTAGACAGGATAATTTAAGTTATGAAAAGCTGTCAAGAAACAAGCCAAGATAAGACTGGGCATTCATTAGTAAGAGTAATATTCTGTGTTTATTTGGGAGCTGGGTGGTGGGCCACCCAAGAGAGCAAAGAACAAAGAGTAAAGAGTAAAAAGAACAAACGACTACATATGGTGATGGTGGAGATGGATTACATGAATGCTATGAGCAGAGGAAGGAATCCACAAGGCAGCTAACATAACAGTTCAGGTAAGAGGTATAAGAGAATGGACTACAGCAGAGGCAAAGAGATAATGGGTAAAGAAGATGGTCGCCTGCTAACATTGATTGGCTACTGCTAGATATGCCATTGGTAGCCTTCAAACAAATCTACTCACATTATTCCTCCCTCGCCTATAAGAAGAATATACCTATCACAGCATTCTGTTTAGTTTAAGTCTTCCAGATGAGGCCTGCTCTGATATTACCCAGATCACTAGACATCCTTAAGAGCCCTCCCCCCTACTTGAGGGCATACCAAAATGTGTTATCTGCAGAGACTGATCACAATGTCAGGACAACTGAAGGTCTTTTATCAGAGTAAAAGTAGCTCACAATTTTCACATCACCAATATAAAATTAATTTAACTCAATATGAGGGAAAAATACCTCAATAAGTTTGATTGCTCAAATATATTAATGCTGAAGTTTGACTGCATAAAAATTATGCTGTAATTCCCTTCAAAATCTAGTTAAGTATTTAGAATTCTTACTTTCAGCTTAAGAAAATGACTTAAAAAATGTCACTGTCTTCTGATCTTAGAAAATCACATACAATTCAAGGAACCCCACCCAAGCCTGAAACCTTAACAATAAAACACAGGAAAACTGTGTTTGCTGTGGTAACAAGCAAGTAATAGAGCTTCTTGTTGTGAGAAGTATTTTGAAGTATTTGAAAAACATTTTCCCAGATGTATAAACGCATACTAATAAAAATTGAGTACTAATAAATTTAAAACTTAAAATCATTTTTTCTTTAGATGCTTATATTTATCATTAAACTACATTTATATACAATCACCAGCCCAAGGGAATGTATACACATTTATATTTTAAATATAGGAAAGAACCATTTGAGATTTAGAATAGGTTTAGATATGTGATGATTTCATCAAAACATTCTCTACTAATTGCTTAAAATAAATGTTAAAAAATTTGAAGGGCAAACAACAAAATTCATTTGTAACAAATAAAGAAAAAGGGTAAGACTGAGAAGTAGAAAGGACAGGCTTCTGAGAACAGAGAATGGATTCTTTTTTTAGAGAGTTACTCTTGTTCTGAGTTTATTTGAAAACTTCACAGATGAAATGAACATATTACTGTTGGTCTGCCGAAAGTCAGGAGTATTAGTAGCCATTCTCTTTCTTTTCATCTTTATGTTATATTACTTCTGAATTGTATTTTTAAATCCATATATTTTCAGTTCCAACCATTCCAGTTTGGAAACTGGCAAAAAGACAAACAATATCTTGTACACCTGCAATAACCATTTGAAATTTGAAATTAAAATTAAATACCATTATGTGAGTATGCTCTATCATAATGAAGTAGTGAACTCAAAATTTAAGAAAATAAGTTAAAGCAGGGCAGTGGTAGTATATACCTTTAATACCAGCACTTGGGAAGCAGAGGCAGGTGAATCTCAGGGAGTTCAAGGCTAGCCTGGTCCACAGAGAGAGTTCCAGGACAATCAAGGCTACATAGAGAAACCCTGTCTCAAAAAACCCAATCAATCAATTGCTGTGGATATCTCTCTGTATAAATAAACACTGATTGGCTAGTAGCCAGACAGGAAATATAGGCAGGACTAACAGAGAGGAGAATTGAGGGAACAGGAAGGAAAGAAACAGACTGCCTGGAGCCTCTGCCAGGACAAGAAAGATGTAAGGTACCAATAAGCCACAAGCCACGTGACAAAGTATAGATTAATAGAAATGGGCTAAATATAAGAGTAAGAGCTAGACAATGATAGGCCTGAGCTAATGGCCAAACAGTTCAAATAATGTAAGAGTCTGTGTGTTTATTTTATAAGTGGGCTCCGGGACTGGTGGGACTTGGTGGGAGTTAATTCTCCAGCTACAATCAATCAATCAATCAATCAATCAATCAATCAATCAATCAATTGTAGCAGGAATCTTAGAAGGTCTTATTAATAAAAAGAAACCTGGAGCCAGGTATTGGGGTGAATGCTGAATGATCAGAGAAGCAGAACAAGCCACAGCTTCCTCACCTTGCCAATTCATCAGCTGATCCTGTTTCCTCAGACTGGAAGATTCTGAGTCCTCATCCAGGATGAATCTCAGCTGAACTGCTGCTCAAAGCCTAAATGCTTAACCAGGCTAAAAGCTTCTAGTTTCTGGTCTTCACGCCTTATATACTTTTCTGCTTTCTGCCATCACCCCCTGGTATTAAAGGCTCACTTCCTGGCTTTAATTGTTCTTTTTACTACCTCTGGCTATTTCCAGTGTGGCCTTGAACTCACAGAGATTCAGGTGGATTTCTGCCTCTGGAATGCTAGGATTAAAGGCGTGTGTGTGCCACCATTTTCTGGCCTTGATATCTAGTGGCTGTTCTGTTCTCTGACCCCAGATAAGTTTATTGGGGTGCACAATATTTTGGGGAACACAATACCACCACAATCAATCAATCATCAATCGATCAATAAATAAATAAAATAAGATAAAATGTATAAAAAACATAACATTTTGATAAAAGACACAAAAGAATTGAGTAAATATGGTGCTAATTCCTATATAAGAAGAGTTAATATTATTAATATTATTAGAATTTTTTTTCAAATTTGGTCCACAGGCAATCTCAAACAAAATCCAAGCAACTTATTTTTTATAATTTATCCAGTAATGCTAATATTTGTTTGAGTGTTTAAAGCAACAGCCCTGTAATTGTTAAGAAAATATTTAAGAAAACTAACCAGAGTGGAAGAGTGGCACCACAAAACTTCAGTACTTAACTGTGCAATTACTGCATCAAGACAGGATAACAATGGTCACACAATAGACAAAAATGTTGACAGAGCAGTGGAAACCAGGAGATAGACCCACATAAATATAGTCACTCATTGTGTGACAGAGGAGCAATGCGACAGGGAAAAGACAACCTCTTCAATAATTGGTCCTGATCCAAGGACATCCATATTACACACTCACAAACACACACACACACACACACACACACACACACACACACACCACACACACACACACACACACACACACACACACACACGAGAGAGAGAGAGAGAGAGAGAGAGAGAGAGAGAGAGAGAGAGAGAGAGAGAGAGAAACAGAGGGAGGGAAGGAGGGAGAGGGAGAGACAAAGGACTGTAATAATACTATACTCTTCCTAGAAGATAATCAAAGAAAAGTTTGTATGTCTTCACTAACATTTCAAACATGCCACTGTCAGGAAAGCAAAATCATAAACTGAAAGGAGAAGGGGAATAAATATAGGAGAAGGAGAAAGGATGGTAAAATAACAATAAGAAAGTCTGATAAAGTCATAAGAAATAGTACTATTAACTATTCGCCTAAAAACCCTATAAGACATCTTTATGTTCATGTAGTGTGTACATAAATCCACATATATGGCCTAAGCCCATGTAGTGCATACATAAAAGTCTAAGTGAACTTTTCTCATCTGGGCTGACAATGCTTCCTCCATGAACAAGAACAACAATAGACTTGACAACATGTACAGGTGTGGGGGAAGCCTGAAAAATCTCCACCATACAGAAAGAACTATAGGCAATAAAGGAATGCTAAGAGTAGGAGAAATAGTCTTCCCTGGGGAAGAGCACACCACCTGGTTACTCAGCACCAAATACTGAGCCCAGAAGACATACATAAATAGCATCATACAGACTGAGCAGGTTATATTTAGGAATATATATATATATAAAATGAAAAAAGAGGCCATGAATTTGAAGGAGAACAAGGAGTTGTATATGAAGGGTATGAAGGGAGGAAAGCGAAGGAAGAAATGATATAATTAAATAATGCTCTCAAAAAATAAAAAGACAAAACAAAGAAAAGAAAACTATGCATCTGAGTCCTTTTAGATATATCTCATAAAGATGTTTAGATAGAAATGCACATTCAAAGATTCTCCATGTCCCACACATACAAATGTATGTCCAAACAACATTTAGATACCAATGTATGTCTATTAAAGTATCCGAAGTCCAGAGGATGATACTACCAAATTCTGAAAAGAATGCAATATTTTTCTGGTACTTAAAAGACAGTTTGGCACTGGTTGTGGTGGCCCATGCTGGTAGGATTTGCTGAAGGAAGGGGAGGCAGGAGGATCACGACTTCAAAGCCAGCCTGAGCCACACATTAAAAAAAAAAAAAAAAAAAAAAAAAAATGACAGCGTGGCAGTTCTTACAAATATAAGCACAGCCTATGAAATAATTTAGCAATGTTTTTATCCAAAGAAGCTTCAAATTTATGTCTATTTAATATAAATACTATAGTTACTTTTTAAATGCACACGTGGAAAAGCAGCAAAGATGCCATCCTCTAGAAAGTGAATGATTAATTACCTATGCTGCATTCAGGCAAAGGGATACTCACTGATTTAAAAAAGAGCTACCAAGTTATGAAAAGATGTAGATGAAACTTTTATTACATTACTTAAGGGAAGAAAGTCAGCCTGAAATGCTGGATTGTCCCACCAACATACTTTTCTAGAAAAGTCACCCATGGAAAATGAAAGGATCTATAGTTGCAATGTGCTAACTAAGGAAGACTGATGGGAAGAAAAATGTGCAGATGGTTTTTAGGACAGTAAAACTATTCTTTATGACCATAAATACGTCCAAATCTGTAGAATGTACAAAAAGAGTACTTTTGCTTTTCATTTTTTTCCTCATTGCTTTGACAATGATAAATATCAAACAAAACCAACTCAAGACAGTAAGGGGTTGTTCTGGCTCATAGTTTGAGAGTACAGTCTATTACAGTTGGAAGCCATGGTATAAGTAGTGTGAGGCATCTGGTCACATTGCATCTTCACTTAGGAAGTATCCTAGATACTTTTTGATTACTGTGACAAAACACCACGAGCAAGACAACTTACAAAAAAAAGAATTAATTGAGTGTCTTAGTCATAGTTCTATTGCTGTGAAGAGACACCATGACCAAGGCAAGAAAGTATTTAACTGGGGACTTTCTTACATTTTTAGAGGGTTAGTTCATGATCCTTGTGGCAGAAATCAGATAGGCACCAAGCTGGAGCAGTAGCTAAGAGCTTATATGGTGTTCTGTAGGCATCAGTAAGCATCAGGCAAGAGGTATGGGGAGGGTGAGAGGGTGAGGGAGAGGGAAAGAAAGAGAGAGAGACTGGGTCTGGCATGGGCTTTTAAAACCCTTTAGTGACACAATTCCTCCAACAAGGTCATGGTTCCAAATCCTCCCAAACAGTCCTACAAAATGTGGAACACAGAGAAAGTAAAGGGATATGAATGCCTGGGACCATGTACATTTAGGGTGGCCTTCCCATATCACTTAAACCAATCTGGAATCTTTCACAGACCTACCCAGAGGTTCACTGATGAAAAATCTAGATCCCATGAAGTTGAAAATAAATGTTAACAATCACAAAGATCAAACCATAATTTAAACTATAGGCTTTGGGTACTGTTGAAATACTTATGTGAGTTCATTAGTTGTGACTTCAATTGAAGATGCTGCTGACAAAGAGTATCCATGTGTTAGGCTATGCAATATATGGAGAACTTAGTATCCTTTGCTTAACTTTGTTATAAGCTAAAAGTGTTATAAAATATTGTCTTAAATTTTTTATTCAATTGTTTTAAACACAATTCTCTGAGGAAATTTTAATAACAGGTTGCATTGAGATGATGAAATTTTTATATGAACAACAATGTATTTCCTACTCTCTATTTATAGTGTAGTTTCAAACCAAATAAGGTCTGTAAACACAAAAGCAATACTTCTACTTGGATATTGTGCAACTCTTTTACCTTGGGAAGATTTTTTGCACCTCTTTTTCTTCTTACTCATCAAGCTTTGATATGTATGCATCACAGAGAAAATTTGCTGGTCTTTTCATTTCATAGAGAGGGTGGAGGAAGCTCATCAGCAGGGGCTCCTGTGGCCCTAACTGGGGATGTGAGTTCCCAGAGAGCAGGGCTCCACATGTGTGCAGCCTGGGCAGAGAGGTCCTAAGTGGGTAGGTGCATCCCTTGCCAGAGCTTGGAACAGACTTATTTCATAGAGATAAGAAATCCATAAGTTCTACTTTTAGCTACAGTAAATTAAATTCCTTTAAAAAAAAATCTTTGCCTTTGGTTGAGTCCAGACAGAGTTTACCTAATTTAATTTTTTTCACACCAATCTACTCAAAGTATTATAGCATATGAAGCTTATGTGAACTGAGTACATTTGCTGACATCTTAGATAGGATGGATAAAGAAGAAGAAAAATGAAACTGTTTAATAAAATAAGTTTGGATTTTGTGGATTGAAGCTGCCCTTGACACTCAGAATTCCCAGGTTCATTGGCTAGCTATGATAATTTTTATTTGGTAACATGGTACTGGCTCCTCAGGTCTAGCAGTTCCTGAATGCAGCCCTGGACAAGACCAAGGTTTCATCTCACCTTCAATTATATTTCTTATAGTTATGCTTACACTTAGCCATGGCCTGTTTTGTTGACAGATAATTTAGAAAACTTCAGTTTATACACTTGAAGGTGAGATGAAACCTTGATCTTGTCCAGGGGTAAAATTCAGGAGCTTCTAGACATTATTTAATATAAAAATTTCACATTTTTATTTAGAAATTTGAGATAGCAAAGATGTGTATGGTACAACAAGTTGCACAACCAAGGATACCACTATGGTGCCAAACAACCACTCTTACGTTGGTTTTCTTTCTCTGTCTCTTTTAGGATGAAACCTGGAATTATTCAAGAATTGTGGAATAGAAATATCACTAAAGACCATATATTCTTCAAAATCAATTAATCCTTAAATTTAAAGGATATTGTGTCGCACTATGCCCCTTGCAATTTCCAATCAATGTAAGATCAGTCAGATAAGTGTGAACAACCTGCTGTTTTCACTGAGGCTCCCTATTATGTGTGTAGTTTATTTCTAGACTTCCCCCCATTTTCTCTCCATCACTTTCTGAATCCCAGTGTTGAGCTGTCACGAATATGTTCTCTCTGGGTGTTTTGTGCTGCTGTCCCTGAAGAAATAGGCTTTCTTTTCATTTGCAGAAAAACTGTCTGCAATGTTCAGATATTGATCAAATGGAACAATTCTAACTTTTATCTTGGGATCCTCAAAGGTCCTATTTTTGAAACATAAATAATTTAAACCACCTTGACTCTTACTTCAGAGCCAGCTCTCCTTTCAAAGGAAAATTTCCTGACATTTTAGAGGTTACTGTGATTTTTGTTAACTTTGAGTTAGATTAAATGAAGAAAAGAAGTTAAATATATTCAAATGAACACTTGTGACTTTGTTGGATGCACTGATAGTAAACATTTTGTTTGAAGATTAAAAAATGATACAGATAAACTCTTAATGCTAAGAAACAGGGAGGATTTTTTTCAAATAAGTACTGTTGCATCTTTCCAGCACAAGGTGATCACACACAGCAGAAGTGCAACATGGGTATAATGGTGTTCTTGGTATTGACTACATGGTGGGGCTGATGCAAATGCGTTCATAGCTGTGAGGCAGAAGATGCCAAATAGTAGGGACAAAAACCAGTCTCTTGATATTTCATAGTTAGAGTCCAGATGTTCAGGTGTATGAGATAGACAGGATTAAATAAGCCAATATCAGCCACAGCAGCAGAGCAACCACTACTACTTTTTGCAAAAGCTAAACTGGATACGTATGAAGATAAAACCCAAAACTCCGCTATACTTACTTGTTTTTTTTTTCAAGTTTCTGAATAAGTGACTGCAGAAAAACATCAGGTCATTGAAAAAACAAAATGTTCATTTCACTTAGATTTTTCATTACTGTAGTTTTTTTCTCCTTGGGTATTTTTCATTCTTACTCGTTACTCATTTATTGCATTTTTTATGACAAAGTTCTCACTAGCATTTTTACTAGCAGGGAAACACTTTAAAATTTGTTTGTTGTAGCTCAGTCTGGAATGTGTGATCAGTATGCTTCCATTTACTAAGTAGTTGGAGAGTGAGTACAACTTAGTACATCAATATGGTCATCCACCACGTCTAACCCCAGGTGAATGCAACTGAAATAAGGTCCAATATTTGAAAATATCTCTTCAATTTTGGCACACATCATTTAAAAATTATCAAGTCAAAAATTCCCAACAAGTGTCAAAGTATGTGTTTACAGGACTGAGCCGGACCCCCAGTGCTGATCCACTGAATGTGAAAATGAAGTTCTGGATATACTGGGGAAAATGAATATGTGATTACTTCACATTAATAAAAACTTAAGTGATGGCAAGTGTATATAATCTCATACCCACATTAACACTAGCCTGGAAGTGCAGGAAAAGTTTCCCTTAGGAGCAATGTTGAGTTAGGGAGGAGCAAAGTGCCTGCCTAGACAGCTTACATCTCGAAGACAAGAGCATTCTGGGCAAAAGTGCTAGCAAGGAGTTGAAAGCATATTCCATATAAGAAGGGTGAGGATGTGACAGAAACCCAGGAGTTGGGTCTAGGGGAGAATGTGGACAATGTCCCAATAACAGTCTGAAGCAGGCCTTTTGGAATCATCCTAAAGATGTTGAGAAAGACCAGGAGGGAAAGAGAATAGACAGTCCTTAAGGGGAGACACATTTCAGATACTTGGTAATACAAAATCACCAGGGAGGGAGTGAATGTTGATGAGCATTTACCTGCTGCGGGGGCAGCAAGTGATGAAGAGACTGAAAAACTAGAGAATTATGAAGTTTAAATATGAAAGTTATAAGTATATTTTGAATTTACAAACCTATGTGATATTGAGGTGCATCAATAAGGTCACTGATTTTGAATCTTGACTTGGAAAATAATTTGGGAGTCTTCAACTGCAATTTATACCAGCTAAGATTTAGTATAAGCTACTATTGTGAAAAGAATTTCTAACACAATCACCAAAGCATTTCTTTTCTGATGCTATGGAGCAACATGGTATGAGGCTTCTGGCAGATGTCCGAGTTAGACCTGTACGGATTGCTCTATCTTGAAGTATCCGAAGTGTTCCAGACCAAACAAAGCAAAGAGAAGACAGGGGGTTGCTTCTTTTACTTTGAAGATGTGGAAAAGACACATCACTTGGTCTAGGCCAAAGTGCTCTCTGTATTTAGTGACAGCATTCTGTAGCATTTTTAGCTACAGGAGATTGAAGGATATCTTCCTTGATTAGAACTGTCATGCTTTTTTTTTTTTTTTTTGAGAAAATCTGAAAATTGCAGCACAGAAAGGAATCTGGGACATTTTTGAGGAGAGGAAGATTTGGGCATCCTTAAATTAGAGAATAGACAATAAATACATTTAACTTGTGGCCAATAGGGACAAAAATCAAAATTGAATATTCAGTAATTATTCCTAGATAAGAATTAGGATAACTCACCTACAGAATGGGAAGGGTGGAGGCAAGGTCAGCAACATTTGTGAACTTGGTGGTAGATTTTGGATGTATCACCACTGGCTCTTCCTATCTCTAATGAAAGATGAAACTGTCCTTTGAGGGTGACTTGAAGCTGGCACTAGAAATCACAGTGCTAAGAGTAGAAAAGTTTTGACATTGCATGGGAACTGGGCAGCCAGATGTCTATATCCTGCTTATCTGGGGTTTGCATACCTTCATATCACAATGAAAACATAGCTCTCTTAGTTATGATGTATGTAACTACATATAGTGGAGACATGGATGTGGGTATACAGTACTGTGAAGAAAGAGAGGCGTTTACTGTACCTTGGTTGTTTGGGAGTCTGAATTTTTGCTTGACACCTAAGACCTAATGATCTCACCAGTTCTCTAACATTTTTTTTCATATTTTTCCTCACTTGATTAACTTGATCAAGATCTTGTTTTCCTTACCTTATTCCATTTTACTATACTTTTCCTTATGTTATACATAAAATGCTTAAACTGTAGTTTATTTTAAAAAATAACTTTGATATTTTTGACATAATTACACCAGTTCCTATTCCCCCTTCTTCCTCCAAAACCTCTCATGTACCCACCTCTTGCTCTTTGAAATTTATGGCCTATGTTTCTTTAATTGTTGTTATATACATACATACATGTTTATGTATGTGTATTTCTAAATATGTAAATACAACCTGCCTTGCCCATGTGATGTTACTTGTACATGAATTCTTAAAGGGAATAACATCATGTTATAAAATTTTACTTTTTGATGCTTTGTATGTCAGTTTTTTTCACCCTTCTTATTTCTTTATAGCAATCCACCTTCCCTCATCCTATTGGCTTAAATGGTTATTAAATTTCATGTTTTAGGTATTATATCTTAGAAAGTAATTTCATTATAAGTGTATTTTCAATTCACTAAGTCAGAAACATAGGTTTTACTAAAAGGGGTCAAATCTGATTAATGATGGCTGCTATTATGCAAAAAGATGGGAAATGTGATGCCAATGTTCTATATCTCATTATTCTTCTTATTGCCTTTATTAACAGCAACAAAGTACTCTACACAATAATAACCAAACTTAAAATGTGGTTCTCTGAAATTTACTACTGATTTTACTTCTATGCTGAGACTCTAGAGTGAGCAAAAGGTTCTGAGTAAACGCTAAACAACAACAGTTGAAAGCAGAGTTTTCCAAAGTGTAACAGTTCTATCACTTACTTTATTCTTACATAACCCTTGATATGAGCTTATCAGGCCGAGACTTCCTGGTACACAAAAATCCAATTCAAATAGCTCAGCTTAATATACTCTAGGAGATCCCCCATGTGACTAATCTCTTACTATTCTACAACAACAATGCCCTTGTAAGTAGAATGGTCTGATTGCAAAAATACATCACATTGATTGTCTCTTTTCACCATACCTCATGAATAAGAAAGTGATAGAACTGTAGGGAAATGTAGGTGTCTACCATGTTGGTCTTTAAACTTTTAATCAAAATGTCAAGGATATAAAATGTAAATAATACTAGATGTAAATGAGTCTTTCAGATCCAATATGATCATGCCTTAACTACAAAACAGACAAGCAAACCAAAATATAAGAAGTGGTAACAACCACATGCAATGAAGTTCAGGTAGTGGTTCTAAATGAAGTTATCCAAGGAGGAATTATTTTCCCACAAACCATTTCCCAGATAAACATTGTAGGCTAGATTTAAAAACATTTTAAACCCCTTGAGAAATGGTATCTATCTTTATGCAAAGGTACAAAGTATTATTCTGAATTAGAATCATGAAGAGCCTTTTCCTTTTCATAATTAAATAGCAACTATGATAATGGCAGTCTTGATATTTAGAAATATAGATTTTTTTCAATCAATAATAGAGAAACTCAAACCTAATTCTCATATGAATTAATAATCAGATGCACTTGGTAATTTGGCTACTGTCATTGCCCTTTACTCAAGGAAAAATCTGAGCAATTCTCAAACTGTGCATGGGGAGGCCTCAGGATTTCTTCAAGAGGTGAAAGGTAAGATGACCTTAAGAAGGTTCCTGGGTAGACAAGGAACCATCAATAGTATCTACCCTCTACAAGAAAAGGAGCTTTGTTTTGTCTTTATAATAGAATTCTATAGAAAACTTAGCTCTCTGTATGTCATCCACTTGAATATATCCCTCTGGCTACCCTATTCTGGACTCCCAGCTTGTGTCCTTGCTTGCTGCTGATGGATCAAAGTAATTTCTTCTCCCTTTCTACAATTACTGACTTAGGGAGGGGGCTGTGCATCTTCTTGAAGAGTGAGACTTTAAGAGACCTCTTTTTGAAAGGTTGTGAAACAGAAATTGATATCTTTTCTTGAAGGAGATGAGAATTCAACACTACATGTCAGAAAGAATCTCATTGATTTCAACTGGTAAACATTCTAGGTGCATAAGGATTACATATAGGATGGCATTAGCATGATGAATGATTAAATCAAAATATGGAAAGAACTCATGACCTTGATTCCATTCATTAACTCTGAATCAACCAATTGGCCTTATATTCTTGTAACTGTTTATATTAACTAATGCAGTCCTATTATTTAAGAAAATTTGCATTTGTTTTTTACTTATAGCTGAATTATTTTGACTGAAACAGGGATAGCTTGTAAAAAGACACTAGAGAGAACAGCTTTGCATATTCAAGGTCAGGATGCTACCGGCAAGTATAAAAGAATAAAAGCTGCATTAGAATGGTGCTGGACACTAGCAGAAAAGAAGTTATGAAGGCAAATGCGTGTGGTTCAAGGGGAAGAAGACCGGGTTTAATAGAATTAGGAGGTGTAAGGTTCCAAGGCTGCAGTATAATATTAGAATCTATGATACAAAGACAACTTTTCTAATGACCTTGGGAATGCAGTAAACATGTATGTCAATGGCAGGGCATGGGAATAGGGTACCAGCTGACTTTCTCAAATGGCTTATGAAACATCAAATAGTTTCTCTTAGAAAAAGTTTCAGAGACAATCCTTCCTAAGGAAAATTTACTTCAATAGAGGCCAAGAACTGGCAACAGGGGAAGGATTTGGGGAGTTTAAATTTACAGGAAAGCTAGGCAAATAGGAAATAGTATTTTTGAGAAAGCAGGGTGTAAAAGGTTCCCAGGAAAAATTAGAATTGGATAAACTGAAGAGGAACCCTCTGAAGGGTTTGTTACAACAATAACAACAACAACAACAACAACAACAACAACAACAACAACAACAACAAAACCCTGGGTTGGACTGAGAATGTGCAGACAGGAAAGTTGACTTGACTGATAGTACCCATGGAAGCTTCTAGTAAGAAAATAGACACACCAGCCCCACAGGTATATACCACCTCTGGACTGCAGGGGAACTGACCTGCAGATGGAATCTTCCATTCCCGAGGTTACCTCTTTCCCATCCTATAAGCCTTAGATTCCCATACCATGTGTGCACAGTCTCTACTTCCAAAGAGAGACTATGGCCATTCAGTTGCTTTGGTCTAAGAAACACTGGTTCTAGAGATATCTGTGCTTCCTTTTATTCCCATGCCACTGTCATTAGTCCCTGCAACACTCTTTCCATTTCTTCCTATCTACCTCACAATCATAGGGAGCACTTACAAAGACTGAAGGGATCTGAATTATGGAAAATACTGCTGACTAGGAAATACTATGTGGCTTTGTCAGTTCAAGGCAAGCTGAAGTTTGCTAGATCTCAGGGACATGAAAACACCAGAGAAACAACTTTTCAAAGGGAAATATATGAGATGATTGTTTTGGGAAACCCAAAGAAATCCTTCAGCTGTACAGTGGGGCAGGTCAGTGTGAAGGTCTCTCTTTTAGAATTCAAGTAGAGCCTTGTTAGTAAATTGAGGTCAATTCTATACTGAGAGAAAAGATAGCTCGTTACCTTGTGTGAGGTCTTACAGATAGGTGTCATCATCACTAGATGATTTAAAGGTTTCAGAGTGCAGTCTGTCTGAATGGAACACCTGCTATTGTTTTTAAGGATAGGCTCCATTCTTTTGAAATAGGCAATATAAAAAAGGAGTTAACATAAACTTTCCAAACAGCAGATAAGACTTGGATAAAAATTTTCTCTCTTTAGTTGTTTAACATCCTTTCCTAGTAGTTTATCTTCTTAATATATAATGTTTTCCTCAGATGAATTTATAACTAGTCACCCTTCTGGATATATGTTGTATGTTTTTAAATTGGTTAAATAATCATGTAATTTCTGTTTTTTAAATCTCCTGTACATTTTATAAAGAATGAATACAAACATTTACACTAGAGCTATATCTGTAGATGACCTTAAACATGAAAAGACACAAACTCAGATTCTTCTTTCTGCATAAAAATTTAAATTGTCATTTTAATCTTTATACATTTGCTCTGTAGATCATGGCAGGAAAGAGAAAGCATTTAACCAATTATCTGATTAAAAACAAAGCAATTTCTGTTTTTAAAATCATGCTACCAACATGTATTCTAATATCTTCTATTAAATACTCTTCTCACTGCCTCAAATATCTTTCATTTATCAAAGTCATATGTCCATTTTTCAGTTTAGCTTTCTTTTCTTCATGAGATCATGCTAGCCTGTTTTCATTCATGGTGGCTTCCCTTCCCTTGTGGGTATGATAGCAATCCAGTCAACACTGAATTATATTTTGTTTTACTTAATATTTTTATTTTAAATATTTATTTATTTTATGTGCATAAGTATTCTATCCGCTTGTGTGTTGTGTACATGTATGTGCCTAGTTCTTTCTGAGGTCAGATGAGAGTAGTGTATCCCCTGAAATTTGAGTTTTTGATGGTTGTGAGTCACAATGTGGATGCTGGGAACTGAACCTGCATCCTCTACAAGAGTGGCAAGTGTTACCAACTGCTGAACCATCTAGCGAGCCCCTTGCTTGATATTTTTATAATTTAAATGTATCAACCAGTAGGAAGAAGAGTCACGGAGGTAGAGTTTGGATACATTCTTCTCTCAAGAGATTCTGCTTGGAATGCTCATCTTCAGTGTAGCAGTATGGATAGGTGGGAAGCCTTTAAGACATGAGACCTGTGGGGATGTCATCATCACTGGCAATATTGCCATAGGAGGAATTGATGGGACTGTGGCTAGTTTTTATAATAAAATTGCTATGAAACAAAAATCTGACCTCTGATTCTCACCCTGACATCTCTCTCTCTCACACGCAGATACTCACCCCTGCTATGATGCCATTTGTCATAATATAATCCGCAGTGGGTGCTGATGAGAGTCAATATTATGCTGTTCAGAGGGTTAGCCTCGAAAACCGTGAGCTAACTTTTTATTTATAAAGTTCCTGAATTTGAATATTTCATTATAGTATGAGAAAAAGATAAATACATACAGCTAGAATTAGATTTTTTTCAATAAGTTTATATTTTATTGTACATTGCAAAGTAAAATGACTAAAGTTACTGCAATCAAAAATGCACATTTTATGTGTCAAATTATATAAGAAAATTTAGAATAGATAGAAAATTTGAAGATATATTTTGTAGAGGTTTCAGAATTGTTTTCAAAATAGGAGAAATAGTTGTCATATTGGGGGGGAAAGGCACAAATTGGAAGTATTCATGGAAAAAATTCTGTTTCTCTGTGTTCTTGTATCTGGCTATAATTATAATTACGCTCTTCTCATTGCTTAAAATGTCATTTATCTGTAAATTTTTATGTCCTTGTCTCACAGTTTAATCTAATTTTCTTCTTTTATGAAGTCATCCATGTCTGTTTCCATCCATCGTGGCTTTCCTTTCCCTATAGGCCTCAATCTAATTAGCACTGAATTACATCTTGTTTTACTTAATAGTTTTATAACTCAAATGTACCAGACTATTAACCTCTTTCTAACTGTAAATGCACAGCATGGAGAGCCTTGGTTGTTTTGCATGTGTTTCTTTACTTCCATAGGGAAATAAGAGTAACTTGCTCCCAAGGCTTCTTGTGAGGACCAAATGTGGGCAAAGCATTTCCCATATTATTAATGAACCAATAAATGTCATCCATATTGATGAAAATAGGCTAATGAAATAAATATAATAATTCTGGACCCACAAAGATCATGTGATCATATATGTACAATGCATGTACATATATGATCCTAAAAAAAAAATCCTAACACAGTGGTTGTATGTATACCCGTTAAACAATTTTGGGTTTACTCTTACTATTTATTTCTTCTGGTAAGTGTTTTACAGTTCTACAAGAGGTCTAATAATGTAGCAACTCTAGAAACCCCAAAAGGGAAGGTCTAGGGTCATTTATCATTGATAATTTTTTCATATTTGATGTATGCTGGTTCTGACTCTAGTTTAAGGTTACTTTTCTAAACCAATAGTGGCAAATGCCCTGACACCTGGTAAGTGATTCTCTGATAGAATTCATCTAACTGGAGTCAGTTTAGCTGGGTGAGTGGAATCTGGCTTCTTGGGATAAGTAGCACTTTCAAGTCCATACACTCTCAGCTTATTTTACAATGGTTAACAAGCATTTATTAGAATGATGGATTTCCAGGGACTATTCTCTCAAAAATATTTGATGTATTTCTTAACAAAAAAAAACTTTGGGACTTGAAGTTTCTGTTTTATATTCAATTTGGCAGTAATTAATTGCCATGACATGCTCAGTAAATTAAAATTAGCTTTAAATATTTTTTATGAGTTTTTTCAAATGAGTACTATTTAAAATAAAATTACATAAATATTAGGGCTTATTATATTAGCAATCATGAATGAAAATTTATGAAGTAAAATCTTAGGGTTTTTTCTTAGCAAAATGAAGAAATTGAAATCCCACTGAGAGCTTGTGATGTATTTACCTTTGGGAGAGACACTTCACAGGTGAGCATCCAGACAAAGATGGTCATGATTAACAATTGGCTAATACACATCATGAGGCCATGCAATCCAGGTTCTCTTCATTCTGAACTTTTGACTGTTTCCCTCTGTCTTTACTATGTTATTAACTTGGTCTATACTTGGTGGTTCCCTCTTTATTCTGAACTTTTGACTGCCCCCCCCATTACTATTTTGTTAACTTTGTTAATACTCGATGGCTTCCTGTTCTCTCCATACATTGGTCTAAGCCCAGGATAATCAGAGAGAAAGAGTCTCTGTTTTCACGTGGCCATGGCTTCTTTTCAGTGCCATTAGTGTCTAGTCCAACCAGCTACGTACATTTAACAGTATCTGTTATGTTCGTGTCTTCCTGCCTTGAGAAACAAAGATGCAGCATAGCTTTTTACATAAAACATAAACAGTTTAGAAAGACAAACATTTACAATCAGGAAATAAGATATTTTAATTGCTGAAACAGGTGGTTGTTTAACTTGCTGAGTTCTGATGAAAGCTCTGTTTTTACGTTTTTAGTGCAAACTGTAGCAGCAGGAAGATGAACATGGCTGCTGCTGTCTGCGGTTCATTCCCTGTGGGTTGTACCCTCTCAGATAAGACCTATTTTTTTTGTTGCCTTTTCACTCATACATTCCTTCCTTGACTTCCAGTGAACTAGCTAACAAACTTTTGTTACCACTATTTCTTTATAGTTAGGTGGCCGGATGATCCCAGGTAAAAGGTACCAGGGATGTATATTGAGCAGCAAAGAAAGTTGGAGAAATGTATACCTAGAGGAAAAAAATAATGTGTTGAATAATTCTTTTAATAAATATTTACCAAGTATCTACTGCACATAAGGTGGTATTTTAGGTCCTGTGCATACAGTAATATAAAACAAATAAAAATATATCCTTGTAGGAATTATATTCCAGTAAGTAGACTAATTAACAAATAAATAAGAAAATATTTAGTAAGTATGGTTTAGGAAGATATCTCAGTTGGTAAAGCACTTTTCTTGCGAGCATTAGGACCTAAGCTGAATCTCCAGAGTCTATGTTTAAAAAGTCAGGCATGGTGATATGTGTCTATAATCCCAGTGCTGAGAAGACAGAGTTAGGCAGATCACTGCAATTTCCTGGCCAGGCAATCTAGTCTATTTGGGACTATGCCGGTGAGAGACTCTGTCTCAAACAAACAACAACAACAGCAAAGGTGAAGAAAAACACCTTATGTTTTTTTTTTTCCTTTTATTTTATTTTACAATACCATTCAGTTCTACATATCAGCCACGGACTCCCTTGTTCTCCCCCCTCCTGCCCCCTCCCCTTCCCCCAGCTCACCCCCATTCCCACCTCCTCCAGGGCAAAGCCTCCCCCGAGGACTGAGATCAACCCAGTAGACTCTGTCCAGGCAGGTCCAGTCCCCTCCTCCCAGACTGAGCCAAGCGTCCCTGCATAAGTCCCAGGTTTCAAACAGCCAACTCATGCAATGAGCCCAGGACCCGGTACCACTAGATGCCTCCCAAACAAATCAAGCCAATCAACTGTCTCACCTATTCAGAGGGCCTGATCCAGTTGGGGGCCCCTCAGCCTTTGGTTCATAGTTCATGTGTTTCCATTCCTTTGGCTATTTGTCCCTGTGCTTTATCCAACCTTGGTTTCAACAATTCTCACTCATATAAACCCTCCTCTTTCTTGCTAATTGGACTCCCGGAGCTCCACCAGGGGCCTAGCCATGGATCTCTGCATCCAGATTCCTCAGTCCTTGGATGGGGTTTCTGGCACGACTATTAGGGTGTTTGGCCATCCCATCACCAGAGTAGGTCAGTCCCGGGCTGTCTCTCGACCATTGCCAGCAGTCTATTATGGAGGTATCTTTGTGGATTTTTGTGGGCCTCTCTAGCACTTTGTTTCTTTCTTTTCTCATGTGGTCTTCATTTATCATGGTCTCCTATTCCTTGTTCTCCCTCTCTGTTCTTGATCCAGCTGGGATCTCCCGCTCTCTTTCCCTCCACCCTCGCCCTTCATTACTCCCACTCATGTCCAGGTTGTTCATGTAGATCTCACTTCTCCATCATTGGGCGATCCTTGTGTCTTTTTGGAGTCCTGGAAAAACACCTTATGTTGACCTCTGGCCTCCACACATATTTGCATAGCCATGCATGTACATACATGTGTACACATACCACACAGAATATTTAACATGTTAAGTGATGATTAGTACTGGAGAAAAATAAAGCACAGAACAGACATCGGGATTCTTGGAGACTTGACAGATTTACCTCCTATAAGATGCATATGAAGGTTCTCACAGATCAGCTGACATTTGTGCAGAGGCCTGATTGGTCAGTGGTAAGGGAGTAAGCAGTAAGAGTACTTGGGGGAACAACTCATACCTACGTTCAAGGGCCAGCTAGGAGGTAGTGCGGGGGCAGGGTGTTAAAAAGAAGAAAGGCTTTAAAACGATAGTAAACCTGATATGAAATGATAGAAATGCCCAAGAGTGACCCTGGCAAACATGAGCTCAGTCATTATCTCTCTGGTCATAGGCCATAGTTTAGGTAGCAGAGAAAGAATTTGTCCTCCCCTAGGACAGGAAATCAGTCTGAGGGAAAGTATGTAAAATTTAATTTGATTTTCTTACATTTAGAGAACTATAATAAAGAGATAGAATGTGAATTTGGAGCCTGACTTGTTTCTAGCCTGCCATAAGCAGATGAGCTGCTCGGAGCTTTTAGGCCAAGCTCTTGTGGGTCTTCCTTTTGCTTTTTCTCTGAAGGGAAAGGGTATTACCTAGTTGTTATTTTAACCCTAAACAAGCAATTTAAACTAAATAATAATTTATTCTAACCTGCTGCTACAAACATGGATTTGCTGTTTTCAGAGAGCCAAGAATGCCTTGTCTGTGCTGCTTTTATTATTTTTAAAATTTATAACAGTCCTTTCTATTCACTTCTTGGTTACTGAGGAAAAAGCCGCCTGGTCTTCTAGCCTGCTTTGGAGCTGTGCAGAGACAAATCTGGACTGTCTGCACAGGCATGCTTGTCCACTTTGTCCCTGAATGAATCCCAGGGGAACTCTTTACCTCACCCCCACCCCCTTCTGTCCCTCCCTCCCTTCCTCCCTTCCTCCCTCCCTTCTGTTTTTAAGCAGACAAAGGATGGTCAGCCATCTTTTATAGGGCTGGAGAGGATGTCCTATGTTTTGCTGTCATCTTGATTAAAGGCAACTACACGGTGTGACCAGACCAAGGAGACAACGACAGGTCTCCAAGGTATTTTTGATCGGAATGGACTGTTGTATGATAGTTCATGTTCTGTATTGAAAATGAGGTTTCAATGCTTGTTTAATAAGGAATTAACACTACAATTCCATGCATTCATGTATAAGAATGTACCTTGCTGACAGCCAAACTTTATACCATGAGAGTAACTCAGATGGTACTGGTTTTGAAGACATAAAAGGGCCATAGAGCTGACTGGGATCTAGAAGGCAGGCTGTGTATGCTGCCAAGGATGGGGCCAGAGAGATGACCCAAGCCCCAGAGGAATCCCAGATATTAAGTATTGAATTGTTTGTGTCATTGGAATTTGGTTTTGCCTTGTGCATATTATTGTCATGCCCTGTAGCTTCCCTCTAGAAGTAAAAAAAAGGTACTTTATTTTTGATATTATGGGAACACACCACTGAGAGATTTTAAACTTCTTTAAGAGGAAATTTTTGGAATTTTACAGAAAATTAAAATGGAAAAAAACTGGATATTTTTAAGGAACAGCATTTAAAATATTTAAATTTATAAGGTTTGAGAATTTTAAATTTATAAAATATTTTATTGTGATGGTCTTATTAATATGTAATCTTTATAAATAGATAAATAAAAGGCTAAGAATTTAAGGCCACAGCTATGAGTACCAAACATTAAACTCCAGAAACTGAGGTATTCCTATCTTATGATGCAGCAAGACAATGACCTAAGCAGTCTGGCAGAATCTCTCCTCACTTTAGGCCTATTCAGGTAAACAGAGACTGATTTAAGAATGTATGTCTGACCTCTTTGTTTTTGCTAACATCATTAAGCTGTAGCTATTTTGAAAGTGAATCATACAAGAAACTGACATTCTGTAATGGTGCTCTATGTGAGGACCAGGGAAATAAGGCTGCTATTCTCCCTATGGACTATATTCATGATTTAAAATTTTTCTTTTGATGCTAAAATAATTCCAATTCAGAAATTGTGCCTCATTCAGAACTATACTTATAGTTATGCTAAGTACTAATGTAATTAATTACATGAAATAGCTTTATTTAGCCTCCTATACATGTTTTCAAGGTATAGCCTAAAGCAAGCAACTGAAAACAAGCAAAATTTATTTAGCTCAGATATACTCAATAGGTAATGGTTCTCAAACTTGCCAGAGATCTGTTGGACATGGCATTAAGATTTAGTGGGAAAAGCTTACCATGACAGACAGAGACCCCCAGCTCCTAGCAGTGACTCCAAGGTCTCCAAGAAGATGATGGGGCACAATGATAACTTCACCTGGAAACTGATGATGCTAAACACAGGTCAGAACTTTTCAATGCCTTGGCTGCTGCCAGGACCTGGCCCAAACTGTGGACAAACAGGACACTGGAGAGTTGATTACCCCATTCTGTCTACACAAAGTAAGGTCAGTGCTCCCATGTTCCTCCTCCACAGGAAAGCCTCTCATCTTCTTGGCCTGGTGGGGGAAGACTAAATGTGCCCTGGTACATCACCCCCAATGCCATGGAGACCATAAGAGCCTCAGATGACTGTCTAGGTCATGGATTAGCCTCTGTCATTTTTAATCAATACATGGGCTGTTTGGATACTTCCTGCTATAATTTATCCTTCTCAGATCTCTGATGACAGTGCCAGCTAGACTAACTGTAGCTTTGTCATCTTGGCAGCAGCAGACAGCCAGCTCCTCCTCCAAAGGCTGCAGCTACTTCACTGTTCATCTATTGCTACTAGGTCTCTTGTTAAGAAAGAGCAGACAGGGTTGCTTTGCAAACAGACTTCATATGAAAGAACAAACAGGTTTCAGGTGATTAGATAGTTATAGTTGAAGATTAGTTAGTTATAGTTGAAGATTAGATAGTTATCGTTATAGTTTTCCTTGTTAAGTATTTCAGAAAAGAAACTCACTAAAGAGTAAGTGCATATATTTGAAAGATATTGTAAGATATCTTATATATCTGTTAGTAATATGTTAGAATAGAAAGTGAATCAGGTACATTTTGGACTTACCAAAATAGGATAGATAATGGAATTATTTTCTCTGAATTTGTCAAATGCAAATGAACTAGACATTGTTTAGGTATTTATTGCTTGTATATTTTGTATATAGTTATTGTACTTTTTGGATATAGATTTTCTTGGATTAGTTATAAGCTTTTTTAATTTTAGACAAAAAAGGGGAAATGTGGTAATATTGTGTTCCCCAAAACATTGTGCACCCTAATAAACTTATCTAGGGTCAGAGAACAGAACAGCCACTAGATACAGAGGCCAGAAAATGGTGGCACACATGCCTTTAATCCTATCACTTGGGAGGCAGAGACCCATCTGGATCTCTGTGAGTTTAAAGCCACACTGGAAACAGCCAGACATGGTGACTTATGCCTTTAATCCCAGGAAGTGATGGCAGAAAGCAGAAAGGTATATAACGTGTGAGGACCAGGAACTAGAGTTGGTTAAGCTTTTAGGTTTTTGCCTGGTTAAGCTTTTAGGCTTTTGGGCAGCAGTTCAGCTGAGACACATTTGGATGAGGACACAGAGGCTTCCAGTCTGAGGAAACAGGATCATCTGAGGAACTGGTGAGGTGAGGTAGCTGTGGCTTGTTCTGCTTCTCTGATCTTTCAGCGTTTACCCCAATACCTGGCTCCAGGTTTGTTTTTGTTAATAAGACCCTCTAAGATTCGTGCTACACAGGTGTAACTTTTTACTAAAGGAGCATGTTTGCAATGACTGTTCAGTAATAACCAGTCATGTCTCTGGTAAATGATTAGATGAAAAAAGGGTTTAAAGTCTATCCAAATTATGAGGGTCTAAGAAAATATTCTAAGATATATAAATGTAATCTGTAAAAATATAAAAATTGATTTGAGGTATATGGAAAAAGGAAAATGTTTCGGACTTCTCCCCCTCTATGCTATTGTTCTTACAGATACCTGTTAGCTGCTGTTTCTACAATATGGATTTCAATACGGATTGCAGACAATGGTCATGCTAATAATTGTGAAAATTTTATCTCTTTTTGTAAACTAAAAATTCATGTAAGCTTTAGGGAATCAAGGCGGTTATAAAACATGGACCTACCTCTCAGAGGTCAAACAGACTCCAGAAAAGTACAGCCCAAGTTTCCTCAAATGTCCATGGGATGGGATTTCTGTCCTGATCTTGGGACTCCTCCCCTCCTTCAGCTACTAGGATTATGGACCTAAAAGTTCCAAATGTAAGATTTTCCTTTGAGTTTCTAAACTTTAACTTCTGTCCTTAGTCTGTATTTGTCTCAGCAGATTTCCCTTTGGCTGACAGACACCATCCAAGAATCAGCAGCAGACTGCAAACTGCTGACCTCTGAACTTTGCTGAAAGCTGATGTAAACTAGTCCAGCTGATGTGATTGCTCCCTGTCTCTTCAGCTGGGTCAGCTAACCAGATGTTTCTGATGACTGCCCCATTGCCTGGCCTCTGACTAGCCTTTCAGCACTTCTGGGCCTTGACAAAAAACTTCTAGTTTCATCTGGAAGTATTCACAGAAGAGAAAAGCTCATTCCTACTTCACCAACAGGCTGAAATGCTAAGTCAAAAGGAAACTGACATAGGCTACCAAAATGGTTACCAATTGACATACCAGGAAAGATACCTGTTAAAACCAAATATGCCCTGATTTGTCAACAGGTAGATTCATTAGCTGAAATAGTTCTACAATATGATAGGACACTCTATTTGCTTTATGCAGAACAAAGAGGTATTATATGACTTTAAGAGAAAATTGCTGTTTCTATACAAACCATTCGGGATTATAACCTGGCTGTACTCAAAGAAACATTGTAAAAGGGGACCTGAGATGAAATAAATGACCAGTATCCCATCCATTTCCAGACTCCTTTAGATAGTAACTCTGATGTCAGCTACCTCGGGGCCTTTGACCCTGTCTGGGTACTGTTAAAATGATGGTTATTGGATCCTAATATAAACAGGTACCCATTACAGAATCAAGAATTTAACTCAGGATACAACTCAGTGGAGTGGGGGGTGATGTAAGAGCCAAAGTTAATCTGTAAGTCCTGCTTGCTCAAGGACAAGATAACTTCCTCGAGTGTTGGGAGTTGTAATTCTTGGAAAATAACAAGCCACATGTTTTGACTCCCCTAAACAAATTTGTTGAAACAACTATACTTGATGTGCTTGATCGTATATAGGCAGGAAATACGCCAGGATTTATGCTTGCCTCTGATTCTGATGGGAAATGCAATGAATTATTTGTTTTGCCTTCAAAAAATATATTCTCTCATACTTTACATCCTAACTGCAGTTTCCCCCTTCCCCCTAACTGTAGCTAGAGTTTTCCTGCCTTGCCCAGTCAGAACAAATCTTTGTCACCCGCCAGTCCCACAGCCGCTCAGACCCAACCAAGCAAACACAGAGACTTATATTGCTTACAAACTGTATGGCCATGGCAGGCTTCTTGCTAACTGTTCTTATAGCTTAAATTAATCCATTTCCATAAATCTATACCTTGCCACGTGGCTCATGGCTTACCCATGTCTTCACATGCTACTTGTCCTGGCAGCGGCTGGCAGTGACTCCTTCTGCCTTCCTGTTCTTTCTTTTCTCCTCTCTGTTAGTCCTGCCTATACTTCCTGCCTAGCCACTAGCCAATCAGTGTTTTATTTATTGACCAATCAGAGCAACACATTTGCCATACAGAACATCCCACAGTACCCTAACCTTCTAGTTCCTTCCCTTCAGAAAAGGGAAGGCCTCCCAGGGATGTCAACCAAACATGGCAAATCAAGTTGCAATAAGACCAGGCACCTCCCTTCATATTAAAGGTTGGTTGAAGCAACCCAGTAGGAGAATGGTCCCAAAAGCAGGCAAAAGAGTCAGGGACATAATCTTCTACAACTGTTAGGAGTCCCACAAGAATGTTAAACTACACAACCATAACATATATGCAGAGGTCCTAGGTCAGACCCATGCAAGCTCCCTGATTATCAGTTCAGCCTCTGTGAGCCCCTATGAGCCCAGGTTAGTTGATTCTGTGGGTTTCTTGTGGGTCCTTGACTCTTCTGCCTCCTTCCTCTCCATCTTCTGCAGGATTCTCCAAGTTTCACCTAAGGCTTGGCTGTGGGTCTCTGCATCTGTTTCTATCAGTTTCTGGATGAAGCCTCTCTGATGACAGCTGTGCTGGGCTCCTGTCTAGGAGTATAGCAGAGTGTCATTGGGAATCATTTTATTGACTTGTTTTCTTTTGTTGTTTTTGTTGGTTGTGTTTGGTTCTATCCTAGGTCTCTGGGCCATCCTGCTGCTGGTTCTGGGCCCTCCAGTCAGTGTCAGGGGTGGGCTTCCTCTCATGGCCTGGGTCAAGCTGGCCCAGCTATTGGTTGTTCACTCATAATTTCTTCCTTTTTTTCTTTTTTTCTGGAGCTGAGGACTGAACTGAGGGCCTTGTGCTTGCTAGGCAAGCGCTCTACCACTGAGCTAAATCCCCAACCCCAACTCTCACAATTTCTGTACCCTCTTTACCCCAAGGGTTTTGCTTTTTTAAACCCCTGCAAAATGTGACTCACAGCCATTCCCTGGGAATCCAGGGGTGGACTTGGCAGCCCAGCATTTAAGTAAAGCTTGCTTCAAATTTGGTTCAAAATTGTGGACCTGACCTTTCTCTCATGAATCTCAGGATTAACACAACCTATAGAGAAAAAAAGGAAAGAAAGAAAGAAAGGAAAAAACTGTAGACCCTGCACAGGGGGCAGTGCTTAGCTCTTTTATTAGGAAAACTACAAGTAGTTAATTTTTACCACCTCTGTTTAATTTTCTTCCAAGAGTAAACATGTTCTAATAATTTTAATCAACATTTAGAAATGAGCTAGGATGGATTGTTAAGTTCTGGCTGGGCATGTTAATTAGGGTAACCAAATGGGTATTTTTGAATGCTGGACCTTGATTATTTTATACTTGGACTTTGGTGGTCAGACTCAGGAATGAGTCAGGCATAACAAAGTGGCCAAATAAGGAGGCAGACATTGGTGGGTAGTTAGGAATGTAATCTAATGGTTTAGCAACGGGGAAGTAACAAGGGAGGGCAAGACCCGCTGGCACCATGTTTGCCAAGCTCGGGCCTGCTAGAGACCTTCACGAATAATATCAGCCCTGAGATTAAAAAAAAAATCACAATATTCAGTGAGCGACTACATTATTCTGAAGGCATTGAGAATCATGTTGTGGGCATGGCTTTCAGTGCCCAAGTCTCCACTCAGTGAAGGCAAGAAATTCAGTACTAGTGACTTTTTTTGTAATCGCAGTACTGATGACAAAAGACTCCAAAAGTGCACATTTGCTAACATACAAGTTGATGGAGCCCAGGAGCAAGCACTTAGTACTTTAGCACCTCTGTGAAGTTAGTATGGTAGTTTGGTTTTTTTTTCCCACAGAATATAATGGGAGTTATTACTTCTTTTAAAATTTAGCAATCCACTTTCCCCTGTCAGTAATAAAACCCCATTGGGCTTGAACTTTTGCAGATGGGAAGTGGACACTAGCTTCCTGTAGATGAATTTCTAAACGGTCTTATTAAATAAGAAACACAGAGCCAAATATAGGGGTGAAAGCCATAGAGATCAGGGAAATAGTGAGAGCCATGAGCTAACAACTCACCATGCTGCTGTAGCTTCCCAAGAGAGCTACTTCCTGTCTACCTAGGCTTTTATTGCCTTGCTGTTCTGCCCTCTCATTGGCTCTTAGCCCAGCTACCTCACTTCTTTGATACTGCCTGTCTGTACAGACCTCCAGGTCTCTATGGTTGGTAATGGGATTAAAGGTGTTTGTCACCACGCTTGGCTGTTCCCTAGTGTGTCCTTGAATACACAGAGACCCTGCTTGCCATGTGATTGGATTAAAGTCATGTGCTACCACTGCCTGACTTTTATGTTAATGACTTGCTATTACCTCTGATCTCCAGGCAAACTTTATTTATTAACATACAAATAAAATATCACCACATTTCAGGACAAGTAAAATATCACTACAGCTTCTACCCTTAACTAAGAAGCTATATGCAACTGATACCAACTTATAAAGGAAAAATTAATTTTCTCTAATGTTACTTCACTGGGTATATTAACCACACTTAAGGGAAGGCTCCATGCCCAGCAATAGGTGGCCAACACAAAACAAATTTATGTTACTTTTGTAGGCTTTTTGTCTCAAATCGCTTCATTGGGAAATTTTTTATTTTACTGGTCTTTTGCTTACACATTGTAATTACTATTTTACATTTTTTGTGGGGTTTTGGTATGTGTGTGTTTTCTTGTATTTTTAAATTTTTATTCTGATTTCCATTGCTGTTTGCCTATTTGTTTTCTAAAGAGAGGGAGGAAAACTGTATGGAAGTGGGAAGGATCTAGGGGAGGGATGTTTAGGGGAGGGAAACCATAATCAGAATATATGTATGATTTTTTTCTTTTCTTTTCTTTTTTCTCTTCTGGTTTTTCGAGACAGGGTTTCTCTGTGTAGCTTTGCGCATTTCCTGGATCTCACTCTGTAGCCCAGGCTGGCCTTGAACTCACAGAGTTCTGCCTCCCGAGTGCTGGGACTAAAGGCGTGTGCCGCCGCCGCCGCTGCCGCCGCCGCCACCACCACCACCACCACCACCACCCGGCTGATTTTATTTTTCAATTGAAAATGTATTAGAAAAAAATTAGCAGTCCAAGTAGCTCAGTTGGTAAAGTGCTTTCCTAGGATGGAATAAGCCAAACTGAAATATTCTATCCCCAACACTGCATAAAACTGGAGATGGCAGGACATACCTGTATCCCAGCACCTTTGAGGTGGATGAAAAGTCAGAAATTCAGCTTCTGCTACGCAACAAATTGGAGGCCAGATTGAGCTACATGAGGCCCTATCACAAACAAAGCAAAACAAATGCCTACACCACTGTTCAAGGAATCCTTGGAGAAAATGAAATTTTTTCTCCATTTTTCAAAAGAAAAGATTTATTTTATTTATATTTTTCTTTTAGAGGAAGAGTGGGCACAAGCCACTATCACTAACCCAGAAGCTATTTCCAATTGATAATCACTCAAAGAACCTGCCTGAAATTGGGGCTCTGCTGTTAGCTGCATAAAATGCAAGATAAAGGAATAAGAAAGAAGCAACAGACCACTTCAGGTGGTTTGAAGACTATGGTTTGCATTCTGTGGCTTATAGATGTTCTTTGTGTGGCATTATACCTCACCACTGTTCCCATGCTATTATCATTGAATCAGACTAAGACTACTTAACCCATGTGCTGGTTAGAAGCGTTGTGTACAATAAGCATGGACTAATACATGAACCAATTGATATTATTAAGTAGTACCAGTTGATGGTGTTTTAAAACATGAAATCATGCCTTAGGTTCCTGCAGTTATTTGTGTAGGGCTGAGGCTTTGTGGGCTTTCCCTCATCCATGTCTATTGATGATGTCCATCTTCAGCTCATGTGTTAGGCAGACAGGCTGGTGAGACTTTTTGGTAAAGTTTATGACATTCTTAGGAGACACAATCTCAGCAAAATTTCTGATCTTCAAGCTCTTACAACCTTTCTACTCCCTCTTCTGAAATGATCTCTGAGCCTTAAGTCTGGGAGCTATTTTTCTTTTTAAAATTTTGAGATTCTAATATAATTACATTTCTTCCTTCCCTTTCCTTTCTCCGAACTTCTACATTTACCTCTCATTGCTCTTTTTCAAATTCATGGTCTCTTTTTACATTAATTGTTATTATATACATATATTTATGCATACACATATATACATATATACATATACATATATAGATTTCGAAATATAACCTGTCCATTGGTGTATCCTTGTTCACTCATATTTGGAAGTTGTTTTGTCGATTTATCCATTATGGGCTCCACAACTCGGCAGTTGAGTTGTTTGTGGTTTTCTGTAATTGTCTCTGTCTGCTTCAAAGAGGTTTCTTGATGAAGTGCGAGAAGTACATTTATCTGTGAGTATAAGGACAACTACCTAGAATATACTTAGCGTCGGTTTAGTATGATGGTAGTTGTAGGTTATGCAGCTAACAGCAGAGCCCCAATTTCAGGCAGGTTCTTTGAGTGATTATCAATTGCAAATAGCTTCCGGGTTAGTTATGGGGGCTTGTGCCATAATGCATCTTATTATGAAGCAAAGCCATTTATTTATTGCTAAATTAAAGCAACTGTAAAATTGTAACCCAATAAATAGTTTTTCAAAATTTACTTCTGGTAATTTTGTACTTTATCTTTTTTTTTTCAGACAGAATCTCACCAGGTAGCTCAGGCTAGCCTTGAACTCACAAACCTCTTGCTTCATAGGATGATAGCCCTGTGCCACCACATCTAGATTGTAACTTACACTTTCCTTTTATAACTAAATTATAAAATTGTACTTTTCAGTTTAGAATTTATGTAACAATGATTAAAATATAACATAAACAGAATGGTAGAACTTCAAATTACTTTCGCAGTTGTGTTGTGTTGTTTGTGGTACTGAGGATGGAACCCAGGGCCTTGTGCATGCCAGGCAAGTATTCCACCACTGAGCTGGAGCTTCAGTCTTTGCAGTTTTGATAACAATTTGTTTAATTTTCTAGTGACACCTTGGGGTATATTTTCTTTGAGTTCTTGAGAGTGGAATTGTTTAGTTCTTACAGTTTGTGGGACATAGGAAGTCTGATATTCCCCTAGGTTCAGCTCAGATAGAGAATCTCAGTAATCAGGAGGGAGGAACTATTTTTTCCTGCCAAGTGCTGTGTAGTAACACAAAACAAAACAAAGTTAAGCAACCAACAATAAATCATGCTATAGGAGGATTGAAATGCCCTTTTACTGAAGGGTGCTACATCCCAAAAGACACTCAGAATACAACTTAGACATCTCATTTAGCTCATTGTGGAAGGGATGGTATGGCAAATCAATCTTCTTTAAAGTCTGCAGTCGGACCAGAGCACAATAACTCATACCAATGTGGCACATTGGTATGCTGGATACTTTGAACTAAAGGAGGTTTGAAGGCCTCAGAAGCAGTGCCACCAGCAAAGTCTGTCTCTGTCCTTTTTCTAGCTTTCTTTCTTCTGCTTGCCTTGCAGGGGATGGCCACAGACAGGCCATAGAAACTGGAACACCTCTCCTCCTAATTAAACCATCTTTCCACTGCATTATTGCATAAAGTTTGGCCAAAAAAAAGCTTTGTAGCTAACTTTGTTAGGTACTAGGCAATAAAACCCTCATTCTGGAAGGAATCCTGCCATTTACCCAAGAGTGGAGAATGGTTACCTAGTAAAGAGAAGTCTGAGTAGATAGACCTTACTGTCTTTCCCTCAGCCTGAGTCTGTTTTCTTTAGATCACAGGCCATTATCCAGTCACACGTCCACATACATGTATGATAATTCTACATTAAACTTAAGTAGAGAAATAGTTTCTTCCGGCCTTAGGATATTTGTTGTTGAGGCTTTAAAGTTAAATGTTTAATGACTTTGTTAGGATGCAGTTTGTTACAGGAGTGTCAGTTGTGACCCTTATGATGAGTGATGAAAGACATAACAGCTTTCATCTATATCATATTTTCTCAAGGACAAAGAAAATTTCTTGGCCTAAGAGAGAAGAATAAAGAAGTACAAGTTTGCTTTAAGGACACTGCATCTGTATCAGGCAAATACCCATTAGAGATAAGTCTCTCAGGAGACTGTCTTGTGCACTACACCCATCAACTTGTATCTAACTCCAGGCAGAGAAAAAATTGCAATGAGAGAGAAAGAGGGGGAAAAGGCTCTAATGGGAGTTGCTTTAAACTTTACACCAGTCATTGAAAAGCCAGCTTGTGTCTCTCAGTTGCAGAGTGATGCTTGGACTGCAGGTGCAGAAGTGTTTATACTGGCTCCCGTGTGGGAGTAGGAAATAGGCTCTGGACCTTGGCACCTGCAGCATACATGTCCTACCTTTGGTGTGAGTCTTGATAACTTTGACAGTAGATACAACATGGAAATAGAGACAGGCTATGAAAAATCACACAGACAGCAAGTCATAACCAATATAAAAAGTGATCAGCTGAGCAGCACAGCTCTAAAGAAAATTTTTGAGGTAGAGTCTAAGAGATCTAGAACTCTTGCTGAGAGAAGACAACTAGCAAGAAAAACCACTTTTATTTATGGTTAAAAATTTTAATATTATATTATTGTCATTAGGATGACTTTACCCAATTAAATGCATTAAGTATCTTGATAGACAGACATATTTGGAAAATGGAGAGAAGATATAACTGTTACCCCACAGGAGGAAGTTATATGTGCATTATTGTTCTTTTGTTATAAATGGCAGTGATTAAGAGAACCAAAAAGTAGGGAAAAAACTGTTAAGTAACTTTAAAAGAATATAGAAGGTTAAACAATACAAAACTCAATATTACAAGAAGTGCTAGGAACAAATTTACAATCACATCCAACTATTTTAATAAGGAGGGTGTAATAGAGAAAGCATGCCATTCTCCATTCCACACAGGACACAAATAAGAAATGTGCCAGAAATTGTATGACTGAGATTTCTGGTCTGTCTACTAGCCTCCAAGTCTCTAGGATTTGTCCCTTTGAGAGGCTGACATGGTGGTTTTGAAGTCTCTCTAACACAGTCACAACCCTTCAGACTTCCCTTTCTTTTTTCTTCTTCTTTTTTTTTTTCGAGACAGGGTTTCTCTGTGTAGCTTTGCGCCTTTCCTGGAGCTCACTTGGTAGCCCAGGCTGGCCTAGAACTCACAGAGATCCCCCTGGCTCTGCCTCCCGAGTGCTGGGATTAAAGGCGTGCGCCACTAACGCCTGGCCAGACTTCCCTTTCAAACAGGAGATTGTCTTGCTTTAAGCAAATTTTGTTTAACTATTGCAGAAAATCTGAGGATGGATAAGGTTAGTTATTTTTATTATAAAGAATGATCAAATTCTTTTCTCCATGTACCAAGTAATCTTTTTTCATAACTTAAAAGATTACTATATGATACACATATTTATTACTTTACTGATGCACTTAATAGGTTTTTAAAGTATGTTGCTGCCTATAGAATTATGTCTGTGCAGAAGAATAAACAAAGAATAGTAACAGGAATCTTAAAAAATAAAAATGCTTGTTTATGTATCTTTACAGAGAAAATGTAGTCTGGCTGTGAAGTGCTATAAGAACTGTATTTATCTAACCACTTAGGGACAGATGTGAAGGGTAGATTATATATGTAAGTAATAAAAAGAGAGGGAAAGAAATAATAATATCATTTTCAAATGCTTGTTATTGGTGTCTGGGGAATTTCCTTGGGAAATTTAGAAGTAGAACCAGATCTGCATAGATACAATTGTCTCTATCCTAAGGGATAAATGAATCCTTGCTTAATGGTTTCATAAGAAAACATTTCACTTTAAGCCTCTTTCAAACAGAAAATTTCAGCTTGAGATAGCAGTGAGTACTGTAAAAATACTTCCTCAAATGTAAAAAATATAATGCATATTTCTAAAGCAAACCCCTAGTGCTTTATCAAGACAGTATTATACATGTAAAATCTATTTTAAATGAAAGAATATAAAAAATGCATTCATTATAAGAAGCACTTAAAATGTGTATACTGTCTGATGAATTTGAATTTTATAAAAGAAATGAGGATATTGCTTAATCATTGAAATTATTTCTGTTCACTGTATAAATCATGACAAAATATGGGACAACACTTATATTTCAATAAAATGTGATAGTCATTCAATGTATTGATGGAAATATAACACAATGACAATATATAACAGATCTAAACTTATCTTGTTCACATTATCATTAATTATGGTGTTTCTTCAAATTTGACAGAATTTATATGGGGATTGACCTTTGTTTCATTCTCCAAATTTTAACAAGTCTAAAAATAAGACAAAAAATCAGGGTCAATGATCCAAAATACAACCAATCCATTGTCAAATGAAGCCATCTAAATAACTTTGGGCGAATTAAAGTTTTAATGGGGAAGACTGTAGCTCAAAGGGGAACCAATCTGGAGGATTTCTTGTAGCTTCCAACTTCTTGATTAAACTCTAAACAGCCTCCTTTCTGACTCTGTGTCCTGACCTCCCTTTTATTATTTATGTATAGAGAATTTGAAACTGCAATTTTTTTCAATGAGATGTAAATCATCTAACGAGCATCTTATTAGCTTTATAATCCAGAAATGCTTTTCTAAAGGATGGAAGACTAAGTCTTTGTGTTTCTGGATTGTAACCATGAAGAGGTATTGCACGCTAGTCCTTATTTCTGTAGCAGGGTGGGGACCAACCTCTGGGGGTGCCTTAGTCTACATTATAAAACCACCCTGTCAAAAAGATATGAGGAAGTTTACTTGCCCTTTGGATACATCAATTACCAAGTTGTATTACTTATGATTTCCACATTCAACCTTTAAAAACTCTTCCACATTTTTCTCCACAGTGGAGTTGTTTCATATTATATTCTCATCTATCTTTTATTATAATAGCCTTTAATAAAATTTTTACATGTTGCCCTTTTAGGCATTGTTTTGACAGACTAAAATTTGTTTATATTTTTCACACTTGTCTGTACATATGTTACACCCATCCCACTTCTTCATCTTGTTAGATGAGTTTAAGAACTTACTCAACATGGTTCTTATCTCCCTTAATCTGACAGACTTTTCAGGAGCAATTATGCTTTTAGACCATCCCTAGATCACCAATGGAAAATCTCCCAAATGATGTGTTTAGTTTCTCTTCAAAAGCTGCTCATTTCCTTCTGTCAGGTTCTCACTATGTGAACAGTTGTCTTGAGTAGCTTTGTTTACAGTTAGTATATGTGGTTGTTTGGATAAAAATGGCCCCAGAGGCTCATGTAGTTGAATGTTTATTCATCAGGGAGTGACACTAATTGAGAAGAATTAGGCAGTGTGGCCTTGTTGTAGTACATGTGACCTTGTTGGAGGAATTGTGTCACTGGGGGTGGGCTTTGAGGTCTGCAAAAGCCCAAGCCAGGGCCAGTGGCTCTGTCTTCTCCTGCTGCCTGCAGATCTGGATGCAGAACTCCCAGCTCCAGCACCATGTCTGCCTGTATGCTGCCATGCTCCCTGCCATAACTATGGACTAGACCTCTGAAACTGTAAGCAAGCTGCAATTAAGTGTTTTTCTTTATAAAAGTTACTGTGGTCATGGTTTCTCTTCACAGTAGTAGGACATGGGCTAAGTAGGTATATTATCTTATATTTTAACTTCAGACAGTGTGTGTAGGAAAGAACATTTTATTATTCTGAAATTAAACTAGCAAGTGACTTTTTATACAAAGAATTTTTTAAAAATTATGAACAAACAGGATTTTTAATATGAAAGAAAAAAGAACAGGTTCAGTATGATTAAATGTATTTCATATTATAAAATATCATGAATACATTACATTACTAGGCATAATAAATAGCCAGTTTTTTAAAATAATCACTGTGATTGAATAACCACATACACAGACAGACACAGGTATGTTATGCTGATGATTCAACTAACACAAGATAACATTGCCAATTTGGAATTTCTTTCTGAAGTAATAAGCAATATTGATGTAAAACAAAGAAATGAACAAAAACCCACAGTATATCCCATTGACTCACAATTCATTTGTATGGTGTGTTAAGGTTTCAATAAGATGATTGAGAAAGATTTTTTGTTTTTATATGGAGCATAGATGAAGCCTGGACTCGGCTATGTATAAGCAAGATATTTATTTACTACCTTATTTGTCTTACAAATAATTTAAAACTGTGTGAGATAAAGACATTCTTTTTTAGAGATGTTCCAATGTTGTATGTGATATTTGGAAAGTCTATCACTATGCATACATGAATCATGTGCTGTTAATAACCAACAACTCCCAGCAAGCAGCCATTCCTCTATTGAGACAGAGACAAGATATGGTATTATCTGATAATAGCTTCATTCAATTTTTTTTAAGTGTCTACATTTGAAGTGACAGAATGGGTTGTGAGTTAGCAGTTGAAAGGCTTTAATCAAAGGCCCACACTCCATCCACAGGTATAGAAAGCCATTCAATTAGTGTTATCTAAGTCTACACAAGAGAACTTGTTAATTAACAGAAGAAATGGCAAAAAATACATTTTCATTATCTCAATGAAAATTGATTGGTTGGAAATAACATCCCTGTGTCATCAATGGAGTCTGAAAACCTGTGAAGCTCAGTAAGCTAGCAGGTTTTTAGGGCAACTGCAAGAATTTAAATGTGAAATGTCCCCCCACAAGTTCATGTTTGAACACCTGATCCTCAGTTGTGGCACTGTTTGGGGAGGTTATGGAACCACTGACACACAGGATCTAGCAAGCAAGAATTGAGTCACTGGAGGTGGGACTTACTGGTGATATCAGAGTTCTCTGCTTGCTGAGCTCCCAATACTTTAGGGAGCTGTGTTGGAAGCCCCAGCAGCCACTCCAGCCACCTTGCCTTCTTGCCATGATGGACAGAACCCTTTGAAACTGTCAGCCAAACAAACCTCAGCTCCTCTCAATTGTTTGTTAGGTATTTTTTTCACAGCAGTGAGAAAAGAAACCAGTACAATGCCCTGGTTCCAGTTCCTTTAAAACTTGTCCCTATCCTTGCTAGAGGACTGTTTTGTTTTTCTCCTAAATGTATATGCAATTCCAGGGTCATACTGCAAACCACAGGGGTTTGCTCTGGGCCAAAGTCTGTTCAGGACTGGTTGGTCTCACTCCTAAGGGGCTAGGCAGCCTCCTGCCAAGTTTTGGACTGGTTATGGCCATAGAACAAGATTTTTTTCAAAAAAAGATTCCAATTGGGCGGCAAGTGCAGGGAAGCAGAAACTCTGTCTAATTTACATTAACCTGGCTCTGAGTTTGCGCCTTCTTAAAGATGAGGAAATATTCTGAGACTTTTATACTAATAACAAAACATGAGGTTTCAGGAAATGAGAACTATAGCTTATACTTACTTCAAGTTGTTGCCAACTAGACTTGTATAGTCTGTCACAATAGTAATTCTCATCCCTGGCTACCCAGTGGATTCAAATAGACCACTTACCCCAAAAGGTGTCTGATTGGTTGTTCTGCCCCTGGCTGATTTTAATAGTCACAGCTGGGAGTAACAGTCTCACATCCTTTGTGCAGCACTCATTCTGAAGTGCTTCCCTTCTGTGAAAGCATGCATCTCCTCCAGGCTTTTAAAGCATAAATGGCCCATCGCTGGAAGAATGAAGGTCTAAATGAAGACAGAGTATTTTAGCATCTTTCCATTTGGCCTTTGAATTTCTCTGTCTTCATCCATGTATATATTTGTCTGTGGAATTCTAATGTCTCTTCCTTCAAGGAAAGATCTTTATTGTTTACTTGGATTCACTTACCCATTCTGGCACCATATTACCTAAAGTTTGGCTTCCAGGCCAGTGAGTGGCATCGTTATAATTTAAAATCTTCTGAAATGGAGAGCATTTGCACACAGGCTCATGGATTATTTCAGTATTTTTAGAATGTTATCCTACTCGCTTGAATGCACTTAAAGCTAGCAGTCAACCCCCCCACACACCCAGGTTGCTTTTGGTCAGGTATTTATTTGGTTACAGCAATGGGCAAAGCAATGCATGTGCATGGCTGCAAATGAAATATAAAGAATACATATTTCTGGAAAGCTTTGCTTTTTCTGTGTGACTGAGATATGTTCTGTTTTCCATGCAAAATTATCAACATATGATGAATTTGCTAGTACTTTTTTTTTTTTACAATGGTATTTAAATACAAGGGGATATTCCATCACAACTGATACCTTTGTTGATTATTTACATTATAAGCAATTTAACAAGAGTAATTCCATTTTGTTCAATGGCTTATTCATTGTAAGACATATGCAGATGCAAAGTTCTTCCTACAAAGATTGACTGAGTAATTCATATGGACTGTTCACATAATCTGATTTACTTATGGTAATTTTTTTACTGTTGTAGTGTTCTATATAAAATGCTTTGATTTTACTAATTTTGAATATGTTTCTGAAAATGTTTAGTATTTGTTGAGTACAAATACTAAACAATAACTGAAGACTTAAGCAGCTTTGGCTTTCCATGTGCTCAGTAAGATGCTGGGGGGCCTGAATCTGGTTTATGGCATCTAAAATTGGGCTGAACTATGTTTTCTGAAACTATATTTTTACATGAGAAACATTAGCCATGTCCAGACTACATACCTTATTCACTCCTCCATTTCTTTTCACTTCAAACTTCCAACGAGAACTTCCTTTCTATGAAGACAAACACTGTGACTGAGTTTCTTGTGGGTTTACAACTTCTCTCCTATCTTTCTCTATTTTGATTTAAAAGCTAAATTATTTTACTTGTCAGGGTTTTTCTACTTGAAAGTACTGGTATTTTATTTAAATGTGCAGAAGTTGTTTGGTAACCTCAATGTTTTGGTGACAATAGTATTAGAAATGCAGAATAAATAGTCATCTATAAACCCACAGCAAGGATCATTTATATCTGAAAGTATCCAACTCAGGTGATAATGAAGTTGTGCAATATTTAATGAATTAATAAAGACCCTAGTGCCTGACAGTTCTAGAAATTGTCTAGAAATTTTACTTTAAAACAGAAACATCATTACTAGCATTATAATAGTGTTCAAGTTCCAATTGTTTGTAACTCTAAGTCTTACAAAGTTAATTAGTTCTTTATCATTATACTACACAGGTATTAAAATCTAAGCTGCAACCTTTTAGTTTTTAATGCTGTGGATTGAACCTAGGGTTTTGTGGCTGTTAAATACATATTTTACCACTCAACTCCAAACCTTTTGGACAAAACTTTTGACTTGGATGTAAGATCTGACAAAACTGCACAGACTTGACTTAAACTTGAAATCCTCTTGCTTCAGTCTCCTGACCAGCTGAGATCTCAGACCTTAGCCAAGGAGTCCAGCTGCCATCTACATTCTAAATGATGGTGAAATGTGTTAACTACACAATTCCTGTTATTTAATAGATGAACAATCCGGGAATCAACATACAGTCAACTGATTGGCCACCAAAGATATGGGTGGCAATGTAGGTAAAGAGTTAACTATTTTTCTTTCTTAGAAATGTTACATAAATCATGAAAATAAAAACACAGTGAGTAGAAAATGTACAAATTTCCTCAGCATACAGTCAGGGATATGATGGGTTAAAAGACCCTCCCCCAAGATAAAACTTTTTCATTTGGCTAAAGAGAACCCTCTTCCCCTAAGACAGAAACATCATTATTAGCATTATAATAATGTTCAAGTTCCAATTGTTTGTAACTTTAAGTCTTACAAAGTTATTAGTTCTTTATCATTATACTACACAGGTATTAAATATGCTGTGACAATATCTAGGCACAAACTGTCTTTTTAAAAGAGTGTGAAAGTACAAACTGTAACAGAGTTTTATCCATGATGGTGCACCAAGTAAAATATTTAGAATCACCATTTTCCAGATATTTCTAGATTTTGAACTTTTTTCAGTCTGATTTATTTTGATTGTTTTATATTTTAAGGACTTTCATATTCATGTGTTTTAGTGATTATCTTTTTGATTACACATATTTATAGCAGAACATTTGAGACTATCATAGGTTCCAAGGTATTGAATTGCCAGCACAAATGAAAAAAAATGTAATATTCAATGAAAACTCCTTTAGCCTACTGCTATCAATGTGACTCAGATTTAAAGTTGCTAATTCTTGGGGAATTGTTCAGCCTCATTTTCTTCTTTGCTTGGTAGATGATATCTGGGAAGCCAGGCACGCAACAGCACAAGGATTGTGGAACTGACTCCAGTGTTAAAGACAAAGATCTTGGATCTCCAATACCAAATGTTCAGCCACAGATACATACATACAAGTAGCATAAGTAGCATTATATAGCCTGAATAGGCTGTATTTATGAATATATATGCAGATATCTACATATATAAGTGTGTGTGTGTGTGTGTATGTATGTATGTATGTATACACACAGAATTTTGTTTTGTCACAGGAGCCTCATGAGGAGGGGGAGATATTGCTTACCCCCTCCTCTAATTCTCACAATTGATAGTAAAATTCTTTGTTGGTGTTACTGTATCACATGGTATTAAAATAAAAAGTAAGATGTTCGAATTTTAAAATTCTTAATTTCTATTCAAGTTTTATCTAAATGTCACACATTAGTTAAAATATACCAAATTGGGGCAGCTAACCTTCTGTTCAGTAACTGCACTTGGAGACCTGTACTGACGTGACCAGAGGAATTAAAAGAGAATATTTCTCCCTTGTCATCCAGTGTCAAGTAAGTCCCAGGGAACTGTGGGCCATCTCTCAAACCATCCTGTGTGTGTGGCAGGGCAGGGTGGGGGGAGTCAGCTGTTCCTTTGTTTAGGAAGGCCATGGAGATACCACTGAATGAACTCTCACCAAGTGTCCAGTACACAAAGATGGTCAGCATAGGGGAGAAATTCCTTACCCACTTACAAATGAACACTGGTTAAACAATGTCTTTGACTCAACATCACATGGATGGACAAACAGTCAAAAGAAAGACTAGAAGAACCAGAGGTTCCCCACAATCCCAAATGGACCAGATATTCAACCGACTTTAACAGTAAAACAAAATAATTAATTTCGGCCACCTACATGGATTTAAACACTCAGCAGGATAATCCAACTGGGATTAACATTGATATGGCTCTTCAATAATTCAAGAGACTACAGTCCTCAGACACCGTACTTAACCATAAGAGATGTTATTTGTAAAACTTTCTTCCTAATAATTCTTTTTCTTATAAATTCATATATTGCCCATACATAGAACTACCTTGTCTTCCTTCAGTGCAGTCGTGTCTATCTGCAGCTGAGAAAATAGTCCCCTCTTCTTAAATACTAAGGCCAAATTTGAATGCTGTATTTACCAGTTGTGGAGCACTATCTTTTTCTGGGAGTGTACATTTCACAGCTGTAATGTGGCATTCTGTGTTCTTTTGTTTTATTTTTTTAAATAATTTATTTTACATACCAACCACAGTTCCCCTCCTACCTCTCCTCCTGTTCCCTCCCCCCACCTCCTTTCTACCCCCTCCATACCTCAGAAAGGGTAAAGCCTCCCATGGGAGTCAATAAAGCATGGCATATCAGTGTTGAGGCAGGACCAAACTCCTCTCCACTGCATCAAGGCTGAGCTAGCCATCCCACCATAGGGAGTAGTTTCCAAAATGCCAGCTCATGCTCCAGGTACAAATCTTGGTTCTACTGCTAGAGGCCCCATAAATAGACAAAGCCACACAACTCTGACCCACAGGCAGAGGGCCTATGTTGGTCCCATGCAGGTTCTCTAGCTGTTGGTCTAGAGTCTGTGAGCTCCCATGAACTCAGGTCAGCTGTCTCTGTGGTTTTCTCCATCATGATCTTGACCACCTCCTTGCTTATATAATCCCTACTCCCTCTCTTCAACTGGACTCCAGGAGCTTGGTCCAGTACTTGGCTATGGATCTCTGCATCTGCTTCCATTATTTACAAGATGAAGGTTCTAGGATGACAATTAAGGTAGTCACCAATCTGATCACAGGAGAAGGCCAATTCAGGCACCCTCTCTATTACTGCTAGGAGTCTTAGCTGGGGTCATCCTTGTGGATTCCTGTGAGTTTTCCTGGCACCAAGTTTCTCCCTAACCCCATTATGGCCCCCTCTATCAAGATATTTTTTTCATTGCTATTCCTCTCTGTCCATCCCCCAATTTAGCCATCCTGATCCTTCATGTTCCCATCCCCTCACCTCTTACTCCTCAATCCCAGTTTACCCAAGAGATATTATCTATTTCCCCTTCCTAGGGTGATCCATGCATCCTTCTTGGTGTCCTTGTTACCTAGAGCTGTGGATTGTAGCCTGGTTACCCTTTGCTTTACATCTAGTATCCACTTATAGGTGAGTGCATAACCATGTTTGTCTTTCTGAGTCTGGGTTACCTCACTCAGGATGATTTTTTCTAGTTCCATCCATTTGCCTCCAAATATCATGATATCATTGGTTTTTACTGCAGAGTACTCCATAGTGTAAATGTACATTTTCTTTATCTATTACTCAGTTGAGGGGCATTTAGTTTGTTTCCATGTTCTGCCTGTTTTGAATAATGCTGCCATGAACATAGTTGAGAAAGTGTCCTTGTGATATGATAGAGCATCCTTTGGGTATATGCCCAATAGTTGTATTGCTGGGTCTTTGAGATAAATTGATGCCCAATTTTCTGAGAATCCACCATACTGATTTCCAGAGTGATTGTACAAGTTTGCACTCCCACCAACAGTGGAGAAGTGTTCCCTTTGCTCTGCATCCTCTCCAACATAAGCTGTCAACAGTGTTTTTGATCTTACTCATTCTGACAGGTGTAAGATGGTATCTCAGAGTTGTTTTGATTTGCATTTCCCTGATAACTAAGGATATTGAACTCTTTAAATGTCTTTTGGCCATTTGAGAGTCTTCTGTTGAGAAGTCTCTGTTTAGATCAGTACCCCATTTTTTAATTGGATTATTCAGTATTTTGATATCTAGTTTTTTTGAGTTCTTTATATATTTTGGAGATCAGCCCTCTGTCAGATGTGGGGTTGGTGAGGAGTTTTCCCATTCTGTAGGCTGCTGTTTTGTCTTATTGATCATGTCCTTTGTCTTATAGAAGCTTTTCAGTTTCATAAGGCCCCATTTATTAATTGTGGATCTCAGTGGCTGTGTTACTTGTGTTATATTCAGGAAGTAGTCTCCTGTGCCAAAGCATTAAAGGCTACATCCTACTTTGTCTTCTATAAGGTTCATTGTAACTGGATTTATGCTGAAGTCTTTGATGCACTTGGACTTGAGTTTTGTGCATGGTGGTAGATATGGATCTATTTGTATTCTTCCACATGTTGATATCCAGTTATGCCAGCACCATTTTTTGAAGATGTTTTCTTTTTTCCATTGTACAATTTTGGTTTCTTTGTTAAAACTCAGGTGTTCATAGGTGTGTGGATTTATGTCAGGGTCTTCAATTCAATTCCATTGATCCACGTGTTTGTTTTTATGTCAATACCAAGCTATTTTTTATTACTATAGCTCCATAATAGAGCTTAAAGTCACAAATGGTAATGCCTCTGGAAATTCCTTTATTTTACAGGATTGTTTTAGTTATCCTGGGGTTTTGTTTTTTCCATATGAATTTGATTTTGTTCTTTCAAGGTCTGTGAAGAATTGTATTGGGATTTTGATGGGGATTGCATTGAATCTGTAGATTGATTTTGGTAAGATTGCCATTTTTACTATGCTAATCCTACCCATCCAAGAGCATGAAATATCTTTTCATTTTCTTATATCTTCTTCAATTTCTTTCCTCAAAGACTTAAAAGAGTTTTTTATCATACAGGTCTTTTACTTGTTTGGATAGATTTACCCTAAGATATTTTATATTACTTGTGGCTATTGTAAAGGGTGATGTTTCTCTGATTTCTTTCTCAGCCTATTTATCATTTGTTTATAGGAGAGCTACTGATTTTTTTTATAGTTAATCTTGTATTCTGCCATATTACTGAAGGGGTTTATCAGCTGTAGCTATTCCTTGGTAGAATTTTGGGGTCACATATATACTATCATATCATCTGCAAGTAGTGAAAGCTTGACTTCTTCCTTTCTAATTTATATCCCCTTCATCTCCTTTTATTGTCTTATTACTCTAGCTAGAAATTAAAGTACTATATTGAATAGATATGGAGAGAGTGGACAGCCTTGTCTTATTCCTGATTTTAGTGAAATTGCTTTGTGTTTATCTCTATTTAATTTGATGTTGGCTGTTGGCTTGCAGTATATAGCTTTTAATATATTTAGGTATATTCCTTGTATCCCTGATCTTTCCAAGACCTTTATCATGAAGGAGTTTTGGATTTTGTCAAAGATTTTTTTAGTATCTAATGAGATGATCATGGTTTTTTTTCTTTCAGTTTTTTTTGTATGGTGGATTACATTGACAGATTTTCATATGTTGAACCATCCCTGCATCTCTGGGATGGAGCCTACCTGATGATGACAGATGATTTTTTTTTATGTGTTCTTTGATTTGGTTTTCCAGTATTTTATTGAGTATTTTTGCATCAATGTTCATGAGGGAGATTGGTCTGTAATTCTCTCTTTGTCACATCCTTGTGTGGTTTGGATATCAGAGTTACTGTAACCTCATAAAAAGAATTTGGCAATGTTCCTTCTGTTTCTATTGTGTGGAACAATTTGAGGAGTATAGGTATTAGTTCTTCTTTGAAATTCTGGTAGAATTCTACACTGAAACCATCTGGCCCTGGGCTTTTTTTCATTGGGAGACTTTTAATGACTGTTTCTATTTCCTTAGGGGTTATAGGTCTATTTAAATTGTTTATCTGGTCTTGATTTAACTGTGTTATGTGGTACCTATTCAGAAAATTGTCCATTTCTTTTACAGTTTCCAATTTTTTGTAGTTCAATTTTTTGAAGTATGAACTGATGATTTTCTGGATTTCCTCATTGTCTGTTGTTATGTCTCCCTTTTCATTTCTGATGTTGTTAATTTGGATATTCTCTCTCTGCCTTTTGGTTAGTTTGGATAAGGGTTTGTCTATCTTGTTGATTTTCTCAAAGAACCAACTCTTTGTTTCACTGATTTTTTTGTATTGTTCTCTTTTGTATTGTTTCTATTTTATTGATTTCAACCCTCAATTTAATTATTTCTTGATATCTACTCCTCTTGAGTGATTTTCCTTCTTTTTGTTCTAGAGATTTCAGATATGCTGTTAAGTTGCTACTATGAGATTTCTCCAACTTCTTTATGTAGGCATTTAGAGCTATGAACTTTTCTCTTAGTACTGCTTTCATAGTGTCCCATAAGTTTTAGTATGTTGTACATTCATTTTCATTGAATTGTAGGAAGTCTTTAATTTCTTTTTTTATTTCATCCTTTACCCAATGGTGATTCAATTGAGCATTGTTCAGTTTCCATGAGTTTTCAGGCTTTCTGTAATTTGTATTGTTGTTGTTGAATTCTAACTAAAAACATGGTGATCCAAGAAGATACAGGGGGCTATTTCAATTTTTTGTGTCTGTTGAGATTTGCTTTGTGACTGAGTATGTGGTCAATTTTGGAGGAAGTTCCATGAGGTGCTGGGAAGAAGGTATGTTCATTTGTATTTGGGTGGAATGTTCTGTAGATGTCTATTAAGTCCATTTGAGTCATAGAGTCTGTTAGATCCCTATGTCTCTGTTAAGTTTCTATCTGGCAGACCTGTCTATTGGTGAGAATGCGGTGTTGAAGTCTGGCATTATTAGGGTTTGATGTGTGATTTAAGCTTCAGTAATGTTTCTTTTGCAAATGTGGGTGCCACTGTATTTGGGGCATAAATGTTCAGAATTGACTCCTCATCTTGATGGATTTTTCTCGTGACGAATATGAAATGTCCTTCTACACCTCTTTTGATTAATTTTATTTTAAAGTCTATTTTGTTAGAGAGTAAGATCACTACACCAGCTTGTTTACACATAGTTGTGGGCCAATTGCCGTTCTGCCTTTCTTCAAATGGACCAACTCTAAATTTGGGGAAGAAAACTCTTCAGAGACTTTATAACTCAGCCTTGGGGAAGAGACTGAAGTTTTGGGCTACCTGAATCTGAGTGTTTTTTCCTCTGTGTGTCTGCAGCATGTAGATTTATCTTACCCTCTAATAAATGCCTTACTTCAACTGCCAACACACACACACACACACACACACACACACACACACACACACACAGAGGAAGGGGCCATGGATGTGCATAACTACTAATGTAATTGACCATGAATTTGAAAGAGAGAACAGAGGGGTATTGAAGGGAGGAAAAAGATGAAATAAAAGGAAATAAAAGGAAAGGAAAGAGAAGAGACCAGTAGATGTTTGGAGAACATGAGGTGAGAAGCTGATGCAACACAGTACTTATTTTTACAACTTCAAAGAAATTTGAGGTAATTGGATACAGTGTTAATACTAGTTTTACAAATAAAAGACTCAAATTTCTGCAGACATTAAAGTCTTGGTATTTGTATGTAGTCATAAAATACCCTTTCATATTTGTTAAAGATTTATAATACTCATAACTTTTATAACCTATAGTCTCAGCTGCCTGATCTGGTATTACACATCTCAACTTGAAGACCTCAAGAGCTTAAGAGCCCATTCTGAATATATATTTAGTCCCAAGTGAAGTCGCTGAATTTAGATTGGTATGTCTATATAATTTTGATGTATGTCAGTTTTGGCCATAGTGAATGTCATCTATTATAAAACATATAAAAACTAAGGAAAAGTTATAATCTCTTTTTCAAAATGAAAGAACAGCTTTGTCTGCGGGCTTACTTACAAGTTCTGGTCATTTTTAAATTTCATAACTTTTAATTCCCAGAAATCATTCTTGCAAAATCCTCTTCTAATTAGGTGGGCTCAACTCTTGTAGTCTTAAAAAATTCCAGCAGGCTTACTTTGGGATATTTAATGGAATACTTTGCTCTAGGCCTGCCTGTCCACAGAGGATTAGATATTTTCTGACACATTCCTTCAGCTAAGAAAAGAATCTTATGTGATCTGAAAATAAAATATGAAATATGCAAGAATTTTGTACCTGAAGAATATGAGATTAAACTGAATTTGTGCTTTCTGATTATGCTTGTGAAATTTTATAGCTTATTTCTCACTGAGATATCTCATTGATGTTTCAAGTGGCTTGTCTTTTGTTGAGAAGAATGTGCTCAGAAAGTGAAATTCTATCACTCTAGAGAAATACTTAAAATTCAAACATATGCATAAAATAAAAATGTCTTTTTGCAAGATATGTTTCAAGATGTAAAATACTGATTTGATTAGTCATAAAATTTCAGAAAAACAACTTATAGAATTATGAAACCTAAGGATAAGGATATAAGTGCAGAGTCATACCAAAGAAATAAGCATTAGGGTAATTTAAGCTCAGCCACTAGTCATCAAAAACAGTACATGTTATAATAATTTTTATGTGTATGACAATAATAAAATGCAGTTTCACATACAAATTGATTTGACTGTGTTTAGAGTAAAAACCATTTACTAACATAGAGAGAAATGAACTGCACCAAAGTCCTGTCAAGGACAATTTGGTTTTTAAAATGCTAATGAAATAAAGTAATAAATAATATTAGATGCAATTAATAAAAGAGACAATCCTCTTCAACTGGTGGTTTACTTTAATGTACTGGACAAGCAAGTTTATAATAGGACAGAAAGGAAACAGAATTGGGTAAACAAACTTATAAAAGAACCATATATCATTTTCAGTAACATGAAATTATAGCAATTCATTTGAAATTCCTGTTACAGAATGAAATTTTGTTAAATGCTACTATCCTTCTATGAAGGACAAAGGAGAAAAATAAGTATTAAATTGACACGATTCTCAAATTACTCTGTAATCAAGCACCTCAGCTGAAGTTTGGTATCGTTTGTTTATATAGATGTTCTCCATTCTTTACTCGCTGAACTACGTGTGAGAAGTTCAAAGTTGATGACTCCAAAGCAGGACTGTTTTCCAGTTTCATTTCTGTTTTGAGATGAGTCCCAGTTGTAGCTCAGACTTGAACTTGTAGTGTTCTTCTTGCCTCTGATTGCCTAGGTCAAAAAATAGTTTTATTTTCCTTTGCCACAATTTCTGAGGTGTCTACAATTACCATTTTTTTTTCTTTCCAAGTGCTAGAGACAGAATAAGTGGTTGGGGAAGGAGAGAAAACTTTGTTGAACATTATTCTAGCTATCAAAACAGTGGTTGTCTTGCTGTTTGATGTGAAGCATCAAACACAAGTCTGGCTCAGGAACCCACTTGCCCACCCGATTTTCATATTAGTTACTTACTATTCGAGACAGACATGGTCATGTGACATTCTGAAACATGGTGGCACCGTGCCCAGTGGAGCAATGACTGAGCAGAGACAGGGTTTCTAAAAACACTTCAGTCATTCTCCCAAGTCCAGGAAACTCTTCATTGAATGAGCAGAGCAGCAGGTCCCTTGTTTGTGCTTCTTAGCACAAAGGCTAAGAAATTTAATATCACACTCAAGAGTGTGGTGAATAGTCAAAGAAATTAGAAAAAAAAAACTTGTCAAAATTGAAGAAGTTTGAATACTAAAGGACCCTATACAAATGTCAATAGATAATCTTAAAAACTAGACATCATCATCTATACCCATGAAGTCTCATCAACACAGCTGCCTAAACAAGAATTGAAAAGCAACTCAGTACCAACACCAATGGATATTCTAACAGGGAAGGGGAAGGTTCCTATGCTCAGGGGGCCTCACTCCTAGACAAAGAATGGTAGGTAGCTGAGAGTAAGAGACAGGTGTTTCTTAGGCAAGAGTTCCCAGTTGGTTACCTAATACCAAGTGGTCAACCCTGAGATCATATCCATATAGATGTCATTCAGATTGCATTGTACTTATTGATTTAATAGTATATATATATATATACATATATATATAAACATTTAAAGAAAAGCAGGTTATGAATTTGGGAGACAGAGTAAGATAGCACATGGAAAGGGTTAGAAAGATGAAAGGGGAGTGAATAAAATTATACAACTATAGTATACTTTAAAAAAACATAAAATAAAAAAGAGATTTATATTATTCTACCATTTAAGCAATGACAACATTTTTCCTAGAACATCTGTCTTAGCTAATTTTTCATGCATCTGATTTTGAGATTTGATTTCCTAGATCTTCTAATAAAACACTGTCTTAACCTGATTCCACATATAGATCAGTGCAGAAGATACCCAGGATGAGGGCAAAACCAGGCTGATATGAAATTTTATTCCCAAGATAATACTGCAAAAATTATAGTTTTATAATATTATTTTATTTTTCTTACTTAGACTTATAAAGACACAATTTTATAATAAATCAAAACTCTTAAGCCAAGCGGGGGTGGCGCACGCCTTTAATCCCAGCACTTGGGAGGCAGAGGCAGGCAGATCTCTGTGAGTTCGAGGCCAGCCTGGGCTACCAAGTGAGTCCCAGGAAAGGCACAAAGCTACACAGAGAAACCCTGTCTTGAAAAACCAAAAAAACAAAACAAAACAAAACAAAACTCTTGACTATGATTAATTTGTGGTGATGAGATTACTTATTTCTACTTGAAGTGATTAAGATAAAAGCCTCTATAATACAATTATAAATGACAATAAATACATGTGTGTGTGTGTGTGTGTGTGTGTGTGTGTGTGTGTGTGTGTCTATCCTGATGTTTGTAAAAAATTGTTACTTACAGAAAAAAATTCCTTTCATACTTTGTGTGTGTGGGCATTCCACAGCATATATGTGGAGGAGACTGGACAGTTTGTATGATTCTTTCTTTCTGTCCCGAGGGTCCTAGGGTTGAATTCATGCTGTTAGGCTGGGAGGCAGCAACCTTAATCCACTCAGTCATTTTGCTGGCCCTTTAAAAAATTTAAAACTACCATTTATGATGTGTTCGGGTGAAAGCTGCTAAGTGCATTGCATTACCAAATAAATGTTGTTATGCTCGTACTGGTGGTAGTTGATTATAAAAGTACAACTCAGAAAATAGTTATGCTATTCTTTCTTTTCACTTATTCACTTTATTCAAAATAACTAATGACAATTTAAGGAAATTGAATCATAAAAAATTTATTGTTACAATTTTTGAGATTCTATTTACCTACACATAATTTTACACTTTAACATGGAATGATACCAATCAAGATAAGTCAGCCAATAGACCATGAAGGAGTAGGAACAATTTCTGTTTAAATGTGCTGCTACTGTCTATACAGATCATTCTGTGAAGTCTGCAAAAATAAATCACAAACTACAAGTCAACTCTTTGAAAGAACAAGTGAGCTGACCAAAGTCTTGGTATTCAAGAACCAGCTGCTTATATTTACTATAATGATGAACACAGAAGGCTTGAAACCACCCTAATGAAAAACAAAAATATAAACCTAAAAAGTATTTGTAAGCTACGGATGCTGAAATGAAAAACTACTATTTAAGAGCTAAAATAACCTAATAAGTGGAAAAATAACCTTTACAGGAATTGTAACATAGCATGGTAAAGCTGATTGGTAGATTTAATAGAGGTTTCGTTTTTTATCAAAGTCTTAGAAGTCTACTTTTTAAAAAATAAAAAAAAATGTTCTAATTTTTTTTTGGAAAGGCAAATAGACTAAAAACCTAAATTAATTTTGACTGAGGAATTTGCACAAAATACACAAAAAAGAAACAAAATTCACCGTTGTACACCTTTGCATCTAAGGGAATTATACTGTGTGAAAGGAGTCTATCCCAGAAAGTAAAATTCTGTATGATTCTATTTTTATAGTTTTCTTTTTTAAATATTTTTATTTTATATTTAACTTAATTTCACACATCAGCCATGGATTCCCCTGTCCTCCCTCCTCCCACCCCCAAGGCTTTCCCCCCAAACCACCCCCCCATTCCCACCTCCTCCAAGGCAAGGTCTCCCCTGGGGAGTCAGTCCAGCCTAGTAGACTCAGCCGAGGCAGTCCAGTCTCCTCTTGCCTACACCAAGGCTGAGCAAAGTGTCCAGCATAGGCCCCAGGCTCCAAAAAGCCAGCCCATGCACCAAGGGCAGGTCCTGATTCCACTGCCTGGGGGCCTCCCAAACAGTTCAAGCTAATCAACTGTCTCACTTATCTAGAGGGCCAGTTCCATGGGGGCTCCTCAGCTATTGGTTCACAGTTCATGTTTCCACTAGTTTGGCTATTTGTCCCTGTGCTTTTTCCAATCATAGTCTCAATATCTCCTGCTCATACCTCCTCTCTCTTGCCGATTGGACTCCTGGAGCTCCACTTGGGCTATTTTATTTTCTTAAAATGCTATTAGAAATAGAGACTTGATCAGAGATTCAGACTCAGGATCTGGAGAAAAGGAGAGTACTGTAGCTAATGAAAGTAGAACCTGAGATGGAATAATTCTGTCTCAGTTGGAGGTGGTGGTGGACATGAGTCAACAATGTGACATAGAAGAATGTGTGTATGCATTTGTGTTCACACATATGTGTATGTGTGTGAACACATGTACGTGTGTGCACATGTACGTGTGTGCACATGTATGCACATATATGTACAAATGACTATACATAAAAATAGAAGAATCTGGAGTTGGAGAGAAGTTTCAACAAGTAAGGGTGCACTTTGCTCTTGCAGAAGACTTAAGTTTGATCCCTAGCATCCGTGCTGGGCTTCTCAAAATACCTGTGATTCCAGCTTCAAGGAAATCTGATGCCCTATTCTGGCCTCCATAGATTCTGCACTCAGGTTCACACCCACACATACTTACACATACTTTATTTGTAAGGGGCCTTGGAGTTGGCACAGAACACACACACAGACACCAAATTCTCAGCGCAAAGATTTATTACCCTGGAGGGTTCAGGGGCAGGGGTGGGGCTGCCTCTGGATCAGGCAAAGACAGAGCAAGTTTGCTGCAGGAGTGGTTTTTAAGGAGAAAAGAGGGAAGTCTGTTTTAGGATGAGTTACTCAGTGTAGCTCAAATGATTAATGTTGATAGCTGGACCTCCCAGTTTTAGTCAGGCATAAGGAAGAGGCCAAACAAGGGAATAGACCTGGGTGGATAGCTTTAGGAATGTGATCTAACCATTTAGCAAGGGGGAGGAAGGGAGAAGGGCAAGGCCTGCTGGCACCATGTTTGCCATTCTCAGGCCTGTTAAGGGGTTGTTCAAAATTAATAATAAAAATAAATCTTAAAAAAATCTAAAGCAAAAAATTAAATCGTGGCCTCTGACTATTCTGAAGAATTTCTTCAGTGTTAACTTCCTGGATGTGTAGGATAGCTATGAAATGTTACCACTGCAGAATATTGCCATCTTCTATGTTGTTTTTTATATTTATATGTAAAACTATAATTCCTAATGAGAAAAAAATTAAAAATTAATAAAACAATGGCAAATGAAATGTATCTTAAAAAGATGAAGCCTTGTCCACATAGGCTTTTTTTTTTCTGTTTGTTTTTAATATTTAAATGAAGGGTCCTCTAAAAGGGAGTGATGTGGAAAAATAGCTTGAATAGGGGAAATTCTGTTATGATAATGTCAATACTATCCATTTGTAGAGTGCACTACAAAACATCTTGTCTGATATTAAGGCTAAAGTATATCTGAGAATCAATTGTATTTTTAAATCTGACCCCATCTTTCTGACAAATCTGCCCCCAATACTGTATTCATCTCTTTACATTCTGTTTCTTAGTGTAAACCCCTCAAGGCATGAGAGTAGTCAGGTCCTGCCCTCCACACTGCTTTAGTGGCTGGCCCTCACACCTGTTTCCAGTTGCAGGCAGCCAAGCTCTGCCCTACAGAGAAAAAAAAAAAAAGCCTAGGATCAGACTGTAGAATCCCACTAATCCCCAAGCTTACCCCAAGAGCAGGCCACAGAATCCCACCAATCCCTGAGCTCAAAATCTCACCAATCCCTGAGCTTGCCCCAAGATCAGGCCACAGAATCTCACCAATCCCCGGCTATCCTGGAAAGCTCCACACCTCTGCAAGAAATCCTGTATAAAGCCTGCCTCTTGTTCAATTCTTTGATGCTTCTCACTAGAGCAGAGGCAGTCACCCTCCTATATCTTTCCCAATAAATCTCTTATGGAAGGCTTGCTATATGGTGTGACTTTGTGATATTCATTGGCTCCTTACTGACAGGATACCATTTCCTTCAGAGCTATAACACTTTGTTTTACTTAGTGTTTCTATTGCTGCAAAGAGACACCATTACCATGGCAACTCTTATAAAGGAAATCATTTAATTGGGGTGGATTGCTTACAGTGCAGAGGTTCAGTCTATGGTGGGACATGGTGGCATGCAGGCAAACATGGTGCTGGAGAAGAAGCTGAGAGTCCTACATCTCACAAACAATAGGAAATGTTAAGCAAAGCTTGAACAAAAGAGACCTCAAAGCCCATAGCACAGTGACACAAACACACACACACACACACACACACACACACACACACATCCTTTATACATATGCATGCACAAAGATTGTACTATACCAGCATTTAACCTGCTTCTATAAGTTTAATAAATACTACTGAACATTGATAAATAGGTCTCTGTAACCTTCAAAGGTGCATTAATATGGAAATAAAAGTATATATTTAAATAACAAAAATTATTAAGAATTTACATGGGATCAAGTTGTCACTACTTTCAAGAATGTTCTAAGCAATGCCATTATTCATACATTTTATTTATAGTACAGATTTATTGAAGAAAATAATTGGTTAGAGGATTCTTTTAAATCCTGAAGTAGTCTCTCCTGCTTTACAAGTATTCTAATATCAAAACCTTTAATAATCATTATATTAGAGAACTGATGCTCTGATTAAAGGTGCAAGGGGGTCACATTTTTTCTGCCAGTATCTTACCTAGGCTATTGTGAAGATGTGAGATTATGAACAAATAAATAAGGGTTCTTCTCTCTACCTCATGAGCACAACATTCAGGTGACTGATGATTATCTTTATGTCTGTTTTTCATCATTTAACCCTATCACCAATACTGAATTCCCTCCTTGCTGGTGATGTCTGTCCCACAATGTGTAGCTATTAGTTTAGAACCTGAAGTTAATGCCTAAAAATAGCTTCGAAAGACAACAGTTTTAAAATGCTGAGTGTTAATATGTTTAACTATAAAATACTTTTTAAGTTTTCATAATTTTTAATTATCCAAATTGTTTTTGCTTACACAAAATGCACAAAAGTAAAAATTTCCATTAGAATCCAATCTTTTTAGTACACCTCAGGGGAAATTATTGTAGAAAAATACTTACAGTTCACTTTCACTAATAAAATGTGACATAGCAACAGTTACCCATGTAAATATGAAAATATGCTCTTTCAAGGTTTCAGAATGGAAGTAATTTTCACCTATATTACTCTTTTTTTATTTATTTTTGCTATTTTCCTTTCAACTCAGTACTTGTTTCCATGTGGGTGGAATTCTTTTTGTTCCCAATAACTCACTGTACAATACCATGAGGTTATTCTTTCTAAAGTATAATGCTGATAATTCTACCCTTCTAGAGTCAAGCCATGTATAGCCACAACTGCTAGTTATTTGTAGTGCCTACTTGTAATAGACTGAAGGCATTCATGATCCATCTCCCTCCTCTTTCTTCAGATTTGTTTCCTTGTATTCTTCTTTGTGGAAGCTGTGCCTCAGATGATTTGGACACAGGAGTATTGTTCACACGTTTTGCATGGCTTGATGTATCCCCTACTTACTTATTGCTGTACTAGAGCTTGAATAAGGGCGTTATGTATGCCAGGCAAGTATTCTACTAACTGGAGTATAACCTCAGTTTCCTACAATATTTTAAAATGCTAACTTGGGGTGGGCAGGATGGCTCAGTGGATGAAAGCATTTGGACCTGAGCTTGATGCTCAGGATGTACATGGCAGGAGAGACTGACATCTGAACCTTATCCTTTGTCTTCCACATGCATGAGGGGGTATGTGTACACCTCCTGTAAAAAAACACAATAAAACATTAGAGCTAAACTAAAGTCCCAGCTCATTCACAAGGCTTTTTAAAAAACAGATATTATTTACAGTAACATGGATTTCACTAATTTCCCTTGCAGTTTAACACACTCTGTTTTTAGCAATCATTAACAATAAACCCAACCGATTATACAGTTGCATACATATACAAACTATTTTACTTTGGCCATCCATATCCAGGAAACTGCTGCATTGTAGCCACTTTGAAATTAGCTTCTCTGCCTTTTTTGTTTTGCTGTCTGCATTTGTCTCCCTCATGTTCGTAATCAGCTACCATGCTATCTTGCATTAAATATATGTATAGTAAATCTTGTTCGATTTAAAGAACCACCAGAAAAAATTGAGATATTCTAGTTAACCTTGGAATTATAACTAGCATTTTCCCTTTAGTATATAGATATAAGCAATTTAAGCAATAACTACTAAGGATTTTAATTTTGGGAGGTGATATGATTCAGAACAGACCACCATGTCCTTGGATCCACACTGGCAGTTGTATTTGGCTGAGTCAAAAGGCACCAGACTGTACTTTTCCACTCCTTGTTCAGATGAGATTTTGATCTGGGATTTTTAAGCTGAGCCAAAAAGGTAGTGGAACTGATTGCCAACCATCTGATCCTGTAGTGTGTGTTAAGCCAGGTGCAAACTTGCTTCAGAAGTTAAACCAGCTTCAGTCAGTCAATAGGAGCTCTAGTATGCACCTGGTCTGGAGACATCACTTTATCCCTAGTAGTATCACCTTCATTGTTTAAAGAAAGGTGCCACTGAAAAGTTTGATTACCCTTTGGACATCTCTGGCGAGATGGCCACAGGGATGGACAGCCATAACATTGATGTCCTGGGTGTGTTGTTGCAGAAAATAATAGTTGTAACTTATGTTTACTTTCCATTCAGGATTTAAAATCTGGAACTGAAATTCTTTAAAAAAACAATGACAACAAGATGCCTATGAATTCTGGTATTTTTATGCTTCCAAATGGCTTTACTGTCATAAAAGTAGTAATTTTTTCAAGGTAAGTCAAATGGTTCAGTAATCAGTTCAGAATTATAAAACATGCATTTATATATTGCTAGAACAGTGGTTCTCAACCTTCCCTAGGCTGTAGCCCTTTGATACAGTTCCTCATGTTGTGGTGACTTCCAACCATAGTATTATTTTTGTTGCTACTTCATGACTGTAATTTTGCTACTGTTATTATTCATAATGTAAATATCTGTGTTTTCTGACAGTCTTAGATGACCCCTGTGACAGGGTCATTCGACCTCCATAGGGGTCGTGATCCACAAGTTGAGACCACTGCTCTAGAATATAAAGCCAGGCTGAATAAAAGGCATTTAGAAAAGTTTGGTGATGATTATTTCATAACAACGTAGACAAAAAGCAGACTGATTCAGAGTCTGAAAAGATTCAGATATTTAAGAGTCAGACAGTAAACTTCTGAGGACAGAGAGCGTACAACCAACCATTCATTTCATTTAAAAATGATTAGAAAGTTGCAGTGAAGGATGAAGTTTAACTAAATATTTTTAAACTACTATTTTCCTAATTATTGCAATAACTTACTTGAATGTGAGAAAAATGATCTTTATGGTTATCACAAATATCTACAAGGAAAATACCTGTTTGGTTTCAATAGTCTGCTATTTTAATGGTATCAGGATGCAAAGTTATCATGTGATAATGGATCTTTTATCTCACACTGTTTCATAGGTATTGTAATATACAGTCAACATTAATTTGGAGTATATTTAGTGTTTAAGAGCAATGAAAAATGACAGTCAATATTCTCTAATGATGAATTGTAGAGTTAGATTTTTTTCTGATCAACACATCAAGGAATCATATGAGTTTAAATTTATTTAATTTTATTTTATTTTAGTGTATGAATCTTTTACCTGTATGTATGTCTTAGAATCCAGAAGAGTGAGTTAAATCCCCTGGAACTAGAGTTACAGATGTTTGTGAGCTACAATGTGGGTGCTGGGAATCCAACATGGGTTTTCTGGAAAAGCAGTAATTGTTCTTAACAGCTGAGCTGTCCCTCCATAAAATTTTTGCCTATGTTTAGACTAGAACACTAGAATCATCAAAGATAAGAACTAGGTTCCTTCTTTATTACCTGCTCTTGCATCTTTCTCTTTTGTAGTTTATTAACAAACTATGGGAATGCTATCCCAGCTTTAAAGGTTGCTAATAAAGGAGTGTTCTAGCTCAGAGAGAGCATGCTTGCTCATTATCTAAAGATGGTCTTATGTAAAAGGCAATCAATGCTCTTTGTTTTGATAACGAGTACTCAGAGATCCCATAAGTGTGATGAGCTCTGCATCAAAGAGTAGATTGTTGCTCTCAGGAACTTAAATTTATTTATTTATGAAAATTACTTCACTGTTGAACATTTATCTAATAGATATTTTATGCCAGACCATTATCCCAGATTCTAGAGAAACAAAGGCAGTAAACTCTGCATCCTTCCCTGTCAGAACTTCACCAAGTCACAGAAGATATCAGCTATCTTAATAAAAAAAAAGTGCACATCAAGAAAATCAATCTGAAGGAAGAATTTGGAGTTTGGAGAACATTTAATACATTCATTTAAAAGAGATAATGGAGTGCATATTCTTTTTTATACTGTTTTTCTCTTACTTTAAAAGGGCCACATATATTTTATTACACCTGGCCTGAAAAAGAATTTTCCATACTGATTTTGTGAGAGCAAGTATTCAGAGCTGGAAGAACCTGGTTAGGTGGACCTGAGTCATGAGGCACATAGTGTGGAGTAATTTTTTGTGGACTACCTTTCAGGATTGAGAAAGCTGAGGGAGACTTCCTAATGCTGAAAAAAGTCTCCATGCATAAAACAAAATGCCCTCTGACTTCAGTAAGGGGACTTTCTATCCCATGGAATAGTAGCTTCCCCATCCATTTACAGGTCACCATTCTCTCAATAATCTATATCTATATATCTATATATCTATATATCTATATATCTATATATCTATATATCTATATCTATATCTATATCTATATCTATATCTATCTATATCTATATCTATCTATCTATCTATATATATATATATATATATATATAGAGAGAGAGAGAGAGAGAGAGATAGCCAAATTGCTGTTGTGGTGAATCAGTGCACTGAAAACAGATATGTCAGGAAAGTCAGAGAAAGGTGACTAGTCAGAGGTTAAGTTTTAGTTAACTGACAAATCAACTTTGTACATTACTTCTACATCAGAGCAGACACTTCTATTCAGTGCCAGAAGGCTCAAGATCCACAGAATCATGTATCTCATATACACAGCTTTAAAATGACAGTTTCTGGTTATAAGGGAAAAAAACCTATTTTCTATGAAAAAACAAAGAAAGCTGAGAGAGTATTTGCAGGGAAAAAGAAAGGGCACCATCAAGAATTGGGGAAGCGGCAGAAGATGACAGTGGGGAGGCAGATAAGAGCCAGATAAATGACGTGCGTATAAGAAAAGTTTTAATAAAACCCAATATTTTGTATGCTAACTAAAAATATAACTCACAGGAAAGAAAATGACAGATTTTTCAGTCTCTGGCTTCTTTTTCCTTACTCCTTGGGTTTATGATCTCAAAGAAGATGGCATTTAGATTAATAATGGAGCTTTGAAAGAATTAGGCAGAAAGAGCTACAACACTTTCTGATTAAACCCTTCCACACTGACACATTTTCTTCACACAGACTGCAGTGTAACTTAAAAGCTTTGCATGTTTCTGGAGTTGGTTAAGCTTCAGCAGGATTGTGTGTGTGTGTGTGTGTGTGTGTGTGTGTGTGTGTGTGTGTGTGTGTGTATGATGAGGCTAAAATTCACTCATTTTTCTGTAAGATTTTCTTTACCAGTTTTCTTCTGTACACTCTAGGTCAGTTCTTACTTGCATAGGGGTTGGTACATATGGTAGCTACTACTCTACATTTCATTCTTCAGGTTGTTAAAGTTTGGGAATGCCTTGCTTTCTGTGCACAGACATTATGACCATCAAATAGAATTAATATAGCTCCCAGTTTGTTTATTCACACCCCTTATGTAGGGCATATGTACCTCACATAGGGGAACTGGCTTGAGTTTCAATTATACTTTCTAAGCTTCCCAGCCATTCTCTAGCATGTTTAAGTTTAGTATGCTAAGTAAAGAGGAAGAGTGGAAACATATGCTATTTGAGTGACATGGAATATAATAAACTTTCAATTGTTTAAAGGAGATAGAGATTCAGTTTCTGCTTCTATTCTAATGTATTATCTAAATGTGGGTAAGAGCCCAACATTCTCTGTGTTTAGTATTTTGCCTATAAAAAGACTTGCTTGTTTCTATGCCATTCTTTAGTAACAGGGGAAAAGGCATTAGATTCTATGTCAAATTACATCAAGATGATGTGAGGCAAGCAACTCTCATTGAGGAACAGCATTTCATGGTTCTCAATACTGGATGCCTGTCACAAGCATCCAAAGAACTTTTACAAAATGGGTATTCAAGGCCCACACAAATGCTCTAATTCTAGCATATTTATAAGTACCCATTTGTAACAGTGAAAACATTTCATGGTTTCTTTTTCTGGGTAACAGTAGTAAGGACATGAAAAAGTTTAAAATAGTAAGATTCAGAACACATGATTTTAGGTGAAGAAATGAATATAAAATCAGATAAAACCTGTCTTTAGTCTATAATATCTTTTTTATTATAGAGTTGATAAGCTATATTTCTAAGATAAGAATGCCAGGTGCAATGGAATCTTATCTCAAGTAAATTAATTAAGAGACTGACCCTTCCTGAGATGCGGAGGCCCTACACCAGATGTGCCAATGGCACCCAGTGTCCCCATCTGCTTCGAGACTGGAAAAAAGACTCAGCATGACCCAGTACCAGGTGGCATTGCCCAGATGGTTTGCCAGCTTGAGTGAAATCCAACTCAGCTCCTCTCCACACTCCAGAAAAAGTTATTGGGAGCATGTCAAAGGCCAAAATAAACAATAAGGCCATTGTTCTTTGATCTAAGGAGAGGTAGTTTGTAAATCTTTGACCATGCCCATGTTACTGCTTGCTCTCTCAGTTGGGCTTTGGTTCTCAGTTCATCTGAATTAAAAATGATGTCATTAGTGTTTGATGTTCACATCTCAGAGACAGAAGCAGATGACCTGATGCATGAAGAGCCATTGATTTATTTGCTAAACTGTAGTTTATTTCACTGCTAATGTCACCATGAGATGTGAGTTGTGAGTTTCAATGGAGAGAGATGGTACAGGGAAGAATATATAAGTGTTTGGTACATGTTTTCAATAAAATTTCTTACAAAATGTGGTCAGTAAAATTTTACCAGTAGTACTATGAGTCAATAAGATTTAAAAATCATTTCTGTTTGTTTGTTTTAACAGCCATAAGAAACAAGAAAAATATACTGGGCCATATGAATCAGGGTCACCAATAATAAAAAAATACTGAGGAATTACAGATCAGCTGACAGCTGTCTAAGATGAGCCTTTTGCTGAGTAGGTTTGCAGTGTCTAGCACTTGCACAGTAACTTAAAGCTGATGTTCAAGTGCAGAGAAATGCAAAATGAAAATCTGTATTGTTTTGTACAGAGACATGCTACTAATGTAAGTTCTTGTTTACAGGCTATAGGATAAAATAAGTTTTAACAGCAGCATAAAATTAGATAGGTGAAGCCTTGTTGAATGGGCTAGTGACACAGGTTTAGTCAAAGTATAGATATTTTATATCCTTGAGTTCATGAAACACATCAAGTGCCTAAGGTTTATATACATATGATAGGACAGTAGAAAGGAAGAACTCTGAGAGTGAAAGATTTAAGCAGGGATGGAAGTGAGGAGGACTGGAGAGGGAAGGAGTAGGGGGTGGGTGTATATAACTAAGGATGCATGAAAAATGCTTGTTGAGAACTAGTACTTTATAAGCTAATTAAAACATGTATTTTTATATAAAAATGAGTTTGAACACAGGTACCTTGAATGCATGGAGAATGTTTCCCTGCTAGAAGAGAAAGGTTATTAAATAAATATCTTAGTACTAAATGTGAGATGCCTCCTATGAGCTGTTTGTCACTAGAGCCTACAGACTAACACAGGCCATTGCTGCTGCCCTTTACTGCTCATTAGAATGAGATGGTAAGACCATATTGCTGAAGTGCAACATTTTGTGGTTGTAGAACAGAAAAATTGAGCTAGATATGCAAACCAATAGCTGGGTTTGATGATAGAGGAAGGCATCCAGGATCCAAGGTTGTAGGCTACCTTATGAGCCTCGGAAAATGTACATAAATGGCTTCTTCCCTAAAGCAGTCAGAAAGCAATGTATTTTACTATCACAGATTCTAGTCTAGTGCAACCAATGTCAGACTCTGAAAACAGCATTGTGAGATGTTCCTACACTTGTGGGCTATATTTGAGCTGCTAACTTAGTTATGGTCACAGTTGAAATTAAGTACACTCATGAATACACCTTTAACTTCTTTAACTCTTTCTTCAGATAGCCAATAATTTTCTTCAAAATGCTTCTTTCATTTTTCAAATAGCATTGGCTCAGTGAGTTCTTTCCTTACTACTTTGTCTGAAGTTACAAATTCTTCCTTTGTTGTTCCTATGTAGATTATCTGTTTTATCATTTTAACACAAGTGAGTTTCTTTTCAAAAAAGATATATTTTAATTGTGTGTATGTGTGTGTGTGTGTGTGTGTGTGTGTGTGTGTGTGTGTGTGTGTGTGTGTGCATGACTGCCTACAGGTGACAGAAGAGGAAATCAAATTCCCCAAAGAATTTTTAGGTTATATTTGGTTGCAAACTACCTGATGTGAATGCTGGGAACTGAACTTAGGACCTCTGCAAGAGCAGCAAACATTTCCAACTACTGAGCTATCTCTAGCATCTAAAACTAAAGGGTTTCTAATTGGTCAACTTCTTGACTGCAAAAATGTCATAGAAAAGCAACTCAAGCCGGGCGGTGGTGGCGCCTTTAATCCCAGCACTCGGGAGGCAGAGCCAGGCGGATCTCTGTGAGTTCGAGGCCAGCCTGGACTACCAAGTGAGTCCCAGGAAAGGCGCAAAGCTACACAGAGAAACCCTGTCTCGAAAAAAAAAAGAAAAGCAACTCAAAGGAGGAAGATCCATGGCCCCTTGGATTCCTTGTTTCTGGGCTGTGATGAAACCCAACTCATTTGTGGGTAGATGAACAGAACTAAATTGATCACCTCATAGTTGACAGGAAAACAGAGATGGGAAAGGAGGGAGAGAAACAGAGATAAGGGGAGAGGAAGGTGCTGGTGACAAGAAATATAATCCTAGTTCATGCACATGTCCTGGTCAACAGAAAGAGCAGGGAGGAATACCATGCTAGTTCATATACATCCTGAAACTCAGATGGCAAAAGATAGTGTAAGAGAAAAAGGGGGCTAGAGAACCAACTTAAGAAGGGTAGAATGAATGTATATATATATATATATATATATATATATATATATATATATATATGATTTGTAAACAAATGTGTGTGTGTGTGTGTGTGTGTGTGTGTGTGTGTGTGTGTGTGTATGCAAACCTCCTAAGATATATAGGTGCTATCTGCTCACTCTGTATGTTACTTATGTGTCTGTCTTCAGGCCAAACCCAAAGCAGTGCAAACCACAGAATAGTTCTAAGTGGGGAAGTGATCACATCATTTTTTAATTTTTAGAAACCACTGTTTATTTGTACTAAGGTACCATTCTGCCAAGTACATGGAAAAAGAATTTGACTAAGAATGCTCAATCCAAATAACCCAGTTACATGAAGGCAAAGGGAAATATTGTTTAATGAATGAAAATCGTTCTTATTCCTAAGTTCAAAAAGAATTTTCAACTTTAACATTCCAGAATATAAGTGAATAAATGCAACCTTGTAAATTTTCAAAATTAAACGTTTATTCCAAGTATCACAGAGAGTTTCAATCCAAGCACAACACCATCTAGTTTGCTATCACATTTCCAAGAAAGATGTTTGTGAACATTTTCCATGATAAATTTCAGACCCTTGGCTAAAATATTGCTCTCATTTTATTTTTCAGTAATTTGACTCTTAACACTGAAAATTTTAAGTCATCAGTACTGTTTGAAGCAGCAGAGGGGCCGGGAAAAGCATGAATACCTTATAATGCAGCCATTAGCTTTCCTTTGTTTAAAGAAATCCTTAGTACATAACTGCTGTGAGATGAAAGAGAATGGTTCTTCTTCCTCCTCCTTTCCATCCTGTTCCCAAGGAAAAGGAAAGTTATTCACAAGAAGTAATGGTAAAACATTTTACTTTAGATGGTTTTGTGAAAATGTTCAGATTCCGCCACTTAGATGTATTAATTCACTATAAAGTTTAAACAATATTTATCTTCTGTAGAAAATAGGCTTAAAAATAGTACATAAGCCAAAAGGTGAAAGTGAGTAAGGTTGATTTTCTGTCTGTGTCTGTGTCTGTCTGCTTACCTGACTCTTTTTCTCTCCCTCCCCCTCCCCACCCCTCCATGCACAACCAGGGCTCTTTTCTATAACAGCAAACAATAGCTAAGTTCACAGCAGCTTTTTTGTATGTAACAAGATGATGAAAGTTCTAGCTTTTATGGGAAATGGCACAAAAGAAGACCATTTAGACCAGGTTTGAAGATCAGTGAAAGTTCAACATAGTCTAAGCCAAGATTTGTAATATAAACAAAATTTCACAGGATGTGGAAAGAATAAAAGATTTCACACAAGTATACAAAAAATTAGAGTCAAAACATACTATTCTAAATTCTGTTATTAAGTCATTTAGTACATCTCAAATGAAGAGCACAGCAAAGATCTAGAAAGGGAGGAGTGGAGAAAGGGGAATTTTTGACTTTGTAATGCATTATATAGTATTTAAAGCATTACTTATGAAACAGGAGTAAGATATTGCCATCATTTTTGTTGCTACTATTCCTTGAAACAATGTGAAAAATAACACAATTGAAAGCAAAGCAGAAACCTTCAATAGGATTTATTTAAAAATAAAAGGTTCAACATTAAAAGAAATACTACTCTGTTTTATTTTATATCAGCTCTATTCCTCTCCCATGTTTTCATTTTATGCAGTTTTATACTGTGGTAAAAATTGGAGCTGTTCTGCTCAGTATAACTTTTCCACAATCACAACCTACATGGAAGTATTCAAACTGGCAGTATCCAAGTTGGAGAAAAAAGGCTGAGTGATCAAACATATTTTGGTTACATTTCTTAGTGGGATAAAGATTTTAAAAGTAGAAGTGGGAGCTCTAGATTTCATCGGAAAGATTACAAAGTATACAGTAGAAGTTATTGCAGAGGCCTGTGGGTGTGTTCTAGGTCACTCTGTTCATGAAGGCGTTGGACTTTCTTTTAATGTCCAGAACTAGAAGCTGAAGATGGAAAAATATTCTCATCTTTTTTGAAGTATTTAATTTTATTTCATTCCTGGTCTAATTAAAGCTTACCTAAAATTTCATCAACAATTTTATTATCCTCTGAACTTTTCCCTTTTGTCTCACACTATAATTTTTATAATGAGCATCATCTTAAACCCAAGAGATAAAAATGTATATTTTCTTCTCTGTGAATAAGAAAATCAATCATTTATATATTTGTATAGATATTATATCAGTAGATGAGACTGAAGCCATTAATTTTTATTTAAAAATTTAAATTAAAATATAACTGCATTAATTTTTCCTTTCTGTTTCCTCCCTCCAATCCCTACCATGCCATCTCAACTTCCTCTCAAACTAATGGACATTTTGTCTTTGATTATTATTGTTACTTGTTGTAGGATATTTATTCACTGTGTGAAGGTATATTGCTGTGATTTGTATAATATAAAGCTGAATGGCCAGTAGCTAGGCAGGAGGTATGGGTGGGACTTCTCAAGACAGAGAGAACTCTGGGAAGAAAAAGACAGCCAGATGCAGAGGAAGCAGCATGAGCAGTATGGAGAGATGAGGTAATGAGCCATGCGACAGGATGTAGATTAAAATAAATGGGTTAATTTAAGTTATAAGAGCTAAGGGGATAAGCCTAAGCTAAAGATAAGCTTTCACAGTCAATAATAAGTTTCTGTGTCATTATTTCCAAGCTGGCGGTACAAAGAAAGACTCATTAGAGTTACTGATATTATGTTTATCTAATTGTGGATCCTATGGTATTTCTCCCTTTGGATTTATAATGTCTACTGACATTCCCATTGTTAAAGTCTTGTTTAGGTAGATGTATTGTTAGGGGCTCATGGGTGTAGCTTCCCTGTCATTTCTGGGAGATACAATCTCACAGTAGACTTTCTGGTCTATTCAAATTTATAATCTTTCTTTCTCTTCTGCAGTGTTCTCTGAGCCTTAGATATAGGAGTTATTTTGTAAATGTATTTGTTGGGACTGGGATTCTCATAATACAGCCTGAAGGAATCATATTATTTTATATTTATGGAAAATTATACACAATGTATGTACATATATATACACACATATATACATCTATATGTACATACATGTGTGTGTATGTAGGTGTGTGTATTTGTGGTGATTTCAATGAGAATGGCTCGTAGAGGTAATATCTAAATATATGGCAAGTTAATTCCCTCACTGACATGAGAGGCTATATAGCGAGGCTATATTCTAATATACACTGAAGACCAGCTGAGGCATCCAGCCTCATGGACTGAACAACTACTGGATTGTTAGGGTTCCCTTCCAAAGACAACCATTGTTAGACTGGCTGGACCACAGCCTATAAGGTCAAGCAGCAAGGGGATAAAATGAGAAACACTTGGCCTGGCATGGGCTTTTGAAACCTCAAAGCCCATGCCTTGGAACACACCTCCTCCAACACTGCCACTCCTAATCCTTCCCAAACAGTTCAAAGAACTGGGGACCAAGCATTTAAGTATATGAGCCTATAGGGGCCATTCTCATTTAAATCACCACAGATACATACATTCACACACACACACACACACACACACACACACACACACTGCTTATAGTTGTCTCCATGTGTATAGCTTTCAGTGAATATAAAATAATATGATTCCTTGAGGCTAGAACATGAGAAGACCAGCCCCAATATATACATATTTCCCACACATATAATACACATATAATAAATCCAATACACACTACACACACATACACAAACATATTCCTATTAGTTCTGATCCTCTAGAAAACCTTGACTAATACAGTGTCTTAAATAATGTATGCCAATTAGACTGATAATGCTCCTGAGACTATCTAACAAAAACTCTAGTACCAGATATGAAAAATCTGTTAGAGTGGTTCACTAGGGTAGTCCAAGAGGCTCATAAAACAATATTGATTATTGATGTTTACCTTGGTTGCTTTTCAGAAGTAGAAGCTAAGTTCTTGTTGCTGAAACACCATATTCTTTGGACAGAAGATATGAAAAAACTTGGGTTTAGTGTAACCTGAAAGCATTTTCCTTTTGGTCTAGCTTTTATAGTGCCCAAAAGTACTATGTAAATTGTCAAGATAGGAAAGAAATTAATAGTGCTACCCATCTCTGGCACTGTGAACTATAACAACAACTAGCCTTGCAACATATCCCTCAAGGTGCAATGGTGGTACTCAAATTTTAGCAGTAACCAAGAGATCTCCAATTGAACCTAAGAGCCACTCTATAGAATGGAAATGATACTTGGTATTAGAAACCAAGCCAAATAACAGAGGCAAGTGAGATCATGAATATTAGAAAGGAAGCTACTATTGTCACTTTACTAGACCAGCATAATTCCTAATTATATAACAAAATTTATCCCACAGATAAATGTAGTTTTCATTTATCCTTCTGATAAATATAGTTCTCACTCTTCATCAAAGAAGTTTGTTTTTAAAAAAAACTAATAATTTAAAGAAGGAAATAAATTGATTTTTATTTTTTTATAATTTTTAATTTAAAAAATTTTTCTTTCCTTTTACATACCAATTCCTGTTCCCCCTCCCTCCCCTTCTCTCACTCCCCCACACCTGCCCCCATCCTAACCCCCATCCTCTCCTCATAGAGGGTAAGGCCTCCCTTGGGTAGTCTACACAGGCTGGCATACCAAGTTGGGGCCAGACCTAGCTCCCCCGCCCCCCGCATCAAGGCTGAGTAAGGCATCACACCATAGGGAATGGGCTCCAAAAGTCCGTTCATGTACCCAGCATAAGTCCTGGTCCCATTGCCAGGAGACCCACAAACACATCAAGCCACACAACTTTCACCCACATTCAGAGGTTCTAGTGGGTCCCATGCAGACTCCCCAGCTGTCAGCCCAGAGTTCATGAGCTCAATAAAAATAAAGAAGTACTTGAAGAAAGTGGATGCATTGTGAGGTGGTATTTCCTAAAAGAAGAAACTATTTCCCTGTATAATTCTTTGGAAAATATGCAAAAGAAGCATATTTTCCTGAAAATAAATGGTGTAAACCACAGCAAACACACAGAAGCTTCATTGTAATACCAAGGGGAGCCATGTGCAGTTGATAAGCACAAAGGTATTCATTAGGTTTGGGCATAATCTACTGAAGAAGCAGAAGTTGTTGGCACATCTTTTAAAAATATATCTAATATATTTGGTAGATAAATGATTTTTCATCAGGAAGAGTTATTTAGATGTAGGTTGCATTTAAACTTCACACAGTAGCCACACTGCTGTGTACAAGTGCATCATCAAAATGCATTTTTTCTTCCAAATTTTTGAGAACATATTTTTCCTTTTAGAGTTAAATATTAATTTGTATCTATTTTTCAAATGTTTACATATTAGAACCATTTCAATTTTTGAGAAAATGTGTGATGTGAATAATGAATTCTCATGTACTCTATAACATCTGCCATTTGTTTGCATCTTATCCCCTTTCCACACTCTATTCTGGCTGTTGTTATGATTAAACACTTTCCTCCTTCTGTTTTTATTACCCTCTCCCAAGCATTAAATATAACTTTTGTATTCTACTGTTCAATGTTTACTCAATGTATTTAGTTAATAACCCAAATCCTTTAGCTGTGTCTCAAGATATTTTTTCTTGTTACTATTTTATGCTACAGCTCACACTCTGTAGTTGGTCTTCGTCTTATTTTTTGAAGAGTTCACATAAACACTTGCTTTTTCTATTGAATAAACATTTTATCCACTCTTTACTTGGCATACTTTTACTGATTTTTCAAGTCACAGCGTCCTTATTAATTACAATAAGAAGTCTATTCAGATATACCTGGACAAAACAACATGAAAAACCTTTCCTTCAGGTCATTTCACACTACCATCACTTATCTTAGATTTTTTTCTATATTCTTCAAAATGAGAATTTTTCTGTCCAACTATGTACATTGTGCAAATGAACAGCAAAACATTTCCAAAATCCATCTTCAAATTCTATGTTCATTCATCTTATTTTCTAGTTAATAACAGAGTGAGGGCTTCAGAGTTATAGACTGATATTATTTATTATGTTAAAATATTGATCACCAAAATCCATAGATGCTTCTGGGACTTACATCCAAGTTGTCCTTGTAGGCTAAAAATCAAGATATAATACTCAATTAGGATGTTCAATGAACTTCAGTCAATGGCTTTATGAATAAAATATAAGGTTTACATACATGTGACAAAATTAAATTACTGAAAATGAAAAGGAAGTAAATTTTTGGCTTTCAGATTGAATCTTTTTTTTTTTAAGATGATTTTGGCTCACAGCCTGCTTTAGTTGTCTGTGGTTCTCTATATAGGCTGAGGCCTTGTGGTCTTTCCCCATCTGCTTAGACATGTCTATTGTTGTCCTTGGTCAACTCAGGTATAGGCTGTCATGTTGATGAGACTTTATGGGTTATGTTTCTTTTGTTACTAGGAGACACAGTCTCACAGCAAACTCTTGATTCTCTGTCTCTTATTCTTTACATCCCCTCTTCTGCAATGACCCCTGAGTCTTAGATGTGGGAGTTGTTTTATAGATATACTCATTGGATCAGCCGTGAAAACATATGATTAAGGAACATTATATAGAATGGGCTTACATTTATCTCTTTAGGAATATATATGCAAATATATAAATCGCAACAATTGATAAAAGAAGAGGCCATGAATTTCAGAGTGAGGAAAAGAAAAGAGAAAATGATGGCGATTATATTACAATTTCAAAAAATAAAAGAAACAACAAAATAAAAAAGAGAAAAATTTCCTCATGAACCTTGCTTTTATTTTTTTTCTTATTTTTCAAATTAACTTTTTGGTTAGCATGATAAGTGATGGACATTTAAAAGTACTTCATTCTTATTCACTTCTCTTGATAGTCCCTTTCCTCCACCCACATAATTCCCCCTTCTGCTTTCATGTCACATTTTCCCCCTACCTCATTGGCTCCTCACTGGCTCCCTTCTCTTCCTTCTGACCTCTTTCCTTTACACAGTCACATTTCTATTTCTATCTACATCCATTTATGACAGGAAACTTTGATATTTACTATGACTTATTTTATTTAGCATAATGGTCAGTTTCATCAATTTTCCTAGGAATTCCATAAACCTTTGCTAACTGAATTCTATTCTACCAAGTTCTACTATGAGATTTGCTTCTGTGTGAAAAGAAGAGTGGAGAAATAGGTTTCATGTAATGGAGTAGCAAAAAGATGAGGTATATCTTGAAACTGCTGTGAACAAAATTAAGCATATTCATAAAACTCAAGACCTGGCATTGCTGATTAAATTCCACTTATGCCTGCCTTCAGTTTTCTGTTGCTCATACTTTAAATTTAATTGTGTGATATGTTGTTTGTAGAGCACATGTAGAGATCCCCTAATAGTTTTTCCTGCTTCTTTTCTATTTACACAATAATTTATTAATTGAAAGAAGAGGTATCATTCCATTGAAGATGCAAACAAGAACATAAAGGGATTTTAGTACATTTGTCTTCTCTTTAGCTGACATGCAACTTGAATGTAAGATTCTACTGGTTCTTAACATAGTTTTCACATTTTCTCATCCTATCTCTCCTCCGGGACTATCTTAGATACCATGTCTTCTAAAACTGTAGTTCTCACTCTCTTGGACTCTACCCAAGGAGAGGCAGCTACCACCCTGGGTTTTTCCCTCCCAATAAATCTCTTGTGTGGGGTTTGTGTGGGGTGTGACTTTGTGGTATTCCTTGGCTCCCAACTGCCAGGACACCTTTCCCCTCAGAGCTATAACACTAACACAAGAAAATTTCTCAGACCTGGGTCTGGCAGCCAGAGGTTGATGTTGCCTGGTGTGGCAGATGAAGATTAAATGCTGTTCTGTATGACAGCTGAAGACCTATGATCACTGGCCCCAGTAGAGCCATGGAGACCCAGGGCAACCATCTAGGGAATGAGTAAGTCTCTGTCATTTTAATTGATACATAGACCAGTTGGATTATATTTTCTGCTATAAGTTATCCTTCTCAGATCTCTGACGATATTGATTAACTGTAGCTTTGTCAGTTTAATAGCAACAAGCATACCAGCTCCTTTCCTAAGGATTCAGCTGCCTTGTTAATTCATTTAAATCAGGCCTCAGACCTCACATTTCTAGAGTTAGTAGGTCTCCAGCTGAGAAAGACAGTTTACATTGCTACCAGACTCTGAAAAGAGATAACTCACAAAACAGGTTTCAAAATAACTTTTTACTATTCTTTTTTTAAAGGAACTTGCTTTACAATGACTGCTCTCAGAATCAAGAGCACTTGTGTCTCATGGTAAGTGGTTGCATAGAAAAAGTTTAAAGTTTATGTAAGTTTGGGGTGTCTAATAAAATGTTCTAAGGTATATAAATATGAGTTGTAAAGGTTTGTGGATATGAAAGCTTAAGTAAGTTGTGAGGGTCTAAAAATATTTTAAAATGTGAAAATGCAAGTGATAAATCTCTAAGAAATTGCTTTAAGGTATTTAATGAATGTTGTAAAGGTCTAAAAATGATTTAAGGTTTGTGAAAAATAAAAATGTTTTGTACTTCCTTTCTCCTCACTATGCTATTGTTATGCTAAAACTTCTAAAGTTCAAAATTTCAACATCAATAAATTGAGTTCTAATAAGCTGGTAAAGCACTGACTACTACTATAAGTCACAAAAATCATTTTGGTTGTCTTTTAAGAATGGGATTAAATATGCTAAAAAAATCCCTGTCCAATCTATATAGTCAATCCTCTGGAAACTGTTAATGCTTTTAATCCCAAATCATTTTAATGCCAAATCCCCAAGCTTCTACTATGACTCAAAGGCATGAGTCTACTGCCTTTTTTACAAGATGACTTTCCATACAGATTACTAACAGTGATAATGCTAACATCTAAAACTTTCATCTCATTTTGTATACTTAAAAAAATTCATGTAAGCTTCAGGGAATTAATTGACTTGGATCCACCTCTCACAGGTCACACAAGACTCCATATAAGTATTCCTAAATCTCCCCACATGCCTATTTCTGAGGGTGGGGTTCCCCCCCCCCGTGTGTCATCCCCTCCCGTGCCCCCCCATCTTGGGATTCTCTCCCTCAACTACCAGGACCATGGGCCGGAAGTTTCATATGTATACCCATCCCCAAAACTCTTTAACCTTACCTTCTATTCCTAAAATGTATCTGCTCCAGATGACTTCCAATAAATTAAAGACTTCAAACTGCTCCAAAGCAGCCTGCACTTTCCTAGCTCCAAATAGTCCCACAGAGCCCAAACAGTGACCAAAATAGCCTGTTCTTCCTGGCCTTGGCCAACATTCCAGCTTTCTTGGGTTCCAAAGATGTCAACACTTCCAGACAACAAGAAACCATCTAAATGACAGAGAGCTCTCACTCCTACTTCACTAGTCACCCTTCACATGTCCTTACCTTTTATAATAAACAAAAGGGAGGAATGTTAGTCAACTAAGAAACATCCACATTCCAGAACCATGTGCTCCCCCCTCAGCCCCATCCTACCTTCAATGACTCATTGCCAATATTATGAATGGCCAGTGCAACACAGTTTCCACCATCACCACCTTCTTGGTATTTTCCCTATGTGCATGCTCCTTACCCACTCAATAAAATTTACCATCATGACCTGATCTGCTGCTGTCTCCATCCCTGCTCAGCAGCAGCCATTTTGCATACCCCCTCCCCCAATCTCTTGTATGAAGTCTGTTGCATGGTGGTATTTTTGTGGCATTCCTTAGCCCCCAGTTGCCAGTAAACTCTTTGGTCACAAAACCCTTTTAGGTATTGTGAAATGCATTATTTCCCTGATTTTATTCTCTTGTACACAGGAAAATTATTAAAGTTATGTGATAATTTTATATCCATCTACTTTGCTGAAGTGTTAATCAGCTGTAGGAATTTCCTGATGGCACTTTTAGGGCGACATATACATACAGTCATATCATCAGCAAATAAGCATAATTTGACTTTTTTCCCTTCTTAATTGCATTCTTTAATCTCCTTCAGTTGTCTTATTTCTCTAGTTAAGCCTTCAGGTACTATACTGAATAGGGATGGTGAGAGTGTGCAGTCTTGTCTTATTCCTGATTTTAGTGGAAATGCTTTGAGTTTTTCTCTATTTAAGTTGAAGTTGGTATTGGCTTGCTGTAAATCACTGATATTATGGTGGGGTATATCTCTTGTATCTTTGGTCTCTCTAGTACTTTTATCATGAAGGAATGTTGGATTTTGTCAAAGGTCTTTTCTAGTTTTATTGAGATGACCATGTGTTGTTTGTTTTTCTGTCTGTTTATATGGTGATTAAATTGATTGATTCAAGTATGTTGTACCTCCCATGGGATGAAGCCTACTTGATCATGGTGGATGGTATTTTTGATGTAGTCTTGGAGTTATTTTGCATGTTTTTTTTTTATTTTGAGAATTTTAGCATCTATGTTCATAAGGAAAATCAGTCTATTATTCTCTTTATTGGGTCTTCATGTGGTTTAGGTATCAGGGTATTTGTGGCCTGAGCAATGTCCTTTCTGTTTCTTTTGTGCAGGATAATTTTCAGAGTATTGTGGTTAATTCTTCATTGAAGACTGATAGAATTCTGCATTTAAACCATCTGCCCTGGGCTTTATTTTAATTACTGCTTCTATTTCATTACAGGTTATAGGTCTGTTTAAATTACTCATCTCATCTTGTTTTAACTTTGTTAGATGGTATATATCAAGAAAATTATTCATTTCTTTTAGATTTCTACTTTTGGTGAGCTACAGGTTTTTAAAGTGTATCCTTATGATCTTCTGGATTTTCTTAGTATCTGTTATTATATCTCCATTTTTGTGTCTAATTTTATTAATTTAGATTTTCTGCCTCCACTTTTTAGTTAATTTGGCTAGCATTTGTCAATTTTATGGATTTTTTCACAGAATCAACTCTTTGTTTCCTTGATTCTTTTTACTGATTTTTTTTTTTATCTTATTGATTCCATTCCTCGGTTCGATTATTACTTGCCATCTACTCATTTGGGACATTATTTCTTCCTTTTGTTCAGGCACTTTGAGGTGTGTCATTAAGGTATTATGAGATCTCTCCAATTACAATATGTAGACATTTAGATTTATGTACTTGCCTCTTAGAACAACCTTCAATATATCCCAGAAGTTAGGGTATTTTTTTGTTTTTATTTTCATTCATTTCTAGAAAGTCTTTAATATCTGTCTTGACCCAGCTTTTATTCAAGAGTTAGTTGTTCAATTGCCACAAGCTTATAATGTTTCTGTTGTTGATATCCAACTTTAATTTTGATGGTCAGATAGATGCAGAGTGTTCTTTCAATTTTCTTGCATCTGATGAGACTAGCTCTGTGTGCAAGTATGTGGTAAATCTTACAGGAAGTTCCATTAACTGCTAAGAAGAAGGTATATTCTTTTGTGTTTGGGTGAGATGTTCTGTAAATGTGTTAGGTACATTTGATTTATAATGTCTTTTAGCTTCAGCATTTCTGCTTAGTTTTTGTCTGGTTTGTCTGTTGGTGAGAGAGGTATTGAAATCACCATCACTGTGTGGTCAATATGTGATTTTAGCTGTAGAATTGTTTCTTTTATGAACTTCAATGTCTTGTATTTGCTGCATGTGTTTAGAATTATAATGTCCTCTTGATGGAGTTTACATTTGATGAGTTTGTAGTGTCCTTCTCTATCTCTTCTGATTAGTTTTGGTTGGAAGCCTACTTTTTTTCAGATATTAAAATGGCTATACTAGATTAGTTCTTGGGTCCATTTGCTTGGAATACATTGTTTATGTTTTTATTTAAATTTTTTTTTCATTTTACATACCAACCACAATTTTCCCTCCCTTCCCTTCTCCTGTTCTCATCTCCTCTCTAATCCACCACCCCACCCACTCCTCAGAGGGGGTAAGGCCTCCCTTGGGGAGTCAACAAAGTCTGGGATATCAAGGTGAGCCATGACCAAACCCCTCCCCCTGCATTAAAGCTAAGCAAGGTATCCCACCATAGGAAATGGGCTCCAAAAAGCTAGTTCATACCCCTGGGATAAATTCTGGTCCCACTGCCAGGGCCCCAGAAACAGATCAAGCCACATATCTGTCACCCACATTCAGAGGGCCTAGTTCAGTATCATGCAGGTTTCCCAGCTGTCAGTCCAGAGTCCATGAGCTCCCACTAACTCGGGTCAGCTGTTCTGTGGTTTTCCCCATCAGGATCTTGACCTTCCTTGCTTATATAATCCCTCCTCCCTCTCTCTTCAACTGAACTCCAGGATCTTGGCCCAGTGCATGGTTGTGGATCTGTGATTCTACTTGCATCAGTCACTAGATGTAGGTTCTATGATGACAAGGCAGTCACCAATCTGATTACAAAGGAAGTAATCAGTTCAGATACCCTCTCCACTATTGCTAGGAGTCTTAGCTGGGGTCATCCTTGTGGATTCCTGGGAATTTCCTTAGCACCAGCTTTCTCCCTTACCCATAATGGCTCACTCTATCAAGACATCTCTTTCATTGCTCTCCCTCTCCATCCCTTCCCCAACTCGGCAATCTCAATTCCTAGTGTTCCCATCCCTCTCCCTCTCCCTCCTTTCCCAGTTTACCCAGATCTTAACTACTTAACTATTTCCCTTTTCTTGGGTGGCCTATAAATGTCTCTCTTAGGTCCCTACTTTTTACCTAGTTTCTCTGTGGTTGCAGATTGTAGCCTGGTTATGCTGTGGGATGGTCTGTATGTCACATTGCTCTGATTGGTCAATAAATAAAACACTGATTGGCCAGTGGCCAGGCAGGAAGTAGGTGGGACAAGGAGAGAGGAGAATTCTGGGAAGCAGAAGGCTGAGGCAGAGAAACACTGCCAGCCACTGCCATGACAAGCCTCATGTGAAGACACCGGTAAGCCACAAGCCATGTGGCAAGGTATAGATTTATGGAAATGGATTAATTTAAGCTATAAGAACAGTTAGCAAGAAGCCTGCCATGGCCATACAGTTTGTAAGCAATATAAGTCTCTGTGTTTACTTGGTTGGGTCTGAGCAGTTGTGGGACTGACGGGTGACAAAGATTTGTCTTGACTGTGGGCAAGGCAGGAAAACTCTAGCTACATGGTTGTCTTTTGCTTTGCATCTAATATCCACTTATGGCAGATGGTTGATCTCCAAAATATATAAAGAACTCAGGAAACCAGACATCATTATACCAAACAATTCACTTAAAATTGGACTATAATCTAAATAGAGAATTCTCAACAGAAGAATATCAAATGATCAAAAAATACTTAAGGAATTGCTCAACAACCTTAGCCATCATGGAAATGCAAATCAAAACAACTCTGAAATACCATCTTACACCTGTCAGAATGGCTAAGATTAAAAAAAAAAAAAACAAAACACTGATGACAGCTTGTGTAGGAGAGGATGTGGAGTAAGGGGAACTCTCCTCCACTGCTGGTGGGAGTGTAAACTCATATAGCTACTCAGGAAATCAGTATGGCAAATTGGGAATCAACCTGCCTCAAGATCCAGCAATACCACTCTTGGGCATACACCCAAAAGATGCTCAATCATACGATAAGGACACTTGCTCAACTATGTGTAGCTAGAGTTTTCCTGCCTTGCCCACAGTCAGGACAAATCTTTGTTACCTACTAGTCCCACAGCCGCTCAGACCCAATCAAGTAAACACAAAGACTTATATTGGTTACAAAATGTATGGCTGTGTCAGGCTTCTTGCTAACTGTTCTTATAGCTTAAATTAATCCATTTCTATAAATCTATACCTTGCCATGTGGCTCGTGGCTTACTGGCATCTTCACGTGCTGCTTGTCCTGGCAGCGGCTGGCAGTGACTCCTTCTGCCTTCCTGTTCTTTCTTTTCTCTTATCTGTTAGTCCTGCCTGTACTTCCTGCCTGGCCACTGGCCAATCAGTGTTTTATTTATAGACCAATCAGAGTAAATTGACATATAGACCATCCCAGCCAGAGCCTGGAAATAACCTAGATGTCCCTCAACTAAAGAATGGACAAAGAAAATGTGGTTCATTTATACAATGGAGTATTACAGAATGGTAAAAAAAAAAAAATGACATCATGAAATTTGTAGGCAAATAGATGGAACTAGCAAAAATCATCCTAAGTGAGCTAATCCAGACCCAGAAAGACAATCAGAATAGCCTTTTTTCCATCCTTTTACCCTCAGGTGATATCTATCCTTGATTTTAAGATATGTTTCTTGGATACAACAGAAGGATGGATCCTATTTTTTTAATTTAATTTTTTATTTAAGAACTTTTTTATTCATTTTACATACTAACCACAGATTCCCCCTCCCATCCTTCTTCCTGAAAATCCCTAGCCTTCCCCTCCTGACCCTCATCCCATCCCCATGGGAAGCCTTACCTTTTGGATCCTGTTTTTGAATCTACCCTTAGTCTATATCTTTTTTTGGTGGTGGGGGTTGGGGGGATTGGGACACTTGATGCTGAGAGTTAATGATGAGCAGTATTTTGATTTGGTGTTTAGTTTTTGGTTCCTGTTATTCTGTTGTGGTGGTGTTCTCAACCACCCTTTTTGTTTTGCTGGTTTGAGATTAATTATTCATTGTGCTTTCTTAGGTGTGGTTTAACTCTTCAGGTTAAAATTTTCCTTCTCATGCCTTCTGTAGGGCTGGATTTGTGGACAGATACTGCTTAAATTTGTTTTTATTGTGGGATGTGTTTCTACTCCTCCATCTATTGTGATTGAAAGTTGTGCTGGGTATAGAAGTCTGGGCTGGCATCTGTGGTATCTTAGAGTTTACAGAATGTCTGTTCAGACATTCTGGCTTTTAATGCCTTCATTGAAAATTCAAGTTTATTCTAATAGCTCTGACCTTATTTGTAATTGGTCTTTTCCTTTTGCAATATTCTTTCTTTATTCTGTACATTTAGGGTTTTGACTATTTCTCTTCTGTTTCAGTATATTTGGTGTTCTGTATGCTCCTTGTACCTTAATTGGTACTTCCTTTAGGTTAGGGAAATTTTCTTCCATGATTTTTTTGCAAACGTTTTCTGTGCCTTTGACCAGGATTTCTTCTCTCTCCTCTATGTCTATCATTCTTAGATTTGGTTTTTTTATAGTGTCCTGGATTTCCTGGATTTTTTTTTTTTTTATATTTAACATTTTCTCTGACTGACATATCTATTTCTTCTTTCTTGTCTTCAATGCCTGAGATTCTTTCTTCCAAATCTTGTATTATTTTCATGAGGATTATCTTTGTGGTTCTTCTTTGAGATCCTAAGTTTTTCACATCCAGTTTTACCTCAGTTTTGAGTTTTATTTAGTGACTCCATTTTCACTTTTATGTTTTGAATAGTTTTCTTTATTTCATTTCACTGTTGGTTTGTGTTTCCATAGATTTAATTAATGGATTTATTCATATCATCTTTAAGGTGATTTGACATATTTGTAATAGCTATTTTGGAGTCCTTGTCTTTTGCTTAAGGTATATCACATTTCTCAGGGCCTATTGTAGTAGGTTTTCTGGCTCTGGTAAAAAAAAATGTCATGGGTGCTAATAATTGTGTTTTTGTTCTGGTGTCTAGGTACTTAGTTTGGGAATGATTGTGAATCTAGATGATAACTGATCTTGTATTTGTTCGTTGGATTTTTTTATTTCTTGGTTTCTGTTTCCCAGTCTAGATCTTAAGAGCATGTGGTGGCTGTGAGTTTCCTGGTAGGACACATTTCTCAGTACATGCCAAGTGTTGCCACTGGAGTTCCTGGGTAAATGTGTTTCTAAATATTAGGGACAGACAGGAAGAATAAAGATGGGCTTATAAGCAGGGGGTAAGAGGGTCCAAAGGAAGAAGGAAAGCTGGGTATGTCAGGAGGATCTGTGGAATCCCCAGGGAATGGAGGAAGAGAGGAAAGACAAGCCCCTGTAGGTGGTCTGCTACAGGGATAGGGATGAGACTGGGTAATGGGAACTGAAGGATGGGAAGGAGAGTGAAGACTACCTACCTGTTTCCAGGGAGAACCACATTGTCATCAAAATGTAGCATTTACTTTAAAATCTGTAGTACTCTATGGAAATGTTTTATATTATTTATTATACACATAATACAGTACTAAATTTTCAACTTGTAAAATACAGTACTGGAAATAAAGAGATCTATGGTGAATATGGTTCATCTGAGGATGATGTGGAAGAAGGCAATCAGAGATTATTTTTGATACTCCCAAGCTGCATATAATGGAGAGTCTGATGGGGTGACTTTGAGTGTCCAGCTGTGCATTGGCACAGTTTATACATTCCATTCATCTGGAAAATATCCAGTTGCTTTGCAATCTGGTTTTTGGCTCCTGTCACTATCTTTTATTCCAGCTGTGCTATTGATTTCATTTCCTTGGTATTTTTACTTTTCTGTTTAGTTTATCTGTATTTAGAGCTGTGCTTTTAATGGCTTTTGGTGTTAATTTTAATGCTAAAAAACACTGATTTGGCCAATTGATAAAACACTCTTATATTTGAAAAAAATCCTGATGGACTGCACAATGAAAATCTTCTTCAGTTTAGGTCACTGACTTCTTTCAAGATTCCTATGCATTCTCCTTTTTTATTATATGCATTTTATGTGAACTCATTTGTAAGTAAACCAGTTACATCTTGGATCAAATATGAAGATGGATGAAGAGTGTATGAGACATGGGGTTGAAATTTATCCCTGAACATTATATATAATTATCTAAAGGAGAAGGTGATACATTTTTCAGTTTGTATAAAAACTATACAGTATATTCTAAAGGAAGGAGTGGTCAGAGGTCACATGCTGATCAATATTAAGAGAAAAGGAGTTAGTTCTACACTAAACTATTAGTTTTCTTTAGTGGAATTGGGTTTTTATAAAATTATAGATCCTCAGTCATTCCCATCCCACTTTTCTAAGGTTTAGTGGCATTAGTAGCATTCATTACATACAGTGGTCCCATGACAACAGAAACTTGCCTACTGATGTATAATAAATCTTAATGAATCAACTATATTACAGTTAGTTCTGTCCTTTGTATTAAAGGAATTGATCATTTTAACTAGTAAGTTGGACATTTTATTTCAATTATTTATCCAGTTGAAATAATTGCATGTATATAAAAATAATTGTTCATAATTAGGGAAACAGATGAACTGGAATATCAGAATTTCCCAACATTTGTTGTAAGGAAATAAATTTGTTAAATTTATTTTGTTCAATAAATAAATTCAGAGAGCAGACTGAATATTGTTACTAGAGGAAGTTAAATACCTAAATTTATGTGGTGGAATTCCAAGTTAGAACTACAGTTTGCAAGATGAAGGAAACAAAGAATTGGAAACTTTACCAAATGTTTGGCCTTGATCGTACTTCTTGAGAACTACAAACTAAAATACTACATTTACAGACATTTAATAATTGAAGGCTGAGAGTGGTCCTGAAAAAAGTTTATTAAGCACAAATTTAATATGTATTATCTCAAATGGGAGAATCAAATACATACACAGTTGAGGCAGAAAGCATGGATCCCATAGTGCAGATAAAAGGATAATTCTAGAAGATAAAAAATGATAATTATGCTTTAATTGTTCAGGGAACAGTGATTAGTGGGTTCTGCAGATACTTTTGGATTAGAAACTTTATTCAATAAGGACCTTGAGAAAGTTAATACTATTAATTAACTCTGTAACACATTATAGTACTTATTGTGTATTAGGCTTACACTAACCAGAAAACATTGACTATATATATAGTCAATGCTCACAACTAATATGTTTGCTCATATTGCAAACCTTGGTACAAAGAATAAAATACTTATGACACAGCAAGCACACATAGCTAGTAACAACTAGCCATGTGCTCCAGCTACAACATTAGTAGCTTATTTTAAGTTGGTTCTTAGCTAAACTAGTTGACTCACAGTCCTGATAAGAAAGATGTTTATATTACAAGTAATGTTTAACTATTAAAGTCTTCTTCCTCTTTCATGTTCTGAAAGTAAAATGAAGAAATAATCTAGGGATAACATTTTAGGGTTTTGCTCAAGCACCCAAGCTAAGCTAATGAAATTGCTTTCTGGGTTTAAACTAAGAAATGCATTAAAAAAGAATAGTCCAGTGATGGAGTACTAGTTGAAGCTCAACTATTTTGTTACAGAAAATAATCTGAACAAGCCGTAATGGCCCTAGGCAGAGAATAAAGATGGGATAAAAATTGTTATTGTCAAAGGAAAAGTTTAGAGAGCAAAGAAGACCGGGGTGAGACAGATACTCATAAAAGAGAACTAGGGAGGAGGACTCATTGTATTCAAGATAATATGTATTCTCATGGCACAGGAGAGAAGTTGAAACAATGTCTGCTTCTATTTGGCTATCATCCCATCAGTGATTAAATCATCAGGAGTCACTGAGACTTTTCAAATAGAAGGATGAGCTGATAGACTATAAAGCATAAGACAGAAAACAGAGGATGTCTATCATAATGCAAGAGAACTAAGAATTCAGAATTTATTACAGAATTATGACAGCATGGCTATGAACAAGGTTAAGGTGATATCATTAAATATGAATCAGAAAATGATCTCTCCCCAAACATGGCTGCTTACCTTGTCAATCTATTCATTCACTTGCCTGTTTTTTCCCGGTATTACTTTATCAACGTAAGTTTATTATTATTCTGTCAACTACTATTGTCAACATAAGTTTACTATTATTACTATTATACTATTTACTATTTAGGAACAGCTAAGTGGATACTTGAGTCCTTACCCTCAATTATTATACTATGTATAGGTTATTAACAGTATAATATTCATAGAAATAGCAATATACATTAAGAAAATTTGACTAATCTTTTAAAGCTGGTGAAAAAGCACATGTCTAGAATTTTGAGATGTTTGACTATGAGTATGGTGTTTGTGAAATGACAAAGGAAATAGAACATTCCGTCTGGAGATGCCTTTTACAGTCCATGTGAAACTTGTTAGAGAATTTAAATGACCTGGAACACTGATAACGTATTGTTTAAAATGTTTTTAAAATCTATAAATAAGCAGTATTTATCATAGACAATATGATGTTTCGAGAAATTTATATACTGTGAAATAGTTCAATTTAGCTAATTAACATATATAACCTCATATACTTAATCATCCTAATGAAAGTATTGACTATACAACCTCTTATAACATTTGAAAATACATTTCATTGCATCCTTAACTTTTCTCCTACTGCCTTATGAGACACCCAATGGAAGTGCTCACAAGCATGTGGACACTTACTCAATAAAATTTATTATTTAACAAAGAAAGTAAACACCACAGTATGGACCTAAAATAGCTAGACAGGGTCACATGAAGGTACCTCTCTAGACTTATTAAAGTCAAGTTACATTCATAGTTACTTCATAACTATTTTGGCATCAGATCTATGATTTTGTTTTCTGCTGGGGGAAAAAAACTTATGGACAGAGGACATGGAAATGAACATGACTTCACCAAGAAGCCAGGTAATTTGGTCCAACATGAAGAGATTTTCCTTCCTTAACTGAACTTCTCAGTTCAGCAACTCCTAGGTAAGACCACAGAGAAGTATGGTATGACAATTTCTAGCTCATAGATACACAAAAAGCTGTCCTTAAGTAGCCAGGAAACAAAGAAACTGAAATTCTGGTTGTTTATTTTCATAGCAGCATTGGGGATTGAATACAGAACACTGAATATGTTAGTTGCTATGACCTTGACGTGCAAGACTTAGAATCATCAGGGAAGTGAATCTTGGCACATCTATGAGGAGATATTTACATCCTACATTGGGTTAATTGAAAGGGCAGGACTTGTGTGGGCACTACCATTTCATGGGTTAGGGGGGAGCGACTGATTAAAAAGAGAAGATGAGCATAGGCATCCATCATGCTCTTCCTGAGGGTGCATTCAATGTTACTAGCTGCCCCAAGTTCCTGCCAGCATACCTCCCCAGCTAGGATGCTCCACACCCTTGAACTGTGAGCCAAATTAACCCCTTCTCTCCTTAAGGTGTCATTGTCAGGTGCTTTGTCACAGCAACAAGACAAGTAAGTAACTAATACACTAGACAAGCTTTCTATCACTGATCCACAGCCCCACCTAAGAGCCTGATTCTTGTCACAGCCCAAAGTAATGTTCACTCTCTCTTTTACCTTAATCACCCCTCAAGCTGCTTAACCTTTGCAACATCAGAGTGATTTATAGTTAAAGGAATGATTTTTCTTTCTTAATTTCCTTTCCCCCCTTTTTAGATTCCATTATTTAATCATTGTTCTTTAAATTTTTTTCTTTTATTTCTTGAGATTATAATAGCATCATTTACCCCTTTTCCTCCCTTCCTTCAAACTTCCCTCTATCAACTTCATGGCCTCTTTTATTTTTTCCATTCATTGTTGTTACATACATACATGTATATGTATAAAGCACATTTATTTCTAAATACATAAATACAACCTGCTTAGACTATACACATAATATTACTTGCATGTATGTTTTCAGGGCTGATCATTTGATATTGGGCAAACAATTGGTGTGCTCTTCCTTAGGAAGGAATATTTCTTGCACTTTTAGTGGCATACTTTAGTTGCCTATGGTTCTTTGTGTTAGGGTGACATCTCCCCACTCCAAACCACACCCCTCATCCTGTTCATCTTAGAAAAAAAAACATTCAAAAACTGGGTCTTGAAAAGAGAATTCTCAAAAGAAAGTTGCCATGAATTCCTTAAGAAATGTTCATCTTCCCTAGCAATTAAGGAAATATAATTCAAAGCAACTTTGACATTTTGTCTTACCTCCATCAGAATATTTAAATGAACCAAACAACAGACAATAAATGTTGAAGGACATATATGGAAAAGGGAGCTCTCATTAGCTGTTGGTGGCATTGCAAACTGGTGCAGCTACTCTGGAAATCAGTGAGGAGAATTCTCAAAAAGCTAAAAGTAGTTTTTTTTTTAAATTTTTTAAAAACAAAGTCTAACAATGTACTTAAGAAAGCCCTTGACTCATGATCCTCCTTATTCAGTCTCCCAGTGATCAAAACTGAAGGCATATTCTATCACTCTCACCCAGATAACTTCTAAATGGCTTAGAAAATATTAATTTCTCTTTGAAATATTCTTGGATATTAATATAAAATACTAAAAATTCTGAGTAAATAAATGTATTATTTTTCAAAACCTACTTGACAGTGAACCTTATTTATATGTAGCCTATTAACATAACATGTAAAACACACAGCTGAAAAGAGGTCCCCCATTGTGTCTATTGCTAAAGCAGTCTGTAAATCCACAGCAGGAGAGTGATTGCTTCATTCTGCAGGTGGAAACTATGAAAGCTTGGGTTATTCATTATATTTGAATGTAAGTTACTACTTGTAAACCTAGGAGGTACCATTGTTTAATTCCTTTGATAATTCTCATCTTTTTCAACTACTAAGGAATAGAACCTGTTCTACCCAAATGTATTCAAAATCCATGCACTAAATTTGATCTTACAATGTTGTTTTCTTGTTTCAAGTTCTTAAAATTTCACTTTGTTCTCAGAGTAAAATCCAGATTATTTTTCCTCAGATATTACTTATTCCTACTCTCTGAAAACCTGACAAAGTGAACACTCCCGAGAAGGCATCCAGGATGTGGATTAAGGCTTTGATGGTCAGCCATTACTGAGAATGACTCAGCCCTTCAGCTTTCACTCTCTAAGCAATGGATTCTGGGGTAGTTGCCATTCCCTGCTGGCAGAGATGGCATTTTGATCATGGAAAGCACCATGGCTCCCCTTGGTCACTGGTCTCTGCCTCTTATTTCAATTTTGCGCTTTCGGCTTTCCCAGAGCACTCCTGGGCCTTCCTGCTGCTTGGTGTCTGTTATTACAGCGGCCATTGTCCCTGGCATGTATTATGAATACATGCAAAATCAGTTTGAAGATTTTAATTCTCATTGATTTTCATAATTGTGAGATAAATTTAGACCTTGCAAAGAGAAAATGTTGACCCAATGCACATTTCTAAATTCAGAGCTAAGAATCAGACACTACTAAGTTATCACCTTTTACCTACATGCCACCATTATTCCATGCCAAGTGACAAGCTCTTGTGATGATGGTCTTAGCTCTGAAGTATTATCTGCAAAGTTCCATTTCCACATAACCCCCTACTAATATATGCATTCTCCAGTATCTCTTTGTGTACACTTATTTGCATATACTCTCTAAATCCAAAAGGATTAAAGGCAGCTTTATTTTGAAGTATAGGTCATAGCTACTGTTTTGACAAAACATGTAGAATCTTCTATTTGGAGATAGTTTGTAGTAAAGAGAATCCAATTTGTAAATAATATGGAGAATGGTATTGGTAAGAGTTGGTAAAAATATATTGGATTGTGGTTGCCATGTAAGTCATGGTGTTAATTTAGGTTTCCCCAAGACTATATTGCCTAGTCCAAAATTACATGTAAGTGGGTAATTTGAGAAACAAAATCAAACAGGTTTTCATAGGTGGCAGGTTTCATTAAGAAAGCAGACTGGAAGCTGGACATCAGGACAAAGGTCTGTAACTCCAGACATTTGGAGGCAGAAATAGGAGAATAATGAATTTAAAGCTGACCAGAATTACATACTAAGATGGTCTCACAGCTAGTCAATCAACCACCTAATCAAGAAGCAAGAGAGAAAATTCTAGAACTGAATAATGAGCAGCAGCTTCTACTAGAGCTATGTCCCTCCATAAGTGTGGCTGACAAGGAACACTTTACTTGTCTCTGTAAGAGGTGGAAAAATGATTTGCTTTCATGATTTCTAGATTCTTCAAATTAGAAACAAACTGTTTTAATTTCAGAATCATTATTGTCTATAAACATTTTGAAAAAATGAAAATGCCAAAAGTGCAAATTTTTTGTTTTGTTTTGTTTTTGTTTTTGTTTTTCGAGACAGGGTTTCTCTGTGTAGCTTTGGTGCCTTTCCTGGAACTCACTTGGTAGCCCAGGCTGGCCTCGAACTCACAGAGATACGCCTGGCTCTCCCTCCCGAGTGCTGGGATTAAAGGCGTGCCGCCGCCGCCGCCGCCGCCACCACCACCTGGCGCCAAAAGTGCAAATTAATATGTGTTTCCATGGACAAAAGAGCACATGTGTTTTCTACCCATGTCTTCAACTGGGATATTCAATACATTTTACATGTTTATTTTAATTTCCGAAGTACTAACATGACGAAATTATTTGACTTTTGTGCCTTCTAAAATATATATAAGTAGTTTCCTTTTAAAGTTTGCCTTTTGAATTTTTAATGGTCTAAAACTTTCAGTTTTGCTTTAAGGCTTCATCCATATTTATTATCCAAACCTCACTTTCCTGTATCTTCAGAATGCTCTGGCATTCACCATGTTGTTTAGATATGTACTCATGACATCCATTTGACTAACAATCTTTATTACTTATTCCCACAGTTTAGTGAACAGGAAAGGATAGTGATAAGGCATTTCAGATTGGAATTTCAGACCCATTTCAGACCCATTAATGATGTCTTCAAGGTTGATAATACCTCTTTAGCCATAAAACTTTGTGGCATCTTTTAATGATTATTTTAAATTTTATCAACTGTGAAGATGAGATTTTTATTGATTGAGACAGATATAAAGTCTATTTATGCCAAGCATCTTAGAAATATGTCCTGAACATTTATTATAAAATAAGAGCTGGGCAGTGGTGGCACATGTCCTTAATCCCTTAATCTTGGGAGGCAGAGGCAAGCAGATCTCTGTGAGTTCGAGGCCAGCCTGAGCTACAGAATGAGTTCCAGGAAAGATGCAAAGCTACACAGAGAAACCCTGCCTCAAAACAAACAAACAAACAAACAAACAAACAATAAATAAATAAATAAATAATAAATAAATAAATAAAATAAGCATGGCTATTACTTGAAAAGTAAATGATAAATAGTTGTGCTATGTGTTTTTTTACTATTAGATTTAAGTTTGTTTTAAAAAAATGAGATTCATCTTTGATAGTTCTCAATAATATTCCTGATTGTAAGATAGTCTTGAAAACTGTAATCTAAGTTTGAATAGAGTCCAAGAGATCATTAATAGCTATCTTTTATAGAAAGCTTATGGGATCAACATAATTATCTACCATTTTCTGGTAAGTCCATTAGTAATTTTCCCATCTATCTATCAAAGTAGTATTGTTTTTCTAATGATAGTAACAGCAGAGACTGTTCAATATTATGTCTTTAGGTTTATTATACACAATATGTCTTATTACCTGAAATTTTTTTCATATAATTCATACAATAATGAAAATGGGGAAAATGATGACAGAAAAAACAACATATGACTTAAAAGATTAGATATAAGTACAGAAAATCAGAAATAGGAGTTATAAAATATGATAAATTATTTAAGTGAACCAAGGACATTTAAATCATTTGTGTAGCTTCAAAAAGAGAGATAGGAAGAAGATGGGGGTGGAGGATGCCAGCAAGACGTCTAAGGAGCAACACATATGGCGATACATAGATTAATAGTTATGGGCTAATTTAAGATATGAGAGCTAGCTAGCAAAATGCTTGAGCCATGGCCATGCAGTTATAATACAAGGCTCTGTGTGTTTACTTGGGGGATGCAAGTGGAAGAGATTTGTCCTGATCACTGGCAGGCCAGGACACAGGAAATCTTCTGACTACAAATGTGGTGATATTTTATTTGTGCTTTAATAAAGTTTGCCTGGAGATCAGAGGAAGTAGCAAGCCACTATAGTAAACAAAGAAGTCAGGCAGTGGTAGCATACACCCTTAATCGTATCACTTAGCAGGCAGGCTCTCTGTGTGTTCAAGGCTACACTAGGGAACAGAGCCAAGCGTGGTGACACATGTCTTTAATCCCAGTACCAATGATAGAGACCTGGAGGTCTGTACAGACAGACAGAAAGTGACAGAGCTCTGTAGGAAGAGGAAGTGAGGTAGCTGGGCTAAGACAGCCAATGAGAGGGCAGAACAGCAAGGCAATAAAGGCATGGGTAGACAGGAAGTAACTCACATTTGGAAGCTGCAGAGTTGGTGAGGTAAGATCGGCTGGTGGCTTTCCCTATTTCTCTGATCTCTCCAAGGCTTTAACCCAAATTTCTGACTGTGTTTTTTATTTAATAAGACCATTTAGAAATTCATCTACAAACAGTGACCAGGATGTTCTTGGTTTGATGGTTATTCTCTGAGGCAAATACATAAGATATAAACACAACAAAAATATATACCAAACCCAAGGTACCTGTGAATGAGGAATAAAGTAAGAAATGCAAAAGAACCAGTAAGACTGAAGCCATAGAACTGAAGGTTCTGGATTTAAAAGCTAGTAGAAGCATCTATGACTTTGGTCCCTTGGAGAGATTGAAATTTAAAAGTCTATCAAGGCATGAGGATTGTGGTGATCAGTGCTAACTTATTGTTTACAGCTTAGGCATGGGCAGTTGAAGCATCTTACTTATAAAAATAAATTGCAAAAACATTCTAGTCATTCCTGCCTGGAGAGCTTCACCTGGAGAGACAGGTTTGGGTTGGAGAGTAAAAGGGAATCTTTAACTTGTATTCCATAAATCATGCAATGACCACTAACACACTAAATATGCAATATTGTCAACATCATCATTGGAGCCAAAAGCCTCACAACATAATGTTCAGGAATAGTTGTGAACTGAAACTCTCAGAAATAAAGACAATTGGACCACTACCATTTATACACACACACACACACACACACACACACACACACACACACACACACACTCAGAGAGAGAGAGAGAGAAAGAGGGAGACAGAGAGAGAGAGAGAGACAGAGACAGAGACAGAGACAGAGATTAGGAATGGAACGAAAAAATACAAATCATAAACCTCTAACTGAAAACAATTTGAACAGTGTACTGAAAATTTTAACAAGATTTGTCAAGATTGAAGGGTTAGTCAATGAGCAATTAAAGCATGCCTAGTTCCTTGTAGTATTTAAGAGGGGAATAAAACTGATGCTTAGGTTCAAACATAATAAAAATATTTGTAGTTAAGAATGTATATAAAATATATACTCAACTGGCAGGGAAGCTACCATGATCATGAATCATAATCATGATCAGGCTGAGGCTTAACCATTACACTCCTGATTGGTGATTTCCCCAAATGAGGGAAAGTTGACTGTATAATTTATGGTAGTAGGGGACTGTGTGCACAGTCCCCCTTGTAAGAGAGAGAGAGAGAGAGAGAGAGAGAGAGAGAGAGAGAGAGAGAGAGAGAGAGAGAGAGAGAGAATAAAATTTTAAAAGCAACCACAAAAACTGTCTTCTAGACATCACAGAGGAAACAGAGGTACATAGAAAACTATGAGTTTAAGTGTAGACAAGAGGAACAGAAAAATTCAAAAAGTGTCACAAAGGAGTATGAAGAAAAGGAGTATGAAGAAAAGTGAGAGTCATCTATTTTAGTAATCACATGAGTGTAAATGTATTTTACTTGCCTACTAAGAAATAAGTATATTTAAAAATATCACTGTGTGCTGCATATACAGAACACATGCAAAATAATAGCACATAAAGTTGTAGGGGTAAGGGAATAGAAAATATTCCAATCATTTAGTAAACAAAATAAATGTGTACTGGTTAAATACATAGTTTGGATGCAATGTAGACAAATATGACAATATGATATGTAATTTTAATAATAAAGACAATGACCTATGATAATAGTAGCTAGTGTTATTGTGAACATGTCATAGGCCAGCATCCATAAATGCTTTAGAGAGTTTAGATGATTTAATTGTAAAGACAACCATAAGGACTTTGAAAGCTGTGCTATAAATCCCTGTGGTGTTCCATTTGATATGAATATACATCCATGGTTTTAGACTTTCAGTTTTAAAATACACAGAGTCTGTTAAAAATCAAACTGACAGCTTCATAGAAAGCAGTCTGTGAATACAATCAGGAAATCTATACAAGGAGTAGTTTGAGGAGTTGATAAACCCAAGAAAAGGAACTCATTTCTCTCTTAGTCAAAATAAAAAGTTAGCACTTCACTCTCATCAGCTTGGAAAAAGTATAAAGTACAAAAAGAAGATAGTTGGCAAAGATGCAAAAAATCATAAAATTTTATGCACTTTCATAGAAGAGTGAATTGGCACTGTGGAGAGTACAGTAAATTTATATTATATAGTATGAAGCAATTTCATTTCTAGGAAGACATCCTAGAGAGGCTTGCACTTGACAACAAGGAGATCCATAAACAATTACTCACAAAATTAATGTTTTATTATGAAATTATTGGAATTGCTCTCATGAGAACAAGTCCTACATGTATGATGCCAATATGGACAAAAACTTAAGTCACGGTGCATAAAGCAGGACTGTTTACAGAAGCACACAAATTAATATTATATTTTATTCTGGGAGCCATATATCTTGAAAGAACCAATAAATGAAAGTAATGGAGTGGAAATTTAGGGGGTTGGTTACTTCTGGGGAATGAAGAGTAGGAGAACTTAAGAGGGTTGTACAGAACGCTTCAACTGCATTGGCAATCCTTTATTTGTTGTTATTAATTACTCTTAGTATTTATGTAAGTGTATATGTAAATGTGTGTATGCTGTGCGTGTACAGATGTAAGTATATATTCCCATATGCCAGAGAAGTGTATCAGGTATCCTGCTCTGTCATGCTCCTTAAGATAAGGTGTCTCAATGGACCTGAGTTTAGACTGATCTACAGGATCCTGTGATTCCCCTTCCTCTTTTCTATGCCCCCAGTCCCCAGCACCAGGGTCACAGATGTGTGTGACCATGGACAGCTCTTGTTTTTTCCTATGTAGGTTCAGGAAATTTAAACTTTGATCCTCATGTTTTAGCAATTACTTTTACTAACTAAATTATCTTATAAGTCCCCTTTGTTATTATTTGGGGAACAACATCTTATGTATTTCAAGCTAGACTCAAACTCACTATGTAGCCTAGGTTGGCTTAGCCTTGAACTCCTGATCCTCCTGCCTTTACCTGCTAAATGGTATTACATTCATTCATTTCCATACCCATTAGCAATACCTTATTTTAAAAATAATGTGAAATACACATATAAAAAAGTTGTTATATTAAAGCTGAATAATGTGTATACATATACTTACTAGATTATTATTCACATTATCTTGTTCACTTGAAACATTTTATAGTTCTTTCATGGTACTTTGTAGATTTCAAACATATTTGCACCTTCCCAAGTGTCTTGGTATTTCCTGTGGTTAGCATAAGGCCTCAAACAAAATTGGAATTCAAATGTCTCCTGAGTACAGGGATGACTGACTGAATATTAAATTTTCTCTCATTTAGAGTACATAGACAATCAGCAGAAGGCCACAAAAGTGAAAAAGAAAAACAGATACAGCAGTTTCAGCATATGTTTTTAAGACATTGCACAGGGCTGGGCTGTAGCTAGCATGCACAAGGTCCTGAGTTCAATCCCCAGGACTACAAACAACAATAACAATAAGATATTGTTCAGCTTTTATCTTACAAATGCTTTGCAAATTTCCTTAGAAATTAATTTTCACATATTTCAAGGTAACAGTAACAGATTACTGAGATTGAATTTATGTCACTGTATAAAATTGAAGTTGTCATGTGTGTGTCTTTATTTGTGTGTGTATTCACATGTGTGAGTGAGCATGCATGTTGAGACCAGAGGTAAACATTGCAAATTATCCTCAGTCACTCTATTTTATTATTCTAAGCACTGAACCTAAAAGGCACTAGCTGGCTAGACTTTCTCCACCATCCTAGTGCTGAAGTTTCAGATGTAATTCTGTATCTGGCTCTTTATAGTACTACTGTTAGGGTTCCTAAGTCAAGTCTTCATGCTTGTGTAGCAAGAGCTTTATTAACTGAGCCATCTCTCCAGCTCCCTAAGTGAAATTATTTCTAATAATATTGGAGAGCCAGGAGTGTTGTAATCCCCATGCTGAGGAGGCTACCCAGAAGAATTTCTAGTTCCAGGCCAGCCTTGCTACATAGGAAGGATCCTGCCCCAAAGAAGTTGGAAAGAAATATGAGTACATATGCTTTAAATGTTACGTTAATATTCTTTGGGTCTTTTCTGATAAATTATAGCAAATAAGAAACAGTTTCATTCAATCTAGGAAGTAAGCTCATTAGAAACTAATGTAGTAGAATAGTTGCTGCTCATCAATGCAGATCCAATTTAAGAGAATATAATTCATCCAAATGGTAATTTAAATCATATTAATTACAAATATACATTATATTTAAATCTCAAAATATTACATTAGGACACTTTGACATTATGACAGTGGCTAGGAAAATATATAAACAACATACCAATTATTGCTGCATATATATATATATATATATGAAATAAACCTTTTTTTTCTTCCCTTATGTACTAACTAGCCTGGAGACATCAATTTTCTTTGGCAATGATGTAACTTCCTCATTGGGGTGTCCTGACTAATAGGTGATCTGAATCTGAATTGAGAACTACACTCTATTCGAGAGAGGGACAGATATTAGAGGAATGTGTGTTTACAGCAGGGCAACTCAGGTGGGGAAGTCAGCGACATTGTGGTTGCCCTTGCTTGGGCATGATGGGTGCTGTGACAGTGGTGCTGGCATTGTCTGCAATGATCCAATCACAGTGCATTATGAACTGACTGAGGAAAGACATTCACAGGATTTCTGTGCTTAGACCATGACTAGCTTAGAAATATTAAACTATTTAAATGATCTAAAGCTCATCATTTAAATTTGTAACTTTTCTCTTCCTGCCAAATCTTGAGAAAACTCTGGAGTGAGGGAAAACCACAAGCATTTGAGTAACAAAATTGTAGTGACCCCAGGGATGTGGGGGGTGTCTGGCTTCCATGAGATAGGAATGGGCTCAGGGTAGGGGCTCCTGGATCTCACAATTCATGAATAGGCTTGGGAAATCATCTTAAGTCTGTTGTTTTCTTTCGCAACTTAGTCCTGGGAAGTTATATCCTTTTAATAAAAAACAAGAGACAAAATAAATAAGTTTAAACATTATATAATCATATATGTGTGTAATAAACCTATAAATGATACTCCCAAATTTACTAAAATTTAAAATTGATAAGGTAGATGCTTTCAGAATGATGATTCAATTTATAATATAGAATGGGTAACAGTAGTTATAAATACCTATAACTAAGTGATAAAGAGCCATTTCTTTTTGAAAGAGAAGTGAGCTATAACAGTTTTATGGGTATTAATTCCACCAATAGCTTTGGAGTATCAACCTTAGGGCATGACCTGCTTAAAATCTGAGGAGGTGCCTGTGGTCACTCTCTCTTGGGGTGATCAGAGACTGGATGACTGGATCCATTCCCTCCCAGGCAGAATGGAGGTCAAAGACTGCTGTTTACTTGGTTCTGTATACATGAGTGTATTTTTCCTCATTTTATATCTTAATAAATCCTTGATACCCTTTTAACATACTCTTGTGGATTTGTTTACAAGTGGTGCCCAAAGTGGGGTATGAACCCATGACCCTGGGATTAAGAGTCTCAAGCTCTACCGACTGAGCTAGCTGGGCTAGAGAGATGGCTCAGAAGTTAAGAGCACTGACTAGTCTTCCAGAGGTCCTGAGCTGCATTTTACTTTCAAATGAGAGCTTTTTAAAATGTCAAGTACTTTCGAAAAATTTTCTCCAGTTTTGAAAATTAATTCATATTATTTATAAAAAATAATGGATTTTACTCTGACATTTTTGTTGACAGATGTCTACCCTACAACTCTTTCCTGAAGAAATTCACTTAGTAGTTATCTGAGGATAAATTAGATAAAAATACCTGTAGATGTAACCAACTGTCTTATTAAATAAGAAATACAGAACCAATGCAAAGAAGAAAGCCAAGAGATCAGAGCTAAGAGCCTTACCCGCCTCCTGCAGCTAGCCAAGAGAACTCTCCGAAAAGGAGACCTACTTCCTGTGTGTTTTTCTTTATATAGTCTTTCTGTTTTGCCTTCTCATTGGTTGTAAACCCAAACACATGACTGCCTCGTCACTGCCTGTTTGTACAGCCCTCCAGGTCTTCTATGATATTGAAATTAAAGGTGTGTGTCTCCAATGCTGGCTGTATCCTTGACCACACAGAGATCTACCTAGCTCTTCTACCAAGTGCTGGGATTAAAGGCGTGCACCACAAACACCCAGCTCTGCTATGGCTTGCTATTAGCTCTGACCCCCAAGCAACTTCATTTATTAACATACAAATAAAATCACATTTCAGTACAAATAAAATACCACCATAAATACCCAACATTGATGGTTATAGAGAACTTCTTGAAAAGTGTGATTTAGTATTAATGAGAGGTTTCTTAATTCTTTCAAAAATGCAATTTAATTCTCATTTATCGGCACTAAATTTTTCTTTTCTGATAGCCCATAATTACATGTTTGTTTTAACTAATGAATCTTGGAGTTTGATAATAAACCAAACCACTGATATGTAATACTTGTTTTGTCTACTTGCTATAGAATACTAATCAAAGTGCTTTAGAAATCACTTAGGTATTTAAGTAAATAAGTAGCTCATAATTTCAGTAATTAAAAAAAAAAATTGAGGAGTTCCTGCACTATGCCGTACCATAAGGATGTTCTATTTGCAAGAAGCTTGTGATATTGTGCTTTAGAGGAATGCTATGGTACGGGCCTTGTTGCTTCCACCCTGTAAGACCTGGGGATTAAACTCTGGCTGTCAGGCTTGGCAGCAAGTGCTTTACCAGCTGAGTCCTCTCACCATCTCCTTAGCATCAGAGCTATACGTGTAGACTGTGCACGCTGGCACACAGTGAGAGTCTACTTATAGAACCATCACAATATCAATGAGAACACGGAGAACTTATCCTTTATTAGCCATTTTATCACATGAGACAGAAGTTAGATACAGGAGGGGATCATGGTCTCTAAAACCTTATTTGCTTCTAAAAAACAGTAAGCTGAATGATAATGTATTGATAAATAAGATTAAATATAAAGTAGATGTGATAAGTAACATAGAAAATATTTTTGTAATATGGAACATAAAGATTTGTTTTTATGAAAAGAAATTAGACTGTATTTTGATACTATATTAAAAGCTGCTAGAATAATTTAAAGATGATAGGAAAGATAAAGGCAAAAGTTTCCATATTTAACTATGTTTTTAGTCTATGAAGATGGTATATCTTCAAATAGGTGAAATTTCTGGACTTCAAAGACACACACACACAAATGGAGCCCCATCATCATCATCAAAGTCAAACATCATCAGTCAGAAGGAACTGCTTACCAAGTCAACACTGCCGCAGCTTTCAGAATTTGAAGAGGGTCTGACCATCATTTCTAGAGACTGAGTCTGGAGATCCTACTGGGCATCAATTATGAGAGAATTAATTTGAACTGATTTGTGTTGCTTACAAGGAACTGAATAATTATTTTAGATGTTAAAGTTTTATATTATGATAATTATATTTCTTTATGGAGATCTAAGTAGGACATAACTTACAAAAACAGATGTAACAGGAATTAGTTGGTCCTTAGGAAATATCTAATTTTGCACTATCATAAGTAAATTTGATATCTTGAGTTCATTTTAGTTTGTAAAGGTTGTTCACTTATCCATTATAAAAGAGCAGTGACCTAGTAAAAGAAATAATATATGCATTCTATATCTTTCTCTGAGGTAATTATTCTTAGATCACTTTTAGTTTCTGATTCATCTACACCTTGCTGATGAAAAAGGGTGGATGAGAAAAATTTCTCAGTGATCTAAGGACTTAGCAATTTTCAACTATGCTAACAGAACATAGTGAAGCCACCATAATAATAACTTATGTTTTTTTTCTTTTCTTTTTTTCCAGACTCAATAATAACTTATGTTTAAGGCAGAGATGATATTGAAAACATTTCATGTTTCTGTGGACTCTAAGAGTGCATACTGACCGAAAAGACAGCTAGTGATGTGGGCAGGCATTTTTACAATCAAATACTGAAAGTGGAAAAAAAAACATTTTTAGGACAGTATTCTAAGAGATCATTCCAGTTCATTTCATGAATCATACTTTCCTGAGATGTGGTAAGAATGCTCTTACAATACCTAGGGCCTAATTAGAACATTTAAGGCAATGTAGATGCTATATTGGAAAAGATCTTGCTTCCAGAACACCTGCATTTGTTATATTCAATCAGGCACCTATAAGACCTAGCATGAGTCTCCCAAATGTAGGTAGAGGATGTTTAGTAGCACATGTTAAACACCAAGGAGAATAGTAGCATCCTGAGTTCTTTTCTCCTCTTCCTCTCCTTTTTAAAACAAAGTTTAGTATACTGTGCAAGAGAATACTTCATTCTAGCTATAGGCAGTAGAAGGTGTTATGGAAATGTATCTAGATGTTGAAAGAGGAAAGCCATCAACATCTCAGGTACCAGGACCAGCTCTCTGTCTGTCATTTTTATAATCCCACCTGTGGTCAGGGGCCTTTCCTTGCAGCCTCTCCTTTAAGTCCCTGAGTTCCCTCTGCTCCTGTTTGTGTTTCTGCTTGAAAATCCTTATCACCTGGGCTGACATTTGGGCCTGTTTCCAAGGCTTCTTGCTACCTTTGTGTCTAGCATGCAGCTTGCCACCACTTCTCCAGACTCCATCCCATCCTTTCAATGCTACATGTGAGTCAAGGATACAAATGACCTTGGTTTAGAGTAGGAGGGACAAATTGGGTGCTATTGTCCTCAATCTATAATATCTAACACTGCCTCTTTTATAGCTGCTGAAAATTTCAGTGGCCTCTTGTTGTGGATATCACTTTGTATGTTGTGAATGTGCGTTGCTCTGATTGGTTGATAAATTAAATGCTGATTGGCCAGTAACCAGGCAGGAAGTATAGCCAGGATAAGCAAATAAGGAGAATTCTGGGAAGACTGGAAGGCTGGGTCAGGAGATGCCAGCCCACCATCCAGGGAGCAGCATGTAAAGGCACACAGGTAAAGCCATGAAACACATGGCAACATATAGATGAACAGAAACGGGCTGAGTTTAGTTGTAAGAGCTAGTCAGTGGTAGGTCTGAGCTAATGGCCAACCAGTCTTAATTAATATAAGCCTCTGTGTGTTTACTTGACTGTGGACTGGGGGGTGAAACACAGGAAATCTTTCAGCTACAGCCTCTTTTCCATATGTCCCTGCACAGGTAATTCTTTGAGAAGCATAACTCAACACTCATACTTACCTTACACTTCCCATTAGAACACAAAAATCTAAAGTAGGATAGTGGAGCAAATTATAGCACCTGCTTCCAAGCTGTAGGCACAAAAGTTTCCCGCTTCTTGCACTGATTGTGCTGGCATATATCACCATTGTATGCAGAGTCTGAGTTGAGCTGGTATGACCTGAAGGTGAAGTCAGGGTCATAGTTAAATGTCTTTGACAAAACTTTGTATGAAAACTGTAACTTCCCTTTCCTTTAAAAACAAGAACAAAAACCTCTGGATGGCTAATATAACCCTTTGTCTTTCCTAATTGAATTTTCTTTTAATCTAAAATTCTTTTATAAACAGTCTGGTGTCATTGAGAAGACCCCTATCAATGTATTTTTGATTCATCTATTTCTAGATATGACACTGATTGAGGTTTATAAAACCCCCAAGCTTCTGCTCACAATGGTAGTTACTATTAGAGCATACAATCAAAGAAGTATGGATGGCCTAACATAGGAAGAAAAAAAATTCTTGAATTCAAAGAAAACAATTTCATGGCAATAGTAATTGTAAGTGGGAAGGAAATGTAAGCAATTTTTTTGCATAAATATCTATTTATTTGCTAGTTTTACATCCTAAACATAGTTCCACTCCCCGTCTCCTCCTCCCAATACTTCCCTGGTACCTTGCCTCTTTCCACTCCTCATCCATTCCTCCTTCTCTGTTTCTCTTCAGAAAAGGGCAGGCCTCCTATGGATACCAGTCAGTCATGTTATATTAAGTTGCAGTGAGGCTAGGCACCTCCTCTTCTATGAAGTCTGGATGCAATAATCTGGTAGGAGGAATGGGTACCAAAAACAGGCAACAGAGTTAGAGAAAGCCCCTGCTCCCACTGTTAGGAGTCCCACATGAAGACCAAGTCACACAACTCCAACATATATGCAGAGGGCCTAGGCCAGTGTCATACAGACTCCCCGGTTATTGGTTCAATCTCTGTGAGCCCAGGTTAGTTAGTTCTGTGGATCCTACAAATTTTTTAAAATTAATTAATTAGTTAGTTAATTTATATGCATTGGTGTTTTACCTTCCTATATGTATTGGATCCTCTGGAGCTGTAGTTACAGGCAGTTGTGAGCTGCATGTGGATTCTGGGAACTAAACCCAAGTCCTCTGGAAGAGCAGCCAATACTCTTAACCACTTAGCTATCTTTCCAGATCTGTTGATATTATATTAATTGATTTACATCACATAAAAAAGAAACCGAGGAAAGAAAATACAAATATCTATACAAACACATTCTTAACAAAACATGACAGGAAAACTCATGCTACTTATAATCCTCAATTCTGCAACTGGTCACATGGCCTTAACTGGTATTTATAACTACCTTCTCCTACTACCCATTTTGTATTTTCTCCCCCTTTGCAGGAACCTCAGGAGACCATGGTCCTTTTCCTGGAGGAAATGCAAATCTATAACCAGAATAAGTACCTAGTCCAGTAAGGAAGATGTATTGTTCTTTATACAAAGGAAGAGGTCCAATGTAATCAACCTGCCACCAGGTCGCTGGCTGGTCACCCTGGGATATAAAGCCATATCTAGACCTTAAGATTTATATATACTGTTGAAATATCTACCATTCAGCAGCAGATGTAGCCATGTCAAGCCTTGGTGTCTATGTTTTCGAGCCTGTGCATAACCCCCATATCTGGCCCATGGTCACTTTGTTCATGGGCCCATTGTGCAATGACAGAAATGGCCAGAGAAAGAGACTGGCTGCCACAGAATGGGTCATCCTATCTACATAATTATTGAACTCCTCATCTGAAGCCACCTTCTGATGAACATTTACATGTGACACAAATGTCTTCATAACCTTTGAGCACTTGGATCTATCTATCCACATACTCCTTCACCAGATAGATGCCTTTCTCACCAATTTTCCAATCATCCTCTTTCCAAGTCTTTGACCATCCAGCCAATCCATTAGCTACAGCTTATGAATCAGAGAATAATTGCATGTCTGGCCATTTCTCCTTCTCAACAAACCATATGACCATGTGTACTGCATGAAGTTCTGCTCACTGTGAAAATTTCACATTGAGTGTCTTTCAGGGTTTTTCCAGAAAGGGGTTATATTGCTGCAACGGTCCACTTTTGGGTGGTGCCTACATAACATGCAAAACCGTAAATAAACCAGGCTGTAGACTTCTCTTCCTCAGTAATCTGATGATAGGGTATACTCCATGAGGCTCTAGGTGCAGTTAGAAGCAGAGGACATTTTAGTAGAAGCAGAGACCACAGGCATTTGGCAACTTTTTCATGTAACTTGCCTGTGCCTTCAGGATGTGTTCAGGCTCTATCGTAGATATGCCTGCTGTGGGTAGACCCTTCTATATGCTGTTAATGTATGTTGCTCTCATTGGTGGATAACAAAAGCTGATTTGGTCTATAGCTGGGAAGAATAAGGTGAGACAGGAAAGCCAAACAGAGATACAGGAAGAAGAAGGGTGGAGTCAAGGAGACACCTGCCAGCCACTAAGCAAGCAAGGTATGTAGAAAATGAGGTAATAAGCCATGAGCCATATGGCTAAACATAGGTAAGAATTATGGGTTAATTTAAGTGTAAGATATAGTAATAAGCTTGAGTTACCAGCCAAGCATTTATAAGTCATGTTAAGACTCAGTCAATTATTTGGGAAGCAGCTGCTAGATATTTGGGAGTTGCTGGCATGACAGAAACTTTCCTTTGATAATAGGTTGCTGCTGTTCACGTCCTATTTTATGATTAGGTGGGTCAGATAGCACCTAGCTCATGATGGGTAGTTCAGGTCACATGGTAACTTGATGGCCCACTGTCAAGTGTTTAGTTTCCACTAAGGTCAAGTAGCAGGCCAAGAACTATCTCCTGCAGGAGGGCATCCTCAACTCTGCCTTTCATCAAGTGCCTGTAATCACATCTTCATCCTTGTCTAGCTGTGATGTGAGATTTGAAAAGCTGATGGCCTTGGTAGAACTGATGATCTCTTTGATCCAAGGCACATACACCCAGGGTGATGTCCATGAAGGTTACCTCTGCAAAGGGGAAACTCTTCTGGAACATCTGGGTGCCAGGCTCACCAAAGCTTTGTTCACAGAGTCCATCCACTGTGGTGCCTGGCTCCATCTCTGCCCAGATAATGAGTTTCCTTGATTGGTTCTCAGGTCTCTCTGAAAACAGATTGCACTAACAAGCCAACAGCTACTGGAAGCACTCCTTCACTGTTAGGATTGGCTCCAGGTTGGCTGGCATGGGCTCTGTAGAACAACTGACAAAGGGGCTGCCCATAGGTTTTTATTTTTATTTATTTATTTATTTATTTATTTATTTATTTATTTATTTATTTATTTATTTTTTGGTTTTTCGAGACATGGTTTCTCTGTGTAGCTTTGCGCCTTTTCCTGTAACTCACTTGGTAGCCCAGGCTGGCCTTGAACTCACAGAGATTCACCTGGCTCTGCCTCCCGAGTGCTGGGATTAAAGGCATGCGCCACCACCGCCCGGCTTATCATGGTTTTTAAAGCTTGTCTTTGCACTGGATCTGCAACTGTAGAGACATCCACTACAAAGTATGTTGCGTATCCAGAACTTCTGCTACCCAAACTCTTCTTTCAGAAATAGTGCTTTGTTTGTTACTTTCCCAAATTCTCTCTTATTGAAAATTTCCTCAATTTCACCTTGTGTTAATGGGAATAGCCAAGAGCATCCCACAATCCACTGGACCAAGTGTGTGAAATCACTACAGGGCTTGTCAGCTGGAGCCAGGACTCAGATGAGCTGTGTCCACATCGTTCCACCCAGGATCATGCTTGAGGAAAGGAGCCCGCCTTGCTCCAAGGCCACAGACAACCCGGGCTCCCATCTGAAGGGTTTTAATAAGGATTTTCCTTTGCAAGCTTGCCTGTTGTCTATGTGGATGCACTATAGTATCCAAGTACAAGTTGATGTAGGACAAGGTAACCATTTGCTTGTTTCTGATTATCATTCCACTTGATAAGAACAGTGAAAGTGTAGTCTAACATTAAATCCTTTTTCATTTTTAGAATTCCTATGATGAAGTATTAAAATAGCAAATGGATGTAAATTATTTTAAAAATTGGCAGTCATATTAATGGTAATCTCAGTAACATTCTTTAAAGGAAACTTATGTTCATTGCTTTCTAGATGTTAAGAACAGTTACCAGATTACACTTATTGGCAATGGAATTCCAAGTTATAAAAAAAAAATATTGTCTTCATTATTGGCCAAATAAACTGAATTCTGCTTTGCATTAAGTCATCTATTTTCCTGTTCAATTATTCCAGCATTGAAGGCCAAGAAGGTGAATAACATTGCAACAGAGCCATACAATTACAGTCAGCAATGACATTTCTAAACAATTCAGTAAAAATCTATTTGTGGTAAATTGCAGCAAAGCATAATTATGTTGAATTTTAGAGCAAGCAGAATAAACTTAAAGGTTTCTATTCCTTCTCAAATGAGTGCAACAACAGATGGGCTATAGCTGAGCAGTTAAGTTTCATCAATCATCTCAGAGTGGGAGCTCAGCAAAGCTGTTCCACAGCTGGACTCTGTAGGTCAAGCTTGAGATACACAGTTTGCCAATCCCTTCCATTCTAAGCCTTCGTTTAGAAATTGGATTAATTCTGAGGACTACTATGAAGGAATTGGACTTTAAACTGTACTGACATTTCCATTTATTTAGTTGTCTCAATTCTGCAAGTCATCTCACTCGGCTTGATGGCCAGGTTTGAGTTCTGGCATGACCTCAAGGATTTTTAAACCAGTCTCAACAGACATTTAAAATATTTTGGTTTCTTCTCCATGGGATAGATTCAATGATAACGTGTATCCCAGGTCAGTAATTAAATGTTAAGTGAATTATTTATTATTCAAAAGCATTTAGTACAAGGGCTGACTCACTATAAATTTTCCAATAAGAAATGGCTGGCATAATGTTTACTGTTGTTGGAAATAGCCCCACATTTCCAGGAAAATGACAAGTTCTCATTGATATAGCATGACTTAATATTATAAAGTATTTCTAATTATTTGATATTTCTCAAAAAACTTGCTTCATTTTGTAACAATGAAAGTGGCTGCCAGTTATAATATATGGTCATTATTTGAAAATATTTGTTGAGTCATTTTATAAAATGTGAGAGGAAAACTTTTAAAACAAGTAAGAAACAATGCTCATAATATAATTTGTCATAATTTAAGAACAAAGTATAAATATTTTAGACAGAAACTATTTTTAATAAATGTTCTATGAAATAAACAGAGGGAAACTTTTTCAGATAACATATTTAGAAAGCATATTTTATTCCTAGAAAGGTATATTTTTGAAAATGTGCACATTTTTAAGTTTCTTTTAATCTGAAATATTTTATCAAGTACAAGATTAGCATTTACTTCATTTCTAGGAATCACTTAAGAATAATGTGTCCACATTAAAAAAGTTTGAGGTTGACCCAAAGGGTAAATAAAGACCTGAAAATAGTTCCTAAGAAAAGGACACATGAGATTGAAAGTATTTAATTGTAGGAATTAATTAAAAGAATGAATTGAGAAATAATATGGATTCCTTCCACAATGGTGAGAGCAAGTCATTGGGACCACCATTAAATATAAAATAAAGCCGGGTGGTGGCACACGCCTTTAATCCCAGCGCTCGGGAGGCAGAGCCAGTCGGATCTCTGTGAGTTCAAGGCCAGACTGGGCTACCAAGCGAGTTCCAGGAAAGGCGCAAAGCTACACAGAGAAACCCTGTCTCGAAAAACCAAAATAAATAAATAAATAAATAAATATAAAATAAAAATACTATTAAAAAAAAGAATTCAACAAGAAACGCTTATATAAGAGTTAGCCCCAGTCGACTCCTAGAGTAATATAATGTGCTCACAGCAGCATGGGAATGATGGGTCACATCGCTGACAGTGTGGTACCTCTAAAAATAAATATAAATTACTGAGGATAATAGGATCTAATTTCAGTTTAAACCTGAGGAATGTTTTCAGCTACTAATAATTAAAAAAATATTTCAATGTGCTTGAAGAATTTACAGGTTCATGTAGTTAGAGCCTGACGTGCCTAGCACTGTAGCTCAGTGCTATCACTCTTAGTGACACTGATCATTCCTTAGTGACACTGTTTTTTTTTTATTTATCTTCAAAGATGGCTTCATTTGTCCTTGGTGGTGACCAAAACTAATTAAGGACAAGTATTCTAGGCAACACATACAGAAAAGCTTTATTCTAGATATATTAGAAAAGATATGTCCATCACTAGAAAGGCATATTCTTGGCAGTTGGTCCCTAGCATGGAGAAAAGGGCCTCTGGGAATAATTTTCACCTTTTTTTTTTTAACATTTATACTCACCATAGAGGAAGAAATAAACACTGCCTCCCTAGTGCTGGGATTCAAGGTGTGCACCACCACCACCCAGCCTAAATATTTTCTTACTATTAGAATTTTATCATTCTATTATATTACAAATGGCTTAAAATGTACATTTTACAGTCTGTTGTGTTACTATTTATAGGTTGATGTGGTTTTCTTTCCCATGAGTTCTTGGAGATAATATTTCACATAAATGAACTCCATAGGTAAGTAAAAATATATTATGTTGCTATAAATCTTATTTATTAAACTAGAAATTATTATTGAAAACCACACTATGTATGCTTCATGCAGGTGATTTTATACTTATTATTTCACCTTGATTTTTATTTTTTCTTTTAGGGTTAAAATGTAACACAGTGAGAAAAGGACAGAGGTAGGACTTTAGTTCGATAAAGCTTTTTAAATTAGTCGGAGCTTAAGAAATGGATGAGTGTCACTGTCTAACTGAAGGTCAATATCAAACAACTCACAGGAAGGTAATGAGCTAATTGGATGATATTTGCATGCAAATAATCAAGTTTTATAAAGTTGTAGCTTCTGTATTAAAGATCATGTAAGATATTTGTTTTATTTCAAGTTTCAGCTTTGGAAGAATATTGTTTTGTTATCATTCTGGGCACTACATTGTGTACATATTAATTTAAAAGCTATTCTTAAAATTGTTACCAACAACTGTTAAAAATAGTTTAAACATAGATTTCTTTTGCATTTGAGCATATACTCATTAGCTCCAAACTTTATTCTTATAATTCAGATGAATTTTAATGTGTAAAGTCTGTAATTGTGTAGTTATTTTTTTTTGAAATTTGAAATTATAATGTTTCTTTTTCCAAGAAGGTGACAAACAACTTTAATCCTAGAATCCACAAAGCAGAGGAAGGTAAATTTTTGTAAGTTTGAGGCCAGCCTCAGAATTCTACACAGTGCATTCCAGGGCAACATAGTGAGATCCTGCAACATACACACATGTACACATGCATCTACTATACTCTTAGCCTGTTTCAAAGACTAATGTAAGAATTCTTTCATTATGTATTTAGACTCACTGAAATGCAAAGTATTATATTAAATGAGTACAGGCATCAACCGTATTACTATTATTGTTGCTATTGTAAGTGGGCACGTGCGAGCGTGTGTGTGTGTGTGTGTGTGTGTGTGTGTGTGTGTGTGCGCACATGCAACATGTGTTCTACCACACACATACATGCAAAACTTTGTGAAGTTGGTTTTCTTTCCACCTTTTGGGTCTTTAGACATTGAGCCACCAACTTGGCCCAAAAGCATCAAGTTTTATAAGCTAGTCCTGCCTTCCTCAATTTAGGATAAGCAGAAATATAAGGCACACAATTATACTGAGTGGTGTGAATGAAATCAAACATGGAGTGTTGGGAACATCAAGGAAGGAGGCATTGGTTCCAGTTTTAACACTTCAGAAAGTACTCATGCTGACCATAATCAGCTGGACTTATTCACAAATGGTCATTGTTGTGAAAGATTTGTGCACTGTGTGAAGATGTGTTGCCATAACTGACATAGTAAAGAGCTGAATGGCCAATAGCTAGGCAGGAGGTATAGGTGGGATTTCTAGAGAGAGAAAGGAGGAGGAGGAGGAACCTAGGCACAGGAGAAGCCAGGAGATACAGAGAAGAAATAGGAGGTACAAGATGAAAGACAGGTAATGCTAGTGATAGAATGTAGATTAATATAAATGTGCTAAGTTATAAGAGCTAGTTAGGAACAAGCCTAAAAATAAGGCCAAGATTTAATAATTAATAAGAAAGTCTCCATGTCATTATTTGGGAGCTGGCTGGTGGGACAAAAGAAGACTCTAGCAGTATGATTTCAGCAGCAGGGAAATAAGAGGACAATTGTTCCAGGCTCACTAACTGGTAGCCAGCTAGCTAACATGGCCTAAGTAAATGTTTGGTTTATCCTATACCATAATTTAAAGTCTTTAGGATTTCAGCCAATATTAAGACAGGGAACTTTGGGTCTCCAGCATTTGATCTCAAGACAAAGTGAAGACTCAGCTTCATTTCACTTAATACTTCTACACAGTTTGTCTGGAGCAGAGTTGTGCTCAAAGGGAGGATCTTGGAGAGGTTGGGGGAGGGTAAACTCTAATCAGAATATATTAAATTAAAATATTTATTTTCAATAAAAGAAATGAACAAAAATAAAAATAACAGTATAGTTTAAGTATCGATGTTCTATCATTTATAAATTATAGAATATTATAAATAAATATTTATTAGTTTTTCTTCTCTCTCTTTCTTTCTTTCTTATAAGTATCTCTAAAGATTAGATTTTCTAGAAATTCAAACTTCACATATGGTCCAGCTAAGAGTACATACTGACTTTGCAAGACCCTATTGCTGAAAATACCAAATATTTGAATCAAAGAAAATCTAGAAATCATTCTGTCACCTACCTGGAAACTTCATCCCTACTGGGAAGCCTAGCTTTCATAGAGCTACAAGGTCCTATGCATATTAAGAGGGGAGAAAAGTAATCAATCTTATCCAGCTGTGAACCCTATGAGCTATAACTTAGACCTATTTGACCAGATATGCCCATGGATGCAATAGCAGCATGAATGTCACGGGAGTAGCCAACCACTTTCTGATTGAACCTAAGTCCTGCTCAGTAAGATGGAATCCAATCCTGGCACAATTATTGGCATGTTATAGGAGCTAGACTCTGGAGTCTAGAATGAGATCTACTATTATAACTCTAATGAGCACAGTAACCGACTCCTGACAATGCCTTATTATACCCATAGATTAGTGCATCTCTCAAACTTTATTAGAGAAGCTTCTTTTTGAAGGAGATGATGATTGACATGGAGATCTATAGCTAGTCAAGTTACAGAGAATAAGTGACTGTAGAGTCCTCATTCTTAAATCAGACATCTATTGTTACACTGCAACCTCCTGCTCCAAAGGCTCAGTAATTACTATGGAAAAGGAGATGAGAAGATTTTGAGAGCCAGATGCGGTGGTTAACAATAAGAAAACAGTGCTTTCTAAAGATGACAGGATAATTGCACATATGAACACACAGCAGTTTCATGACTGCACACACAAAATCTATGCAAGCTTAAGCAAGACAAAAATTCAAGCATTGAATTGGGAGGTGGGTATTAAGTCTTATCTCTAGCTAAGGAACTATTGGTAATTGATAACAGTTGCTGGGGAAGAGAGAGTTATCATTTTTTTAAGAGTGCTATCTGCAAATTCTAATATGCTCCAGTGGATGGCCACACACATAAGAGCCTATAGGTATTAATAATGAGATCTGATGGATTAAAAATTGAAGACACAGTGGTAGGTGAATATAGATGGGGGTGAACCTGGGAGGAGATAGAGGATCAGATGAATATGATAAAAATGCAATATAAGAAACTCTTATGCAATTGCTAACATATAAAAATATGGTAAACAAATTTTATATATACTAATTCTCAATAAATGAGTATATTCATTCATTTATTGAGAATATATATGTGTATATATGTTCTCAAATGACTTCAGCACAAAATTTTAAACTACCATTGTCATTACTTACACCCAAGTTAATGTTCTTGGATTTATCCATGTTGTTATATATTAATCTCAGAAATAATAGTAACTTTCATAGATCCATATGTCTGGATTTTTTTCTTAGGATGACTTTGATATAATACTTTAAAATACTATTCAATAACTTAAAAATTTTGTGACAGTGTGTCACATAATATATTCATTTTTCAAAACAGTAATTATTTTCAACTCATGCATTTACACTACAGTTGCTCCTGTCACTCAGTAAAATGGATATTGTTTAGTCATACTTCCCTAAAAGCTAGCATATGGTTTCATATGGTTCAATGACATAAACATTAAAAGTATGCTGTCAGCTTAAAGTAATGTGAATGCATAGTTTATATAAACTAGGTCCTGACTGTAATACAAGTATAACTGTGCAACATCAGAAAATGACAGACTATCAAGGGACTTAAGGTGTAAGAGTCCAGATAGATGACATAAGTAGTTATACTTCTAATCAGTGTTTCTACATAGGGAAATACACAGAGGCATAACTTCATAAATTAGAATCGAAGAGAGTATAGAGAAACCGAATAATGTACAAGCCAAGATAAAAATATAAATCAATCTCAAAATAATTTAGTCAATTTGTCATAAGAAACACAAATATTGAGTCTTAAAATGAAAATGGAAGAATACATTAATTTCCCTTAATATTTAGTGACAATAGAGAAGAGTCTTTCTCTCCTGAATAAGTATATAATATATGCCCTTCTAAGAGTGTTGTAAATCTATTTAACCATAGTTTAGAGGAAGGTTTGATTATCATTAAGTCTATGTCACTATAAATCTTTTATGCTTAATTTCTTAAAAGAGTTTAGGTTTGGTAATATCCTATAAGACCTTTCTTAAAGAATATCCTTGTTTTTGCAATAAAGCTTGAAGGACAATTCACATGATTTTTTTAGGTTAAAACAGGGCACATAGTAATAGATTTTAAAAGCTATCCTTTGGAAAATTTTTGGTTGATGGGTATCAGCTATCTTTCTCATACTGTAACACATACAGTACTCATGCATATGCATCTGTGTACACACACACACACATACACACACAAACATGTACACATGCACACACACACACACTATCAGGTCATTGATTTCATACTGTATCAATAGGGGATGGAGCAAGGGCAAATAAAGTCAGTACTTACTGTTGTGTTACAAACTGTACCCAAAATGTAGTGGCTAAAACCAACACACTACTTATTTTGCTTATGGACACTCGGCCTGCTCAGTCTAGGAATCATCCCCTGCTGATTAATCCACTGTCACCTGAGTCAGTGTGTTCAGTGTGGTGATTACATTTGCATATCTTTACAAAGATATCTGAAAACAGTAACTTAGGAAAGGAAGTATTCATTTTTGTCTCACAGTTTCAGAACATGCAATTAATGGTTGGTTGGCCTTTTGCACATGGGCAGTGCATCATGGTAATAGGAGAATTTGTTAAAGGAACCTTAATGTCATGGTAGATAGCAAGCACAGAAATCCAGGCAAGGTGACAGGGAAAAGACACCATGCAAGGACTCCTCCTCAGTGTTCTACTGTCCCCATTCTGTTAGGTCCCATTCTGTAAAATTTCCAAAATACATCAAAATAGTGCCACTAACTAAATATCAAACCTGTAACACATGCACATGTTTGTGGGACATTCCATATCTAAGCCCTAAGAGGCCATTTGAAAGGTTTTTCTTTGGAGTTCCATTTGTTCATTTGAATGATAATTCGTGTTGTCTAATGGAAAATTATCTGAGATAGATAGACCATGTCCACATTTTTTTGCATGTAGTTTTTTTCCCTGTGTGTGTGCTTACAAATCAGCAGCTAGCTTTCATAAAAAAGTAAGGTGAGAAAGAAGCCATATAAAGGTAGCACTACCTTTCAAATCTGGCCATGAAAGACACAAAGCTTCTATACCAAAATTCTATTGGTTAGAAGTCAATTAGGATCAATGGACATAATACAATGAGAAGCTATCCCACCTTTGTTGGGATAATTATAAAATAATCCATAGACTTTGTATTTGACAATATTATGGAAGAATAACATAATAATTGCATGCCTACAATACAAGCCATAGGTCATTACATGTGTCAAGAAGTCATCATGCCAGGTGGTGGTGGTGCACACCTTTAATCCCAGCACTTGAGAGGCAGAGCCAGGAGGATCTCTGTGAGTTCCAGGCCAGCCTGGTCTACAGAGCGAGATCCAGGACAGGCACTAAAACTACATAGAGAAACCCTGTCTTGGGGGAAAAGAAAAGAAGGGGAAAAAAAAGAAGGGGAAAAAAGTCATCACTATTCCGTGTTAGATCAAACAAAAATTTCAGCTATTTCCTGCAACTTCTGTAACCCCTCTCCCAAATCTTCCATCCAAAAATCTATCTTAAAGTAGATACTGATCTGTCTTTTCTGCCTACATGTGAGCTTGGTGTTATAAATATTGTAACAATGGAGTCTTGCAATAGGCCATACTGTTGCTTTTTATCTGACATCTTTTACTCAAAATATCATTTTGAGATTCATCCCTGCCAATAGCTATGGTGATATTTTATTTGTACTGAAATGCGATTTTAATTTTATGTTAATAAATAAAGTTGCCCTGGGGTCAGAGCTATTAGAGCCATAGCAAGAGCGTGGTGGTTAGAAGAGCTAGGTAGATTTCTGTGTGTTCAGGGATACAGCCAGTATTGGAGACATACGCCTTTAAGACCTGGAGGGCGGTACTTACAGGCAGTGACAAGGCAGTCATGTGGTTGGGTTTACAACCAATGAGAAGGCAGAACAGAAAGACTATTTAAAGACAGACAAACAGGAAGAAGCTCTCTCTCTGGGAAGCTAGGAGCACTGCAGGAGGTAAGATTTTATCTCTGAGCTCTGACCTCTTGGCTTTCTCTTTTACATTCGCTCTGTGTTTCTTATTTTAATAAGACGATTGGTTACATCTACAAATAGCTGTATCAACGATTTATTTATTTATTTATTTATTTATTTATTATTTACCAGTTGATGTCAAACATTTGTGTTGACTCAATGTTTCAGATAAAATGAATAATTCTGCCATGAACATTCATACATAGGTCTTTGCACAGATGTATATTATCATTTCCCTTGCTTAAATTCCTAGGAGTAGAATACCTGGATTGTAGAGTCAATCCATATTTAACATTCTTAAGAAAGTAGGAAAATGTTTTCCAAAGTAGCCGCCCGTTTTCATTTTTGTGTCTGCCATGGAGAGAATTAGGAATTATCACCCTCATGCTTACAAAAAAAATGACAAACAGTGAAAAGCAATGAATGTTTTGAGGCCAATCTTAGAAAAATGCCATGGTGAATTTGGAAGAGACAGTTGAATTTTAAGAGATGCTGTATATGCAGCATTGATTTCATGGGACAGAAGATCCTCAATACCATCCGTTGGTAAAGTCAACATGGAGCTGGCCATTTTGATGACTTGCTGGAGGTTTATGGCAGGTGAGTATGAGTGGGAAACTCTTGCAGGCTCCAATTAGAAGGGAATCATTACACTTCAGACTTTTCTTCCAGGAAACCCATCAGGTTCTCAGGACAAGCATCTGAGAAAAATCTCCCCTGACTTTACCAGGAGATAGAGCCAAGTGAAAATGATCTAGTCTTTCCTTTCTCATAAATTCCCTGCTCTCTACCAGGAGGATTGTACCACAAGCAATGCTGAAATGCTGTTGTAGCTGATGAAAAGAAACAATACCCCCATCACCCTTCTGTAGCCTTTGGGTACCACTTAACAGAAAAGTTTAAAATAATAACCAACAGAATGGGCTTTGAGGAAATGGATTGAAGATGCTATACAAGAAGATAGTATGGAAAAAAGGGGGGTAACCTGTGTTGTAGGAAGAGGAAGAGAACACTTATGAAGAACTTGTTCTGAAATAGAACACCCTTCACCTGCCTCCAACACTGAAACTGAATGGATAAGAACACAGAATAGGCTTTTCCCCATGACCACATACATGAAAAGCTAAAACATGGGAGCTCTCCCCAAGGAGTAAAGCCTGAGTTGAAAAGTGAAGGAAAAAAAACATACCCTGTTTTGTCCTGTTTGTCTGTCATTGGAGGCCCTTTCTTTTCTGTAGAGGACACAGAGGGGGGTAGATCTGGAGGAGAAGGGAGTTGGGAGTGGGGCTGGCAAGAGAGGAGGGGAAACTGGTTGGGATGTATTATATTAGATAAGAGCATTTTTAAAAATAAGTTAGGGTTCTCATGCCTATAATTGAAAGTAAAATTAAAGACAACATATGTCCTAAGCAGATTTTCACAAATATCCACACTAAAGTATCATTTGCCTCAGTAATGTAGGTCCAGTTTCCAACACTGATAGAAAAGTATAAGGCATTCTAAATAATAAGCCAAAAATATCTCTTATGGAGACAAAGGCAACATGAAAGCAGGATACAGCTATGACACACATGGCAAATTATTAATATAGTAGATCCAGAAAAAAATAGAAATCATGCAAGCTTTATGGGGTATCAGTGGAATGTAGAACCCGTGAAAAAACTCAAAAGACTGTGACAGGTATCAAACACATGACAATGGAAACAAAGAGTCTTGTAACATGCACCAGAAAGAATTGCTGATGTTGAGACACACCTGTAGAAATTTTCTAAGCTGAAGCTCAAACAAAAACAACAGCAAAATAAAATAATCAAAAGAGAACACTCAAGAACTCAGGAGAATTGTAATGATGTAATATGTAGGTAATTGAAATACCGGGGGGGGGGTGCGGGGGGATGAGATATATTTGAAATAGCAACAGTTTGAGGAATTTCAGAAATTAATGGCAGATACCAGGCTAGAGTTAGGATGCTAAGAAACAAACCAAATCAAACCTTGAGAGACATTACTTTGCAGCAGCACAAGATAAAGACTGAGAGAGTCTTAGTAAGAAAATCATGGAGTTGTTTTACATATAAAGAAACTAAGATAACAATCACATAAGACTTTTTGAAAGCCTTGCTCTGTTTAGAAGGCCTACTTTCCTTGGTGTCCTCCAAACCCTCTGGTTCTTATGCTTCCTAAGAGTTCCCAGCAGGGAGGGATTTGATGGAATCTTATGCTTCCAGTTAGGGCTGAGTGTTCCAAGGTCTTTCAGTCTCTGCACATTGCCTGGCTGTATGTCTCTATATGTATTTATTCCCATCTGCTACAAAAGGAAGCTTCTCTGATGATGGCTAAGCAAGGAATTGACTTATGCATATAGCAGAATATAATTAGGAGTCATTATTCCTATACCTCTTTACTAGAACATTAGTACTCGATTTTCTTTTGCTTCTTGAACTATCTAGTCTCATATTTTTGTCCACCAAAGCAGTGGCTTTGGGTTCTATCTCGTGGAGTGGGTCCTAACTCAAAGAGGTATTGTAGGTTACTCCTACAAATTTTATGCCACTATTGCATCAGTGTATCTTCCAAGTAAGTCACCCTTGTAGATTGAAGGGTTTGTAGCTAGGTTGGTGTTTTCCTTTCTCCTTTTGTATCATGCAGAGTACCTTCCTGTACCATGAATATTAGTCCACAGAGGTGCAGGCTGTAGGAAGGTCCCAGTCTGACTTCTCTCTATGCTCAGTGAGTTGAGTAGGTGCTGTCTTCACCAATAAGGCCTTACTGTCAGTTTGTGGAGAGCAGCCAAAAGCCTTGACAATAGCCTGGGCTGTTTAGGGTTCCTATGGGACCACTTAGGATAACAACTTGATTAGATGTAACCTATTTCTTCTGGTACTTGAAGCTTCATTTGGTAATAAGAGATGTCCTCTTGGGGCTTCATATCCTCTGTTATTTAACAATCATTTAGGTCAACTTCATTTATGTATATACTATAGGAAGATTCCACTCTATTATGTTTTCACCCCTTCACTGGCCTTCGGTTTTATCTGTCCTCCCCTCATCCTCATCCTCCCCTCCCCTGTTTGATACTCTCTTTCCAGTCCACCTCCCTTACCCATCCATAACTACCTATGCTATCTCCCTTTCCTAGGGAGATCCATTCCTTCCCCCAGTCTCTTTCTTCCTCTATGTCTGTCTAACCTTTGTGATTATATAGATTATAGCTTAACAACTAATGTCCACATATAAGTGATTACGTACCATATCTGTCTTTCTGGATCTGGGTTACCTCACACAGGATGGTAGTTATCTAGATTCATCCATTCATCTGCATATTTCATGATTTTATTTTCTAATGGCTAAGTAATACTCCATTGTGTTAATGTACTACATTTTCTTTACTTTATCCATTTATCTATTGATAGACATTGAGATTGTTTTTAATTTCTTGCTATGATGGATAGAGCATCAATGAACATAGTTTTTCCATGCCTTCATGCTACTAGTCTTCTATAATTTGCCTTGGAATACTATGTATTATATATACATAATTCCTTTTGTTATAAACCTAACTTTTTATGTTAACTTCAAAGAAAATGAGTTTCATTATTTATCTGACTAACTCCTGGACTTTGAATCTTTATCTAGGAATGGAATTAAATTGATGGACATTTTCAATGTTCAGTTCAGTAAATTGCAGACTGATATTCCTACAAAATTTAAATAAAAGCACACCTTACTTTTAATGAAGAAAACACATGAAAAAGTTTGTGCCTCCTGGCAATATTAAGATTATTATGCAAACAGCAGCGATTTCTGTCAAAACATTTTAAAGACAAATTATACCCCACTATGATACCTATCAACCACATCAACAACTAGTATTGCACTCTAAATCTAATAGTTCAGTAATGGCACACATTACCTTCTGAGGCTCTCTAGTTGGATTTAGGACCCTTTCAACAAGATAGAAGAAACTTTTACTGTTTTCCTCCTATGGTTACTCTTCTAAGATTTCAACTTTTTTTTATTGGATCATTGGAAGTTCCCTATGTTTGTCTCCTCAAATCAGTTTTGTATCAAAATTCACATTTTGCACAAAGTCTATCCAGTATTCCACATTGATCATGTCCTAAGCATTCATGTTGCAGAAATAAAAATCAATTCCTCTTACATATATGAGCAATTCTTTTAAATAAATGTATTTTGTATTGCATAGTACTATTTTCATAGAATTTAAACATGAAGACAATTTTAAATATAACAAACAGAATAAAAAATGAATTACTGGCCGGGCGTTGGTGGCGCACGCCTTTAATCCCAGGACTCCGGAGGCAGAGCCAGGCGGATCTCTGTGAGTTCGAGGCCAGCCTGGGCTACCAAGTGAGCTCCAGGAAAGGCGCAAAGCTACACAGAGAAACCCTGTCTCAAAAAACCAAAAAAAAAAAAAAAAAAAAAAAAAGAATTACTTAAAATTGAGTCTAAGCCTCTCAAAGCTCTCTGGAATACTCAAGAATGTCTCCCAGCAATGGCTATAAAATCATTCTAACTACTGTAATGCATTGCCTTTCTGAATTGACTTTTTTTCTGATACTTTGATCTTATTTCTACCAAGAACAGTTTCATATGGCCAATATTTACAAACATTTCATCTTGCTCCATAAAAAGGTAACATGTCCTGTGTCCTGTTAGATATTTTAAAACTACCCTTCTCCACTTACTAATGTGCAGACAATCTCTATTAGTCAAATCTCTCTTGAGTGATGATTCTTCAGTCTTCTATGTGAGAGATTTAAAAATCTCCTATTAATTTGATGAAATTTTCTAATTTTAGAACCCAAATACTCAAGCTTTAAGCAGTTAAAGAGAAATTCAGCAAAACAGTTATGAAAGCAAGACACTTGCCAGTATGCTTTGGTATCATTCTCACACAAAAAAAAATGGATTATTTATTCACAATTTGATGAGATGAAAAAGTTAAAAATTAGATGGAGAGAAAACTACACCTAAATCTGTAAATGAAGAATGGCCAAGGAAGTGTTTCCAGATGAATTGAAAGGAAAAATTGAGATCAATTAAGAATCCAGGGTTGAAAAAAAAGAAAGTGGAAAAAAAGAAACATTCTGGGCAGACAAGAGATGTGTTCAGACCTGGAGGAAAAACAGCTAAAGGGCAGTTATATAAACAGAATGCACCCTCAGTCATTGGGTGCAGTGGTTGGAAACAACTCCAGGCACGTGGAGTTCAACACCAGACAAAATGTGTTGAAAAGTCGTTATTTTAAATCAGTGTGGAACATTAAAGACATTTCATTGTAAATTTTTAAATCACATTTGAAACTCAACGGAGCAAAAGTGATGGAAGAAGAAGAGGTCTGGAGAGGGTGGATAGGAGAGTGGATTTGGAGCGTGGTAGTAGTCTCGTGAGAAGTAATGTTTGGTTGGAGAAAGGAAGTTACACTATGTTCAACCAGCAGTTCCTTCCTCCCACTTTTAACAATCTAATTTTTGTTTTCTCTAGTTTTTATAGTGAATAACTTCTCCAAAGTCCAAATTACCTTCTCAGAGAAAAATCAGAATATCTTTGCTTTTCTGTATATTAGATCCAACCTGACACAGGGTTTTGTTCAGTCATTCCCAATGTCCACTCCATCATCTTTCACCATTGTACTTATTTTTGTGCTGCTGGCCATCTGGCCCAGGGCCCTTTGCATGCTGAGCAGTGCTCTGATCCACACCCCAGTGTGTCAGCTTGCCCTTTTATTTTTTGTCTTCAGAAAATTAAACACATAAGATACTTTGATATTGGAACCTTTTCTATGTTCAGTGCATACGGAAAGTGGAGGCTGAAACAGTTTCTTTGTGCTGTGCAATTCCACTTTCTTGATTTGATGGATTTAGTTGAACCCCAAACATAGTTGAAAAACTGACTGTAGAGTCACAAGTTCAGTATTAGGAAGTGACCATCTACCTATGTAGTCTTAAATGGACAGAAAGGTCTCTTTTCTGTTTCCCTAGCTTGTGAACTACTTTCCTGATGGTATGCTCTGACAGTAAGAACTTCTTGAGTCCTAAGAGTCTTTTTACAGTTGGTTTCATCAGTGCTTCCAAGGGATATTAACTCTTATACAACTTAGTTTCTACCTTGAATTTCTCTAAAGGATGCCTACACAGAAATTGCTACATTTGGAATTTTAGTGTGATATAGATGTTGCGTTGGAACCATGTGCTGCACAGTACAGTATGACATTAAGTAAAAATCAAAACACCTCTTTGTATTTGATTTGGTCAAAGGTAAAAATGTAGTGGGCAATTAAGAAAAGAGGAGGGTTTATATGAGCAAGAATTGTTGAAACCAAGGTTAGATAAAGCACAGGGACAAATAGCCAAATGAATGGAAAGACATGAACTATGAACCAATGGCTGAGGGGCCCCCAACTGGATCAGGCCCTCTGAATGGGTAAGACAGTTGATTGGCTTGATCTGTATGGGAGGCATCCAGGCAGTGGGACTGGGTCCTGTGCTCATTGTGTGAGTTGGCTGTTTGAAACCTGGGGCTTATGCAGGGTCCCTAGGCTCGGCCTGGGAGGAGGGCACTGGACCTGCCTGGACTGAGTCTACCAGGTTGATCTCAGTCCTCGGGGGAGACCTTGATCTGGAGGAGGTGGGAATGGGGGGTGGGGTGGGGGAAGGGGAGGGGGTGGGATTGGGGAGAACAAGGGAATCTGTGGCTTATAAGTAGAACTGAATTGTATTAATAAAATAAAATAAAATAAAATAAAAAAGAAATGTTCTTTTCAATCTATTAGAAAAAGTTCAGATCTGAAGAGAAGAGTCTCCTGCAGGATGATTTTTCATAGACTTTCATATGGAGTCACAGACAAGTTACAGGTACAGTGATTTAGAGCTGTAATTGTTCTTACAATCACAGGAAGTCTTGATCAGTTAGCAGAACAGGACATGTTTATCTTTGTGCCTAGCTAATTTCAGACTTCAAATAGTTCTAAAATCAGTAAGCCAATCTCTAGGCAAGTAAGAATTTGAAAGGTAGGCATTTGGTCTTTTGACAGATATTAAAGAAAGTCCTAGGCAAATCATAGGAGTTAATAAAGTGGATCTTGTTTGTATCTTTGGGGGAAACACATTTCCCTAGGGCAAAGTACCCCTAATGCAGTGTTTCTTAACCTATGAGATGTGACCCCTTCAGGACTGAATGACCTTTTTACAGGGGTCAAATATCAGATATCAGGCATATAAGATGTTTACATTATGATTCATAACAGTAGCAAATTACAGTTATGAAGAAGCAACAAAAATAATTTTATGGTTGATTGGTCACTACAACATGAGGAATTGTATTAAAGGATTGTAGCATTAGAAAGGTTGAGAACTACTGCTCTAGTATGTAAGGGGGGTGGTTCAGACAGCAAAGGATTAAGGTTGGGTTTCTTAACAGTCACTAGGAAAATACAGTTCAGATAAAGCTCAGTATTGACAATATTTAATATGTGAGTCCTATATCTTTCCCACAAATAAATTTAAAGTTGCCAAATTATTTTGTCACTCTTTCTCAGGTACTTATTGTTCACAAAGTGGTCACAATTATAATTCTTGGGATACAAAGAAAAGTTGATAGAAATTACTTCATTGGAAACAAATCTAGTTTTAGCTGATCTTTGAAAGAACAGAGAGCTATCTTCTTTATGCTCATAGCAAAAGGAAACAGTACTTTAGAATTTTATATTTTCTTTTTATTAAGTTGATGGAACTAACTTAATAATATTGTATAATTATAAGATTTAAATATACTAATCATCTGTAGAATACACTCTCACAAAATAAAGAGTTTGTTAAGGAAATAGAGCAATAGCCCACTTAGAGAATGATTTTACAGTACTTGCAATTGATCTGCTTGTATGATATTGGTTATTGTTTTAATATTAGTCTTGGGAAATGTGACAAGAAGGGAGAAATTATACACAGATTTATGTTCTGTTCAACTGTGCACACTCTCTTCCTGAGCTGATGAACATCTTTATATTTTTAGGTAAATTTCAAATAAAAACTGCACTTGAGTCTCTTCCTCAGTAACTGCTTGTCCATAGCCCTGGGCTGGTTGCCAGGCAATAATGTGATTGCTTTACGGTCAGTGGGAAGTAATTCAGTGGTGCTTTTCCATTTGTAATGCTTCTCAATAAGAAATGAGGTTATGAGGCAGCAGATAACGCAGGACAGGAACAGGAAAGGACACCCTAGCCACTTCAGGTCACTTCTTTTAACCTTGTACTTTGAAACAGTTTTAGATTCAAATTAAAGTTGTTAGAATAGTGCAGAGTTCCTGTCTCTCACCCAGGTTCCTTTAATGCTAAAATCTTACAAAAATGACACTTCCGTAGCCCAGGCCAGGAAACTGGCATTGATACGGTATTATCAACAAAAACACAGACTTCATCCATAATTCAACATTTTAGATCCACTTAGCTTTCTTGTGGTTGGTGGTTTTTCATTGTGAAGATTGTCAGTTGAGTAGGTTGTTATGTGTTATGTCACCTACCGGGCTCTCCAGAGGAACTGTTCTTGTCCCACCACATCACTACGGTCACCACTCCCAACCCAAACTCCAAACCACCAACTTCTCCCTGATGGCTGAAATCATTTTCACTTTAGTAGTCTATGTGAATGAAATTATGAATTACACAGCATTTGGAAATTTTAAAGTTTTGACTTTGAGATCATTGAAGACTCACAAGAAGTAGGAATATTTTATTCTGCCTGAATATGTCCCATCTCTTTCTCCAGCTGTAGCTTACCTAACCATGGCACAGATGCAGTATTTCCAACTGAACCATAGCCCTCTTGCAGACTACATTTTTACACATGCCATTGCAAATGTGTAGTTTTATGAAGTGCTACCACAGATGCTACCACTACCATGAGGAAAACAGAAGATTTCCATCATTGCAAAGACGTTCTTTCTAGCTATCCCTTCATAATCATGCTCGTCCACCAACCTAACCCATGACAATCAAGGACCCATCTTAGATTCCTTTGTTTTAGATTTTTCTAGAACTTAATACAAAACTATCATGTAATATGCTTTCACTGTTGCTGGAGAGCTTCTCTCCAGGTTCCACCAAGCCCCGCAGTCCCACAATCCACGTATAAAATAATCACTCAGACGCTAATATTACTTATAAACTGTATGGCCGTGGCAGGTTTCTTGCTAACTGTTCTTATATCTTAAATTAACCCATTTCTATAAATCTATACCTTGCCACGTGGCTGGTGGCTTACTGGAGTCTTTATATGCTGCTTCTCCTGGCGGTGGCTGCAGTGTCTCTCCTCCTTCTTCCTGTTTCCCCAGTTCTCCTCTCTTCTTGTCCCACCTATACTTCCTGTCTGGTCACTGGCCATCAGTGTTTTATTTATATGGAGTTATATCCACAGCACTTCCCCTTTTCTTCTTTTTTTTAAAAAGGAAGGTTTTAACTTTAACATGGTAAAATTACATGTAACAAAACAATTATTGAGCAAGAATTACAGTTACAATATTAAAGAAGATGTCTTATCTATCTTATATTTGTGAGTTTAAGGTTTTATATCTAACTTATCTTTTATCATAACTGAGGAAATTACAACTATCTAGTCTTTAACCACATCAAAGACCTGAGAAGGAACATAATGGTACCTGAGAAATGGTAGATGGATGCAAGCAACTTTCGGGAATCTTGCAAGAGTAGACCAAGACAGCTGGCAGCCTGGACAGTCACCTAATGTTTCTCAGCATTGTTGGTGCATTCAAATTGGCTACAGGCCTAGAGTATCTGACAGACCATTTTCATAAACAGGAATTCTGAAAGACCATCTTACCCTGTCTTGGCAGAGTACAGTGGTCGCTTTCCTGGTGTCCCGCTTGTCCAGAACGGACAGCATTGCATTTGTACTGTCAGCCGTCAAGGCAAGGGCAGTTCTTTGCCCAGTAGGCCATTTTGTGCCAAGAAGACAAACTTTTAAATGGAAATGTCTTAGAAGCCAAACATTCTCTCAGGCTTAAATTGGTGCAGCCGGAGCAATTGTGTCTCATGTCAACAGAATTCTAAGTTATTTAAATGCCATATTCTCTAGGTCTATGAAGTGTTTGAAGATTACCTATCTATCTGAAATATATCTATGTATACCTAGAAGACTTAACTAACATGGCTACAAATATGATTATCATAGATGACTAATTATTAATCTATTTTTTAATTATCCATTACAATTTTAAATGAGTTACATAAACATAATACCTCAAACAAGAATAGAAATATATATATATATACAGTATAACAAAATTAACTTCAAGTTTGTATCAATAAACTAAAATTTATACCAATGTAAAACATTTTAAACATAAAATAAAATCTATACCAATGTAAAACATTTTAAACAAGTTGTTCTTTAAAAGTAGGTTCATTAATCTACCCTTTTATCTTATCATCTCTATATCCTATATATCTATATCATATCCCCTTTTCTTTTTTAGAAAGAGATCACATTTATAATCAACCTGTTTTAAATAAAAATATTGATTTTTCTCTGTCCCACACCAGAGGGCTCTTCTGATTTGGGACAGAAGAATCTCAACCATTTTTTTTTTTTTAATTAAATTTGTCTGGGTTTAGAGGGGGAGTGAGCCAATTCCACCTCTAAAGCCAGCTTGGTATATTTGGGAATTTGGGCATAGCATCCCTTACTACTTCCTGTTGGAGGGGGGCGCTGTATCTTATGGGGACACAAAGAAAATTTTAGGTCTATGGGGTAGTCCGTGAGGCTGTATTGTGTGAACCAGTTGCCTTGAAACCGCTCTGGATGTTAGATTATCTGGGCCATGGTGTCATCGGAGACCTTTCAGGGGGTCTTGCCTGGTGAAACCTGATGTATCTTAATCTGGAACAAATCCATAGCCTCTGGCTTTCTGTGGAAACAAAAGCAGAACCTCTTTTCCAAAGCAACATATCCTTAAATCCAAATTTTGAAGTCAAGGTACCTTTAAAATATACATATTGGTTTAATTCAACATCTTTTTCGATCAAATGGTTTTTTTTGTTTTTTGTTTTTTGTTTTTTTCGAGACAGGCTTTCTTTGTGTAGCTTTGCGCCTTTCCTGGAGCTCACTTGGTAGCCCAGGCTGGCCTCGAACTCACAGAGACCCGCCTGGCTCTGCCTCCCCGAGTGCTGGGATTAAAGGCGTGCGCCACCAACGCCCAGCTGATCAAATGGTTTTTTGCAGTTAAAAATCCCAAAGACAACACAATCCAGATTCTCTGTGTAATATTCATCTTTATGTGGCTTTTTTATATTAATTTATCTTTTTTGTCTCTTTCAAGCCTATGTATATTTTACACACATTGTAAACAATTTTATCTGTATCATCTGTATCAGTCTTATTGTGAATCTATTGCTTTAAACTACAGTATTCTAAGACTGAAAGGGCTTTGTGGCTGCTGGCTCCTCCCATTTCAGCTTACCAACATGGCGTTTTCCACCAGTTCTGTGAGTCATCAAGTCTCAGAAATAGTGGGTCTAAGCTTTTATCAAAGCAGCGTGTATCCCAGAAACCTTTTTTTTTTTTTTTAATACTAGTAAAGACTAAATCTACCACACAGCGTAATGTGCTGCTGTCAGACGCCTCATTTCAGCCATACTGCCGGTCAAAGGCAAACGCCAGGAACCCGCCAGTGTTCAAACCTATGTTTTGCGGCATCTAGCTGCCGGTATGAGACAAGAAGCAGGAACCTGGTTTTGGCTCTGTTTAGAATTGGTTATTAAATATTCTCAGGTTTAAGGTGGAAAATCGAGCTGTTGGGTGCCATTTGTTGCTGGAGAGCTTCTCTCCAGGTTCCACCAAGCTCCGCACATAAAATAATCACTCAGATGCTAATATTACTTATAAACTGTATGGCTGTGGCAGGTTTCTTGCTAACTGTTCTTATATCTTAAATTAACCCATTTCTATAAATCTATACCTTGCCATGTGGCTGGTGGCTTACTGGCGTCTTTACATGTTGCTTGTCCTGGCAGTGGCTGCAGTGTCTCTCCCCGCATCTTCCTGTTTCCCCAATTCTCCTCTCTCCTTGTCCCGCCTATACTTCCTGTCTGGTCACTGGCCATCAGTGTTTTATTTATAGAGAGTGATATCCACAGCATTTCACTCTTGTCATTTTTCTCTTAACACAATATTTTGTGATCCATTTAAGCAATGCCTTATTTCAACAATTTATTTCTGAGTGCTTTTCATTGAACATACATACATATTAATGTTCTTCATTCGCTCTTTTTACTTGATGGAAGACATTTAAATTGATCTCTGTGATTCTAGATGTTCAGTATTATAGATTAAAGTGCATTAAATTTTTGTGGACAAGATTTTATGTGAACCTAATATTTTTTTCTAATATGAATACCACAAGTAAAGTAGCTAATCTTAATTTGGTTGAATTTAGAATCACCACAGAAACATCTCATTGGGTCCTGTAGAATGGTTCCAGAAAGGCTTAACTGAAGATGGACAATCCACCCTGCATGTGGTAAGCACTGGACTGCTGAGCGGGTTAAGGAAGAAAGTAGCAAACCATGAACATCTGTGGTTTATATTTTTCTCCTCTTAGAATCTCTTAGAATCTAATTTTTAAAATTAATATTTTAAAATATTAATAACATTATATTAATCATTATTTTATATTTTATTTAAGAACTTGTCTATCTCAGTAACAAAACTACCTCATGAAAATTTGACTTTTAGGTTAATTTCTTCTACACCCTGTGGCTTGAGATTGATGGCAGTGACTTGGAATAAAAGAAGGAGACAGGCATCTCCAGAGGTAGAAGTGGTCTTTAGTCAGAACAACTGAAGGGGCTCTGTCTCTCTGTGGGATGTAGACTGTGGGTGTATGGCATGGGGGTCATTGGGGTTTTATAGAATGGGAAAGGAGGAACTTTGGGGATGGAAGGTTATATTTATTCGTCAGTTTTCCTGCAGTCTGGAAATGGTAGAACACCAACAGGTTTGGTGTGTGGATCTCTTTATCAAATGCTTCCACAGGTGCTATCAGTGAAGTCAACTTTCTTGTCCAGACTTTCTAGTCTACCTGAGGCTTTTAGGTCATTAACCCTTCACAATCTGAGTTCATTGTTTTGTAAGTTGTAAATTTAGATAGAGGCCATTTTTTACCCATCAATATCTGAATGCCACATTTGATAAGGTAACTTATTGGTTTATATTAACATTTGTTGTGAATCTACTACAAATTTTATTTTTGGACACCAGAAAAGTGTCCTATACATACTAACAGAAATATAAGATTAATGGATGAACAAATGGCATCCTGCACCACTCATGGTGAAAAGCTAGATTCTCCTTCAAGAAGCTTTTTAATTGCTATAACAGGAAGTATAGACACAGCAGTAAGAAAATACTATTCAAACAAAAAAGTGCTCAAGTTAAAATATACATATATATATATATGTATGTATATACACACATACATGTAGCGCTATATGGATTTAACAAATTATATTTAGGAATATATGTGTATATGCAAATACATAATATGCATGCAATAAAAACTGATGAAAAATGAAGACATGATTAAAGAAGAATAGGGAGGGACATATGGGAGAGTTTGAAAGGGAAAATGTAATTAAAATATATTCTCAAAAATAAACAACAAAACATTTGAAGACTTATGAGAACATAAAATTGGTGAATAAGTAAAATTGAACTTTATTGGTGTTTCATATTTAATATGGACCCTTTCTTCATTAATTTTCATGTTGCTGTAATGAAACCCAGGCAAAGCCTCTTAAGGAAAGGCTCACTTTAGGACAAAGTTCAAGATAAACTTGATGGACTCAAGATAAAGTCCATCATGGCAGAAAAGAAAAAGTAACCACATCACATCCACACACAGAAACAGAGGGGTGAACGCTTCCTAGTGCTTAGCTCACTTTTTCCATTTAATACAGTCTAAGATCCCCATACAGGGAACAGTCCTGACCACAGTTAAGACGAGGCTTCCCATATCTATTAACATAATCAAGATACTCCTCCACAGACACACCCAGATGACTCTCTCCTGCATGATTCTTCTGAAGGACTAAACTTCAGGTAAGAGAAAGTCTCTCCTGTAGGAAGGGAGAAGATGACAGTGTAGCACCATGGGTCAGGGGAGCTTGGTGTAATAAAAGGTCTGTAGAGAACTCTGCTTTGTACCTCACAGTGATTAAAATTTGCCCCTTGCAGTGTTACTTCTGACAGCAGCAGGGAGGATTTATTGGAGTGAGGAGAACTGTGAGTCTGATGTTTTGTTTGCTTTTTGATTTGAATTCTATAGAATAACCTCCTAAACCTGCCTAGAGATCATGGGATGAGGAGGCAGGTTCTAGAGGTGGAGAGGCAAGTAAGGAAAAGTAAGGGCAAGGGCAGTTTTGTGAATACTGAATCGAATATCAAAACAAGATCCCTCTAAGAAAAGGTGCCTACAATTGCAAATACAGAAGTAGCTAAAAAAGCAAATGCCTTTGATGAAGAAAGGAGTAATAAAAGATTAACTCTAAGAGTAAGGCTAACAGCACAAATTTCAGAAAAACACCTCACTTAGACATCTTAATACAGATATGTAGGCTTTTGCATAAATAATTTGTTAATATCATTCTGACAGTGGTTGTATAAAGGTATTTTTATAGAGAGGATAGAAAAGTGATAAGAATTTTCTAGCTGGGGGTTCCTGGTGCATGCCTTTAATCCCAGCACTCAAGTCAGAGGCGGATCACTTGAGTTCAAAGCCAGCCTAGGTTACAGAGTGAGTTCCAGGACAGTCAGGGCTACACAGAGAAACTATGTCTCAAAAAAATCAATTAATAAGAATTTTCTATTATAATTGATCAAATGTGTTAATAACTGAATATAGGAAAACATGTATCTTCACATACAGTTTTATCTGTTGCTTATCTGCTGCAGGTTGTGGTTTATAAACAGGGGTCTTGATATATTTTATTTTAAAGATTGTTTATCAAAAAAAGAAGAAAAAGTGGGGCAGGTTCCACATTAAAAATTGTATTTCTAAGCATAAATTACTTTCATTCTGAGTGGGTACTTACAGATTCAAGCATCCTTTTGGAAGTTACTCCTGTTTGAAACGTGAAAGAACTTTGCACATGTGAACTGCACACTCAGCATGCTGGGCGCTTTGTGACTGACGTCCATTCTCTGACCACTTCAGCACTGATGCTGCAGAATGCCATCTCAGCCTGTTGTCTTCAGATATAATGCTGACCAAAGTCATTGCAGCGGGAGCTGAGAATACTTCTAGAAGATCACGCTGCCTCAGAAATACTAGCAATTAAGGAACCACTTATAGAAGTAGTTGGAAACCACATTAATATACCTACCAATAAACCCAAACTGAAATATTTCCCTCTTAGCTACCCTTTAACTGCATTCCAAACATGCTCTTTTGATCAGCCTAATGCTACTATGAAGAGGATTGTGATGGGGGAGGGGAAGTTACTGTGGAAACAAATGTTTTAACTAATGGTGGCTCTCTTGAAATTTGTATGGAAACATGACAATTTTATAAATGCTTGGGTAGGGTTCTTTTCAGGTCTTTGGAAAATGATTGTGTGAGCAAAAGTCACAGTTTACTGTGAACCTAAGATTTTCACCTCTGATGAAAATCAGACCGTTGGTTGATATATCTAGCATTACTGCTGTATCATAACTTTTTTAAAAAATAGGTGACCAGTTTCCCAGATAAAAATAGAGTATCCAACTTTCAGGCATGATTGCCCTATTTTTAGCACTACAAGTAGATTGTTCTTAAGAAAATACCCTCCAGGAATTAAGAATCTGTGCTTGAAAGGGGAAAGGAAGAGAGATGTAGTGAAATGAAAAGGGGCCCGGCCCCAAATAGGCACTAAAGTAAAAAGAAATATTTTGGTATCAAATGTGTTATCTGCCTTTCATTATTACTGTTGTCTTTATCTTGGGTGACTTTTCTCAGCAGTTAAAATTTGTTATTCCCAATCATGGATTTTACTTGTTAGATCACTCTTATTGATAGAATTTAAGTTTCAAACTTCAGTGCTTAATAATAATGACATAAAAATTTACTTAACTTTACCTATAGATTAATTACCATGTTTTCTGTTGAAATACTACTCTAGAAACAAAACAGAAAAAAAAACGAATATGTGCAAAGGCTAGAACAGTCTAGAACAGGCCACAGGAAGGAAGTCAACCACAATTACTTGAATTTTGCAGACAGATATTTATATTAGAAGAAATGCAAGATTCTAATTATATCTTGTTTTGAGAATATTACTGATAGGTGTTCTGTACCCTGATAATAGGTTTCTCTACCCACAAGCAAGATCAAGCCAAATTAAAAAGTAAAAGACCAGGTTTGTTTGGGCAAAGCACTCCCAGGTGACCTTCCAGCCTCCAGAGATCGAGGCAAGGAAAGGGGGCAGGAGAAAAATCACATGACTGGCCTAAAGGAGTGGGCTTAAATACCTTGAGGATGCAGGCATGATGACCTGTCTGGTACAGGCTATAGGCTGTGTTTATGCCCAAGTATGGTAAGCTTTTAGGTGGGGGGATTAGGGGAGTGGGAAGGCAGTGGGTAGGAGAATGGGCTGTGTGATTGGTGTGGGACTAGTAAACTTTCTTCACATGGTCCTGAGATGGCAGCTAGGGCAACAACAAAGAAAATTGTCATTTACTGACCAAATTCTGATCCTTCTGAGCTGATTGCTACAGAAGTTTTGAGTTAGAATTTGATTGTCTTGTATGGTCTGGTCCTTGTCTATCTTTATGCTCAGTCTCTTACACTAGTTTAATTTCAACATTGCAAAAATTATTAACACATTTTTTCAAGAAATCAAATGATGAAAGAACATTACAACATTGATATTTATAACCCAGACACCAGCACAACAAAGAAGACATTCTCCTTTTAAGAAAAAAAGAACTATTCTTATAACTGCCTAATGGAAAGAATAAAAACAAGTGGTTTTGCACAATACACAGAAAAGAATTTGGAATTGTTTGTGGTAGAGAAACAAATTATGGAGTCTGAGTATCACAAGATTATATTGAGACATGCATGTCTATAATAATCAAATCACTTTTGATTTATCTTAAATATCAATGAGAACTTAAAAATAATGCTGCTGTGTTAATAGTGGCATATCACAAAGATTGAGTGTACATTATTTCCCTGGACAGCTTTGTGAAACTGTGTAAGGTTATGTTAAACTAGAAGTTGTGACTAAACTGTTTTGTGAAAAAATATGAGGTTTTGATAACAGATGTATTACCTCTTAGAAAGTAGCTCTGACTTTGTCGGATAGTAGTAAGGGCCAAGCTTTCTTCAGTGGGTTATGTGATGTGTACTATCATAGCAACAATAAAACGATCCTATTAGATCTACAGTACTCTTAAAACTCAAGTTTCGAATGGTAGTTTTAAATTTCTACAAATATTTGAATGAGACTTTAGAAAGTGTAAAACACACAATTGTTATCTTGACCATATACAAAGTAAACTTTGTTCCTGTGTTTGTATATATAAAAGATAATGCAAATATGAATCTGGTGATTTAATTCAGCAATAAACATTTTACCAAAAATGTGATAAGGTAACAACAACAAAATGGTCATCATGTAAAACGAGGCTAAAAGCAGGGTTTTCATAAGGAAGATTTGGATAGTTTTGTTTCCTTAAAACATAAAAAGAAAATGAGGATGTTCTCTTTAGGTGTAAAATGATCTATGTAGAAGAGTAGAAAAACATTTGCTTTTCTGAAAATTGCCATTCAAAATGTGCAACAAGAGACTAATACGAATCTTTTCTAACTCAGAGGCAATCTTGAACATAAGAAAGGATAAAAAGATTAACCTAAAACAAAAACACATGCACTGTTTCCTCAGAATTTCTGAGATTTTCCTAGAGGTCACAGGTCACCTAGAACAAGAAGAACTCACTGGCCCAGAGTTTTCAAAATGTGTAGAGGCAACAAAAACTCACACAGAAAATGTGATTTTAGAAATAAGGCAATTTCCAGTGCAAAAAGCTGTTTACAGGAAAAGCAATTATGTTAAATATAACTTTTCCAATTTTTTTTTTTTTGTAAAACACACCTCATTTAGTATCCAAATTCAGTTTAACAAGTTTAAATCACCACTGTTATTTAAAACAATTTTCTCCTGGGAAAGAGTTTATCTTTATCCAAAAGCCCTTTGAAATATTTAAAATGGTGGCATTTGAAACAGGACAGCTAGGTGATGAGCTCCTATAGACACAGACTTGTCCAACCAAGAACAAGGGTGTAGACACAATGAGATGGATGTTTGCAGACATGTGGAAATGCACCTCTGCATGTAAAAGCATGAGGCTGCCAGTAAGCCAAACCCCAAATACAGAAACTCCAGACGCAAAGGCCTTCTTCAGGAGCATCTGTGAATGCCATCACTTTTGACTGACACTGCAAATGAGTGTGACCTGGGCTTTGCAGGAACTGAGCACTAGTCAAAGGGAGTTTCCTGTGTAATTCAATTGTTTTTAATCACTCCATGAAAATCTCATGAAGAAAATGGTGTTTTCCCTATGCTTAAGGAATTTCAGAGCATTTCACAGGAATGCATTCCATGGCCTCAGGGCCTCACAGCACAGAAGGGAAACAAGCTACTTTCATTGAATACAGCTAGTATCTGATACTTACACTGATAATTTTCATCTTTTAAGCTTAACATTTCTTTAAAAACTACATAAAATGTACTTACACAAATTGAATAACCAGGAAAGGCTTAACAGAAGGAAAAATTGCACTGCTTTCTCACAGAAAAGAAAACTATTATAAACGGTAAACATTTTTCTTCACAAATATTCTTTGTATAATTGATCTTAATGGTTTGATTTGTTAAATTACATCCATTTATCACTGTTAATTATTCATTTTTTAGTTTCATTTACATTGTAGTACTCATATAAAAAGTAAAGAATTAATAAAAATATATTGGTTTATTTTGATTTACAAATAAATCCTCAGTAAACAGAGATGTATGGAAATCTATTTCGACAGTATAGATAAGCTAACTGTATTTAAAGAGGCCAATTTTTTATTACTGATTATGATTCACGTATTTATAAATCCAAAAGTCACAATAAATGTTCTTTTTCTAATATACCTAAACACTACAATTTTTGTATATATACACATGTACATAATACATATTTTTTATTCTTAGAGCATATTTAAAATGCCATTTTACATTTGTATTATGTTTTAACTTTCAAATTTAGGAAATTTGTTTTTTCGAATACTATCTTTTCATTTAACAATATTGATTGACTTCAAGGAGTGTTTTATCTTCAGATACTAAAGATTTTTCTTTACAGTCAGTGTTCGAAGGCTAGGTTTATTTTCCCTGTGTGATTCTGAATTAGGTAATTCCCACCATTTATTTTACCAATGGCTGTTTTGGATGCTCTTTCTTTTAGGACTATTTCTAAACACTAAAGAGAAAGAGCTGTGAAGTAATGATGCTAATAAATAGCTCTTACAATTTTACTTTAATAACTGCAAAATGACTTCCAGCATACCATAAGTATGTATCTAATGGGCTTTTGGAGTCCCAGTCTAGTAAATTATAAATAAGATAATTTCAATATTATATAACTTATTATCTTAAATATGTATATATAATTTGGGAGCCCTATACTACAAAGTATATATTCAATTGGAGCTATGAATTAAATCCTTCATTAATGTTAAACATTTTTTCATTTGACAGTTGAATGCTAATTGTTTCAATTGAGAAATAATCACTAAGCTCATAATAAATCATACCAAATAACTGCAAGAGGAATTCTTTTTTAATTTTTTTTATTTTTCCATTAAAATATTTTACAGCCTCCCCTAAAAAGAAAAAAGAATAACACCAAGTCCAATTTTTGTTGCCTGCATACTCATTAGAGCATAGTCAAATACCCAGTGGCCAGCCCCTTAAAGATAACTGAGTCCTTCCTTACCCCCACACACTGCCAGAAACCATCAACTGTGAAGAGCTGCACATCAGCATCTTTATCACAACATTTAAGGACACTCTTCAATATTTTCCTGTCTGGACTATTTCTTTCTTTGTTTTTTGTTGTCGTTTGTTTGTTTTGGGGGACAGGGTGTTGTCACAGAGGCTTTTCTCTCTTTCTCAATTATGAGTTTTGCAGTCATTGATACAAGAAACTTTTTTGTGCATAACATCCAGCTGCAGCATGGATCGTGAATTCCCGCATGGTTTCCAGTGGCAGCACAGACACCCACACAGCCTCTGGTGGCAGCATGGAGCATGGGCCTCAACATTGTCTCTGGCTGCAGTGCAGACCATGGACACCAACATGGCTTCCAAACTGCAGCATGGATCACTAATTTCAACAGGGTCCCCAGGGGCAGCACAGACCAGGACCAGAGACATCCACATGGCCTCCGGTGGCAGCACAGACCACAGTCATCAACATGCCTCCAGCGGTAACATGGACCATTGACATCAACATATTCCCCTGTGTCCGCACAGAACACAGACATCAATGTGGTTCCCCTTGGCAGAGGAACTACCAACACCGCCTCTGGAGGCACTACAGAGGCAGCAGGCACCTTAGACTGCCATGCCATGTCTCTGGTTCTGCCTCTCAGCTGCACACTGCCACTCCATTTTGTCACCTCTTTCACATCTCTATTGCACATTCACTTATTGAAGTGGCATGGCAAACGTCTGTGTGTCATGGTATATTATTTTGCCCAAACAGCTTTACATGCAAGTACTTATTGCAACAAGTCATTGGTCTAGTTCAAGGTTTCTGGTTTCTGAAGCACCATAAATACTGGACTGTCACTGAGATTCATCTTGTATACCACGTTGTTGCACAGAGTCAGGGTGTCGAGGGAGCTCCAGGCTGCTGCAAAGCTCCCTGAAACTGTTCTACTGCCTAACTGGGCATGATCATTGCCCTTATTTGATCCTACGCTCTCTTCTTCACATCAGGGTAAGCAGTGCTAACTGCAGCAGGGACTCCATGCAAGGTAAATTCTTTTGTTTTGCTTTTACAACCCTACCAAAGTTTCCCCTCCCTCTCCTCCTCCAAGTCCTCCTATTCCCATCCCATCCACTCCCTCCACTGTTTCTCTTCAGATACAGGCGGGCATCCCAAGGATATCAGACAGTCATGGCATATCAAGATGCAATGAGACTAGGTGTCTCCTCTTCTATTAATGCTGTATGAGGCAACCCAGTAGGAGGAATGCATCCCCAAAACAGGCAACAGAGTCAGAGACAGCCTCTGTTCCCACTGTTAGGAGTCTCACATGAAGACCAAGTCACACAACTGTAACATATAAGCAGAGGACCTAGGTCAGTCCTATGCAGGCTCCCTGGTTATTGGTTTAGTCTCTGTGAGCCCCTATGAGCCCAGGTTAGCTGATTCTGTGGGTTTTCTTGTGGTGCTCTTGACATCACTGGGTCCTACAAGGGAAATTATTTTTTTTCCCTCCAAGCTTCAGAGATGTATTCATCAGTGTAATAAACTCCCCCCCAAAATCAACATGATTTCATGCATTCAGAGGAGTACTTCCTGGTTAAGTGGAAAACTGTACAGATGGCTTCTGAAAGATCTTCATTATAAGCAGTTTTATGGCGAACTTCATGATTTAGAAGTCGGGGCCTTCTTTCTTCAGTTTGCTGTAGTACACATTCACTGAGGAGAATTTATATTGTTCATTGGCACCCAGTTTGTTCCAAGACTCTGGCTTATTTTTCCTGTCCCAGCTGACATCTGGATTGAACAATGCCAGGTGCATCACATAGAGTGCTGCTCCGGTACCTCCTGCTCCAATAAGAGAGGAATCAAGCTGGGATGCTTCTTGGCTTGCCTCGTGATCTGACTGAGCTTGTTTGCGGCAGATGCCTACCTCCAGGGAGACAGAGAACAAGTGTGGGACACAGACACCAAGTACTTTCTGAAACGGGGCTGAGTGGAAGTCCAAAGTCACCCAGGACCTCCCATCTGAATGACCCCTGGCTAAGGGCAGCCTGCAGCAGGAAAGCCCAGATGCGGCTGTGCTCCGCAGTACCTGAATGGGTTAACCCTCTACAAGGGGAATTCTAAAGACATTTCCCACTGGGATTTCGCTTCCTGCTACAGTATAGAAGTGAAATTATTTTTGTTGTGTTTTTCTTATCCACCACTGAGTTCTCATATGCCGCTGGACTTGGAGTCTTTGGAGTAGAATATAATAAAAGACCAGGAATAAAGCAGACAGAAGAAAATAAAGGGTCACTTGCAGTCAGAAAAGCTGCCATTTAGACAGATCTGTACCTTTCTCACTGGGCAATGACTTCTGCTGACTCTTGGAAGCTGTGTGATTTCATCACAGTAGAGGTATGGATTCTGAACCCATAGCACTTTCTAGAGACACAATTAAGATAACACTTGTGAAAAGCCTAATGTGAATTTTGGCAACTAGATGACTTTTAGAGCATGTGCACTTTTCATTCTTTTTATCCATTCATTATTAGAACTAGTCATCATTACTAAGTAGGTTCTTTTTTCATCCCCCCTCTCTTAAGCATCACTTCATTAATTTGTTTTGCATATTTATTTTGTTTCTTCCAGCTGTTGGGTATAAAGGAACACATTTTGTGAAAAAAAAATCTTATATTTTTATCTTCCTCTAAAGTACTTAGAAAAATTGAAATATTGACAGATGATAATCATTGAAATTCCTAGAATTTTCCCCATGGTGAGTATCCCTAGGCTTCTCCCATCACTGTCTTTACATTTTTCTTTCATATTCTAAATCAGGTTAGTCTAATCTTATAGCAATAAATAGTATAAAAAATGAGAGTCATATCAAGCTGTTTTAGAAGCATGTTTCTCAGATACCTGTCATGATCCAAGCTTTATTGTCCCATCTATTTTTACCACTAACTGATTTTTAAAGTTTTTCTTGTTGTGTGATGGGTGGATAGCTACCTAGATACCACAAGATACTTAGAATCTCCCATTGACTGGTCTCTTAACGAAGAATATAGTCTTTCAGAGACATGCTCAGCCACAAATGGGACATCAATATTACTCACCCCAAATTCAAGGATCAGGAGCCACCATGGAAGGAGGTGAGGAAAGTGAAAGACACTGGAGTGAAATAGTATCTTCTGGACATGCCAGGACCCCTGAACTCATGAACTCAGTGCACATGTGGTTGACTTCATAAGATCAAGCCAGTCAATATTACAGGATAAGGAGGAGGAGTAAATGAGCACCACTCCTGAGAAGTTATATGCCGTTGACGGTGTGTTAGTTACTCTCTATTGTGATTAAACACCATGACCAAGACAACTTATAGAAGAGTTTGAGCTTGTGGCTTCAGAGGGACAGGAGCCATTGTCATCAGGAGAAGTGGCAGGCATGGCAGCAGGAATGCAGGTGGGAGTAACAAAAACAGTGCTCAAATCCCGGCAGCTGGGAGCAAAGAAAGCACACCGGAAATGGCATGAGTTTTTAAACTCTAAAGCTCTCTCCAAATGACATAGTGAGGCCACATCTCCTAAAACTGCCCAAACCACATTACCAACTGGACACTAAGTATTTCAGTGCCTGAGATTATGGAAACATCTTATTCAAACTACTACAGATGGGGTTTGGGGAAGAATCAGTTTCATTTAAGTGTGTGGGTACAGTGGGTGGCCCACAACTAGGAGTGTATAAGTAACACACGTTAAACTCAACGAGTTAAGAAAAAGTAGGAAGAGGAAGGGGAGGAGGAGAAGGAAGAGGAGGCAAGGAGGAGTAGGAGAAGACACAAAGTTGAAGCAATGGTAGATCTGGGTGAAGTTAGGGGAGTAGGGGGTGGAATGGAGATGAATATGATCAAAATACTGCACACAATTCTCAAAGAACTAATAAAAACATTACATGGCAAGAAAAGAATTTAGACTGTGACTTAGCTCTTCACAGTTCTTCTGACAGATTTTGTAGCTCCTGGAAGTCTTCACAACATAGGAGTCTGATGCTCCAGCAACTCTCCGACATGTTCTCCTCATGTCCTTCTCTGAGAACTCTCTAATCAGTGTTAAAATCACAGTTCAAGCTATGCTGTCCATTTCGCCATGTGACATTCTTTATTTTTCAGTATTAGCTTGTCTTACTAATAGCCCACTGACTGATAACACATCAGTTTGCCTTTTCTATTTCAAACTATTTAACCCTGAAATGGCACATTTTTTTCATTTTCTTATTTAAGTTTATTTTATTTCAAAACATTTACTTTCTTCAGCAAATATTCTGGACTCTGATAATATTCAAATTTTGAACAAAGTCTTTTTTAGTTTGGTGCCTATAAGCACTTGAAAGCTAAACCTGATTATGGAGACTAATCCTAATTAGCTGGGAAAATTAGAGGGTTTATGTTGGATTTGTATTAAATATAATATTATAGCTTAGTGTTAAATTTTGTAAATTTGGTAGCTTGTATCTTCTAAAGATATGATATCCTTCATTTAAATTTTCAAATTTGTGGTCATAAGTTATTTGTAGTATTTCTTTATTAAATGCCAGTGCACTAATTCATTAGTCATGATGTTGTATCAAGTCTAGGCTAGTAATTTTCATCTTCCTTTTACTCCAGTAGTGTAGCTAGAGCTATATCTGTTTCATTGATCTTTTCTAGGATATTTTTAAATTACTGATTTTCCTATTTTCTTCCTCATGTAGAAGGGTATAGTGGTTCTTTGAGGAAAAAAAGACTCATTTCCAGGATTTGAGTAGTAAATCAAATTTTTTTTCAGCTATGAAGTAGCATTTGAAAAAAATGATCATATATGTTTATATAAACATACATATGACTGGATGGGTTAGCTTACATTATTGTTTTGTACAAAAAGAAGAAAATTTCACAAAATTATGAAAACATGTCATGACTGAGTTTACTTATTATTTCTGTATTTGCAATATATAGTTGTAGCAAACTTTCTTGTTGGACTATGTTTGGATCGCCAGCCCCCAAATAACAACACAACGATTTATTATTAATTATGAAAGCTTGGCCTTTAGCTTAGGCTGGTTTCCAACTACCATGACTTAATTAACCCACGTTTTTAATCTTTGTTCTGCCACATGGCTCCTTTATCCCTCGCTAGTACAGCACATCTGACTTGCTCCATGTCTGCTGGTGAAATCCCCACCGCTAGATGCACCCTCTTCTTCCCTTCTCTCCCCAGAAATCTTGCCTATCATCTCCTGCCTGACTATTGACCATTCAGCTCTTTATTAAACCAATCAGAAGGTGCCTTAGCAAAGACATATTGTCATAGCATACAAAAAGTTATCCCACAACATATAGTAATGTTAGAATTTATTATTCAAAAATTGGACTGCAGAGATAGCTAATCCAGAGAAGCTCTTGCCCATAACCCAGATAACCTGAGTTCAACCTCTGGAACTCTTTTGAGAAAGCCAGATGTCATTTTATCATCCATAATCGAAGCACCCTATGGCATGATGGAAGGAAGAGCAGAATCTGCCTGCAGCTCAGGGAGCAGATAATCTGGAGTAAGCAATTTGCAGGAGAAACAATATGAAAGATCCTGCTTCAACAATGTGGAAGGAGAGCACTGACTCCCCCAAAGCTTTCCTCCGATCTCCACACAGGTGTTGGGTTCACATGTAAGTGAATGTATATGCATGCAAACACATTAAACAGAGGTTTACCTAAACTATCATTTTTTCAATTGAAAGTTTTCCTTGAATACTTAGCTGACTTGGCATTGGGAACAACTTTCTTAAATTAAACCAGCATTTTTATATTTTATAGTAAAGATCTTTTCTGGGCAATTATTATATAAATATAACTTGGAGTATGATATATATACATATTTAAATGATATTACAGCTAATCTATATACTTTAAATGATATCACAGCTGATATATATGTATATACAACCATATTTATATTTATGCGTAAATAACTATAAAGAGTGAATTGTATATTGAAATTTCAATAAAATGTAATTAATGTTGACATTCAGTTATTCCAGCACCATTTATTGAAGATGCTTTTGTCCCTATTGTACATTTTTGGCTTCTTTGTCAAAAATCAGGTGTTCATAGGTGTGTGGATTAATGTCAGGGTCTTCAATTCGATTCCATACTACAACTCACAGCTCCAGAGAAGCTAGCTAACAAGGAGGACCCTAAGAGGGACACATGGATTGCTCTGGGAAGGGGAAATAGATGAGATCTCTATGAGTAAACTGGGGATGGGAGGGGCAATGGAGAATAGGGAATGGGGGATGAGAACATAAGGGGATGGGATGGCCAAGCTGGAACAGGGATGGAGAGGGAGAGCAATGAAAGATTCCATGATAGAGGGAGACATCATGGGGATAGAGAGAAACCGGGTGCTAGAGAAGTCCCCAGGAATCCATAAGGATGACCCTAGCTTATACTGCTAGCAATAGTGGAAAGGGTGCCTGAACTGGCTCACCCCAGTAATCAGATCAGTGAGTACCCTAACTGTCATCATAGAGCCTTCATCCAGTAACTGATGAAAGCAGATGCAGAGATCCACAGCCAAGCACCAGGCTGAGCTCAGAGATCCCAGCTGAAGAAAGGGAAAAGGGATTCTATGAGCAAGGGGCATCAAGATCAAGATGGGGATACATACAGAGACAACCAAACCAAACTCGTAGGAATTCATGAACTTTGGATTGACAGCTGTGGAGACTCTTTGGAACTGAACTAGGCCTTCTGCATACAGGAACAGTTGTGTAGCTTGATCTGCTTGAGGGGCCCTCTGGCAGTGAGATCAGGATCCACCCCTGGTACATGAGCTGGCTTTTTGGAGCCCACTACCGATGATGAGACACCATGCACAGCCTTGATGCAGGGGGACGAGCTTCGACCTGCCTCTATGGAATGTACCAGGCTCTGCTAACTCCCCATGGGAGGCCTTATCTTGTTGGAGGAGGGAATGGGGTGTGGATTTGGGGAGGGGAAGATGGAGGGGCCGGAGGAGGGAAGAGAGGGGAATTTGTGGTTGGTATCTAAAATGAATAAAACATTTCTTAATAAAGGAAAAGAGAGAAAAAAGAAAAACAAGTAATTAATGGGGGAATTTTCCCCAAATAGAAAGCATATGTCTCTAAGATAGTTATACTGTCTTGTTTACACTATTTTTCAAAGTGATATCAATTGATCATGGAATTACTGTCATTATTTGAGATTAGAAACCTTTAGGTTTAATGATTCTAAGGGATTTGGATGATTTTTTTTTTTTTTCGAGACAGGGTTTCTCTGTGTAGCTTTGTGCCTCTCCTGGAACTCACTTGGTAGCCCAGGCTGGCCTCGAACTCACAGAGATCCGCCTGGCTCTGCCTCCCAAGTGCTGGGATTAAAGGCGTGCGCCACCACCGCCCGGCGGGATTTGGATGATTTAATGACTACTGGTTTATTGTTCTGTGGCAATTATTCTTATGTGCAAGCTGCTAAAAACTAAGAATGCCTGAACATTGTACATTCATTGTTGTTTTGAACAAATGGATACATATAAGTTACTCTAATTTAGTTTTTAAAATAATAAATAATTGTTAAAGATTAGAAAAATTTAGATGTTATCAGCATATATGAATTAACATATCTTAATTCCACCTGGTCTTGGCAGGAGCATAAGTTTCTTTTAGAGTGCCTTACATTTCTTACCATGAATTAAAGCTGATTAGCCTGCTTGTGACACTCTTCAAATTCAAAATGATTTTCTGCTCTTAAAATTCTTAACAGCCATAACAGCCTCATGATATAAGGGAATGCTAATTTAAGGACTGTGATTATGAGGTTCGTGAGCCTCCTGGTTTCTGAGATTTTATCATCCAGTGTTTCCTAAAGATGAAGTTACAGTGATGTAAAGGGGGCCACTGTATGTTGTAATATCTGTTTGCCTCTTTTTATAAACAGTCATAAAAGCAGAGAGAATGTGATCATAAAGAATTTAATGTTTTGTTAATAAGATATATTTTAACCTTGTAAGTTTTGAAGTTGTGAATTAATTTGAGAACAGAATTCTGATCAAAGAAACTGATGAATGAGTATTTAGTGCACTTCTTAGCATAGTTTCTGGAATATCAATAATCTGTGTAGTCCTCTATAACAATCTGGAGAAAGACTAAAACTTCACATTCTGAAGAGTACCTATGGCACAAAAATTCCAGTGATTGGTTGAAAAAATATGTACATTATTTAAAATCAAGTGGTGGCAAGGTTTTGTTTTTGTTTTTGTTTTGTGTGTGTGTGTGTGTGTGTGTGTGTGTTTGCTTGGGTTGCAAGAATTAAACAAAAAAACAAAAAACAAAACAAACAAACAAAAAAAACCTGACATGTTTTAGTCCCAGTGGACTATTATTCAACTTCTACATCTATGAAGACTATAAAAAGACAGAACTTAGAATATTTTATGTGAACTAATAAGGGCTCTTGCTTTGGAGGCTATGGGGGTGAGACATTTCCTTCATTTAAATACAGTCCTGATAATACTCCAAGACTGCTTCTCACTAAACACATTTCATTTTATTTTTATGCCTGGTAAGTCTGTGAAGGAGACAGTGCATCTTTTGATAAACTGCCTAGCATGGCATAAACCTTTTTCTCAGCCCCTTTTGGGGCTCAGTAGGTGTCTGTCGTTATATTCACAACTCATCCTCTGTATTGGGGTTGCAACTTTAATGGGACCCTGAATTTATAGCTTCATAGGGTCTATGCATCCCTAGCATCAGAGGGCTTCTTGCTAGCTTCTTTAGGTTTGTCCTCTTTTATTGACAGAAGGAATAGCTGCAATCAAGTAACATTTTCCTCCTAGGAGAACTTTTAAAGTCCAGCAAACACTTTCCTTCCATTTTCTCCTACATAGGTATCTGTCAGTCCAAATGGCAATATTTCAATAGTGATAGATGATAGATATAGATAGATAGATAGATAGATAGATAGATAGATAGATAGATAGATAGATAATTGTGAATGCTGGTTGTGTGGTTGGGATCTATACAATAACACTGAAAGTTTTTTTGAAATTCTCTGTTGAATTATTCTCTCTCTTCTGGCCTCTCCTGAGGTATTTTATAGATCTAGGAAGTAAAGATTTAAATCTCCCAGTAAAAACTTGCTTACTTCACTTTTGTCCTTCTCTCCAGAGTATGCTTTCCAAGCAGTGTGTGATTTTAGCATCATTTGCAGTTTAGACGGGACAAGAATGTTCCGCATGATGCTTCCTTTTGGGTTACTATTTTTAAATTTATCTTCTACATTTTACTATTAACAGTAAGAAGATTCCTGCCACTCCTTTAAACATATTGTTTGGAATTTTCCTCAGGCAATTCAAATTTATCACTTAGAAATAATGCATTATATGCACTTATTAGACATAGTAAAACCATGCTTTTTCTGCATGTATAACAAGAATCATTTCCCTTGATTTTCAGTGTTTTCCTCGTTTTCTTCAGATCTCTTACCAAAAGCATGTTTAACTTTCATATCACCATGACAGTTCATTTTGTGACCATCTATTAAAACTACTAAGGGGAAAATAATATTCCTTTTTAAAATTTAATTTCTTTGCTTTTATCAAATTGCTAGATAGATGAGTTCAGAAATTACAATAAGCAGGCCAAAGTTTATCTCACAGACATGTGGATAACTGGTTAAAGATCCCAAATGGGGAGATCATTTCATGTTGTCATTGAGAGTCAGCTGTGACCATACAAGATACCTGATGGGGAGTTGCTGTCATCTGAGGAGAATCATTGGTGTTTGATTATGGTGAACATTTGGGGACATGTCCATCAAAGTCTTTGTATAAAGTTCTCTCTGCAGAATGGCATGTTGAGAGGTGGTGGAACATTTTCAGGAGTTAAGATAGAGTGGAAGATCCTGAATTCACTGGTGATTGGCCTTTAAGGGGAATACAGGACTTTAATCTCTTCCTTTTACATTGCCCTGCCTGATCATAACGTGCTGCCCTGACTAGGGGTTTGGCTTTGTAATGAAACTTTCAGAACTGAGTTAAATTAGACCCGTATTCATCATAAGCTAATTGCTTTAAGTAAATTTGGTAAAAAAAACAAAGCTGACTGTCACACTTAATGTGCAGGTTTGAAATAAACAAATCCTGTTAATTCAACTAAAGAAAAATTCACTTGATGGATCATTGTTCAATTTTATCGAATCTACTTCATAATAAATATTCTTCCTAGCTAATTCTATGGAATTTCCCACAAATTACCTTACTTTTCTGAGCCTCAAAACAATAATAATTACTTAGCTTTGAACAAAGTCACTGAACTAAGAAATTTATTTAATTCTGTACAGGATTAGCACGTGATTAAAATTATCAGCAAAGAAATGATCTAATGTGTTTTCTGACCAAAAGTATTATTATATTGATAAGGAATTTAACTATCCTAGTTGAAAACATTGTTATATATGTACAAAGCCATTACATAAGGAGTAATATATTTATTTTATATATTATATAATCTATAGCACAAATTTATTACTTATCATGTACATTTACATATATAATACTTCCTTAATTATTTAAGCATTCAAAATAGGTAATCTAATGACTAGTACATCAATTATTTGATAGTGCATTTATCTATTCAGGCTATAGAGGACCAGAGACTAACTGCCTGAACTAGGAGAAGATTTTGGTACTTTTTTTTTTTAAGATGAATCATCTTGGTGATAACTCTGATATGCAAAACATGATTTTTCTTGGAGAAAGATTTAAATACTTTTATTTATCTCACTTATTTTTTTCCAGAGCTGAGGATAAATAAACATATTAGCAACTAGTTATACAAATAAGAGACCCTATATTCTTTATAAAAGACTAAGAAGCTATAACTCGCTATTGGGAAGTAATAAGCAGAAAGCGCTGTATAATTTTCCAAATTTTTCAAGGGCATCTTCATTTGATTCTTATTCACAACAAATAAATTATTTTTCAGTTTTTTTAAGTAAACTTAAAAGCATCTGCATACATTTTTGAAAGTACTGCACAATTTAACGATAACTGAATGTATAATTTTTAAATGAAAATATCCTAGTTTTAAAACTATGCATTGCAGGTGCTTATGTTTTATTCCTTGTGTTTCCTGATTTTTGATCAAAGAGTGACTTCACCTGGGGATTAGGAATAAGCATCTGGAGTGATGTTGGAAGTCATATGGACCAGTATATGAGTGCTTGCCTAATGGGTCTCCAGATGAGGCAAAGGCCCACAGGGACAGTCTCACTCAACAAGGACCGGTGGACTTTGGGGACAGTGCAGAATACTGCTGGGACCATGTGGCCTGCACACTCTCTTCTCTCTCATAATATTTATGATTCTTTCAGTGGTTTTAGAGTCGTTTTGTCAGTCATGCATGGGACAGATATGATCACTCCTGGAAACCCCTTCTTTTTCTCAAATATTTTACTAAAATTCTTCAGGAGTTGATGTTTCTCAGGATTCTTGTCTGGAGTTGTGATTCAATGCTGACAGGATTGGTGGCAGATCACCCCTTTTTCTGTATATATGTTTTGAATGATATTGTTGTTCCTAAAACTTGTGTCTATGCTTATCACCTTTAGTTTTGTGAAGACAGGGCGTACCTGGCTCAGTATTTGTCCAAGCTAGCAAAATAATAAGTGCTGTTTTGGGTTTAAAAATGTTTTGATATAAAAGTTGGGAGAAAACATATTTGACATATTTGTTTTGCAGGATGTTGATGCTAGAGGATGAAAAAACTTTGTTAATATGGAAAAATATGCTTGTTTTTGGTGTATAAATGAAGATGGCTGGAGCTATTCAGGGCTGGCCACTTGTGTGAAATTCATCTGATGGTCAGACAATTCATTTCTTCATGCTGACACCACTTCTCTGTCTCAGGACCTGAACCCAGGCTGTGGCTGGACCTCATCAGTCTGGCTCTCTAAGCCTGGACAGATAGAGGATCATGAGTGAGGATGGGGAGCAGCATGAGAATAAAATGACCCCATTGCACAGACCAATATATAGGATGGAGTATTAAGATGCAATTATAGGTATTAATGCTGATTCCATTCCTTATTTACTATGAAAAAAGTAGCAATGAACATGGATGCATAGGTGTCTCTGGAGCATGATATAGTGTATTAGCCATATGCCTGGGTGACAGAAATTATGCACATATGGTAGTTACCTTTCTACTTTCCTGAGAAACCCCAAAATTGATTTCCAAAGTGACTGCACTTGTTTACACTCCCATTAACAGAGTGTAAGAGTCCTTCTTGCCCTACACCCACTCCAATATTTCTTATCATTTGTATTCTTCATGATGCCCATGCTGACTGCAGTTGGATGGAATCTTAAAGTAATTTTAATTTGCATTTACCTGATGGCTAAGGATATAAAACTCCTTTAAAGTGTTTTCTTTTGTATTTTTTTCTTTAAGAAATCTGTTTAGTTTTGTAGCCCATTTTAAAATTGGTTTGTTTTCTTGTTATTTAGTATTTGGATTATTTGAATATTCTAAGCACTAATTTTTTTTCAGATGTATAGCTGGAGAAGACCCACACACTAACCATGGGGATTTTCACTCATGCCTTTTCACTCAATTGATAGCTACTGTGTAGAAGTTTCTTTAAATTCCATTTATTGATCTTTGATTTTATTTCCTGGGCTAATGGATCCTATTTCGAAAGTCTATATCCATGCCTCAATGTCAAAACATGCATCCTGCTTTATCCTCTTGTAGTTCCAGGGTATTGGGACTTATGTTGGGGTCCTTAATTCATTTTGACTTAAGTTTTATTCAGGGTGAGAGAGAAGTATCAAATATTTCTACATATTGGTATCCAGGATTATAAGAACCATTTTTTTGAAGATGCTAGTCTTTCATCAATGTATATTTGGGGCATATACATTTGGCATATCAGGTGGCTATAGTTGTATGGACTTATTTTTTAGTCTTCTATTCTATTTCAATGACCCACGTTCCTGTTTTTATGTCAGTACCATGCTGTGGGTCAATAATAAAAATATGTTCCACATGCACAATGGAATTTTGTTCAGCTGTAAAGAAAAATGAAATGGTAATTTTTAAATGTAAATTAATGTAATCAAAGAAAAATTATACAAATCTAGGCCCAGAAAGACAAATGCTCCATGTTTTCTCTCATATGCAGATTAAACTTCAACTCTTTAGTTTTGCTTGATGAATGCAGAGCAGCTGTGGAAGACAGAAATCTAGAAAATGGTAAGCAGTCTCTTCATGGAATAGGGATAGTATGACACAGATACAATGAAAGTAGAGAAGAATACTGGTTACTGAAAGACTTGAAAAGAAGGAGATGAGGTTTGAGGGCACAAGAGAATGTAATCAGGTTAACTAAACAGAAGAGTATAGAAAAAACATATGGAAATATACTATCTTGTAAGTCAATTAAAAAGTTTAAAATAGATTGATGGGAGATACCTTGCATGGTGAGATAACGCTGATCCTAAAAGCAGTGAGTCCTACAACAGAATTCCCAGTCTCAGATGTGGGGTTTCTCCATAGGAATTATTGGTTAGGAATACTCCAGAGACACTTAAAACAGTACAGGTACTTGTCAATCCTTTTAGATAGCCACTAGAACTAGAAAGTAAGACCCTACTGAAGATACCACTTACCTTAGTTGCAAAATACAGAGAAAGCCTACTTGAACTAAGGTGGAAGCCTACTCCTGGCTGGATAGCTTTCAAAGTGGCACAGGTGTTTTGTACCTTACTTAGGAAGAAAAGAAATCTACAATCTTACACAGCCGTGAATTCCATGAACCACAAAATCAACCGTCTAGGCAAGATGTACCCATCTGTACAACAGTAGCATGAATGCAATGAAGGGTTTGAGGCCCATTATGCAGGATAGAATTCACACATGCTAGTATAAACTTGGCTAATAGCCCATGGCTGGGGAGGTTGTAGGCCCAAAGGGAAAATACAGTTGCATAGCTGAATTAACATACTATCAGACTATCTTCTAAGTATCTTTGATTGATTATGCCCAAAGATTAAAGCTGCTCTCAGTCTTAATCATAGAACCCATTTCTTGGAAATGAACAACAGTGTTAGAAGAAATACACAGATGCTCAAGGATCTGAGAAGAAATGGAAACAGACATTTGTTCTACCTTCTCTAAGGCTAAGGTAACATTGCAGAAGAGAGGGCTGAAACAATGTAAAATAAAGCTTTAAGACAGGGAGAAGAACTTCAAAATGACATCATCTAAGGATGACATAACCATTGCAATCATGAAGTAGAAGCACCTGTGGTTACTCACCCTGGGCCTTCACAAAGCTAGCCCTGGGTGGATGAAGAGGCTCATGAGGCCCTACCCATTACTGCTGAACTATTATTAAATTCTGTGGGAAATGGAGTCATTGTCTACAGCTGTGTACCACTAACTAATAAGCTCACAAAGGCCACCAGATAGCTCCAAACTCGTGGCCACACATATAGCTCTGGTCAAATGCAGTGGGCTACAAAACAAAAATAGAATCCTGATTGTGAGGAAGGGATTTGTAGGGAAGAGAGGTGTTAGATGAGAGGGAGATAAAATAGAGTGGAGTGAGAGTAATTGCTGTGCAATGTATCAAACTGTCAAAGATCAAAATTTAATCAGTAAAAGAAGATGCAAGAGTGCAGCAAGTAACTCATTCTTGAAGCCACGACTGTTGATTCCTGCCCCATATAGGTTTTGGAGTTGGGAGACATGAGGGGGATGAGGTACTCGGTTATATGGAATGTTGTTCTGAATCTGGTAAATGAATGAAACACAAGAAAAAGAATCCTGAGAGAAGGCAGAAACATACTTAACTTTCCTCCCTGTTCGTCTCACTCATCCCACTCAGCAAGGAAACAAGCACACAAGAGCACAGACAGACTTTCCTGATGTCCAGTTGTTTTTCTGTTTACAGGGATAAAAAGAAATGTGTGATCTCTAAGCATTGGATTCAGACTCTGCTCCAGTTGGGTATGGAAACAGGGAATTTGCACATTGAAGATCTTTACTCAATAGAGAAGTTTGCTATGCTGAGTGTGATACAAAGAGAGTAACTGAGTTAAATGGTATCCAGCTTTGGTTCACAGAAGCTTAGATTATATATTGAAAGACAACTACATGCTGAAGGTCTCTCTCTTAGACTTATGTGTTTGACACTATAAGCAAGGGCAAACCTGTTTAAGGAGCCATACTATTTCTTTTTTTTTTTTTTTTTTTTTTTGAGACAGGGTTTCTCTGTGTAGCTTTGCGCCTTTCCTGGAGCTCACTTGGTAGCCCAGGCTGGCCTCGAACTCACAAAGATCCGCCTGCCTCTGCCTCCCAAGTGCTGGGATTAAAGGCGTGCGCCACCACGCCCGCCTTTTTTTTTTTTTTTTTTTTTTTTTTTGGTTTAACCATACTATTTCTTAAGTGATAGTATTTCACTAGACATGTCTATGACCAATAGCAGCCTGTAAGTCATTGCCATTTATAAGCTTTTAAAATACACAACATCTTATGCTTGTCACAAAGTCCTTCTGAGTCTGATAGAATATGTAACACTGCTAATAATATATATTTTAGGCTCTTAGATTATTTCCAAAATGTCACTGAAAGTTTTTTAACCCTGCAAAATTTTTGAGAAACTCGACATCAGCGTTGATAGAGACATTTCTGTGTATAGTACAGATGGGCTTGTGGATCACTTTATCTCTCTGAAGTCCTCTGATCTGTTCTGACACATTTTGCTTTTCTTTTCTACTGCATCAGGTATTAGGATGTAACATACAAGAACAATTTTTCATCCAACTATTCATGTTTCATTTCACAAATTAAATATAAAGGAGAGGTCCAAGAATTATTAGCTACATTGAATAAAATCCTACTATGCCAAGCTATTCACCATTTAATAAGCATTTGCATTAAACCAAAGTATGAAAATATATGTATGCACATAAAATTGATAATACAGTCATCTTCTAAAAGGCTCACCAAGGCTGAGCACTTTAATCTTTTACATGTAGATATACATAAAGATTCTTTTTTGTATATTGTTCAAACATTTGAGGTACAAGTTTATATACTTTGATTTATTTACAGTGCTAATGTAAATTCAAACTCCAAATTAGGGGAAAAAATATAGCACTACAACAAATTAAATTGAGCAAACACAGTTCCTTACAATATCTTGTGGTGGTATTGTGTTCCCCAAATATTGTGTACCTTAATAAACTTATCTGGCGTCAGAGAACAGAAAAGCCACTAGTTAGGCAGTGATAGCACACGCCTTTAATCCTAGCATTCCAGAGACAGAAATCCCTCTGGATCTCTGTGAGTTCAAGGCCACATTAGAAACAGCCAAGCATGGTGACTCACGCCTTTAATCCCAGAAAGCCAGCCTTTAATCCCAGGGAGTGGTAGTAGAAAGCAGAAAGATATATAAGGCGTGAGGACCAGAAACTAGAAGTGTTTGGCTGGTTCAGCATTTGGCTGGTTAAGCTTGTGGTTGGTTAAGCTTCAGGCTTTCGAGCAGCACAGTTCAGCTGAGATTCATTCTGGATGAGGACACAGAAGCTTCCAGTCTGAGGAGACAAGACCAGCTGAGGATCCGGCGAGGTGAAGTAGCTGTGGCTTGTTCTGTCTCTCTGACCTTCCAGTATTCACCCCAATAACTGGCATCGGGTTTGATTTTATCAATATGAACTTTTAAGATTCCTGCTACAATATCTGGTTGGCATTAGAAATTTCACATAGCTTCATGAATGTACAATCTCATGTCTATTTTCCTATATAACATAACTATTTCTCAATTATGTGGATTTCTTAAAAATTCATTTTGATTTTTACAGAGTTAGTGGCATGAAGTGATATGAAAATAAGAAAATATTAACTAATATAAGGGAGCAAAAAAATCAAGATGTATTTTCTGATCAGCTTGATCAACATGAAAGATGAGCCAGAACCATTCAAAGTCTCCAAATTATACTTTTACTGTATATATAGTCTTAAATATATTAATTCAAGATTGAATGTCATTCTCTTTCTTCCCTCTCTTGTCTCTGAATGTGTATGATATGCATGTTTTAATATGCATTCTCCATGGCCAACAATATCCATGTATTCGACATTTCTGGTGATCACTTTTTCCTAAATCAGTTTCCATTCAGAAGAATCTTTTTTCAGCATGCATAAATTTATTTAACTTTGGAATTGCAAATCTGCCAGTGGTAGACGTTCTTAATTTTATGTGGAAAGGTGTTTTGATTTGAATTTTCCCTGGATATAAAATTATGGCTTTGGGTTGTTTTTGTTTATGTTATTAGTGTTGTTTGTTTTCCTCTTATTACTTTCAGCATGTTTTTCTTGCCTCTAACTTTCATCAGTAATATAAAATCAATATACATTTAGTTTTCCCCACTTTGCAGAGTAAGTCACACTTGCTTTATGTTTTTTTCTGTATCCTTGGCAGTTTGATTATGTACTATAGGCACATTTCCATTCAACATAACATCTTCATTCAGTGTGCTAAGTTTAAATAAGTAACTTTTTAGATAAAATTTTGAAAAATTTAGTCACCATTTCTCTTGATATGTTTCTACCCATTCTCTTTTCTTTCCACATCTGAAACTACCATGGCATATATGATACATCTCTTTATATTTTTCCATAGTTTCTAAGACTTTGTTCTTATTTTATTTTTTTAATGTTTTTGTTTTCTCCCTCTTCCTTTTATTAGATCATTGTTATTGTTCTGATGTTGGAATTTTACTTTTTTCTTTCCAGGGTGCCATTAAAACTTACAAATTAATTTTATAATTTATAAATTATAATTTTAACTTCAATATATCTACTTACACTTTATAGTTTGCATTTCTCTTCAAAGATTTCCTATTTATTAGCTAGTTTGATTTTACTGTATGACTATGATTACAATAATTACTTGAAAATATTAGTCTGCTGTTATAAAATGGGAAATGCTTTACAACTGGTCTCGTGATTGTCTTTCCTGTAGACTGTTGGGCAGCCTCTCCTATTTCTTTACATGTCCCTTAAGACAACATTTCTCTCTACAGATTCTTTTTTTTTCTTTTTTTAATTAATTTTGTTTATTTTATTTTACAATACCATTCAGTTCTACATATCAGCCACGGGTTCCCCTATTCTCACCCCTCCCACACCTTCCCCTTACCCCCAGCCCACCCCCCATTCCCACCTACTCCAGGGCAAATCCTCCCTCGAGGACTGAGATCAACCTGGTAGACTCAGTCCAGGCAGGTCCAGTCCCTTCCTCCCAGCCTGAGCCAAGTGTCCCTGCATAAGCTCCAGGTTTCAAACAGCCAACTCATGCAATGAGCACAGGACTTGGTCACACTGCCTAGTTGCCTCCCAAACTGATCAAGCCAAACAACTGTCACACATATTCAGAGGGCCTGATCCAGCTGGGGGCCCCTTAGCCTTTGGTTCATAGTTCATGTGTTTCCATTCATTTGGCTATTTTTTTTCAATAATTGAGTAAAACCGAAATTTATTATAAGCCACAGTCGTCCTAGGGACCTCCATGCTATATATATAGCCTTCATGGTTCTATGGGTTGTGGTCTGATTGTTCTTTATTTTATATCTAGAATCCACTTATGAGTGAGTACATACCATGACTGTCTTTCTGGGTTTGGGTTACCTCACTCAGGATGATTTTTCTAGTTCCATCCATTTGCCTGCAAATTTCATGCTTTCATTGTTTTTCTCTGCTGAGTAGTACTCCATTGTGTATATGTACCACATTTTTTCATCCATTCTTCCGTTGACAGGCATCTAGGTTGTTTCCAGGTTCTGGCTATTACAAATAGTGCTGCTATGAACATAGCTGAGCATGTATCTTTATGGTATGAATCAGCATTCCTTGGGTATATGCCCAAGAGTGGGATGGCTGGGTCTTGAGGTAGTTCAATTCCTAATTTTCTGAGAAACCGCCATACTGATTTCCACAGTGGTTGTACAAGTTTACATTCCCACCAACAGTGGAGGAGTGTTCCCTTTGCTCCACATCCTCTCCAACATTGACTGTCATTGGTGTTTTTGATCGTAGCCATTCTGACAGGTGTAAGGTGGTATCTCAGAGTCGTTTTGATTTGCATTTATCTGATGATTAAGGATGTTGAGCATTTCTTTAAATGTCTTTCAGCCATTTGTATTTCCTGTTTTGTGAATTCTCTGTTTAGCTCTTTAGCCCATTTTTTAATTGGACTGTTCAGTATTTTGATGTCTAGTTTCTTGAGTTCTTTATATACTGTGGAGATCAATCCTCTGTCAGATGTGGGGTTGGTGAAGATCTTTTCCCATTATGTTGGCTGTCTTTTTGTCTTATTGAGTGTGTCTTTTGCCCTGCAAAAGCTTCTCAGTTTCGAGAGGTCCCATTTATTAATTGTTGTGCTCAGGGTCTGTGCTGTTGGTGTTTTATTTAGGAAAAGGTCTACAGTGCCAATGCATTCAAGAGTGCTTCCTACTTTCTTTTCTATTAAGTTTAGTGTAACTGGATTTATGTTCAGGTCTTTGATCCACTTGGACTTGAGTTTTGTGCATGGTGACAGATATGGATCTATTTGTAATCTTTTACATATTGACATCCAGTTATGCCAGCACCATTTGTTGAAGATACTTTCTTTTTTCCATTGTATAGTTTTGGCTCCTTTGTCAAAAACCAGGTGTTCATATGTGCATGGATTAATGTCAGGGTCTTCAATTCTATTCCACAGGTCCATATGTCGGTTTTTATACCAGTACCAATCTGTTTTTATTACTATAGCTCTATAGTAGAGTTTGAGGTCAGGGATGGTGATGCCTCCAAAGGTTGCTTTATCATGTAGGATTCTTTTAGCTATCCTGGGTCTTTTGTTTTTCCATATGAAGTTGAGTGTTTTTCTTTCCAAGTCTGTGAAGAATTGTGTTGGGATTTTGATGGGGATTACATTGAATGTGTAGATTGCTTTTGGTAAGATTGCCATTTTTACTATGTTAATCCTACCTATCCATGAGCATGGGAGATCCTTCAATTTTCTGATATCTTCTTCAATTTCTTTCTTTAGAGATTTAAAGTTCTTGTCAAAAAGGTCCTTCACTTGTTTAGTTAGTGTCATCCCAAGGTATTTTATATTATTTGTGGCTATTGTTAAGAGTGATGTTTCTCTCAGCCCTTTTATCATTTGTGTATAGGAGGGCTACTGATTTTTTTGAGTTGATCTTGTATCCTGCCACTTTACTGAAGGAGTTTATCAGCTGTAGGAGTTCCCTGGTAGAGTTTTTGGGGTCACTTATGTATACTATCATATCATCTGCAAATAGTGAAAGTTTGACTTCTTCCTTGCCAATTTGTATCCCTTTGATCTCCTTTTGTTGTCTTATTGCTCTAGCTAGAACTTCTAGTACTATATTGAATAAATATGGGGAGAGTGGACAGCCTTGTCTTGTTCCTGAATTTAGTGGTATCGCTTTGAGTTTCTCTCTGTTTAATTTGATGTTTGCTGTTGGCTTGCTATAAATTGCTTTTATTATGTTTAGAAATGTTCCTTGTATTCCTGATCTTTCTAAGACCTTTATCATGAAGGGGTGTTAGATTTTGTCAAAGGCTTTTTCAGCATCTAAGGAGATGATCATGTGGTTTTTTCTTTCAATTTGTTTATATGGTGTATTACATTGACTGATTTTCGTATGTTGAACCATCCTTGCATCCCTGGGATGAATCCTACTTGGTCGTGATGGATGATTGTTTTGATGTATTCTTGGATTCGATTTGCCAATATTTTGTTGAGTATTTTTGCATCAATGTTCATGAGGGAGATTGGTCTGTAGTTCTCTTTCTTTGTTGTATCTTTGTGTGGTTTGGGTATCAGGGTAATTGTAACCTCATAAAAAGAGTTTGGTAGTGTTCCTTCTGTTTCTATTGTGTGGAACACTTTGAAGAGTATTGGTATTAGTTCTTCTTTGAGAGTCTGGTAGAATTCTGCACTGAAACCATCTGGTCCTGGGCTTTTTTTGGTTGGGAGCCTTTTGATGACTGTTTCTATTTCTTTAGGGGTTATTAGTCTATTTAAATGGTTTATCTGGTCTTGATTTAATTTTGGTATGTGGTATTTATCCAGAAAATTGTCCATTTCTTCCTGGTTTTCCATTTTTGTGGAGTACAGGTTTTTGAAGTATGATCTGTTGATTCTCTGGATTTCCTCATTGTCTGTTGTTATGTCTCCCTTTTCATTTCTGATTTTGTGAATTTGGGTGCTCTCTCTTTGCCTTTTGGTTAATTTGGCTAGGAGTTTGTCTATCTTGTTAATTTTTTCAAAGAACCAACTCTTTGTTTCATTGATTTTTTGTATTGTTCTCTTGTTTTCTATATCATTGGCTTCAGCCCTCGATTTGATTATTTCCTGGCGTCTATTTCTCCTGGGTAAGTTTGTTTCTTTTTGTTCTAGAGCTTTCAGTTGTGCTGTTAATTCATTGGTATGGGATTGCTCCATCTTCTTTATGTATGCATTTAGAGCTATGAATTTTCCTCTTAGCACTGCTTTCATAGTGTCCCATAAGTTTGGGTATGTTGTACTTTCATTTTCATTGAATTTAGGAAATCTTTAATTTCTTTCTTTATTTCTTCCTTGACCCATTGATATTTCAGGTGGGCATTATTCAGTTTCCATGAGTTTGTGGGTTTTCTATAATTTTTGTTGTTGTTGAGGTCTAACTTTAAGGCATGGTGGTCTAATAAGATACAGGATGTTATTCCAATTTTTTTGTATCTGTTGAGATTTGTTTTGTGACCAAGCATGTGGTCAATTTTTGAGAAGGTTCCATGGGGTGCTGAGAAGAAGGTATATTCTTTTGTGTTAGGATGGAATGTTCTGTAGATATCTATTAGGTCCATTTGAGTCATAACATCTGTTAGGTCCTTTATTTCTTTGTTAAGTTTCATTCTGGTAGATCTGTCTTTTGGTGAGAGTGGTGTGTTAAAATCTCCCACTACTAATGTGTGGGGTTTGATGTGTGTTTTAAACTTTAGTAGTGTTTCTTTTATGAATGTGGGTGCTTTTGTATTTGGAGCTTAAATGTTTAGAATCGAGACTTTATCTTGGTGTATTTTTCCCATGATAAATATGTAATGTCCATCCTGGTCTCTTTTGATTGATTTTAGTTTGAAGTCTATTTTATTAGATATTAGGATAGCTACACCAGCTTGTTTCTTAGGTCCATTTGCTTGGAAAGCCTTTCCCCAGCTCTTTACTTGGAGGTAGTGTCTGTCTTTGAAGTTAAGGTGTGTTTCTTGTATGCAGCAGATGGATGGGTCCTGTTTTCTTATCCATTCTGTTAGCCTGTGTCTTTTTATAGGTGAGTTGAGACCATTGATATTGATGGATATTAATGACCAGTGATTGTTAATTCCTGTTATTTTTTTTTGGTTGTGTTGTGTTGTCCTTCTGTGGTGTATGTTGGTGTGGGATTATCTATTGCTTGATTTTTCATGGGTGTGTTTAGCTTCTTTGGGTTTGATTTTCCCTTCTAGTGCTTTCTGTAGGGCTGTGTTTGTGGACAGGTATTGATTAAATCTGGTTTTGTTCTGGAATATTTTGTTTACTCCGCCTATGGTGATTAAGAGTTTTGCTGGGTATAATAGTCTGGGTTGGCATCCGTGGTCTCTTAGTGTCTGCATGAGATTTGTCCATGATCTTCTAGCTTTCATAGTCTCTATTGAGAAGTCTGGTGTTATTCTGATGGGTTTGCCTTTATATGTTACTTGGTCTTTTTCCTTTGCAGCTCTTAATACTTTTTCTTTGTTCTGTGTGTTTAGTGTTTTGATTATTATGTGGCGAGGGGATTTTTTTTTTTTTTTTTTGGATCCAGCCTATTCGGTGTTCTGTAAGCTTCTTGTATCTTTATAGGTATTTCTTTCTTTAGGTTAGGAAAGTTTTCTTCTATGATTTTGTTGAATATATTTTCTGTGCCTTTGAGTTGGTATTCTTCTCCTTCTTCTATCCCTATGATTCTTAGGTTTGGTCTTTTCATGGTGTCCCAAATTTCCTGGATGTTTTGTGTTACGACTTTTTTTCTTTAGTGTTTTCTTTGACTGATGAATCTATTTTCTCTATTGTGTCTTCAGTGTCTGAGATTCTCTGTTCCATCTCTTACGATCGGTTGGTTATGCTTGTTTTTGTAGTTCCTGTCCATTTAGTCAGGATTTCTATTTCCAGCATTCCCTCAGCATGTGTTTTCTTTATTGTCTCAAATTCATTTTTCAGATCTTGGAATGTTTCTTTCATCTGCTTAATTGCTTTTTCTTGGCTTTCTTTGATTTCTTCCCATTTTTTGTTCATTTTTTTCTTCCATTTCTTTAAGGGAGTTTTTTATTTCCTCTTTAATGGAGTTTTTCATTACCTCTTTAAGGGAATTTTTTATTTCTTCTTTAAGGGAATGTTTTATTTCTTCTTTAAGGGCCTCTATCATCTTCTTAAAGTCATTTTTAGGGTTGATTTTTTCTGTTTCTTCTGTCTTGTTATGTTCAGATCTTGCAGGTGTAGAATCACTAGGTTCTGATGTTGTCATATAGGTCTTTATGTTGTTGCCTGTATTTTTGCACTGGCGTCTACTCATCTCTTCCTCTGCTTGGTGTAGGTGGTGTCTGTGTCTGAGAGTGCCTCCCTTGTTCTAATTTTTAGTCTTGGTTCAGTAGGAGTTCTTGTTTAAATTGGTGCTATTGGGCTGTTTCTTCAGGGGCAGCTGATCTCAGTAGGTGAAGTATATACTTATGATTCTGGTGATCTGGTTTGGTGGCTGGGCAGCACCTTCTTCTGTGTTCACAGGTCACGTTTTGTTCATTCGTCAACTCCTCAGCTGATCTTGTTTCTTCAGACTTCAAACTGTAGGCATCTGAATCCTCTCCTGGGTGGATTTCAGCTGAGTGGGGTAGTCTCACCAACACCTCCAAGTTATTGGGTTTCGCAGGATCAGCAGCTGGGCCCTGGGTTGTCCTCAGACGAAGTGTTCAGATTCGTTCTGGTTCCGTCCCACGGAGATAGCTTCTTCCCTGGGTGTTGGGGTTAGAGGCATCCCTGCCTCTGCTTGTCACTGCTGCCGGGCCTGTCTACCTCTATGGGCTGCCGCCGGGCCTGTATGTCCCTGTTGGCTGCCACTGCTGGGCCTGTCTACCTCTGCGGGCCGCTGCTGGGCCTGTATGTCTCTTCCGGCTGCTGCCGCAGGCCTACCTGCCTCTGCTTGTCGCTGCTGCCAGGCCCGTCTACCTCTGTGGGCCGCCTCTGGGCCTGTATGTCTCTCCTGGCTGCCGCTGGGCCTGTATGACCCTGTCGGCCACAGCTGCCGGGGCTGTCTACCTCTGTGGGCCGCCCTCTCTACAGATTCTTAATTGTCACCACTGACTATTAACTTCAGGTTCCCTATTTTAGAGTTCATGTAGTTGAATGGGAACTTCATTCAGCTAAATGAATGAGATTTTAACAGTGTGAGTGGAGTGATCATTTCCCAAGAAGAGCCCATTTGCTATGAAATCCAACAAGATGAATTTTAGCTTGCTGTTTATTCAGAGTATTCAAAAGATTATCAGATATTTTCTAGCTGGTATGCTGCTACTGTCCATAATGAAAGACAAACAGTGTGATGTGGAATTCTACCAGAATGGACTCAATTACAAAACATCAGTGGTTGTGCTAACTGGATAAAAGACAAGACTCAATTAGGTCATTCTCCATGTGTGTTCCTTAAGAAAGGAATGCTGGGGATGTCTTTCTGTATGCTGTGAATGTGTTACTTTGATTGATTGATAAATAAAATGCTGATTGGCCAGTAGCCAGGCAGGAAGTGTAGTATAGGCATGATGAGAGAATAGAATTCTGGGAAGAGGAAGGCTGGGTCAGGACAGACACAGAGGAGGCAAGATGGCAAGGCAGAGCTGAGAAAAGGTACCAAGCCATGTGGCTAAACATAAATAAGAATTATGGGTTAATTTAAGTGTAAGAGCTAGTCAGTAATAAGTTTGAGCTAATGGCCATACAGTTTGTAAATAATATAAGCCTCTGTGTGTTTCCTTGGGTCCAAACTGCTGCAGGACTGTCAGGTGAGAGAGATTTGTCCTGACCACTGGCAAGCTGGGACGCAAGAAAACTTCAGCTACAGGAACACCCTTACTTTCTCAATCCAAAAGAAGAATCTAGTCATAAAGACTCAAAGTTGATAAAACCATATTATAATAGTGAAGATTATTAAGTACAAAAGCCCTCTTTAATTGTGATTAGTCCAGTGTTTTCTAAACATAGATGATTGCCAAGCTCATTTCCACAAATAAAGAGATAACCTAGTTAGAGTCCTCTATAGAAAATTGAATGAAATAAAGAAAGAAAACTATATTAAGTATGTTAATGAGACCTGGCACCTAGAGTAATAAGGCTATCAGATACAAATAAGGAGCCTAGCCTACAGTTGAATAGTCTAAACTCTGGGGAAAGAAGTCTTTTAATTGGAAATTTTTCAATGTTTGTTCTATGAAAACACAATTTGGGTATCTGAAAGAAGAGGAAGATTTCAAACTAAGCCAGTCAATAGCTAGTAATGTTGATACTAGCAATAATGTTCTGAGTATGAGCCTCTTTGCTATGTACACTCTAGGTGTGGGTGCATGTGAATAAATATATGTTTGCCTACAATTCATGAATTAACTTGCAACAAATCAACATGTGGGATTGGCAAATTGATGTTATTTGAGAGATGTAGATATCTGACATTAACTAAGTGTATGGGTTTCCTGGTTGTTTCAGAAAATTCACACAGATGATCCTGTCTGTCCCCATTATTATAAACTGTAGCATGAATTTTAAAAAGTTTTTATTAATAAAATCAAACCTGAGCCAGTTGTTGGGGTGAATCCTGAAAGGTCAGAGAACCAGAACAAGCCATAGCTATCTGACCTTGCCGGGTCCTCAGCTGGTCTTGTTTCCTCAGACTGGAGGCCTCTAAGTCCTCATCCAGAATGGTTCTCAGCTGAACTGCACTGCTCAAAAACTAAAAGCTTAATGAGCCAAATGCTTAACCAGCCAAATGCTTAACCAGGCCAAATACTTCTAGTTTCTGGTCCTCATGCCTTATATACCTTTCTGCTTTCTACCATCACTCCCTGGGATTAAAGGCTCACTTTCTGGGATTAAAGGCGTGGGTCACCATGCTTGGCTGTATCCTTGAACACATGGATTTTTGCCTCTGGAATGCTAGGATTAAAGGCGTGTGCTACCACTGCCTATCCTCATGTTTAATATTGTGGCTGTTCTGTCTCTGACCCCAGATAAGTTTATTAGCATGCACAATATTTTGGGAAACACAATACCACCACAATAAACAGGTTCAAGTCACTCTCTAGCTCTACTTCTACAGATGGGTTATTGTAGCTGGAGAGCTTCTCTCCAGGTCCCGCGGAGCCCTGACAGTCCAACAGCCCACTTATAAAATAAACACACAGATGCTTATATTACTTATAAACTGTATGGCTGTGGCAGGCTTCTTGCTAACTGTTCTTATATCTTAAATTAACCCATTTCTATAAATCTATACCTTGCCACGTGACTCATGGCTTACCGGCATCTTCACATGCTGCTTGTCATGGTGGCGGCTGGCAGTGTCTCTCTCACTCAGTCTTCCACTTCCCAGAATTCTCCTCTCCTTGTCCTGCCTACTGTCCTGCCTGGCCACTGGCCAATCAGTGTTTTATATATTGACCAATCAGAGCAATTTAACATACAGACCATCCCACAGCAGGTTATGTTATCAGTGATTGGGGGCCAGGCACACAAATCTACATAAAGCTAAAGACAGTTAACTACTCAATTGTTTGGTTTTAGCTGTCTCATTTATGTTCTTTAAACACCATGTCCATTTTCTGTGATCATTTTTCCTACCCATCAATCCCAGCAAACATCCAATATGACAACATTTATGTGGACCATTCAGGTTTTATGCAGAACATTCATCAATAAGTATGCTAGGCAAGTGGTTCTTTTTCTCTTTTCCTTTCTTCATTCATCTATTTATTTTCCTAGTATGACATTCCTGTTGGTTAGGGTTTTAATGATTTCAACTTGGATCATATTTATATCTAAATAGTGTCTAACATAGCAATGCTCAAAAATGTTAGTAGATTAGTAGAAATAAACCTAGGGGATTGTTTTTGTTTCCTCTCTAGTCTAGGCCCAGATTGCTCCTACCTTTAAAAGCTATCCTTCTAGAGTTCTTAAGCTAGAGGACGTCAACATTCCTGGCTGCTACAACTCTTCCACTAGACCACATTAATATTCTTGGACTCCAGTTTTAAAGATGAACACAAGGAAGAAGTCATAAAATGAATCAGATGAGAACTTGAAGAACCAATATAGAAAGTTATAGAATAAAACTTCTCAGGTTGGCAAATGCTGCAGTTTGAATATATTAAACAATAGAAATAAATTCTCTCAAGCTATTATGGTTAATATTTCTCAGTTCAAGAGGTCACACATTTGGCTTCCTATTAGAAAGTCTATACACCAAAAGTCTAGCTACAAAACCTTCAGCCTGCAGTTTGTCCTGTCTGCAAAGTGTTCTGGGACCAGAGCCTATCAGAGTCATCATCAAAAAGACTGGAGAAACTTCATCCAGCAACTGATGCAAGCAGATGCAGAGTCCCATAGCCAATCATTAGGTGGATCTTGGAGAGTCCTGTAGAGGAGTAGGGAGAAGAATCAGAGGAACCAGAGGAGTCAGGGATACCAAAAGAATATGGCTCACAGAATCAACTGATTGGGACTCATGGGGGCTAACAGAGATCAGAGATCAGAGACCTATAGGGATCTAACCTAGGTCTTCTGCATATATGTTATGGCTGAGTAGCTTAGTGTTCTTGTGAGCTCCTAACAGTGGGAGGAAGGGTGGTCTCTGACTCTTGCAGTTTGCTCAGAGAGGGTTTTGGTGTAATGGCCTTACTATGTCCAGTGGAAGTGTCGAATGACTTTCCAGTGCATGTCCTCGACTTTTTGTTGTCACTTGATCAATGTCTTCAGGAATAATCTTAAGGAATAATGCTTGGGAGTTCGTGGGATGACTCAGTGGATAAAGTGATCAATACCTTCAGGAATAATCTTAAGGAATAATGATTGGGAGTTTGTGGGATGACTCAGTGGGTAAAATGATCAATATGTTCAGGAATATTCTTAAGGAATAATGATTGGGAGTTTGTGGGACGACTCAGTAGGTAAAGTGCTCTGTGTGCAGACATGAAAACCTGAGTTTGGGTCCCTAGTATCCATGGAAAAAGCCATGCACAGCACAGCAGCATATGTCTGTAATTTCAGCACTGACAGGACAAAGAAAGAAGGACTCGGGGGCAATCTTGGTCAGCCAGCCTAGCCAAACTAGCAACTTCCAGGTTCACTGGGAGGACCAGTCTCAAAAAATAAGATAGAGAAGGAATTAAGGAAGACACTCATATCAAACTCTGATTTCCACATAGAGAAAGACACCGAATAACACACACACACACACACACACACACACACACACACACACACACACACACACGTGCTCACACCAAACACATACAAAATACACATACACGCTTTTTATACAAACACACACACAGATGAAGGGAGACTAGTAAAAAAGGAATGCTTGAATATAACAATGGCTGATGTTTATGGAGTGGCTGATACTAATAGAAGAAGCAAAGTGCTAGAGAAGTCCCCAGAAATCCACAAAGATACCCCCACAAGAGACTACTGGCAATGGCTGAGAGAAAGTCTGAACTGACTTACTCTGGTGATAGAGTGGTCAAACACCCTAACTGTCGTGCTAGAAATCTCATCCAATGACTGATGGAAGCGGATGCAAAGATTCACAGCCAGGCCCCAGGTGGAGGTCCAGGAGTACAATTGGCGAAAAAGAGGAGGGCTTATATGAGTGAGAATTATTGAGACCAAGGTTGGAAAAACGCACAGGGACAAATAGCCAAATGAGTGAAAACACATGAACTATGAACCAATAGCTGAGGAGCCCCCAACTGGATCAGGCCCTCTGGATAAGTGAGATAGTTGATCAGCTTGAACTTTTTTTGGAGGCACCCAGGCAGTGGGACTGGGACCTCTCCTTAATGAATGAGCTGGCTGTTTGGAACCTGGGGCTTACGCATGGATACTTTGCTCAGCCTGGGAGGAGGGGACTGGACCTGTCTGGACTGAATCTACCAGGTTGAGCTGAATCCCAAGGGGAGTCTTTACCCTGGAGGAGATGGGAATGGGGGAAAGGCATGGGTGGGGGAGGAGAGGAGAATCCATGGCTGATATGTAAAATTAAATTAAATTATAAAATAAAAAAATAAAAAATAAATAAATAAAAAGAAAGTAACAGATGCAATTTATTTTCCTCACCCCTGTTAGAAAAGTACAGTGTTTGATAATTAGGAGAATATATAAGCTGTAGGCAGAAGTTTCTCTCTAGCCTGCCTGTTCCCAAATACCCAGCAGCTGCTTCCCAAATAATTGACTCAGAGGCTTAATATAACTTACAAATACTCAGTTGGTAGCTCAGGCTTATTACTGACTAGCTCTTACACTTAAATTAGCCTAGAATTCTTATCTATGTTTGGCCATGTGGCTTGGTACCTTTCCTGAATATGACATTCTTATCTTGTTTCCTCTGTGTCTGGCTGGCACCTCCTGACTCTGTCCTTCCTCTTTCCCAGCATTCTCAGTTTGGCTTTCCTGCCTACACTTCCTGACCAGCTACCGGCCTGTCAGCTTTTTTATTAACTGATAAGAGCAACACATATTCACAGTGTAGAGAAGGACATCCCACATCAATAAACAAATGCAATTCAGTTGATCAATGATAAAGCATTTTGAAAGTAATCATCACTATTTATAAAGCCAATAATTATATCTAAACTTTTCAATGAATGCTTACAAATTAAGGAACAGATCAGAAATATTCATTGTTGAATATTTCCTTATGAACTACCCTATTCTGTCATATAGTGAGGTTAATAAAAGTTAATGCAACTGAAATGCCTATCTTGGAATAATTAATATGAAAAAAATCTGGTTTGGTTACTGACATTAAATTTGGTAAGAAGGTTTTGATATTTGGGTAAGAAGTAAATATTATAAAGAAATTCTGAAATTTGCATAATTTAATTAGGATTCTAACAATAGAATAATTACATTTAGCATGTATGATATTTGATACTTTAAAAATGTCAGATAAATCAACCAATAAATAGCTTATTTAAAAACATTTTATTAACACAAGATCATGTATGATTCACTTTCAGTTAGTTAAAAAATGAAGAAGGTGACTGATCCAGAGGATGAAGACAAATCAGATTTTTGGATTATCTCTACTGTAGACTATGGAAATTTATCCTTGTTCAGCACCATTGTTTCATCTCATACACTCTACACTAACACTCTGAGGGCAGATGAAGCTAGAGGGTATGTCGAGTTCAGAGTGCTACACTAAAACTCTGAAGACAGATGAAGTTATAAGGTATGTTGAGTTCAGAGTGAAAAGACATGGGAAGTCTTACGTTTATTTCTTCTGGTGACTGATTTCTTCATTTTCTCTTAAGATGGTGTGAGAATATCTACTCTTTCTACAGCCCTCCCAGAACTGAAAAGAGGCCATGGCATAAAGGTCAGTGATACCAAAAAAATAATAATAAAATAAAAAAAAATAATAATCCAATGTGCTCTGTTTAAAAGAATAATAAAATGACACAGGGATTTGAAAGTATTTCTATTTATCATGCTGCTACATTTTCCAAAATGAAGTTTGACTTTGACTTTTCTAAACCTGCCTGCATGTTTTCCACAAAATTATTGCTAGGTTTGTTCTAAAAACAACACTGACAATATCATCAGCCTCAGTATTGAAGCTATACTTATTATATTTCACTTCTTAAAAAAACCTGTTTTGTGATTCTTACATAATTGTGAAAAAAAAAGATTTACAAAGTATCTTGTTGAATCTTTTTTCTCCTTCTGTAGTCATTTGAAATATCAGTTTTACTGTTGAAATGTTTCTTTTGTTTCAGATAATAGTTTCCCTAAACAAAAGACATATTCTTATATGGAAAGCATATTTGCATATTGAGTATAATTAAAGTTGCCATTTCTTAGTATAGCCCTGCACTAAGCAGCTTGGTGAGCTCTCATGGAATTATGGAATTAGCATTAATAAAAATCTTGATATTTTCATGTCTTAGTAACCGGTAGTGATAAAACAATTAGGCTCTGTGTTGGATGATATAAGCTATGTGGAAATGAAGTTCTAAAACCTCACAGTGGGTTATTTATGGGACCTGTAAGCTACAATTTATTAGTTTTAATGTTATTTTTATGACAAGAAAATTTATTTTTAACACCTTTTAAAGGGGTGAAAATGATTTCTTGATAAGAATTCTGCAATAATAGTAAAACAGTAAGGGATACAAAAGTTCTTCCAATATTCTATTGCTAATAACAAGTTATTTAAAAATTAACTAACTTGAAAATCTCTAAATGCAAAGAAATATTATAAGTGTGTGACAATATTTATGTAAAAGAGGAAGTAATTAGTAGTGTGCTTTATGTTAAAAGCATTTTCAAAACACAACAGCTCATGCTTGTGTATGTGTGTGAGAGAGTGCATGTATGTGAGGATGTCCTCATGTGTATGCATGTGTTGGACAGAGATCAATGACAGGTGTCTGTATCACTCCACTTTAAACTTTTTGGGACAGAATCTCTCACTAAATCTGGAGCTTATTGTTTCTGCTAGACTTCAGGGCTGATGAGCCCTAGGAACTGCCTGTCCTACCTCTTACCTAGATATGACTATACTAAGGTGCTCTACCACATCCAGGTTTTATGTGGTTTCTGGGCCACCAGACACGCCCTCATGCTTATAGAGGCATGGACTTTGTCCACTGAGCAATCTTTCCAACCATGCAACACTTTTCTGATAATTTCCAGAAAGTATCTTCAATTATCATTTATCAAACCAGTTTTCTAATATCACAATCTGTGTTGCTATCTAGTTATCTTCCACAAATTTAAGACATTGTTGGAGATAGCAATCAGGTATATTAAGGAAAAGAACTTCAGCATGAATGTGATATTGAAAGTACATATTTATTAATATATCTTGTATTTGTAGTTAATGAGTGATGACTGATTACAAACAGGAAGCAAACACTTGTCCATCATCTAAGCATGAGTTTCTAATACAAAGTTACTTCTTTTGTGATTTCTCACATGTTTTGTACTGTTATAAGAAATGTCAAAAACTGAGTAATTAACAAACAACAAACACTTTCTCACTGTCTGGAGGTGGAAAGTCCAAAATCAAAATGCTAGGTCCTGAAGTCCAAAAGAAGAGCATTCTGTGATTTTTTTCCATGTGGTAGAGGGCAAAGGTCAATGTACTTACTCCCCTGCCTGACAGAAGAGCAAGTGGAGGAGAAAGAATTTGCTGCTGACTTCTGAAGGCATCACCATCCCTGAATTCAAGCTCTACTATAGAGCCATAGTAATAAAAACAGCTTGGTATTGGCATAAAAACTGACATGTGGACCAGTGGAATTGAATTGAAGACCATAACATTAATCTGAACACCTATAAACACCCGATTTTTGACAAAGAAGCCAAAACTGTACAATGGGAAAAAAAAGAAAGGATCTTCAACAAATAGTACTGGCATAACTGGATATCAACATGTAGAAGACTAAATAGATCCCTATCTATCACCATGCACAAAACTCAAGTCTAAGTAGATCAAAGACCTCAACATAAATGCAGTTACACTGAACCTGATAGAAGAGAATGTAAGAAGTACATTGAACATATTGAACATATTATCACAGAAGACCACTTCCTAAATATAACACCAGTAGCACAGACACTGAGAGCAACAATTAATAAATGAGACTTCCTGAAACAGAGAAGCTTCTATAAGGCAAAGAACACAGTAAATAAGACAAAACAACACCTCCATATGCTTTTCCATTTCTTCTTCAAACTCATGGTTGCTTTTTTTGCTAATCGTTATTGAATACATATGTGCATATGTATATATGTATATATCTCTGAATATAACCTAGTAAGTCCATAATGTTACATATATATATATATATGTTTTGATTTGATATATATATATATATATATGTTTGATTTGAAAACAAATATATATATATATATTTGTTTTCAGGGCTGATTGTTTGTGTGTGTGTGTGTGTGTGTGTGTGTGTGTGTATGTGTGTGTGTTTGTGACACACACATGCCATAGTGCATGTGTATGGAATCAGAAGAAACTTGAGGGAATCAATTCCTTCCTTCCACATGGGTTATGGAGATTGAATCATGTCATCAGGCTTTGTGGAAAATGCATTTGCCTGCTAAGTTGTCTCACTGACCCTTTTCACCTAGGTTTCTATGCATGTATTTATGAGAATGCCAGTATAATTCAGAAATACATTAAAAACCAGTTCGTATACTAAAATAATCTTGAAATTATAGTAATTTAAATATCAAACTTGAACAAGTTTATATACTAAAATAATCTTGAAATTATAGTAATTTAAATATCAGACTTGAACAAGTTCATATACTAAAACAATCTTGAAATTATAGTAATTTAAATATCAGACTTGAACAATAAATAAAAATAGGGAAGAATGTCAGATACAATAAATATAAAATACAATAAATAAAAGATACAAAAATAACAAATACAATAAATCATCATATACAAATATATCAGAATTTAGTATACAATAAAATGAAATTTAATTGGATGGGAAAAGGTGACTACAAAAGGACTAAAAGAAATATTGAGGTATCAAAATCTGTAAGAACACACATGCCTACAATGAGTACACACAAGGTTGAAGAACTATTTTACATGAACAATATAAATCTACCCAAGCACATACTTTGTTAAGTGCAGAGGCCTACAACCACAAAAATGAGAAAGAACAAAGTTCCAATCTATTCTAAAATCTGTAGAGGGTACTTTCTTTATTTGTGAACAAAGAAAGAACACACCTTTATGTTTACAGGGCAAATAAAACAACACCTATGTGTGAGCAAAGCTAGTTAGGTAAACAAATATGTAAAGATCTCAATGAATCTGTTGATTGTGCCTGCCCATCACTTAATTGAATGGGCAAATTCTACTAAGATTACTAAGTCAAAGAAGCATAAGACTATGAATAGAAAGAAATAACAAGGAAAACCCAATTACTGAAAGAGAAGTACATGGTTGTTTTTGTTTTTGTTTTTGTTTTTGTTTTGTTTTTCAGAGATATCACATTGTCCTAGTTTCTGTTACTGTAATAAACACAATGACCAAAAGCAATTTGGAGAGGAAAGGTTTATTCTTCTTACACTTCCAGGTAACAGTCCATTCTTGAAGGAAGTCAGGGCAGGAACAGAACTGAAGTCAAGCCCATGGAGGAATGTAACTATTAGTTTGCTTTTGGCTTACCCTAAGCCATCTTTCTTATACCTCCCAGGGGTGACACTGGCCACCTCATGCTGGGCCCTCCCACAGGAATCAATTGCCCACAAGCCAATCTGATGGAAGCATTTCCTAAGCTGAGGTTCCCTCATTCCAGACAATTCTAGTTGGTGTCAACTTGACAAAAACTAAAACCCCACAATTAAATACATTTGTTGGATTTATCAGAGATGTGTCATCCAGGCTCTTAATAAAAGGGAGGCTATGTCCTAGACTCTAAAGTAAAACTACAAAGAGAAAAACAATTTAATGAACAATTTACAAGAACATTCATAGTAGTTCTGCATCTTAATAGAACTGTCACAAAGAAAGAATAAGATTAAAATGATAAAAACTTGATTATACATAATTTTCCTAGATTAAAAAAAATAACCAGAACTGTCAGAAGAGAATTTTAAAACAGATTCTATACATAGTCAAATAAAATGAAAAACAAATACTGCACATTCATATAACAAATTACAGTTAATCCAAAATTTAAAAATTCTAATTTTTAATGACTAAAATTCAACTATTAAAATATGAAAAGTCCCAAATATTGGCTTTTTCAATGACAACAATACAGTGAAATTTTGTAGTTGGGATTAGTTGAGTGATAAACTTAGGTGTAGGTGAGGACATAATTTTGAAAGTAGATTCCTATACCTCATTAAATTATCCTTCAAATATAAAGGTATAATGATGTAAATTTTAACATGCCCAAATTTAGAAAATTTGTCGCACACTTAATCAAAGGGGGAAATCATGACTATAGTTCAGGGAAAACAAAATATAGTCCAGGTGATTATTTTCTGTGCTATTGAAGTTACTGATATTCGTGATAATTTTGTGTTGGGAACAGAATATGGTGGGTGTGTTACTGTGTATCTCGTCTCAATTCCATGTTCAATAATGCCTTTGTGTAGCTTGAAATAAACCAGTCAAGGCTTGAGCCAATGTTTGTTGTTTGCCTATGCTTAAGAAAGTGGTAGCTCTACGTGTGATGGCACATGCCATAAATCCCAAAACTTGGGAGGCAGGTGGATCTCTGTGTGGTCAGCCTGGTCTACACAGCAAGTTCCTGGACAGACAGAGCTACATCGTGAGACACTGAAAAACAAATCAAGTATTAGAGGAGTGTGGGGGTTGTGATTAGTGCTGAAGTGGAAAGGTATTTTATTTTAACAGAGAGATTAAAGATAGACGACAAGACAAATGTAATGGCACTTATTGGGAAAGGGACTTGATGATAGGATATACGCTATTTGCTGAATTTTATCTATTGATAAAAGAGCTTGGTAATAGGCTCTGGATACAAAATAATATTTTAGACAGAATTTATTATAAATAACATTCCACGTTTTATTGTTTTTATTTATTGCTGACACTTATCAAAATTGTTAAATTACTTTCTCACATGCATTTTCCTCCAAAAGCCTAGGTGTTGAATATGTACTAGTATGGTTTCTTGTGAGTGACTTTAAATATCCCTTTCTAGTTATTATGAAACTCAAGAAGCCATGTGTTATATTGAAACCATAAAATACTGGCATACTAGCCAGGTTTAGCAAGTTGAAGTTTAAAAAACATCAGATTGTCACACTGTTTAAATGGTTATTTTGTGAGGTATTAGACAGAGAAAGGGTACATGCTATATAAGGCAGAGATAAAATGCACCAGACCAGACTAGTTTTGTTCATAATCCTCTTTATATCGCTCCCAAGCAGCAACATCAGCTCTCAAAGCTGTGGGTAGTGAGGGCAGAGGTTTGCACAAAGAGGGCACACTTCAGAAAGCTGAGTGAAATTGCATTTACCCAGTCCTTTAGCTGACCTTAACTAGGCAGGTTTAGGAATGCCATTTTGCCAGGATACTGAAAGGAAGCGACTTGGGAGATTCACCCTAAGATAGTGAAGTATATGTCAGGATTCCAGTGTATTAAACTGAAATGAGAAATACCCCCTTAGCAGGCTCAGTGTTGTTAAAGGTCTTGTCAGCCTGTCTTACTCTGTAGAAGGTATACAGGGCTTTGCACACAGAATGCAAGCAAAGGCTGTGAATTACATGATTCTCATGTTCAGAGGCATTGTGCAGTTATAGCCATGGAAGGATGTATCAGCCACAGGACACAGCATCTAATCAATGTGAATGCTGTTTACAAGGTCCATGGTAACACTGCTTCTTTCATGACTTTCTTTTGTAATTTTCTTGAGTTATATTTGTATTTTATGGGGTTTTTTTTTGAAAATTTATACAAGTATTCTAATCACATGTTCTCCTCTCCCCATCTCCCAGATCCTCTCCACCCATCCAACACTATGCCTTCTTTCTCTCTCTTTAGAAAACAAACATACTTAAATAAAACTAACAAAACAATAAAAAAATTTCAATCTTTATATCTTGAGAAACTAGGAGCTACTGTGCTAATTTATAATTTGTCTCTCAAAAAAGCAATCAGAACATGCTTTCATGTAAGTGTGTATGTGTGTGTGTGTGTGTGTGTGTGTGTGTGTGTGTGTGTATCTGTGATGTTATTTTTGCCTGCAAACTAAACACTTAAATTCTTCTACTTATTCATGTCCTCTTTAGTGTTTCAGAAAGAGTGGGCAGGAAGAATGACCTAAGTGGTGTGTGTGTGTGTGTGTGTGTGTGTGTGTGTGTGTGTGTGTTGTTGTTGTTGTTGTTGTTGGAGTAATTGGTGGGAACAAGGGGCTGAGGGTTTTGGGTGGGAATAAGCAGCAGTTTCTATGAACTGATTGTAAATCAGGTAGTATTGGACACTGATTCTACCATTAAGATACCCATTACTCTTCAACAGGATTCCCTGGGCGCAGCCCAGTGCTTGGCTGTGGATCTATGCATCTGTTTCCATTAGTCACTGGATGAAGGCTCTCTGATGTCAATTAGGGTAGTCACTAATCTGATTACAGGAGATGCCCAGTTCAGACACCCTCTCCACTATTGCTAGGAGTCTTAGCTGGGGTCATCCTTGTAGAGTCAATGGAGTTTGCCTGGCATCAGATTTCTACGTGAGTCCAAAATGCCTTCCCCAATCAAGACATCTTTCATCTTACTTACTTACTCTTCATCAACACACCCCCAACCAAATCCCTCATGTTCCCATCCTGCCTGTTCCCAGTTTACCAAGAAATCTCTTCTATTTCCCCTTCCTAGGGAAATCCATGTGTCCCCAACCCCTCTTTGGGCCTTCCTTGTTATCTAGCCTCTCTGGGGTGTGGATAAAAGCATGATTATCCTTTATAGCTAATATCCACTTATGAGTGAGTACATTCCATGTTTGTCTTTCTGGGTCTGGGTTACCTCACTCAGGATGATATTTCTAGCTCCCTTGTGTTGCTTGCAAATTTCCTGATGTCATTGTTTTTAACAACTGAGTAATACTTCATTGTATAAATGTACCACATTTTCTTTATCCAGTCTTAGGTTGAGCAACATATAGATTGTTTCCAGGTTCTGGCTATTATGAATAATGCTGCTACAAACACAGTTTATCAAGGGTCCTTGTAGGATGATTGAGCATCCTTTGGTATATGCCCAAGATTGGTATAGCTGGGTCTTGAGGTAAATTGGTTCCCAATTTTCTGAGAAATCTCCATATTGATTTCCAATGTGGCTGTACAAGTTTGCACTCCCATCAGCAGTGGAGGAATGTTCTACTTGCTCCACATCCTCTCCAGCATAAATTGCCATTAGTGTCTTTGATCTTAGCCATTCTGACTGCTGTAAGATGGAATCTCAGAGTCATTTTGATGTGCATTTCTCTGATGGCTAAGGATGTTGAACAATTCTTGGTCATTTTAGATTCTTCTGTTGAGAATTCTCTGTTTAGATCTGTACCCCATTTTTTTAATTAGAGTATTTGGTTTTTTGATGTCTGGTTTCTTGAGTTCTTTATATATTTTAGAGATCAGCCCTCTGTCAGATGTGGGTTTGATAAAGAACTTTTCCTAGTCTGTAGGCTGCCATTTTGTCTTACTGTCAGTGTCCTTTGCCTTACAAAAGCTTTTCAGTTTCATGAAGTCCCATTTATTAATTGTTGAAGAAAAGGAGAAAGAATTGTATGAACTAGATGGTCAAGGTCATTACATGGGAACCCACAGGAACAACTAACCTGGGCTTAAAGGAGTTCACAGACTGTGGACCAACAACTCGGGGCCTGCACAGGACTGACCTTGTCCCTCTACCTATATGTGAGAGTTGTGTAGCTTAATCTACTTGTGATACTCTTAGTGGTGGAAGCAGGACCTGTCCTTGTGGTGATATTGTGCACCTTAATAAACTATCTGTGGTCAAAGAACAGAACAGCTACTAGATATAGAGGCCAGAAAATGGTGGCACACACACACCTTTACTCCTAGCATTCTGAAGGCAGAGATCCATCTGGATCTCTGTGAGTTCAAAGCCACACTGAAAATAGCCAGGCATAATCCCATGATGGCAGGAAGCAGAAAGGTATATAAGGAATGAGGACCAGGAACTAGAGCCTGGTTAAGCTTTCAGGCTTATAGCAGCAGTTCAGCTGAGATTCATTCCGGATGAGAACTCAGAGGCTTCCAGTCAGAGGATTCAGTCAGAGGAAATAGGCTGAGAAGTTGGCAAGGTGAGGCTGGATGTGGCATGTTCTGTCTCTCTGATCTTTCAGCGTTCACCCCAATGTCTGGCTCTGGGTTTGTTTTTTATTAATAAGACCTTTTAAGATTTGTGCTACACTGTCCCTAATGTTTTGGCTGGCTTCCAGGAACCTACTCCTCATACTAGGTTGCCTTGCCCAGCCTTAATACAAGGGGAGGAGCTTAGTCCTACCTCAACTATATATGCCATGCTTTGTTGACACCCATAAGAGACCTTCCTGTTTCTGAACAGAAACGGAGGAGGAGTAGAATTGAGGGTCAGGTTGAGGGGGGAAGGAATTGGGGGAGAGGAGGGAGGGTAAACTGCCATCTGAATATAAAATAAATGAATAAATTTAATTAATAAAAATTTATATTGTTATATTAAGCAAAATTAATTTTCTTCAACTTATATAAAGTACCTAAAATAAACACAAATATGAGTTATAAATAAAAGATACCATTACTCACTTTTGTAAAAAATTGATATTTCTTTTGTCTATAGCTTATCCTTTATGAGTAGGAGTAAGGAAAATGAATAATATTTTACTGTCATATTACTGCACTTTTCATGTATTACTTAGGGTTTAGTTTGAGTTTTAGGTATTCAAGCCAAAGCTATGGTGCTGATTCTTGTTTGAAGAGACATTAATTTATTTGATGGCAGCAGAAACAAAATCCATGAGGTTCATCGAAAATGTAATGAATGTCTTCACAGATAGATCATCTTGCCATAGAAATTTTTGCTTCATATGGTGACCTAGTGCTTTTCTCACATACAAACATATGCATCCCAGAAATAATAATTTTAAAAACAATCTAAGGAGTTACAATTTATATAGATAATAATTTTGAAAAGAATGGGAGTTTTACAAATAATATTCATAAATGTAAACATATTTATAGGTGAACCACATACATCTTATATATTTTCCAGTCTAATTAACTTATAATATACTTTAAGTTGCTAATGTGAAAAAAATAGATAATAACAGCCCATATCCTTACTACATTATTTTATTCTTTGTGGTAACCAAGGACCTAACAAAAAGTAACTTATTCAAGAAAAGGAATTTTTGGTTTTTTGTTTTTTTCTAAAAGTTCAAGGGACACAGTGCATTATGGCTAGGAATGCACAGAGGCAGGACCAGGCACTGTCTGTGGAGGCAGGGAGTTGCTCCATCACAGCTGAGCACAACAGGAAGCTGAGGCAGAGGACTGCTGCTATCCAGCTGGCTTTACTATTTTATTTGCATACCACACTGTAAAATAAATAAATGTAATAAAAATTATAATGAAGCTGTCATGGGAAAATATACACTGTGAAGTTAAATGCTTAAACAGGGAGGTTTATTCGGGGCTGTGTGGGAGGACATTCCAATTTCCAAGGTGAGCTGCAGATCAGACAGGATCAGAGTAAGACACTCTCTCAAAACAAACAACAGTCTTCTCCTAAACCAGCCAAAGAACTTAGACAAAGAGATGAGCCAGAGAATAAATGTTTACTTTCCTTTCAATACCTGATTATACTCTGGATAGTGTTATGTGAGAACTGTCCAGGGGAAAAAGAATCTTAGATTCCTTGCAAGATTCCCAATCAATAACATTTAATAAGCAATTTGGAGAATTTGGGTAGAGAATATATATGTAAAATTTGTTTGAATATATTTTTATTGAACTTCTGAAATGTAGTCTCTGTCCCACTCAAATATTTGGAATATTCTTTTTTTTCTTTTATTGAAAATAGTTTTCTTTTCATTCAATATATTCAGATTATGGTTTTCCCTGACCAGTTCCTCTCCATCTCTCCTCCTATCTGGATCCATACGCTTTCTGTCTCTCATTAGAAAACAAACAAGAATCTAAGTAATTAAATATAATAAGATAACAGAAATCAAAACAAGCAAATTGGAATATGACCAAGCAACCAAATGAGAAAAAGAGGCAAAGGAAAAGCACAAGAAACACATGCAGACACAGTCACACACACACACACACACACACACACACACACACAGAGAGAGAGAGAGAGAGAGAGAGAGAGAGAGAGAGAGAGAGAGAGAGAGAGAGAGAGAGGAATCCCCTAAAAAAAAATCCCCACACGAGAGGCCATTGTGGGGGCAGGGGGGGGGGAGATGGTGCACGCACGTGCCCGTGCAAAGGACCTGTAAGTTTAAGACAAAATGCCCTGACAATATCATGAAACAAAGAACCTCCAGAATTCACAGTGGCACATGCCCATAATCACAGTTTTGAGGAGCTGTTGACAGTAGGGTCCCTGGGGTTCACTGCTAGTCAATCTTGCTGAATCAGTGAGCACAGATTCAGTGAAGGACTCTATTTCAAAAAGTCAGGTGAAGAATAGCTGAAAAGACTCTTACCATTTTTCTCTGAACACCATATTCACATCTATACATGTGCACACATACAAACATATACAAGACATATAGGATGCCTTTTACTTGATATAAAAAACAAACTTTGCAATCAGTCTCCATACTTTTCTATCTTGTTCCCATAGAATCTTGAATTTGCTGTTCTAGTGAAGATGGCTGGGAAGGAATTCAAACAAAGAACAAGGCCAATATTAGTGCTAAGTCCCACTGGATTTTCTAACCCATCATGGATTCAGACATATACTCTTTTAAATTTTTTTCCTTTTGAGATTATAATATAATTATATTATTATAAGTTCCCTTTCCTTCCAAACCTTACTAAACCTTCCTACCCTCTTTCAAATTCAGTCTCTTTTTTGCTAAGTGTTGTTAAATACATATATATATGTATATATACATATCTATTCAATCTAAACTCATAAATGCAACCTACTCAGTCTGTATAATGCAACTTGTATGTATGTTTCCAGGGTTGACCATTTGGTGTTGGATAATCATTTGGTGTGCTCTTCCCTGGGGAAGACTCTTTCTCCTTCCTCCAGCATTCCTTACGTGGGGTTGGGGTCTCATGGGTCTTCCTCTATCCATTTTAGCATGTCTATCATTGCCTTCCTTGTTCAGCTCATGTTTAGACAGTCATGCTGGTGAGAATTTATGGATGAAGCCTCTGACTTTGCTAAGAGACACCACCTAATAGCAAACTTCCTGATCCTTTAGCTCTTATGATTTTCCACCCCCTCTTCTATAATGATTCCTTCACCTTGGGTATGGGGTGTTCTGTAGTTGCATCCACTGGGACTGGGATCCCCGATCCTGCGTCTTGATTGGTTGTGGGTTTTGTTATTATAGTCTTCCTCTGTTGTAAAGAGAAGTTTCCTTGATGAGAAGTGAGGACTATACTTATCTGTGGGTATAAAGACAAATATTTAGAATGTAGTTAGGGATTGTGCTGTTTTAGGAAAGTAGTGGTTGTAGGTTTTCCTCCAAGATCCTTGAATTTGTTAGCCTTGGTAGTTGGCTAGTTTTCCAGTACCAGGGATAATTTCCATCTTATTAATCATGTCTTAAATCCAATTAGAGAACAATTTTTTACTGCCAAAGATATATATATGCCAGTAATGCATTCTTTTGGGTTATCATGCCACACTGGTCATTGCTGTGGTTCTTAAGTCTCTTTTCTTGATCTAGCTAGGATCTCTCGCTCTCTTTCCCTCGACCCTCGCCCTTCATTGCTCCCACTCATGTTCAGGCTGTTCATGTAGATCTCATCCATTTCTCCTTGTCTTTCTTGGGGTCCTGTTTTCCAGGTAGCCTCACAGGTGATGTGAGTAGCAGTCCAGTCATCCTTGTTCCACATCTAGCATCCTCCTATGAGTGAGTATCTTTCTGAGTCTGGGTTACCTCACTCAGGATGATTTTTTCTAGATCCATCCATTTGTCTGCAAATCTCATGATGTCATTGTTTTTCTCTGCTGAGTAGTATTCCATTGTGCATATGTGCCACAATTTATTTATCCATTCTTCAGTTGAAGGGCATCTAGGTTGTTTCCAGGTTTTGGCTATTACAAACAATGCTGATATGAACATAGCTGAGCAAGTGCTCTTATGGTATGATTGAGCATTTCTTGGGTATATGCCCAAGAGTGGTATAGCTGGATCTTGGGGGAGATTGATTCCCAATTTTCTAAGAAAGCGCCATATTGATTTCCGAAGTGGTTGTACAAGCTTGCATTCCCATGGCTAGGCCCCGGGTGGAGAACTGGGAGTCTAATTAATGAGAAAGAGGAGGGTTTATATGAGCAAGAATTGTTGAAACCAAGGTTGGATAAAGCACAGGAACAAATAACCAAACGAATGGAAACACATGAACTATGAACCAAAGGCTGAGGGGCCCCAACTGGATCAGGCCCTCTGAATAGGTGAGACAGTCGATTGGCTTGATCTGTTTGGGAGGCATCTAGGCAGTGGTACCAGGTCCTGGGCTCATTGCATGAGTTAGCTGTTTGAAACCTGGGACTTATGCAGGGACGCTTGGCTCAATCTGGGAGGAGGGGACTGGACCTGCCTGGACTGAGTCTATCAGGTCGATCCTAGTCCTCGGGGGAGACCTTGATCTAGAGGAGGTGGGAATGGGGGGTGGGCTGGGGGAAGGGGAGGGGGTAGGAAGGGAGAGAACAAGGGAATCTGTGGCTGTTATATAGAACTGAATAGTATTGTAAAATAAAATAAAATTAAAAAAAACCAAATACCCACTTTAAATGCACCATCACAATCTCATTGAATGAGGTCCTGGACTGAATAAAAATATATAAAAGTTCCTAAGAATCATTTACCTTTCTGCTTCCTGAGTTCAAATGTAATGTGGCCAACTGTCTCAAGCTCACAAGTCCATGACTCCTCCTCATGGCGATCCTAGAACTGTAGTTTGATATGATCTCTTCCTTCTCTAAATTGCTGTTCCCAGGTATTTTTTCACAGTAATAAGAGAAGTTACTAATACAGTGAGTTTTACTAACACTGGGAGCATATTTTAATAGAACATACACTGAATATTAACAATATGCTTCACAGCATTGGCTATGCTCCCTGCTAAGGCAGGACAAGAAACCTGACCTGAGCTTTCTTTGAGCTTTTATGTAACTCTGTCTATCTGGGTTCAACTTGTAGATCTCTCTGAAATGAAAACTTTGTCTTAGCAGAATTGCTAAAAGATCTAAATATAGTTACCAACCACTTTTCAGGAAATCTATGTCATTATCATTTCAACACAATTTTGCTTAAAGTGCTTAATATTTTGGGGGTCTCAAATTTTAATTTTCGTATTTCCTGTTTCTCACATGCAAAAGTTTTTAACTTTTTTAAATTGAAAATTGATTTTTTCATGTAATATATTCTGATCATGGTTTCCCTTCTCTCATCTCCTCCCACATCCTCCCAGCTACCCACCCATCCAACTCCATGCCTTCTTCCTTGCCTTAGAAAACAGGCAAATTAAAAATCAGAACACATGTATTTTTACCACTGCACACTAATATCCTTACATGTTTTAACACTCTTCACATGTTGACCTTTCAGAAGCTTAAGTATTGAAGGAAGAAGCAGCATGAAGTGAAACACTTGTATTAGGTTATGCCATAAATTTGATTAAGGGAAAACAAAACAAAATACATGAAAAATAAAGACATACTTCTAAGTGCTGGTTTTTACCTCCTTAGGTTCAATTTTTCTGTTATTATAGTGATGTGCACCGACAAAAAAAATGCATTTAATGCATATGTTCTCCACTATAGTTCTTGTGGTGATAGTTTATTTGTGCACCCCAATAAAGCTTATCTGGGGATCAGAGAGAAAAGCCAGCCACTATATTAAATATAGAGGTCAGGTAGTGGTAGCACATGCCTTTAATCCTAGCATTCAGATTAGACATCCATCGGCTCTCTGTGAGTTCAAGGCCACACTGGGAACAGAGCCAGGTATGGTGGCACGTGCCTTTAATCCCAGCACTAGTTAACCATAGAAGTCTGGAGGCCTGGACAGACAGACCAGAAGTGATAGAGCTGGGCAGAAAGAGGAAATGATGAAGCTGGGAGGAGAGAGGAAGTAAGATGGCCAGGCACAGGAAGGTATATAGGCGTGAATATACAGGAAGTAGCTCTCCCTTGGTCTGAGGATTTCCTAGGGGTAAAAACATGGCTGGCTTCTTTCTGCTTCTCTGATCTTTCAGCTTTCACCCCAATATCTAGCTCTGGGTTTTTTTTATTAATAATACCATCTAGCAATTCGTCTTACAAGTTCTAATAATTGTATCCTAATATATAGCCCTCTAATAAAAATAGAATGAATAGTGTATCATATTTTGTAAGCTAGAATCCATTCATAATTAACTGTTATTAAATAATATTTATCTCTTCTGAGTGATTATTATCAGTGGTATAGGGACACTTTTGTGTTTCTGTCTTACAATACATAGACTCATGTGGTATGGGTGGAGTACAGACAAGTAAGGAGATCCTAATATTTCCACACGAGACACACAACCAAACAGTGCAAGGTAGTTATCCAAAAGTCAGGAAAGAAGTCTCCAAACAGGATAGAATCTGCATCCACTAGAGCAGATATCTGTGGTGGTATTATGTTCCCCAAAATATTGTGTACCTTAATAAACTTATCTGGGGTCAGAGAACAGAAAAGCCACTAGTTAGGCAGTGATAGCACACACCTTTAATCCTAGCATTCCAGAGGCAAAAATCCATCTGGGATCTCTGTGAGTTCAAGGCCACATTGGAAACAGCCAGGCATGGTGACTCACACCTTTAATCCCAGGAAGCAAGCCTTTAATCCTAGGGAGTGGTGGTAGAAAGCAGAAAGGTATATAAGGCGTGAGGACCAGAAACTAGAAGCATTTGGCTTGTTAAGAATTTGGCTGGTTAAGCATGTGGCTGATTAAGCATTCAGCTGGTTAAGCTTTCAGGCTTTGAAGCAGCACAGTTCAGCTGGGATTCATTCTTGATGAGGACTCAGAGGCTTCCAGTCTGAGGAAACAGGACCAGCTGAGGAACTGGTGAGGTGAGATAGCTGTGGCTTGTTCTGTCTCTCTGACCTTCCAGTATTCACCCCAATAACTGGCCTAAAGTTTGATTTTATTAATAAGAACTTTTAAGATTCCTGCTACAGATATCATTTCTATTATTTTGGCTATGCCATCTGGCCTATCAATGTACTAGAAATTCCACCACCACCCCCAAAAAATGTAGACTGTTCTCTAACAGGTCTAAAACTGTGGAAACAATTAGTTGGATTTTCAAATTCAATGAACTCTCAGATTAATATGTAGAATTAACTATAAAGTTGGAAAAGTATGTTATGGAAATAAGACTTATATTGGAGAGAATATAAAAGGTAGAAAGAAACTCTCCCATTTAATCTAGAGTGAACTGCCATCTTAGCTTTCTTAGGAATTTCCTAGTTTTATAAATTGAGGTTCCATGTCCTAGGAAATATCAAGTCTTGGGGAAATTGGGCCAGTATCCCTCCATTTTAGCCAGTCTACAAAGATTCTCAGAATTCAAAAGCATGATGATATTTACTCTGTAAAGATTCTTTTTCTTTCCTTTCTAACTCAGTGCTCATCTTAGTCCCAGTCAGAAAAATTTAAAGATCAAAGTTCACTAGCCCAGCTGTCTAAACATGAGCCAAAGAAAAGAAGAACAACAACAGTAGATACAGCAAAGTGGATGATGGAAGGGCCCTGGGCCTCAACCCTACAGAAATGACTAAAGGCAACTAGGGAATGCTGAGAGAAGAGATATGGTCTTCCTCGGGGAAGAAAACACAAGTCAGTTATCCAATACCAAATGGTCAGTCCTGAAAGTACACATGTGCATAATATTATGCATACTTAGTAGGTTGTTTTTATGAACTTAGAAATGTACGTGTATGTACATACACACATATGTATGTAACAACAATTACTGAAAAAGAGGTCATGGATTTGAAAGCGAGCAAGGAGAGGTATATGGGAGGTTTTGGAGGAAAGGAAAGGGAAGGGAAAATAATGTAATTATATTAATCTGAAATATAAAAAGAATTAATTTTTTTAAAAGGCATGGAGATGTACACTTGCAATCCTAGTGCTGGGAAGCTAACTGATAAAAAAAAAAAAGTCCAACCCTTCAAAATCAAGTGAATAGTCTCTTCTTTTGAGGTATTTTCTCTAATCTCTTAAAAGAGAACTATGTTATTCTACCAATGCATATATCTCTCGTACTAAATTTGTGCCTTCTACATGGTACTATTGTGCTCCTATGAAAACACCCCCTGTCCCCAGAGCTTACTACCTTGAATAAAATATTTGTTTAAATGTTTACCTTTTCAAATCAGCTGGCCAGGCACCTATAAACAGGGACCATATGCTGTCCCTTTCATTCACCTGTGGCTGTCTATACTTTGCTTGTTACCTAAATAAGTCTGCATTTATGTGACAAATGAAAAAATGGAAAGAAATTCAGGAATGATAAAAGTCCCTGCAGTAGAGATACTTTCAACTAAAGAAACAAAAATTGTAGTAGTTTTGGAAGTCATGCATCTTCTAATTCACAATGGGATTCATTTATTCTCCAACAGTGCACAGCAAAATAAATCAATGTGGCACCAGAGAAACTGCCAGACACTATTTACAAAATGAAACTAATCAATATTTTTGTATAAGTGACCATTGACAATTTTTTATGTTGCATGAAATTAATTGTGAAATTATTGTTATACTTTGACAGATTTTTATGCAAAGAAAAATAAAAGGAAATAACATGTTATTATTAATTAAATGATACTAAATTAGGAAAAATGAACAAAATAAACCAAGTTGAATTTTTAGGATGTGAGTAGATGAGACAAGCATGGAACAGTCTGTCATTTTTAGGACTCTGCGTAATCTTTGGAAAGGTTTATATTTATGTAGGTGATGAGAAAGCAAATTTGAGTGCTCACTTCATCAGCATAGATACTAAAATTGGAATTGTACAGAAAAGATTAATGAGACCCTCATGCAAGGATGATGCACAAATTTGTGAAGCATTTCCAATTTTTAAATAAAAATTTATGAATTCAAACAGAAGCTACGGAGGCACGCTTCATCAATAGAATACAAAAGATGAAAGTAAGAATCTCGGGCATTGAAGATCTGACAGAAGAAATAAATACATTGGTCAAAAAACCTAAAAACAAATCCTGGAACAAAACATTCAGGAAATCTAAGATACTATGAATATAGAAACCTAAGAATAATAGGGATAGAAGAAGGAGAATCCCAGATGAAAGGTCCAAAAATACTTTTAACAAAATCATGGAAGAAAAATTTGCAGACCTAAAGAAGGACATGCCTATAAAGTTATAAGAAGTAAACTGAACATCAAACAGATTGGACCAGAAGAGAAAGTCCCCTTGCCACACAATAGTCAAAACACCAAACATACAGAACAAAGAAAGAATATTAAAAGATCCAAGGGAAAAAGAAAAGGTTAGAATTAGAATTAGAATTACATGTGATTTCTCAGTGGAGGCTCTAAAAGCCAGAGCCTGGACAGATATGCTACAGATTCTAAGAGACCACAGATGCCAGCCCAGACTGATATACCCTGTTGCAATATTTCTTTGCACTGTGTAAAGATATGTCACTGTGACTGGTTTAATAAAAAGCTTTACAGCCAACATCTAGGCAGGATTTCCAGGTACAGAGGATGATGGGAAGAAGAAGGATGGAGTCAGGAGGAGATGTTATGGATGCAGAGCAAACAGCACAGGCTTTACAAAGTAAAGGCAATCAAGCCACATAAAAGAACATAGGTTAAAAGATATGAGTTAATTTAAGTTATAAGAACTAGTTAGAAACATGCCTAAGCTATTGTCCAAGCTTTTACATTTAATGATAAGTCTCCATGTCATGATTTGGGAGCTGTCAGGAGGGACAGAAAGTCTGTCTTCAAATGGCACCCAACATGAGGCCACACTTGTCCATATAAGACCTGAGAAAGCTTTAAAAAAGTTCCAAACACACAACATGGAGTCAAACATGGCTGCCTAGTCTTGGGTCTCTCATGCTGTCCATAGTACAGAGATATGTCTCCTAGTGAGCTACGAGTGTGCCATGAGCTAAGCCACATGGTAGGTTTAAGGTTTTGCTCATGCAAACAGACAATGTTACAGATACAAAGTAAAAACAGATCCAGCTTCAAGGCTGCTGACTGAGATGGTTCAGCCTCACAGACTACTCCAGCCAAGACTTCAGTTAAGCCTTGTACTTTTTCATTGCACAGATACTGGACTACAAATAATACAGCTAACTCTCTAAGGACTTGACCATTATCCCAACTTTCTCAGGATCTCCTAAATATTCCAATGTCTCCAGAGAGCAGGAAGCAGTCTAGAAAACACAACACCCACATTTTCAAGAGGTAAGGTGGGTAGCTTTTGGTCATTTGATGAATTACAGATGTTTACCATCATTTAGGGGGAGTTGGTTACAAGTTGTTATTTGTCACAGTCAGGTAAAAAACTAAATAAAGGAATCAGACTCAAGGATCTTTTTTGGAAGGAAAAATGGAGGATATAGGATAGAAATGATGAGATAACAGGTGGATTGTTGAGTCTACTTTTAAACAAACACTATTCTCAAATATTTTACATTGGTATAAATTTTTATACATTGATAGAAATTTGAGGTTATTTTTTATACTGTATATATGTTTCTATTCTTGTTTAAGGTATTGTACCTATGTAGCACATTCAAAAAGGTTATATAAAGTTTTAGTATTTTAAAACTATTTAGGATAATAAATACAGGTTAGTAGTTATTTATCTATAACTATCAAATTTATAGTCATGTAAAGTATGTCCTCAAGGCCAAATAGAGATATATTTTAGACAGATCGGTGATCTTCAAACACTTCAAAGACCTACTGAAGATGGCATTTAAAACGTTTTAGTAGCATCAGGCTTTTCATGACAGAGAGACACTTCTGCTCCTGGCAGCACCAACTTACTTCAAAAAAGGATGATGGGCATCATGGAGTTTGCTTTCTTTATGGCAAAAGCTAGACATTTGATCAAGAAACTGCCCTACTTCAACTGCTGAAAATATGCTGTCTAAACTGAACCAGCAGGACACAGAGAAAAGTGACTGATGAACTTTGTCAAGACAGGGTAAGACAGTCCTCCAAAAATTCCTGCTTCACAGAAAAGTCTGTCAGATACTCTAGGCCTGTAGGCTGAAAGTGGATGCCCCAACATTGTAGAGGAAACTTGGGTGAATGCCCAGGCAGCCAGCTGTTTCTGTTGTTTCTTTTAGTTTTGGAAGTTGCTTGCTCTACATTTCCTGTTTACTAATACATCCTTCTGGGGTCTTTGATGGACTAGATAATCATAGTTATAGTTTTCCTTAGTTATGATAGAAGATAAATTTGGTACAGAACTTTGAATTCACCAAGATAAGGTAAGTATTTTCTCCAAAATTATCAAATGAAAATGGACTGGACATTGTAAGTGTAATTCATACCTGATAATTGTTCTTACTGTTTTTATAGTTTTATTTATTATGTTAGAGTTTAAAAAACATTCCTTTTTATTTAGACAAAAAGGGAGAAATATTGTGGAATATTCCTTTGCATTATGTGAAGATATGTTAATGTGATTGGTTTAATAAAAGCTTGAATAATCAATAACTAGTCAGGATTTCTAGGCACAGAGGGTGCTGGGAAGAAGATCAGAGTTGGGAGGAAATGCCAGGGATACAGAGCAAACAGCATGGGCTTTACAAAGTAAAGGAAATCAAGCCACATAAATGAACATAGATTAAAAGATATGGGTTAATTTAAATTATAAAAACTAGTTAGAAACAAGCCTAAGCTGTTGGCCAAGCTTTCATAACTAATGATAAGTCTCTTTATGATGATTTGGGAGCTGGCAAGTAAGAAAGAAAAATCCACTTGCAATACCCAGCAAAAATTTCAGTCACCAGAGATGGATAAAATAAGACATTCAAGCCAGGTGGTGGTGGCACATGCCTTTAATTCCAGCACTCGGGAAGCAGAGGCAGGCAGATCTCTGTGAGTTTGAGGCCAGCCTGGTCTACAAAGTGAGTTCCAGGAAAGGTGCAAAGCTATACCAAGAAACCCTGTCTCAAAAAACAAACAAAAAAACAAACAAACAAAAAAAGATATTCAATGTTAAAGTCAAATTCAAACACTATCCATCCACAAGTACAGCCCTACCAGAGTTTCTAGAAAGAAAACTCCAACCTGAGGAGGTTAACTACATCCATGAAAAAAGGAAAATAAAAAATTTCACACCAGCAAAACCAAATGAAGGGATGTATGCACATATACACACATACTTACTCATGTACACACACATATACACACCACCACCATCATCAACAAAATAACAAGAATCAACAATTACTGGTCATTGATATCAATCAATATCAGTAGTCTCAATTTCAATCAAATGATACAGACTAAAAAAATGAATGTCACATTTTTCAAATAAGGATCCTGAATTTCAAATCAGGATCCATCCTTCTGCTGCATTCAAGAAACACACCCCATTATCAAGAATAACAATACCTAAGGGTATAGGGTTGGAGAAAGATATTCCAAAAAGATAACATTCAAGCTGGCATAGCCATTTTAATATCTAACAAAATAGACTTCAAACCAAAACTAATAAGAAGAGATGGGGAAGGACACTTCATACATATCAAAGGAAAAATCCACCAAAATGATATCTCAATCCTTAACATCTATGCACCAAATGCAAGGGCAAGAAATTTTGTGAAAGAAACACTACTAACAGCTTAAATGACATAATGATCCTCACATATGGAAACAGGGAGACTTGAATATCCATTCTTATCAATTAATAGTCATCCAGACAAAAACTAAGTAACAGACATTATAAACCAAATGGATTTAACAGATATCTACAGAGCATTTCACACACACACACACACACACACACACACACACACACACACACACACACACACACTACACTTTCTTCTCAGCACCACATGGAATTTTCTCCCAAACTTCCCACATTCTCAGACATGAAGCAAGTCTCAACAGATACATGAAAATTGAAATAGCTCCCTGTGTCCTCTCAGACCACCATGGATTCAAGCTGAATATCAGCAACAACAGAAAGCTTACAGTTTCTTGGAAACTAAACAACTCTCTACTGAATGAAAAATAGGTCAATATAAAAATAAAGAAAGAAATTAAGGACTTCCTAGACATCAGTGAAAATGAAGACACAGCATATCACAACTTATGTGACACAAAGAAGAAGGGCTAAAAGGAAAATTCATAACACTAAGTGCCTACATAAAAAAAAATTGGAGAGATCTCATACTAGCAACTTAACAACACACCTGAAAGTTCTAAAACAATAAGAAGTTACACTCAAAAGGAATAGATGGCAAGAAATAATCAAACTTAGGGCTGAAATAAATAAAATAGAAGCAAAGAAAACAGTACAAAGAATCAGTGGAACAGAGTTGACTTTTTGAGAAAATCAACAAAATGTAAAAAGCCCCTATTCAAAATTAACTAAGAGGAGGAGAGAGAATATCCAAATTAACAAAATCAAAAATGAAAAGGGAGCCATAACAAATACTGAGGAAATCCAGAGAATCGACTGCCTGATGAAATCATACTCTTATCATTGATTTTTTGTTACTTTTTTCAATCTTAATTTTATGTGTTTGGGTACATCTGTGCACCACTTGCATGCCTGGTGCCTACTGTTGATACAAATGGTTGAGTCACCGTGTGGGTGCTGGACACCGAACCTGTGTCCTCTGTAAAAGAAAAGTGTTCTGTCGTCTAAGCTGTCTCTCCAGCCCTTGACAGATATTTTAATCAGCATAATGTTATTTCCACTGGCCACACATTAAGATAATACTCCTGATCACTGCCATTTAATATGCATCTCTTATCTGACAAATTTTCTAGTTATCTTCTTTTGTAGACAAGACAATATTGAGAGATGATCTTTACTGCTTATGGTAGTTTGATAAATAAATGGCCCCCATAGGGAATGGCATGAGTAAGAGGTGTGGCTCTGTTGGAGGAAGTGTGTCACTGTGGGGGTGGGCTCTGATGTCTCTTCTGCTCAAGCTACATCCAGTGTGGAAAACAGTTCACTCCCTGTTGCCTGTGGATCAAGATGTAGGACCCTCAGCTCCTTCTCCAATACCACGTCTTCCTTTATGCCTCCATGTCCTACCATAATGATAATGGAATAAACCCCTGAAACTATAAGTCAGCTCCAGTTAAATGTTTCCTTTCATAAGAGTTGCCATGGTCATGTCACTTCACAGCAACAGAAAACCTAATTAACACACTGCTCACATCCTCATGCTAGATCCAAAATGTCAGCAGCTTATTTTCTAAGAAAGTTTTTAAAATGTTAGTATAATAGAAATTTTTATGGAGGTTTTACATCTAGTATTATCTGGTAGTATACTGAAACATTTTTTAATCATTGCTCAGAAATTAATTTTGAAAGTTGCTTAAATTAATTTTGTAGAAGTTGTTTGCTTATAATTTGTTCGACACCGTTATTATATGTTAAACATGCTGTCTGAAAAATTACTATGATGTGAACAGTCAACCTTCAAGAGATTCTTTAATTTTTTTATTAAATATAAATTAGTATATTGAAATATAAGATTGAAGACAGTATTTACCACTGTCACTTGGTCTATTAAGGTAAAACAATAATGCTAACACTTCATTTCCCAGTTTAATAAAAATTGATTTGCTATCAATGTTTCCACAATTAAATAATTCATAACATAAAATAGAATATAAATTACTGATAGGTACAATGATTTATCATTTAAACTGCATGTATAAGTGACCCATTCAGCATAATTTGGTAGATAGGATGTACTTCAGGGGAACAAAAATATTTTGAAATATAAATTTTACTAAAAAAAACACATTTCACCTGTATGTTACAAACATCTGCACTAGTAAAAACAACTTATTTTTTGTTAATATGACTCCTATTGGGTGAAAAAAATGAAGCATTCCACTGAAGTGGATGAAAACAAAATGAACAGTTTTCTACCTCCAGAAAAGACACTTGATTTGACTTAGAAACACGGGAAGCAAAAAAGTACTGATGGTATCAATTTGAGGGGGGTATATGTGGGGTCCAACAGGGGTAACTGGGAGGAGGGACTTGAGGGAGAAAAGGTAAGAGACATTGCTGTAATTTCATTTCAATTAAAGCATTAAATATATCAAACAAACAAGTAAATATAAAAATTTTAAATTTCATATTCCCAAAAGAGAATTTCCTATGTAGTTCTGCTTTGGAAACCAAAAATTCTTCACTGTCAAAAGACACAACTGTATGTACAGGTCAGTAAGCAATATAATTTCACATGGGCGAGACTGTATGCCTGTGACAGCTGCATGCACGTAGTCTGAATAAACAGTCTCTTTGAATTGATGGCAGGAAAACAGATCTCAGGAGGAAAATGGGAAAGTTCAGGCCAGAGGATTGAAAGGACCACTGTAATTGAGCTTGACACAGAGCAATGGAAAGACTGTCAGGCCAAAGGGGCTTGGCCAAGCAGTGCTCAGCATGACCTGATGACCATAGTTTTAGGCTTTCTGAGATGCAGGAGGGGAGACCCCAGAAAACTGACTGGATCTATCGGCAGTCAGATGAACAGTGGACTAGACATGGTTTAAAGAACCACTGTAGTATCAGGAGAGAACTCCATGCTTGCCACATATGTCTCTCAAAGATGAGAAAAGATGTGTTTGTAAAGAATTTGTGTGTTTAACAGGTCAGTAAGCAATATAATTAAAGTTAAAAAAAAAAAAAGGTGATGATTACAAAACCTGCAAGATGAGGTCCTGAAAGAGGACAATTTATTGACCTTGGTTTAAATGATTTGGCTTTGGAAGACAGTGTGATTCCCTGGGATTTGGAATCCTGAATGTACAACCAGCATACTACCAGGAAAACTGCAGCTGTTTTAGTTACTTCTGGTGCCAGGGGTTACCTATCTCTAACTATCAGCAAGCAAGTACAGCAGATGGTCGAATATATCACCAACTAAAGCACAGAAGGAACTATTAAATTCTGCTTACTGGCATCAGCAATAAGTTATCTGGGTTGAAGGTGAATGTGTTTAATTTTCTCATCAGCTTTTAAACAAAAGACGAACTGTGTTAAGTGAGAACCTTTGAAAGCCAAGTGTAAGCATCCTCTAGTAACCTTAATTATTACAAAGCTTTAATTCATTTACTTAAAAAGAGAACATGCTGAAAACCAAGCTGTTTCTGCACACAAGAACCCTGTAATTTCATGTTTGCCTCTTTGTTGCAGGGTGAATCTGGTGGTTTGAAAGAAAAAGGCCCCCAAAGGGAGTGGGAATATTAGGAGGTATGGCCTTGTTAGTGTAGGTATGGTCTTGATAGAGTAAGTGTGTCACTGTGGAGGTGGGCTTTGAGGGCTCATATATGCTCTAGATATCACCCAGTGTGTCTCAGACCACTTTCTGTTGCCTGCACAAGTTGTAGGATTCTCAGTTACTTCTCCTGCACCATGTCTGCCTACATGCCACCATGTCCCATATGATAATAATAAACTGCACCTCTGAACTGTAAGTGAGCCACCCCAATTAAATGTTTTCCTTTATAAGAGTTGCCATGGTCATGGTGTCTGTGGCAGTTTGAATGTATTGGCCCCCATAAGCTCATAAGGGATGTTACTAATAAAAGGTATGGCTTTGTTGGAATAGGTATGGCTTTTTGGAAGAAGTGTATCATTGTGGGGATGGGCTTTGAGGTTTCCAATGCTCAAGATACTGCCCAGGGTCACAGGCTACTTCTTGTTGCCTACAAGATGTAGGACTCTCAGCTACTTTTCCAGCACCATGTCTGCCTGCATGCCCCTTCCATGATGATAATGAACTGAACCTCAGAATTGTAAGCTAGCCACCACAATTAAATGTTTTCTTTGTAAGAGTTGCTGTGATTGTGGTGATTCTTCACAGCAATAGAAATCCTAACTAAGATAGTGGATATTCTCATGTGACTTATTTGAATCACTGAGACTAGTAGCTCTTTCCTACCTGCCAAACTGAAAAGATATATGTAATGTGAAGAGAATCACATTCATCCTAACTAGTAAGAAATAATGCATGATATATTTCTTTGGTTTTAATTTTGTTTCTATTTTTTCATGACACATTTTGATTTCCAACTGCACAGCCTCTTCATTTTAGCTTATGTCTAGCCTGAGTAAGCTTTGACAGGAGTCTTTCCTTTTTCTGTATCATGCTATATTTCCTCTGTTATTTCTCATACCTCTAACTCAGAGACCTTCTCTGTTCTTCTGATGTTACTCCCTGCTTTCCTATTTTCTTGTTGCCCCTCTCTTACTTAATTATTAGTTCTCTAAGATCTAAACATCTATGGGGTACAGTTTTGTGCAACTGTGTCACAGCAATTCTCTCTCTGAACCTTTTTGAGGGTATAATTAAGGTGCATGGTCTATTTTACTGCAGGTTAACACTAGGCTGGCTGTCAATCACTGTTTCTTTTACTTCAGTCAACTTGCCCTGTAAACAGAGGCTATAATAGGCCCCAGTGAAGATAACTAACCAAGGTGTCTCACAAAGAACAAGGTAAACACAGGAAGTAAGAGTGGGGAAGAGTGAAAGGGAGGACACCTGCATCTCAACAGATGAACAGAACAAAACAGATTAAAACTATGAGGAAACAGCAGCACAACACGCCCCAGAGCTCATGACTCCCCATGAACTAAATCAAAGGTAATAAAAGACCAAATGCCAGGAAAATATTTTAAACTTTATTTGTAATATTATCAGTGAATATACAGATGACTCAAATGAGTAAATAAATAACTCCACATCTAAATAATAAAGTTACCAAAGAAGATGAGAAAGTCATGCATATGGAAATGACATTTTAAAATGTGGGGAAAATTTATCAAAGTCATTGAGATTGTAAAACAGTTATGAACAAACAAAAAACTTCAAATGAAAACAAATCAAGAAAATAAATGGCGCAGTAGTGAGCATCATCAGGTAAGCTCTCAAGTAGAAGGAAGAACTGTAGCGGGAATCTTCAAAGTTCTTATTAATAAAATCAAACCCGAGGCCAGTTATTGGGGTCCATGTTGGCAGATCAGAGAGACAGAACAAGCCACAGCTAACCTCACCTGGTCAACTTCCCAGCTGGTCTTGTTTCCTCAGACTGGAAGCTTCTGTGTCCTCATCCCAATGGCTCTCAGCTGAACTGCTGCTCGAAAGCCTGAAGCTTAACCAGCCACATGCTTAACCAGCCAAATGCTTCTAGTTTCTGGTCCTTACACCTTATATATCTTTCTGCTTTCTACCACCACTCTCTGGGATTAAAGGCTGGCTTTCTGGGATTAAAGGCGTGTGTCACCATGCTTGGCTTTTTCCAATGTGGCCTTGAACTCACAGAGATCCAGAGGGATTTCTATCTCTGGAATGCTAGGATTAAAGGTGTGTGCTATCACTGCCTAACTAGTGGCTTTTCTGTTCTCTGACCCCAGATAAGTTTATTAAGGTACACAATATTTTGGGGAACACAATATCACCACAAAGAACAGCAGGGATGAAAGCACATTTAGACATCAAAAAACTGTAGCATGAATACAACTATAAGAACTCAGGGACATAACAAGAGATTGAACAACAAAGTACTCAGTAGAGAAGGAGCAGAGAAATGATAAGGTCTAGAAAAATCTGTGTGGTAAAATCAAAGCAGAAAAATTCTCAGACTAGAGGAAGAAATGGACATCAACGCATAATAGGCATTTAGAATCCTGGCTAGACATGAAAAGAGAAGAATGTTTCTAGAATATACTATTGTTAAGATATCATAAATATAAAACAGACACTTTCAAAGGCTGTAAGCAGAATATGCCAATTCACTTATAGCAGAAGCAACATAATACCATCAGATCTGTTATCAGACATTCTCAACCTCAGGGAAGCATGAGATGATATATTTCAAATCCTAAAAGTAAATAAGTGCCAACTGTGATTGCTATATTTATCAAAGTTGTCTTTTAAAATTAAGAAAGAAACAAACTATTTCCAGAAAAGTAAAATGTAAGGCAGGTTAGAACCACCAAACTGCCAAAACTTTATTGCAAAAGATATTTAAAGTAATACTATATACATACAAGGGAAAAAGGCAGTCTCAACCATGAAAGCACAGGAAAGAAAAAATTTCAACAGAGGATAGATGAAGGACAACTGAGAAGGAATTTTACATGCCAAGCATATTAAATTAGCAAGCCTCTAATACTAATATGGGGTTTAAAAACAAAACAAAACAATGATCTAGTCAACCAGCAAAATTACAGGAATTAGTAGACATCTCTCAATAATATCCTGAAGATTTACCAGCTTTAACACACTTTAAAGGGATACAGAATGGCTGGCTGGATTTAAACACAACCTCTAAGTATTTGTCATCTCCAAGAAACACCCCTCATTGGCAAAAATACCACAGCCCACAAGTTAAAAGATGAAAGTCAGTATCAGACAAATGGAAGCTTAAAATAGTAATCAGAGGACAGATACTTCCTGATACAAGTCCTCTCACAGTAACAGTGGGTAATTTTAACTTGTCACTCTCATTTTTAGATAGTTATCCAAACTAAAAGTCAACAAAAGTTCAGAATTAAAATTTACCACAAATCCAATGAAGTAAACAAATATTTACAGAATATTCCCTCTAACAACTATAGAACACAATTTCCTCGCAAATGTCCATAGAGCTTTCTCTATAATACACTGCATTCTAGACCACAAAAGTGTTTTAACAAAGACAAAATAATTTAAATAACTTATTATAACATCAGATTATCACAAAATTAAACTATACATAAATAGAAAAATATAAAGTTGTGGACATAGGAAATGATTTCCTGAAAAGGATTCTAACAGTATAATAAGTAATACCCAAAATTTAAAAGAAAGTGAAAATCTATATAGCAAAAGACATCCTTTTTAAAGAGAGAAAAATGTCAATTACATATCAGATAGGAGATTAATGTCTTGACTCTATGAAGAAATCCAAAGGTTAAATAACTGAAAATCAAATCATCCAATCAACAAAAGACTAATGAATTGAATAAATAGCTCTCAGAAGTAAAAATAGAAAATTGTATTGAGAATTGTTAACAAGAGACAGTGATGTTTTAGAATGTGGCTTTGTGGAGAAAAATAGGAATTATCTACCATAATGAATATGAAAAGTATTTACTAATGACAAAATTTGGCCTGAGTATTGCCTAGTAGATATTCATTAGCAATGTACAGTAAGTTATTCAAACACTATTGAGATACTTCTGTATTTGTGGGGGAGAAGTTGTGGTGACTACCTCATAACCTCAGTTATATTACAATCACTTTAAGAATCTGTATTGTCTTATATGTGGAATAAATGTCTGATTCCTTTGGTAATCTTATGCTAAAGTTTTGTTCTATCCTCTCAGTATTTGAAAACATTATCACAGCTAAACACATCTGCTAATGACAACCTATAAAAATTCTAAATGGATTTTAAATTATATAAAGGAATTTTATATTCTTCTTTAAATTTAATTTATTCAATATGAAGCTAATCTTGGTTACAGGAAATGGGCTTTCTTCTTAGGAATGTGTTTAGTGTTTGTTTTAGAGAAAGGATAATGATACTTTGTCTTCAATCAGGTGTAGTAGAAGACTAATGAGAAATTAATCCATCATGGAACACAACGAAGATGAACACAGGCCTCAGAATTCAGTCTCTAGCCGTTTATGATTCATTATGGCTTCCTGTTCAATACAATCCAACATTTGTGCCCAAATCTTGGAGAAGCACATGTGCCTGTGACTACAGAGAGCAAAGAGAGGTGAGTTTCTTGTCAGAACATATTTCCATCTTTAAATCAGTTTAAGAAACCTCTTAGTTATATAATGGTCCAAAAGTTACAATCTTTAATCAATTTATAACTTTTATAGCTTTTGATATTTTCCAAGGAGGACACAACTGAAAACTAATGGTTGCTTTAATCTATTATTTCCTGGTAACTACGTGTCTTATTTCAGAATGGAACATTTTTTTCAAACTATTTTAAGATTCTGAGTCACATCACTTTTTTGCCATCTATTGACATTTACATAACTTCCCACTAATTAAATTTGTCTAGTTTGAAAAGTGCACATTAAAATGTATTTGTGTGAGATTCATGCATTTTTATGGGGCTGTCACTCAAAAAAGTTTTGCAGTTGGAGCACTATCTGTCCCTCAAATAGCCTGTAGACCCCTGGGACCTTTGCAAGCAGTCTGAGCCTCACTTTCTTTATGTATTTCAATGAGGAGTTTGACTATAACAGCATTATATCAGATTCTTAATGATTTAAATTTATCTTGTCTTTGAAAAATAATCTTATTTGTTCTTTGAGAATCCCATACATGCTTACAACATATTTTGACATATCTTCTTATTAATCTAATCTTTTCCAATTATTTTCCATTGATTTTTAAAAGTATTTGCATATATTCCAATAAATAATAAGGCAGATCAATATGAGCAATTAGTCATTCTTTCTGAATATTTTAAGTTCCTATGGGAGTTTTGAAAATTATAATTTATTGACTATGTTTTACTATAAAATGTCACCACAGTTGTGATCAGTTGTGAAATATATTGCGTACTTTAATATTCTATTTCTCTTGTCCATAAAACCCTATTCAGCCGGGAGGTGGTGGCGCACGCCTTTAATCCCAGCACTCGGGAGGCAGAGCCAGGCGGATCTCTGTGAGTTCGAGGCCAGCCTGGGCTACCAAGTGAGCTCCAGGAAAGGTGCAAAGCTACACAGAGAAACCCTGTCTCAAAAAACAAAAAACAAAAAACAAAAAAAACAAAAAAAAAAAAACAAACAAAAAAAAACACCCTATTCTTCATTGTGTCCATCTTTAAGCTTAGTAAAGCAATGTGCTATCTAAGAACTATGTGATGCCTCCACAAATCCATGGTCTTTCATCCTCATAGAGCCCTGTCCACACTTGTGGTTGATGTAGTCAAGTCATTTTCTCATTCTTTCAGTAATTTTCTCAAACATTAGCCTATTTCTAATGCTTTCAGTTCAGAGCACATTTATCCTCTGAACCTCACCATACTCCTGAACAAAACCATCAAGGGCGACCACAAGGAACAGCTTCAATATACTGCCTGATAAAATGTATTTTGATTGACATCCATCACTTCTGTCTCAAAGAAAATAATGGCTCTTTCCCTGTCTATGCTACCACTTTTTCTTGTTCTCTCTCTCAGTGGGCCTTCCTGTTGTGTCTTTTGCTACAATGGTAGCTAAGCACAAAGCTTTACAGTGGTAGCTTTCTATCAGAGGTACTTCTTCAGGGATATTTTATGGCAAAATATACTTCTTCTGTAATTGAATAACAATCTTTTCTAAGCTTACACTTTTTCTTAGTAATTACACATTGATGGCTAGCAGAGCCTCAGTATATAGTATAAAGTACCTTATTGAAGACTTTCCTTGTGATTTAACCTACTGTGTTTCTGAGTCAACTTCAATGTCCTATAATGGTTTAGAATCTACCTCTTGATCTCTTTGTAGTAAATTCAGCTTGAGAAATTAAGATTTATGGAAACAATTTTTAATACTGGTTATATATTAGAAAGCTCTAAAGATATCTCTAAAATTAATATGAGTGCCCAGATTATTTTCAAATAACCTGAATCTGAATATTGGTTGTTTATAGACCCAGGAACTCTTCCTTTCTTCCCATCTCCTTCCCCTCTCTCCCTCTCTTAATCGGCTTCCAACTTCCCTTCCTTAATTTCTTCTTTCCTGCTTTCCTCTCTACTTCTGACATATTTTTATTTATTCTTTTAAGCTTAGGCATCCAGAAAGAATAATTAGAGTATTTATGAGCACATATGCAGGTACCCACTCTGTTACTGCTTATGCCACATGTGCAAGTTAATCTGAATGGCTTTAACTATCAACTTGATAGTCATGAATGATAATAGTTACTTCAAATAATTTTGCTGTAAGCATGGTGATTAGGATTCTCAGAGGAAGTGAATCTTTGAAAATAACAATCATACTTTAAAAATGCTACAGAGAAGCACAACCAATAAAAATGCAGAGTTGTAGAGCTCAGTCCCAATTGTTACTTCCTCCAAACACGTCCACACCTAAGGTTCAAGGAACATTGAGTAATAGAGGGAAGAAAGATTATAAGAGCCAGAGGATAAGTGAGTTTGCTGTGAGACTATGTCTTCTAGTAACGTCAGAAGCTACATCCATAGGTTTCACCAACATTACTACCTAACTATGATCTAAACAAAGACAGTACCAATGGACATGCCAAAGTGGATGGGAAAGGCCCAAGAGGTGTCAACTCTACATGAAGGACTACAGACAACTGGGGAAAGCTGGTAGCAGAGGAGGTGGTCTTTCCCAGGGAAGAGTTTACCAACTGATTTTCTGTTGCCAAATGGTCAGCCTTGAAAGCATGCATACAAGTAACAGTATATGGACTGAACAGGTTATATTTAGGAATGTGTGTGTGTGTGTGTGTATGACATACATATGCATGAATTAACAGTTAATGGGATAAAAGAGGTCATGAATTTTAAGGAGAGAGGAAAAATGGGATGGTTTGGAGGGAGGAAAAGGAAGGAAGAAATGATGTAATTATAATCTCAAAAATATTAAAAATTAAAAAAATTATATCTCATGTACCACAGATCATATAAGTCTGGTATAAAACAATAGCTTCCTGCTTTCCCTCAGAGTCAGAGCTAATTTAATTTGGCTTTAGCATTTCAAAGCTTAACTAAATTGTGGCCTTTGTTGACAAATCTCACAGCCTCTTCATACATGCAGTATATGGATATGTCACATCATCACATTGTCATAGCATTCTCTCTGGTAATCTCAGAAAAAAGGACTTTCTTACTGTTAAAGAATTTCCTGTCACACTTGCTCCATTTCCTGAGCTTCATTCCGTTTCCATTTGTGTAAAACAACTACGGTTGTTTATCTGTGCTGGCTAGTCGTATGTCAATTTGACACAATCTAGAATCATCTGAAAGGAGGGGATCTTAATTGAGAAAATGCCTACATAAGACTTGGCTGTAAGATGTTTTTTAATTAGTGATTGGTGGATGAGGTCCTTGCCTCTTGTGGGCTCATATATTAGGAAGATGATCAGCAAGGAACCAATTTTGAGAAAAAATTTAAAAGAGAAAATGCTGCAGCTGGCCAGATGGCTCAGAACTTTCTACTGCTACAAATGAAGACACAAGTATGGCTCCCTGTACCCATGTAGGGTGGCTTGCAAACACCCATGACTCCATCTCCATGGGATATGATGCACTTTTCTGGCCTCCTTGGGCAGCTGCACAGATGTGGCAAAAAACAAACACAGATCTTCACACACACATAAATAAGAATTTAATTTTTTTTCAAAGATAATAATGTGCAATAACAATTAATGAAGAAAAAGCCATGAATTTGAAAGTGAGCAAGAGAGGACATATGGAAGAGTATGGAAGGAGGAAAAGGAAGAATGAATGATGTAATTATAATAACAAAAAGTATCAGTCAGAGTTTTCCTGTCCCAGCAGCCATTTCCCAAATAACCACTCAGTGTCTTAATAGTAATTACAAATGTTCAGTCAATATATCAGACTTGTTTTTTGCTAGCCCTTATAATTTAAATTAACCCATTTCTATTAATCTACAAGCTGCCATGTAGCCCATGACTTGTTACCTCATTTTGTACATGTCCTGCTCCCTGTGCATCTGGCTGGCAACTGAAAGGGGTCTGCTGTACATCCATCTTGATGACTCAAATCTCATCTCTCCACTGATCACATCACTTTGAAACTTCAGAATACCAAGGACTCTACCCTTCCTCAACCCATCATTTTCAGTTTCACTTTCCTGCCTAATGTTATCCTGTTTGGCTACTGGCCAGTTAGTTTGCTTATTAAGCCAATCATATTTAAATATATTCATACAGTTTACAGAAGGATTATTCTACAGCAAGTAAAGCAATTAAAAAAAGAATGGTGATGGGACATTTAAAAGATTAATTAATTATGAACAAATTGCAATGGAGGCAAAAACCAAGAACTTACTGCAATCCTCAGTAGCTCCAAGGTTAGAAGCAGTAAGAGAGAGTGGTAAGTGGGTTCTAACATAAAAGTTAACCTGAGGTCTGAGTAAAGTGAGAGGACTGAGCAGACACCATAACAGGCTGCTCAGTCTTCTCTCAGAAATCAGGCCTCAATTTCAGTTTCCTGAGACTGAACAGGTAGTTTCTGAGAGAGCCACAACCAAAGTACAATCGCTCTCCAACACCTTCAATAGCAAGTACAAGGAGACCTGGCACATGGAGTACTAGACTAGGCTAGGCCTGAGCCATAGTCAGCAAGCTCAAAGTCATAACCAAATAAGAACAAAGCCTGGTACTTGTCCAGGCCTGCCCCCAAATGGAAAAACAAGAACTGTAGCCTTAGCCAACCCCTACTACCCTGGCCAATTAGAATGTGGTAATATGATTGCCACTTGCTTAAGCCAATCATATCTAAAATGACCTAACTGCCCTAGGATTTCCCCTTGGCTATGCTTAAAAGGAGCCTTTGAGCTCCATTCAAGGTCATTACCATTGTGTCTTTTTGGGGGATGGTTGGCCCCAGTATACTGAGGAATATCCAAGAGGAATTTAAGTGATCGTCCAGTGGTGATAGTGTACCAGAAACCAGAGGCCTTAACCCAGACCAATGACTCATTGTAATTAACATTTGTATGTAAAGCTGATTGAACAAAAGAGCATACTGTGTGACACACCAAAATTCTAGATGTCAATATGATGAATGAAGAGATGTTGGAGAGGTTTTTTTTTTTTTTTTTAATTTTCTTTTTGGGGGGATGCTGTAAAGGTGAAGAGCAGATATGGGGGGGGACTGGGAAATAAACAGAATTGGAGTACATGATGTGAAATTCCCAAAGAATCAATAAATTATGTCAAAATTAAAAAAGAATGTAGTTTAAGAATATAACTTAAACTGGGTTGTGGTGGTGCATGCCTTTAATCCCAGCACTCAGGAGGCAGAGCTGGGTGGATTTCTATGAGTTTGAGGCCAGTCTGGTCTACAGAGCGAGATCCAGGACAGGCACCACAATTATACAGAGAAACCCTGTCTCAAAAAACAAAAACAAACAAACAAACAAACAAAAACAAACAAAACAAAACACCAAGAATATAATTTAACTGAGGCATTGAAGGTCTAAATGGTTTGTGTTGGGTTCTTTTATTTTTTATATATAATACTATAAAGGAAATAGAAGAGTGTAGAAGAAGAAATGAACAAAGAAATGTGTCAGGTAGATTTTTAAGAAATAAAACAAATTTTCATGTCCCAGAAGACTACCGTTTATTCAACAGGAAACATAGAAACAAATAATGAAGAAATAGAAGATAGGAAACTACCAAGATTTAACAGAATTTTCTATACATGTCTTCACACTGAAAGGGGTTTGCTGTACATTCATCTCGATGACTCAAATCTCATCTCTCCACTGATCACAACACTTTGAAACTTCAGAATACCAAGGGCACAGAAAAAAAATTAAAGACATCCAGAGTAAAGAGAAATCTTTCTTTCAAAATAACAAGAATGAAAATGCCCTTAGGTGTATCTCTTCATTAATATTGGATGCTAGACAATGGGGCAATAAATTCATATTTCTCAGGAAATTGGATATGAACTCAGGAATTCTTACTCAAAAAACTCAATGAAATATAAAGTCAGAATAAAAATCATTTCAGACTATAAGGGACTTAACAACACAGGCTTCCTTGTGAACTCTCTAAGAGTGTAAAGTATTGTCAGAAACTGTAATTCAAAGGCTACTGACAGAAAAGGACAGGCTCACTGCATTTGTGAGAGGAAATAGGTGGAGATTTATCAGATCAGACCAGGAGACACTGGAAACACAAGGATCTCTGCCACAGTTAGTGCATACAAAATGACTGGCAGCAAAGGCACATCGTGAAGGCCACATAACACAGTGGAAATGGAGTCCAAGGAAGTCAGAAGGAGGAACAAAGTTCTAATGTGGTCACCATAATTCACACACAGAAACCATGAACTGTGGCATGAGTTTAAACAGTTGATTAAAGTGTAAACACAAATACAACTCAACTGCAGCTAAGGAACTTTCAGTTTTAGAGGATGTTTGGTTGTGAATGACATTAAACTCAGATTGACATGGTAATCCTCCACTAAACCTTTCATGGTGAGAATTACAGAGTTGTTCTACTACAACAATCACAATGTGTTGTAAACAGTATTTATTAGTTTCTAATGAACAGATATAAGTTATTGTCAAAGTATAGATACCAGAAAGAATGTAAGTAAGAAGAATTTACAAAATTGTCCTTGCTTTCCTTATTATTCATCTATCCTGATGAATTCCAGTAGTATTTTTTTAATTCTCCAGGTATAGGATGAGCAATCAATTAAATGAATAGCTATTAATATAAAGCATATCTGTTGTGGAATGAAACATTTATTTAAGTAAAGATGTGTTACATTTGTATATGTTGTGAAATAATTGTTTAACTATGTAAAGATGTGTTGCTGTTTCACCTTGCCTGCCTAAGGCATCTGACTTGTCTAATAAAAAGCTGAACAGCCAATAGTGAGGCAGAGGAGAAATAGGCAGGGCTGGCCAGCCAACCAGGTCCCAGCCAGGCAGGGGCCAGCCCACCAGGAGCCAGACATTGAGGAAGCAGGAAAGTAGGATGGACAGTACATAAATGAGGTAAACAACCCTTGGAGCAGCACATAGATTAATAGAAATGAGTTAATTTAAGTTAAAGGGGAAAAGCTAGCTAGAAACAAGCCTAAAGGCTGAACATTCATAATTAATAATAAGTCTCCATTATTACTAATAATGGAGATTTGGGAGCTGGTAGTCCAAGAAAGCCTGCTATAAAATATCAGATTCTAAATCTTTTAGAAAATTTCAAACATCTTGTGCATTATTCTAATTTTAAATGGTTTCAGCAGAAATGACTCAGACATTAATGTGATATAACTGTATCTTCAAGGCACCCTTCAACTCACTTTTTAAACTACATAGTAAATACATGTAAAATAGTATGCTTACAGCAAAAATTATTAGCAGTATGCAATTATTTGATTTATTCTGTTTTATGTTAATTACAGTTTATATCTCACTGAGTTCAGATGCCACTAAATAAAAGTCTTAGCCTTAGATATTAGTCTACTGTATTTTTTATTTTTATTTTATAATTAACTTGATTTCACATATCAGACACAGATTCCCCCTTCCTCCCTCCTCCCCCCCTCAGCCTTATCCCCCAATCCACCCCCCCATTCCCACCTCATCCAAAGCATGGTCTCCCCTGGGGAGTCAGCCCAGCCTGGTAGACTCAGCCAGCCGAGGCAGGTCCACTCACCTCCTCCCTACACCAAGGCTGAGAAAAGTGTCCCAGCATAGGCCCCAGGCTCCAAAAAGCCAGTTCATGCACCAAAGACAGGTCCTGGTCCCACTGCCTGGGGGCCTCCCAAACAGTTCAAGCTAATCGACTGTCTCACTTATCCAGAGGGCCTGGTCCAGTTCCATGGGGGCTCCTCAGCCATTTGTTCACAGTTCATGCATTTCCAGTAGTTTGGCTATTTGTCCCTGTGCTTTTTCCTATCATGGTCTCAATATCTCTCACTCCTGCAATCCCTCCTCTCTCTCGCCAATTGGGCTCCAGGAGCTCCACTTGGGGCTTGGTTATGGATCTCTGCATCCACTTCCATCAGTCATTTGATGAGAGTTCTATCAAAACAGCCAGGGTGTTTGGCCATCTGATCACCATTGCCAGTAGTCTACAGTGGAGGTATCTTCGTGGATTTCTGGGGACCTCTCTAGCACTCTGCTTCTTCCTATTCCCCTGGGGTCTTCATTCATCATGGTATCTCCCTCCCCGTTCTCCCACTCTGTTCCTGATCCAGCTGGGACCTCCCGCTCCCCTAAGCTCTTTTCCCTCCGACCATTGCCATCCATTACCTCTCTACCCCCAGTTTGTTCATGTAGATCTCATCCATTTCTCTGTTGTTGGGAGATCCCTGTGTCTTTCTCAGGGTCCTCTTTACTAGGTAGCCTCCCTGGAGTTGTGAGCTGCAGTCTGGTTATCCTTTGCTTTACATCTAGTGTATTTTGATATTGATCTTTTACTATTTAATTCAATATATTGAGCATTAATGCAGAAAGATTTAATTAAAAAACATTGGCAATTTCATTAATAGTGCAATTTGAGCCCTGTACCTCCAGTATCACTGGTAGCCAGCTTTTGACAATGGTAAAATAAAGGATGAACATAATCTCCCCAATATTGACTGTTAGAAGGATTTTGTGTATAAAAAAGACAGGATTAGCTGGAACTTGTACAGTGGCCCTCTCAGGCAGTGCATTTACTGTTTTCTGTTTGTAAAATCTTCTCCTAGAATCAGGCCCAGAAGACCCATCCTACAGTACTTCCAAATCTGCACTTAATTACAAAGGCAGGAGAAAAGAGAGCAGCAGCATTGAAGGTAATTCCAGCCAAAGGTTTGCACATTGCTTGGGATTGAGATTTGCCTGTGTCAATTTCTGAGTCTCACTTCTTATCGTCTCTTTTACAGTGCTGGGGATTGAATCCAGGGCCCTGTGAATGCAGGCAAATAGCCTACCATTAAGCTATGTTCCCAATACTCCAACTTTCCCTTTCCAAAGACCGTACACTTGTACTTTGGACAGAGGAGCAGGAATTGCCTACATGTGTATTAAATCTTTCAGAAACAGTGTGTTCCAAACAGTTCATAGCTCAGGTTCTTTCTGATGGTTACCTAGAAATGTTTTTTCTATATCACTAGCCCAGTCAGAGAGTTTCTGGGTACATAAAGGTCTCAAATACAGCTATATACCATCACTGTCATAGATATCTACTGTGTGAACACAGTCTCATACACACCACCAGGAAGTCCTCAGACTGGAAAGAGCTATACTGTGCATCAGTGTGTCCTAACAATGGATCAGAGTTCAGGGCCATGAAAACCTTGTTCAGTAAAATAGCTCAGACACAGTCCAGGCTTCCTGGAATGTCACACTGGCCTTAGAGAAACAGACATCTGGTTGTTTTATACTGTCACTAGCATTCTAACCAAGTGTTTCTGGAAGAACTGATTTTTTTTCCTGTTTTCTTGCTAAAAGAGATAACAGATCTCTTTGCCGTGGAGTTTATATTTCTGGAGCTGAAAGCATTCTCGTTCACATAAAGGAAAACATCCCTACACTCAGCTACTTGGAGGAAAATGGATAAAGGTGGCAAAGCACTAATGAAGAGAAAGGCTGGGCCTACATAAGCATTGAGTCAACTCAATTAGTGTTCTACTCTTTGAAATTCTTTTTATATAGGAGAACAGTTATTTTTATAGCAGTTTTATGTTTCAAAACAATGCCATCTAAATGTGTAGTGTTATAAACATTTGGTGATTAGTCACATGCTGTCATTGCTTACTCAAGTAGGATCTGTGGGAGAGTATACCTAAATCTAACTCTGGTGATCAAAATCTTTATCTCTGCTTATTTTTCTTTCTCTCACTTCTGTTTGCCTTATAGTCCATGGCATTTAGCTTTCCATGGTTTACGAGTCAGACATAATCTTTATTTGGAGACTAATTATTGGATAACAGTTTAAACAATTCCTCACATTCAACGGAGATTGAGACACTATTGTAAGCACTTCTAAGTTAAAATTTGGCTAAAGAACCAAATAGTGGCATATTGTACCTTCCTGAGAATTCAAACTGTTCTTAGATTTAGTCTCTAGACAACCAGACATAGTCTTATTTTTGCCTATTTTACTGTAACTGATTTTTTTTATTTTTATGATGTCTAAGTAGCTTATTTCAAATTTTATTATAAATAAGGACAAGTAAAGTTTTAGGAAGGAAAGCACCTCAGCCACCTAAATAGATCAGCATGAAAATTTTATCTATGGTACCATATGGTGGAAAGTATGAACTGAATCCTAAAAGTTCTGTCCTCCACACGTGTCATGGCACACCACCCCAACCCCAACCCCCCCCCACACACACACATACAAACACATATAGACACAATAAAATAAATTGTTTGAAAAGAAAAAAAAACTTTTTTGGCACCTTCAAGGCTCTCATCCTTGTCAAGGTGAAGATGAGTATCTCCTTACCAGCCACCACCTGTCAGAATCTCTTAGCAGAGAATGGCGCACACATGAAGGGAATGATGTACTTTCTATGAGAAGCACGTGGCCACAGAAGTAGCTGCTGATGCTCTGAGGGGAAAGATTATGTGATCTGCTTCCATGTTGGGAACTACAAACAAGGTTTTCTCATGAATCAAGGTGTCTCCACCTATAGCAGTGCACCTGCTGTTGAGTAAGGGGCCTTCTTGTTATACACCAAGGAGAACTGGAAAGAGGAAGGGCAAGTATGTTCGTGAATGCATTGTTCATGCCAATCTGCGTGTTCTCAACTTGTTTATTTAAAAAAAAAAATAGAGAACAATTTGAAGAGAGAGGACTGAAAGATCTACTGTGCCTTGGTGATTGGGGCCCAAAAGGCTTGTAAGAATCTGAAAGTTTTTCTGTCTTTCCTAAGAAGACAATGCCCACCAATATGTCAGAAAATCAGAAGCAAAGAAGATAAGAAGCCCAGGAACAAAACACCCAAGATTCAGTGTCTTGTTACTCTATGTGTCTTGCAATACAAGCACTGCTGTATCACTCTGAAGAAACAATGCACTTAGCAAAACAAGAAGGAAAATGCAGAATAGGGTAAATTTTGGCCAAGAATAATTAAAGAAACTAAAGAAAGAGCCAGGAGCCAATTGCCAATAGATGTCAGCTGTCCTCACTGAGAGCTTCTATTTTTGAGTCCAGTCAAATATAACTCTTTATGAGTAACAAACAAATGACCAGACCTTGAAAAAAATCAAGAAAACCACTTACTGAACTTTGTAAATACATATTATACAGGAGAATGCTTTGGCAATAGCTGCCTTTAAGAGCTGCATTACTAGTGCATGGGACCCAAGTACATGCATTATGTCTGAGAAATTTATTTTTTCTTTATGATGATGATTTTGGCAAAAAAAGGATTTTGTCAAAATCTTCTTAATATATGAAGAATATTAAATAATATATTGAAGATGAGGAAAAATTTGCCACTTTATCCAGACTGGTTCAAATAACAAAAGATGTAAATTTTACTCCTCATGAATTCTGAACTGTCATAATTCAAATGTTTTTGGCTCGAAAATCAGTATTATCAGTTACATTTTAGGGACTGTTGGCTACCCAGTTCATCTCATGTTTTGATAAACTGACAAATGTTGTATTTAGAAACCCTAAAAGTACATGAAATGAGTAGTCATGTGTAAAAAAAATTGATCCTGAGAATGTGTTATTTATAAAAAATAATATATGAAGCAATATATTATCTAAATTTTGAAATAACAGTTAAAATGAGGTTTAATTTCAATATGGCTCTATATTTTCTATTCATTCTGTACTTCTTATCAAACATTAAGCCTAGAATTTGGTTATCTTCAAAGCCAATTTTCATATTTAATGTCTACAGAGCTCTCAGTGTCTCTATTATTCTAAATTGTTATGACACACATTGGGGACATAAAAGTGATAAAGACCAGAACCATACAGAAATAAAAATGGTAAGAAAAAATTACTTGAAAAGTTTCCTGGTGTCATAAAATATGATGAAGGGACCAAATGGAGCCTCAGAATCCTGGCTTATAGCCTAGTATTTTTAGTGATCATATATCTGGGGTCAAATTGTATTATTTTCCTAGAATTCAGCTCCTTGTGTTTTGAAAAACTGGATTGGATGGTTTATCTGCTATTGGTTATAGCTTTCTTTTTATTATGACTTAGCTTTTATTATTTATTTTGATTATATATTTTGCAAGAGGCTTTTAAATTTTTCCTTCATGTTTTATAATTTCATATATGTACACAATGAACTATGATCATACTTACCATTCCTCTTACCCCAATCCAGTTGCCCAATATGACACACAAGTTCATGTCACAACTTTCATGTCTTAAAAAGAATAACCTACTGTCTAGTTAGTGCTGCTCATATATGCAGTGGTGTGGAGCCTTCCCTGGAGCATGGAATACCCATATGTGCAGTGGTGTGGAGCCTTCCCTGGAGCATGGACCATCCATATGTGCAGTGGTGTGGAGCCCTGCCCTAGAGCATGGGACACCTATATGTGCAGTGGTGTGGAGCCTTCCATGCAGCATGGAATACCCATATGTACAGTGGTGTGGAGCCCTGCCCTAGAGCATGGGACACCCATATGTGCAGTGGTGTGGAACCTTCCCTTGAGCTTGGGATTCTCATATGTACATTTTTGAGCCAGGATTCCATTAGAACAAAGTAATTCTCAAAAGCAACAAGGACAGGCAAAAAGCAGCAAACTATAAGTTACAAGAAGGCAGAGAGGAACTGAGGAACAATTTATACTAAAGTGAAAACAGCTATCCCAGAAGAAATGACATCAGAGTGTGAATGCTGGTGAATTTTGGAACTTCAACAATTGCCATTGCCATATTATCTCTATACTGGGATGGAGGATGGGGGCAACATGTATTAGGCTCTGGAGGATAACTAAGCCTAGTGAACTTCAGCAAAAGAAAATTGAAAGTATGCCTAAGACATAAAGAAGTAATGAAGGGATAAAGTTGTTTGTTAAATGGAAAAGTTTAGTGGTGTGTGTGTGTGTGTGTGTGTGTGTGTGTGTGTTTGTGTGTGTGTGTGTGTGTGTGTGTGTTGCCAAGAAATCTGCTTTTCTTCTTTGGAAGCCCATATTCCAAATGTTTCCAGTGATCATGGAACATGTTTTTGACGATAAAATGTATTATTTGATTTGTATTTCCAAAATAGCATACCAGTATATACCAACAGAATTATTTGCAATGCTCAAGGTATTTTTATGTACATATACACTTTTAGCCATTTACAGAAGGAATGAAAATCAAGTCATTGATACCTTATTGACAAAAGCTTTTTTAAACTTATATACTACTTATTAATTTATTATGCCCAGAAGTGAATGAGTCTCCAGTGTCAACACCTTCAATGCATGCTTCCTCCATCCTGTGATGGGGGGACAAGCATCCTGCATTTAACAATAAGTGCTGTTCATTCTTGCTGTTTCTGCTCACACTAGGTAATTCCTCCATTTACTCTAAAAATATTCCTAAATTGTATGATAAATGAAGTGGTTGCCTTTCCCATGACTGATATGTACCTGATGTTGTTAAGGATATTGTTTTTACAGTGCTTCCATGGTGGTATTCACCTGGATCCTCCCCTTTTGGGAACAACCCCACTCCTTTAGAGTTAATGCCATCGTCTTCTCTTCAACAATGCTCTGGAAATTTATTCTCATTAGATAAAGGCTATTTTTTTATTTTACTTTTTTGAAAATAGTTTTTTTTCATACAGTGTATTCTGATTATAGTTTCCCCTTTTCATATTCCTCCTAGTTCCTGCTTACATCACCTCCCATCTAGATCCACACTCTTTCTGCTCCTTGCTACAAATCAAAAAGGCATCTAATGAATACCAATAAATTAAAATAAAATAGAAATAAAAAAACAAGTTAGAACATGATGAAAAAATACAAGAAACACAGACACATGTTTGCATATACAGTGATCCTATAAAACCCAAAACCAGGAGACATAATATAAATGCAACAGATCTGTAAAGCAACAAAACAGACAAGCAAAAGAACCCTGACTTAACATTATGAGACAAAAAAAAACCTCCAAAGATGCTGTTGAGTTTGAGGTTTGAGTTTATTTTCTGTTGGACATCTACTACGGGGCATGGGACCTACCCTTAAGAGTAGTTTGTTTCCCCAGTGAGACTCCCTTGGAGAAAAGTAAATTTCCATTTGCAAGTGGTTATCCATTGGAGATAGCTTCTGGGTTAAGGTCGGGGGTGGGGTGTCTACTCCTTCCAGCTCTAGAACCCACTGCATCTCCATCTACTGCAGAGCCCTGCAGGCCCTGTGCATGCGGCCACAGCCTCTGTGAGTTCAAATGTGCAGCAGCACTACTGTGCCTAGAAGACCTTGATTCCTTGTCCTCCATCCCCTTTGGCTCTTAGACTCTTTCCTCTTCTTCTGCAAAACTCCCTGAGCCATGAGCAGAGGAATGTGATGGTGATAGCCCATTTATGGTGGAGTGTCTCAAGGTCTCTCATTCTCTGCATAATATCAGGCTATCAGTCTCTGTATTTGTTCCCATATGCACTGATCATGGCCAAGCAAGGAATAGATATATGAATACAATAGAATGTAGTGGGTAGCCATTCCAGCTTTGATCTGGAAGTTCCAACCCCCATTGAGGCTTTGGTAACTGTCACGCCTACAAGGCGGGGCCAAGAGAGGACCCTGAAGACCTGAGATCTGGATGTGCTGGCTCTCTTTGTTCCTGGACCCAGGACGCTGAAGGTAGACCTAGCAGAGTTCTCCGGAGAACACCACCAGACTGCGCCATACCTTTCCCAGACCCTGTAAACTATCCCTTCACTTGTAAGTTACCCCACAAAATAAACCTCCCTTTTAACTACATGGAGTGGCCTTAATAATTTCACCAATAATAGAATATCATTTTATTGTTATATTCCTTTACCAAAACAGTAGTATTGGTTTTCTCTGAGGTTGTTGGCCAATCTAGTCTCAGGTTCTTAATCATCCAAGCAGCTTTTGGAATAGGCTCCATCTAATGCAGTGTGCCTTAACTCAAATCAGATACAGATCAGTTACTCCCACAAGCTTTGTGACACTATTGCATTAGTATATCTTGCAGGCAGGTAACTCTTCTAGATCAAAGTGTTTATAGCTGGGTTGGTGTTTATCTTTCTCCTTTGGTAGCATAAAGAGCACTTTCCAGTACCATGAATATTAGTCAGTATGCCTGAGGCTCTCAGTAGGTCAATAGTGCCCAAGACTGCCTGGATGTTTTGTGCCTACGCTTTTAAGATTTTCTTTGACCATTTCTTTTATCTTGTCTTTAAAGCCTGAGATTCTCTCTTCCATCTCCTCTATTCTGTTGGTAAAGTTTGCTTTTGTGGTTCACTCATAAGTGGATATTAGATGTAAAGCGAAGGATAACCAGGCTGCAATCCATAGTCCCAGAGAAGCTAGGTAACAAGGCAGATCACCCTGGGAAGGATGAGCTCTCCTGGGTAAACTGGGGGCAGTGCAGTGTGGGGAGGGAGTTAAGAGGGGAGGAGGTGGGAAATGGGAACATGAGGGATCAGGATGGCTAAGTTGGGGGAGGGAAAGAAAGGGAGAACAATGAAAGAGATATCTTGATTGAAGGGGCCACTGTGGGGTTAGGAAGACACTTGGTTGTAACATGAATGTTTAAAAGTCTTATTAATTAAAAAAAAAACAGAGCCTGATATTGGGGTGAATGCTGAAAGATCAGAGAAGCAGAACAAGCCATAGCCACCACCTCTTACCTCAACAACTCTTAAACCTGAAATAGCCTCAGCTGATAGGCCTCTGGGCAAATGATCTTCCTCAACTGAAAAGCCTTTAGTTCCTGTCTCCTCGCGCCTTATATACCTTTTTACACCCACCATATTACTTACTTTTTATTGCTGGAATTAAAGGCATGTGATTTCCTAAATACTTGGATTAAAAGTGTGAGATCGCAAGTGCTGGGATTAAAGGTATGTGTCACCACTGCTTAGCTCTGCTTCTCTCCTAGACTGAGTCAATCTCATGTAGTCCAGGGTGGCTTTGAACTCACAGAAATCCAGACATATCTCTGCCTTCCCAGTGCTAGGATTAAAGAAAAGGTGTGTGCCACCACTGCCTGGCCTCTATGTTTAATCTAGTGGCTTGTTCTGTTCTCTGATCTTCAGGCATATTTTATTAGGGCACACAATATATCACATTTCCCCTTTTTTATCTAAAATAATAAAAGAAGGTTACAACTAATAAAAGAAAAATTATGTACAATAAGTATAACAAGTATTATATATATATATACATATATAGTCAAGAATTACATTAACAATGTCCAGTCCATAAACATTTGACAAATTCAGAGAAAATACTCCATTATTTATCCTATTTTGGTGGGTACAAAATGTTGTACCTAACTCACTTTTTTTTTGTTTTGTTTTGTTTTTGTTTTTCGAGACAGGGTTTCTCCATGTAGTTTTGGTGCCTGTCCTGGATCTCACTCTGTAGACCATGCTGGCCTTGAACTCACAGAGATTCACCTTGCTCTGCCTCCCAAGTGCTAGAATTAAAGGTGTGTGCCATTGTCGCCCTGCCTAATTCACTTTTTATTCTAACTTGTATTCCAATCCAAAACTATCTTTTGATGTCTTTCAAACTTATACACTTCACACTTTTTTAGTTAGTTTCTTTTCTGAATTGTTAACAAGGAAAATATGACTATAACTATCTAATCTTTAATTAACAAGGAAAACTATAATTACAACTACCTAATCTTCAACTCCCTCAGAGACCCGAGAAGGAAATATTTACTGAGTAAGCAGAAAGTACAGATAAGTGACTTCCAAAAAATGTGAGAAATGACAGAAACAGCTGTCTGCCTGGAAAGTCACCCAAGTTTCCTCTGCAACATTGGGACATCCATCTTCAGCCTACAGGCCTAGCATATCTGACAGATTCATCTGTGAAGCAGGATTTTCTAAAGGGCCTTCCTACCTTGTCTTGGCAAGGATCAGCAGTCCTTTCTTTTGTGTCCTGCTTGTCCATTTGGACAGCATACTGTCAGCAGTTGAGGCAAGGGCACTTTCTTGCCCATATGGAGTTTCTTCGATGCCTCTTATCTTCTCTCAAGTAGATTGGTGCTACCAGGAACAGACATGTGTCATTGCCATAAAAAATAAACTATATTATTAAAACATCTTAAATGTCATATTCTATAGATCTCTGAAGTATTTGAAGATATCCTTTTTAATCTAAAATATATATATTTGACCTTGAAAACATACCTAACCTGACAAGTTCCACTTTAATAGGTGACTAACAACTAATATGCAATTATTTATATCCTAATTAATTGGTAATAATAACTTTCAAGGACTAGAAATTTGCATTATGTTGTTAAATGATTTGTATAGGTACAATACTTTGAACAAGATTAGAAATATATGAATAGTATATCTTAACAAAAATAATATCAAATTTGTATCAATATACATTTTTATATAATATACAAAAACCCAATCCAATCTAAAATATTTAAAACTAGTAGTTACTTTCTAAAAGTAGATTAACTAATCTACATTTTTATCTTATATCTATATCCTCCCTTTTTTCTTTTCAGAGTAAATTCAGTAATCTACACTTTTATTATTTCTATCTCTTTTTTTCAGAGTAGATTCAATAATGTACCTTTTATTTTATCGTTTTTTATATAATATATTTCTATATCACCTGGTTCCAGGGAAACTCATAGGAATCTACCTCAGATAAGACTTCTATTAATAGTGGAGAGGGTGAATAATCTAATCTTCTCCTGTTATCAGATTGGTGACTACCCTAATTGTCATCATAGAAGCTTCATCCAGTAACTGGTGAAAACAGAAGCAGAAATCCACAACCAAGCCGTGGGCCAAGCTCTGGGAGTCCAGTTGAAGAGAAGGAGGAGGGATTATATAAGCAAAGGGGTGTCAAGAACATGATGGGGAAACCCACAGACAGCTGACCCAAGCTCCTGGAAGCTCATGGACTCTAGACTAACAGTTAAGGAACATACATGGGACCAACCTAGGTCTTCTGCATGTGGGTGGCAGTTGTGTAGCTTTATCTGTTTGTGGGGCCACTATTAGTAAGACCAGGATCTGTCCCTGGCACATGAGCTGTCTTTTTGAAGCCTATTCCCTATGATTGGATGCCTTGTTCATCCTTGATGCAGAGAGTAGGATCTTGGTCCTGCCTCAACTTGATATGCCATGCTTTTTTGACTCCATTGGGAGGCCTTACCCTTTCTGAGGAGTGGATGGGGGTGAGTAGAAAGGAGGTTGGGGGCAGGGAAGGGAGGAGGGGAGGGAGGAAAAACTGTGGTTGATATGTAAAATAAATTTAAAATTTTAATAAAAAAGAAAGTAATTATTATAATTCACAAGTCAACAAAGTTTAACACAGTACATGTGCTTTTTCTGCAAAATATACCAAGCTCTTGTGATATGTAGGAACAACTGATAGCATTATACTTAATGGGAATTTTAAGCAGTGAAGTCATATACAAAAAATTAATAGATGTGACATTAGATGTATTCCAGGCAAAATATCAGTTTACGGTTACAGAAACTTAAAAATTAAGGAGATCTTTGCCTTGCAGTACCTTATCTAGGGATTTACATATTTCTGTTCTGTACATACCCCTGAATAAATGCCAAAGCCTCACAAATATTGATTCTGGGATTATAAATAAATATTTCAAAGAACATAAATTCACAAATAGAGGATCTGCAAATGAGGACAAATGAGGCTCTATATTTACCACAAGTTTTAGATTTCTATCTATCCACTGATATAAATACAGGTTGTTGCATTTCTTGGACATTGTGAATAGTACCACCATAATTTTGGTCTCTTAAATTCTGGTAAAGTCTTACACTTTTATCGATTTTTGAAGAGTTTCATACAATGTGCTGTGATCAAATTCACTTTCCTTCCTTAACTCTGGCCAGATCCGTCCCTGTTCCCTTTTACCCTAACTTTGGGTAGTTGTCCCCCAACTAAGACCAATTTGTACTTCCCAAATATCCTTCAATGTGTCCCTTCCAATGGAATGTAGTTGCCTTATCATACTGTGTTTCCTCAGAATCATAGAAGTGACTGCAAAGTCTTATCAACATAACTGTCTAAACATAAGCTTATCAAGGATGGCAACAATAGACTGCTAACATTGATGGGGAAAGCCCATCAGATGCTGAACTTTTAGGGAAAACGACCTTTACTCTCCTAGCAGCTAAGAATTGCCAATACTTTCTGTGTAGGGGTGGAATTTCATGTCTAATCTTCATGCTGAAATCAGTTAGCTTTTGTCTTTCACAAGCCTTGTGTATTGTGTCCCAACTACTCTCAGTCCATATATGCAGCTTTCCTGCTCTATCCAGAAGATACTGTTTCTGTTTAGTCATCTACTACTGCTGCGGCCTGCGTAGCTGGAGCATGAAATCTGGCGAGGGACGCCGAGGTTAAACAGCACTCTAGACACCCAGTTTCAGTTCGTTAGGGAAGCAGCTCTTCCTCCTCTACTAAATCTGAGACAGAGGCAAGATCATCATCTTCTTCCTCATCCATTAAATCTTTCACAAGTATCCTTATATGCTCTTTACAGGGGACCTCGACCTCTTGCTTTTCCCCTTTCAAAGATTCATTCATCTCCACCTCCTGAGTGTTAGCAAATGCTTGCTTGCACTCTGAAAGTTGCTCTCTCACTTTCACTTTAGCTATAGGAAATTTATCTGCGCCTTTCTCTTGCAACATCTTTTGTAAATCTCTTTTTACTTGTAACATTCAGACCTCCTCTGGTCAGAAACCAAGGACTTGCTTCAGCTATGGTGTCCACAAATGTAAGTGCAGTGCTAGACTTAATTCCTGTTCCTTGCTTATTTAACTTAATTCCTGTCTCTTGCTTACTTAACTTAATTCCTGTTCCTCAGTGGTCAACTGAGCTTTTGCAGTATTACCCATGGTATGTACCCTATTTTACGCTGTTACATCCAATCCTCCCCCTTCCTTTGTGAAGGTGAGCCTCGTTAGCTTACCCCTCTTTCCAGGTCCCAGTGGTGACCTCCACTTGCTGTGCCTGCACGGTAATTGGGCTCAAAACTTGGCGAGGGAAGTCGGGATGAACACAGCACACACCAGTCAAGTTGCAAGCATCAGGACTCTCTTTATTCTTTCTTTCCCATCTTATATACCCTTTCAGGAAGAACAAACAAAATTGTTTATTAAGCACCCAGGGTCAAGGAATGGTCAGCATGACCCAGGAAGCCACAGCTGCCAAACCACGAGATATACCAAACAGCAAAACATCCGCAGAACAGACTGACCTCAACGCACTCAGAACAGGGGAGGTGGGGGCAATCTTTGAGGAGTAAGAGCCATTCTGATCCCAACATACTACCTCTGGCTCTCACATTCTTTAAGTCTCTCTGTGGTGGTAATCTAATTGTACTGAATTATTATTTTGATTGTATGTTAATAAATAAAGTTGTCCGGGGGGTCAGAGCTATTAGAGCCATAGCAAGAGTGTGGCGGTGGTGGCACACGCCTTTAATCCCATAGATATCTGTGTGTTCAGGGATACAGCCAGCATCGGAGACATATGCCTTTAAGACCTAGGGGGCTGTACATTCAGACAGTGACGAGGCAGTCATGTGTTTGGGTTTACAACCAATGAGAAGGCAGAACAACATACTATAAAAAAATGAACCGACAGGAAGCAGGTCTCTTTTCGAGAAGCTGGGACAGCAGGAGGAAGGGTGAGATTTTAGCTCTGAGCTCTGACCTCTCGGCTTTCTCTTTTACATTGTTTCTGTGTTTCTTATTTAATAAGACGGTTAGTTACATCAACATCTGGCGCCCAACGTGACAAGAATCCATTAAAAACTGCTTGGCTTGGCGGCAGGTCCACTTTCCCGCAAGGGCGGCAGGCGGCCCGCGGCGGCGGCGGCGATCGGCTTCTTAGTCCGAGCAGCGGCTTCTTAGCCTGGGTCTAGTTCTGCTTGACCTCAGGCTGGACTATCGGTGAGCTGCTTGCTTAAATCCTGCTTGCTTAAAGCCAGTGCTACAAACAACTCAGACCTGCCCTGCCGAACAGGGCCCTGCCTGTAAAGCCAACGCACATGGTCGGAGCTTAAGGAAGTCAGACCCAAGCCTTGACTCGGCACAAGAGGGAACACGTGGCTGCATTTAAACTTTAGCCAGCTACGCTTTCTTGTTCTCTCTCTCTCTCTCTTTTTCTTTGGATTTACACCTGGGACACTAGGTGGCTGCTTTGAAAATCCCCTCGGATTTCTACTGTTCTACACAGATTTGGTAAGTCATAACATATCAGATATTTTAAAGGAAACTATCTAAAAGAGAATTTCTTTCCACATTAAAAAACAAATGGGTTTTATGTGTACATTGGAAGAAAATTGGTTTTTGTTCGAAATTTTAGGCAGTCTGGCAATGGAACAACTATATAATATTAGTATTGGTGGAATTATGCACCTTATCACTATAATAATCCACATTTTAATATTTAAAAAGATAGTCAATTTAAGTGCCAGGATAACAGCTTTAGAAGAACTTGTTAAACCTGTAAAAATTCAGACAGAAGAAATTAACAGTGAAGTTGTTTCAAGTCGGGATCATAAGGTTGCAGAAAGAAAGCCTGTTTTCACACAGTCACCCTTAATTTATCCTGTAACCGTACAGCAGATGCCTGATCAAATGGCTACACAAAATAATTGGGCTCCAATTGAAATGTTGGATTTAAAAAGGTTTAAGGAGGCAATAGTATCTTATGGCATGCATTCCCCATATGTAAAGCAAATGTTAAACTCTTGGTCAACATATAATAGGATAGTACCACAGGACTGGCGGGACCTTGCACAAGGTGTTCTGGAACCCAGCCAGAGACTTCAATTTCTGACTTGGTTTAAGGAGGAGGCTAAAAACATAGAAAAACAATGGAGGGATAAAGGAATACAAGTTTGCCAGGATCAGCTTATGGGCGAAGGCCAATATGCTTCAACACAAACACAATGTTTATATGATGTCCAAACCCTAATTTTATGTTGAACGGCAGCCTTGAATGCATGGGACAAAGTTGAGGAACCAGGAAAAAAATCTGAGTCATTTACAAAGGTGAAGCAAGGCCCAAAAGAGTCTTTTACAGATTTTTTACAAAGACTGGCTTCAGCAGTAAAGAGAATGGTCTCGGATTCAGAAGCTGGTAAGGCAATAATTGAATCTTTGGCCTTTGAGAATGCGAATGCAGCATGCAAAAGAATAATCAGGCCATTAAGGGCAAGATCTGCACCTATGGAAGATTGGATTAGAGAAACAATTAATGTTGAAGCTGATGAGCATGATGATACATGGGTAGGAGAAGTAATTTCAAAAGGTTTGAGGAGTGTTAGATGTTTTGGATGTGGAAAGCAAGGACATTTGAAAAGGGACTGTAGACAGGTCATTCCCAGAAACAATGTTTCTTCAAGGAACAATGGCAACAGAATGCCCCTTCCTTCTGGAGTATGCAGAAGGTGTGGTAAGGGAAAACACTGGACCAACGAATGTAGATCAACAAAGGACAGACAGGGTAATCCTTTGCCTCAGTCTTCGGGAAACTCCCAGAGGGGCCTCAGGCAGGCCCCCAGTGCAAATCCAGTTCAAACCTTTCCTGCAGCCATAGAGGAAATGCCTGCTCTGGAGAGCGATTAAATAACCAAATGCCTATTGGAATAAATCATGCTGGTCAGGATGATGAAACAGAGAGAATAGAAAATTCAGGAGAAAACATAAAGAAAATTTTTTGGCAAACTTCTATTAATGAACAAAGACCAAAATTAACAATGAAAATAAATGGTGTTTTGTTGTCTGGTCTGGTAGACACAGGTGCGGACGTTACCATAATTGCACCAGAATTTTGGCATCCAACTTGGCCTCTTCAGGAGGTAAACGTTCAACTGTTAGGAATTGGAACATTATCTCAGGTGAAACAGAGTGCAAGATGGCTCGAATGTATAGGTCCAGAAGGACAGAGAGGAAAATTAAAACCATATGTGGCTAACATAACTATGAACCTGTGGGGTCGAGACTTGTTGCAACAATGGAATACTCAGATTAACATCCCTCCAATCTCAGAAACAAATCATAAACTAGCACATGTTACTGAGAGAAATATTAGAAGATATTGTTCTAATGAGTGGTCACCAGCCATCCATATTATACAAGAACAGGGCACAATAACTGATGATCTTCCAAAGACACCAACAGCTCTACCTTTAAAATGGTTAACAGACAAGCCTGTATGGGTCCAGCAATGGCCTTTAACAACAGAGAAACTCCAGGCTTTAGAAGAGCTGGTAGAAGAACAGTTAAATGCTCAGCATATTGAAGAATCAACCAGCCCTTGGAATTCTCCTGTATTTGTTATTAAAAAGAAATCTGGTAAATGGAGAATGGTAACAGACCTTAGAGCAATTAACAAAGTAATTCAGCCAATGGGCTCTCTACAATCTGGGATGCCTTTGCCTACTCTGTTACCAAAAGGATGGCCTCTCATAGTTATTGATTTAAAAGACTGTTTCTTTTCAATACCCTTACAAGAAAAAGACAAAGAAAGATTTGCTTTTACAGTGCCTACTTATCATAATTCTCAACCGGTTAAAAGATTTCAATGGAGGGTCCTCCCACAGGGAATGTTGAATAGCCCAACTCTGTGCCAATATTTTGTACAACAGCCATTGGAAGTGATACGTAAAAAATTTCCTAAATCTATAATTTATCATTATATGGACGATATTTTACTAGCTGACTCAAATGCAGATACTTTAGAAATAATGTTTGAAGAAGTAAAGAAAATTTTGCCTTGCTGGGGATTACAAATTGCTCCTGAAAAGATACAAAGAGGAGATTCTATTAATTATTTAGGATATAAAATAGAGCTACAAAAAATTAGACCCCAAAAGGTGCAAATTCGGAGAGATAGACTACAGACTCTTAATGACTTTCAAAGATTATTTGGAGATATTTCTCATCTACGAACTATTGTTGGGGTAAAAAATGATGAACTGACTAATTTGTTCAGAACCTTAGAAGGTGACAAGGACTTAAATAGTCCAAGAGAATTATCACCTGAAGCTGAGAAAGAATTGGCCTTGGTAGAAAAGAAAGTGCATGAAGGACACGTGGATCGTATTGATCCAAAGCTGGATTGCATTTTGGTTATTTTACCTTCTAGGCGTTCTCCTACTGGAATATTAATGCAGAGGGAAGATATTATATTGGAATGGATATTTTTACCAAATAAACCAAATAAAAAATTAAAAACTTATGTGGAAAAAATCTCTGACTTGATTTACAAAGGAAAACTGAGACTTCGTCAATTAGCAGGCATAGACCCAGCAGAAATTGTCGTACCATTAACTAAGGAGGACATTGAAAAATTATGGACAGAAAGTGAACCTTGGCAAAGAGCTTGCAGTAATTTTTTGGGAGAAATTAACAGCAAATATCCCAAAAGTAATAGAATTGATCTTATAAAGAGAGCTGATTGGATCTTGCCTCGAATTGTACGGCAAAAACCCATATCTGGAGTTCGTACATTTTATACACATGCCAACAAAGAAGGAAAGGCAGGTTACAAATCAGAAAATTTAAGTAAACTGGTTCAAAGTCCGTATAATTCAGTTCAAAAATCAGAATTGTATGCTATTCTGTTGGTATTAATGGATTTTTCAGAACCTCTCAACATAGTAACTGACTCTCAGTATGCTGAAAGAGTGGTGTTACATATTGAGACTGCAGAATTTATCCCTGATGCTTCAGAATTAACTTCACTATTTATTCAATTACAAGATAGAATCAGGAAAAGGAATCATCCTTTATATATAACTCACATTCGATCCCATACTGGTCTGCCAGGCCCTCTAGCACAAGGCAATGATGAGATTGATAAATTATTGATAGGAAATGTGCTGGAGGCCTCAGAATTTCATAAAAAACATCACGTCAATAGTAAAGGTTTAAAAAAGGATTTTTCCATAACCTGGCAACAAGCCAAAGAAATAGTAAAGAAATGTCCTACTTGTTCCTTCTACAATCAAACGCCATTACCAGCAGGATGTACCCCAAAGGGTACTCAGAGAAATGAAATCTGGCAGATGGACGTGTTTCACTTTGCAGAATTTGGAAAACTGAAATATGTACACCACACTATCGATACTTCTTCAGGATTTCAATGGGCAACTGCTTTGAGTTCTGAAAAAGCTGATTCTGTAATCACTCATTTGCTGGAAGTTATGGCCATCATGGGTATACCTGCACAAATCAAAACTGACAATGCTCCATCATATGTCTCTGTTAAAATGAAACAGTTTTTTGCTTATTACAATATAAAGCATATTACAGGCATACCACATAATCCTACAGGTCAAGCAGTTATAGAAAGATCAAACAGAACTCTAAAGGATATGCTAAATAAACAGAAATGGGTAACAAAAACCCCCAGAAATAGACTGCATAATGCTCTTCTAACTTTGAATTTTCTGAATGCCAATGAGAAAGGAACAACAGCTGCAGAGAGACATTGGATAATAGAAAAAACTACAGAATTAAATCAGCCTATATACTTTAAGGATGTGCTGACCTCAGAATGGAAACCAGGGTATGTATTACATTGGGGACGAGGTTTTGCTTTTGTTTCTACAGGAGAAGATAAGCTGTGGGTACCATCAAAATTGATAAAGGTTCGATTTGAACAAGAGAGACCTCTTAATTGAGGAGGTGATAGTTCATCAACCAGCATGAACATCCAATTTAAACTAACTTGTATCAATAACACATGCCTTTTCATTTAATCAGATAATAACTTGTCAAAAGGAAACATGCCCAAAATTAGTCTTGGGGAAAGGTTTTTGTTTTTGTCTTTTAGGAGAATGAAGGTTAAGGAATCTGAAGAACACTGGACAAATGAGACAACTGAAGAAAAGTGACAAATCATCTATCCCAAGAAACAGAGTGAAACGATGTATGGGTATATATTATCTAAAAAAATTTTTATGTCTTCCTAAATGTTTGTTTCTGCTTTTCTCTAAAGATTTAACACTATTGGTTTTCTAATAATCCCAGTTCAATTAAAATTTAAAGCTGACTTTGGAGTTGGAGAATGGCTCTCTCCTTCTTTAAACTCAAGCATGTTGTTAAAAGGAAAATGCAAACTCCCTGTATCATGCCAGAAGAAAAGAGCCATCTTCTGCTATGGTACAGGACAAAAGCCAAATTAATTAAGGGACTATTCTATTACTAATCTCAACTCTTTGATTCTATTCTGATTCTTTAAACTTTTCTCAAAGTATAAATTTTATATCAAAATTTACAAGATTAATATATATATATATATACATTTTAAACTTTGTTAAGATATGAATGGTCATATAGAGTACTAACTAATTCTAGAAAAAAGGCTAGCTGCATATATATGTTTTTGTGTTCGAGTCTCTTATCAGTTTTCTGCAGGAAATCACGGCCAGGCCTAACATCAACTGAAGTCTCCAGAAAGAAGATGGGGCCCCACAACAACAACAATTCCACATGGACAATAATAATATCATTAAGCTGACAAACATCATCCATAGATCAGCTTTGAACTATAAGGTGCTCAGAGCAATTTTGAGATGACTAGCTGAGATGATCCAGTCTCAAAGACTACTTGAATAAGGACTTGAGATAAACCCTGAACTTTGGCATTATACACAGACTGGATAATGAAGGATATAGTTACCTCTCCTAGAATTTGACAATTAACCTAAAATTTTTCTTTCAGGATAAAGAAAACTTCGCCCATACCCAGCAGGAAGCAATTTTAAGAATACGACGCCCACATTCCCAAAGAGGTGGTGTGGGGCGGGTGGTTTTTTGGTCTTTTTAATGGGTTTTGGGTCTGGGATAATTTTCAGTATTTAGGGGGGTTGGTTACAAGTTATTGTCAAGGGTTAGGAAAAAGGCTAAGCAAAGGAGATTAGATTTAAGGTTCTTGTTTTAAAAAAAAAAGAGAAAGAAAGAAAAGAAAAAGACAATTACTAGTTTTAAATACTTTACATTGGATTGAATTGTTTTATATTGTATACAAATTTGAAATTGATATTGTTAGAAAATGCTATATGTTTATTTCTAATTGTATTCATAACATTCATTTAACAATGTAATGCAAATTTCTGATCCTTGAATGTTATTATTACCAACTATTAGGATATAAAGAAATGAAAGTCAGTAGTTAGACATTACAATAGAACTTGTAGTCATATTAGATATGTTTTAAAATTGAACAGAGATGTTTTAGACAGGTCATCTTCAAACCCTTCAGAGATCTACAGAATATGGCATTTAAAATGTTTTAATAACTTAGAAAAATTTTCTTTTTTGAGACATGTCGGCTCCTGGCAGTACCAATCTACTTCAGAGAAAATATGGGCATTGAAGAAACTGCATATGGAGTCAACTTTCATTTTGGCAAAAGTTAGCCACTGGACAACAAAGTATCCTCGAATCAACAGGACAAAATGGACAGACAGAACACGAAACAAGGGACTACTGATTCTTGCCAAAACAAGTGTGGTTATGGCTTTATCAAAAGGCATCTTCTGAGGCCAGGACAATATGGCCCCATCCCTGAAGTGGCCTTCGCATCCGGAAAAGGTACAGTGCCCTTTTCTTCGAAGGCAGCTTAACAGGCAGAGGTCCGATGGATTCTGTTGTACAATGGAACAGCAGCTGAAAGCTCATGCCTCTCAAAAGTAGACTGGCATTTAATAGAGGGATGTGGAGAAGAAGGGGATGCTGAGATGAAGCCATATATACACAGCCAAGTAGAATGGACAGCTGAATTTAAAAACTGTCAACAATTTCCAGAATTTAAAATCCTGAATCATGACAGGACACTAGTGGAATTCAGGTGTTCCTGGTACGTGGACTGCTCTCACCCAATGTGAGGTTGAACTGTTGACCTTGTATACATCCTACATCACAAATGAGTCTGTCAGATACACTAAGCCTATAGGCTGAAGATGATGTCCCAACACTGCGGAGAAACCTCAGGTGACTGCCCAGGCAGCTGGTTGTTTCTGTCAACTCACAAATTTTTTGGAAGTTGCTTGCATGCACTTCCTGTTTTTTATTTTTGTTAGCTAATATTATTCCCTTCTTGGGTCTCTGAGGGAGTTGAAGATTAGTTAGTTATGGTTGAAGATTAGTTAGTTATAGTTGAAAATTAATTAGGATAGAAAGTGCATTAGATACATCTTGGATTTACCAAAATAGGATAGATAATGGAATTATTTTCTCTGATTTGTCAAATACCTGTTTAGGTATTTATTACTTGTATATATTGTATATAGTTATTGTACTTTTGTATATAGTTTTTCTTTTGTTAGTTATAACCTTTTGCTTTCTCTTTCTTTTTATTAAAATAGAAAAGGGGAAATGTGGTGGTAATCTAATTGTACTGAATTATTATTTTGATTGTATGTTAATAAATAAAGTTGTCCGGGGGTCAGAGCTATTAGAGCCATAGCAAGAGTGTGGCGGTGGTGGCACACGCCTTTAATCCCATAGATATCTGTGTGTTCAGGGATACAGCCAGCATCGGAGACATATGCCTTTAAGACCTAGGGGGCTGTACATTCAGAGAGTGACGAGGCAGTCATGTGTTTGGGTTTACAACCAATGAGAAGGCAGAACAACATACTATAAAAAAACGAACCGACAGGAAGTAGGTCTCTTTTCGAGAAGCTGGGACAGCAGGAGGAAGGGTGAGATTTTAGCTCTGAGCTCTGACCTCTCGGCTTTCTCTTTTACATTGTTTCTGTGTTTCTTATTTAATAAGACGGTTAGTTACATCAACATCTCTCTCTTCCACAATGATCCCTGAGCCTTTAGAAAAAGAGATGTGGTATATATGTTCCATTTAGGGCTCAACATTTTGAAGTCTCTTATTGTCTATACCTTGATCAATTGTGGGTCTTGGTTTTGAACACAATCTATTGCAAACAAAAGGTTCTCTGATGAGAGTTAAGAGATGCTTTAATACATAGTTATAAATAAAGGCCATTAGGATTTGATTTTACATGTAATTAAGATTTCTCTGAACTCTCTGTTCCTCCAAATCCAATCCCCAGTCTTCCCCCAACCAGCTCTGCAAAAGAACACTTGCTGCCGCCTCCCCTTCCCCCTCCACCTTCATTTCTTGTGGATCTCACAGATCTTCCCCTCCAAACCTCCCTCCTGACCCTTATTGCTTCATCCCATCCCCCCGGCCCAGCAGGCACCCCTGCTAACCCAAAGGCCACTCCTTCCTGTAGATGTAACCAATCATCTTATTAAATAAGAAACACAGAACCAATACAGAGATGAAAGCCAAGAGGTCAGAGCAATAGCTAAGAGCTAAAAAACCTTACCCTTCACTGTCACTGTTGCCCTACCTCTCCAAAAGAGACCTACTTCCTGTGTGTCTGTCTTTTTATAGTGTTTCTGTTCTGCCTTCTCATTGATTGTAGACCCAACCACATGACCTCCTAGTCATTGCCTGTCTGTACAGACCTCCAGGTCCTCTATGGTTGGTATTGAAATTAAAGGCATGTGTCTCCATGCTGGCTGTATCCTTAAACACACAGAGATCTGCTTATCTCTGCCTCCCAAGAGCTGGGATAAAAGGCGTGCACCACCACCACCCGGCTTCTGCTAAGGCTTGCTAATAGCTCTGAACCCCAGGCAACTTTATTTATTAACATATAAATCACATTTTAGTACAAATAAAATATCACCATATTTCCCCTTTTCTATATTAATAAAAAGAAAAAGGAAAAAAGTTGTAACTAATGTAAGAAAAACTATATACAAAAGTACAATAAACTATATACCATATATACAAATAATAAATACCTAAACAATGTCTAGTCCATTTGTATTTGACAAATTCAGAGAAAATCATTCCATTATCTATCCTGTTTTGGTAAGTCCAAAATGTACCTAATTCACTTTCTATCCTAACTAATCTTCAACTCTAACTAACTAATCTTCAACTCTAACTAATCTTCAACTCCCTCAGAGACCCAAGAAGGAAATAATATTACCTAATTAAAAAAAAAAAAGGAAGTGCATGCAAGCAGCCTCCAAAAAAAAAAAATGTGAGTTGACAGAAACAACCAGCTGCCTGGACTACCTGAGGTTTCTACACAGTGTTGGGGCATCATCTTCAGCCTATAGGCTTAGCGGATCTGACAGACTCATTTGTGAAGTAGGATGTACACGAGGTCAATAGTTCGACCTCACATTGGGTGAGAGCAGTCCATGTACCAGAAACACCTGAATCATGATTCAGGATTTTAAATTCTGGAAATTGTTGACTTTTTTTTTTTAATTCAGCTGTCAATTCTTCTTGGCTATGTGTGTCTGTGGCTTCATCTCAGCATCCTGTTCTTCTCCATATCCTTCTATTAAATGCCAGTCTACTATTGAGAGGTGTGAGTTTAGTTACTATTCAAGAATAAATGTTTCAGCTGTTGTTCCACTGCACATAAGAAGCCATCGGCCCACTGCCTGTTCAGCTGCCTTTGAAGAAAAAGGCACTGTACCTTTTCTGGATTGCGAAAGCCACTTCGGGGATGGTGCCATATTGTCCTGGCCTCAGAAGATGCCTTTTGATAAAGCCATAACCACACTTGTTTTGGCAAGAATCGGTAGTCCTTTGTTTTATGTCCTGTCTGTCCTGTTTGTCAGCAGTTGATTCGAGGATACTTTGTTGTCCAGTGGCTAACTTTTGCCACAATGAAGTTAACTCCATATGCAGTTTCTTCAATGCCCATATTCTCTCTGAAGTAGATTGGTACTGCCAGGAGCCGACATGTCTCATAGTCATAACAAAAAGAAAAATTTTCTAAGCTATTAAAACATTTTAAATGCCATATTCTGTAGATGTCTGAAGGGTTTGAAGATGACCTATCTAAAATGTATCTGCTCAATCTTGAAAATATACCTAATATGACTACAAGTTCTATTATAATGTTTAACTACTAATTTTCGTTTCTTTATATCCTAATAGTTGGTAATAATAACATTCAAGGATCAGAAAATTGCATTACATTTTAGAAATATACATATAGCGTTTTCTAACAATATCAGTTTCACTAATTTGTATATAATATAAAACAATCCAATCCAATATAAAGTATTTAAATCTAGTAGTTTTCGTTTTCTTTTTTTTAAAACAAGAACCTTAAATCTAATCTCCTTTGCTTAGCCCTTTTCCTAACCCTTGACAACAACTTGTAACCAACACTCCAAACAATGAAAATTATCCCAGACCCAAAACCCATTAAAAGACCAAAAAAACTACCCACCCCACAACACCTCTTTGGGAATGTGGGCATCGTCTTCTTAAAATTGCTTCCTGCTGGGTATGGGCGGCGGTATCTTTATCCTGAAAAGAAAAATTTTAGGTTAATTGTCAAATTCTAGGAAAGGTAACTATATCCTTCATTATTATCCAGTCTGTATATAAAGCCAAGGTTCAGGGTTTATCTCAAGTCCTTATTCAAGTAGTCTTTGAGACTGGATCATCTGAGCTAGCCCTCCCAAATTTGCTCTGAGCACTTTGTAGTTCAAAGCTGATCTGTAGATGATGTTTGTTAGCTCAGTGATATTATTATTGTCCACATGGAATTGTTGTTGCTGTGGGGCCCCATCTTCTTCCTGAAGACTTCAGTTGATGTTAGGCCTGGCTGTGATTTCCTGCAGAAAACTGATAAGAGACTTGAACACAAAGACATATATATGCAGCTAATTGAAGCCTTTTTTCTAGAATTAGCTAGTACTCTATATGACCATTCATATCTTAACAAAGTTTAATATATATATTACAGGTGCAAATTAGGAGAGATAGACTACAGACTCTTAATGACTTTCAAAGTTTATTTGGAGATATTTCTCATCTATGAACTATTGTTGGGGTAAAAAATGATGAACTGAATAATTTGTTCAAAACCTTAGAAGGTGACAAGGACTTAAATAGTCCAAGAGAATTATCACCTGAAGCTGAGAAAGAATTAGCCTTGGTAGAAAAGAAAGTGCATGAAGGGCATGTGAATCGTATTGATCCAAAGCTCGATTGCATTTTGGTTATTTTACCTTCTAGGCATTCTCCTACAGGAATATTAATACAGAAAGAAGATATTATATTGGAATGGATATTTTTACCACATAAACCAAATAAAAAATTAAAAACTTATGTGGAAAAAAATCTCTGACTTGATTTACAAAGGAAAATTGAGACTTCGTCAATTAGCAGGAATAGACCCAGCAGAAATTGTCATACCTTTAACTAAGGAGGATATTGAAAAATTATGGACAGAAAGTAAACCTTGGCAAAGAGCTTGCAGTAATTTTTTTGGAGAAATTAACAGCAAATATCCCAAAATTGATAGAATTGGTCTTATAAAGAGAGCAGATTGGATCTTGCCTCAAATTGTACGGGAAAAACCCACATCTGGAGTTCATACATTTTATACAGATGCCAACAAACAAGGAAAGGCAGGTTACAAATCAGAAAATTTTAGTAAAGTGGATCAAAGTTCTTATAATTCAGTTCAAAAGTCAGAATTGTATGCTATTCTGTTGGTATTAATGGATTTTTCAGAACCTCTCAACATAGTAACTGACTCTCAGTATGCTGAAAGAGTGATATTACATATTGAGACTGCAGAATTTATCCCTGATGCTTCAGAATTAACTTCACTATTTATTCAATTACAAGATACAATCAGGAAAAGGAATTATCCTTTATATATAACTCACATTTGATCCCATACTGGTCTGTCAGACCCTCTAGCACAAGGCAATGATGAGATTGATAAATTATTGATAGGAAATGTGCTGGAGGCCTCAGAATTTCATAAAAAATATAATGTCAATAGTAAAGGTTTAAAAAAGGATTTTTCCATAACCTGGCAACAAGCCAAAGAAATAGTAAAGAAATGTCCTACTTGTTCCTTCTATAATCAAACGCCATTACCAGCAGGATGTAACCCAAAGGGTACTCAAAGGAATGAAATCTAGCAGATGGACATGTTTCACTTTGCAGAATTTGGAAAATTGAAATATGTACACCATATTACTTATTCAGGATACTTATTCAGGATTTCAATGGGCAACTGCTTTGAGTTCTGAAAAAGCTGATTCTGTAATCACTCGTTTGCTAGAAGTTATGGCCATCATGGGTATACCTGCACAAATCAAAACTGACAATGCTCCATCATATGTCTCCTTTAAAATAAACAGTTTTTTTGCTTATTACAATATAAAGCCGGCCAGGGAAACAGTTGGGCTGATAGCAGATCTTCACCTCTCTTTCTTCTCCTACAGTTCGAATCCCCCAGTTCTACAGCAGAAGCAGAACACATCTGTGGTCTTCCTTTCCCCAATGACCTTCCTTCCCTGAACTAATCCCATTATCTCAGCCTTTAACACCAGCAGGTATTCCCTACTAACACACCAGCTGAGCATGGAAGGGAAACAGATCCAATCCCCAGCTCTATAACAGACCTTCTGGGAGGACCTCTCTTCACTGTCTTTCCCCATTCCAAGGAGACAACATAAGCAGATCCTAGTTGAACACTCTGCTTTCCTCCTTCCTGTGAATCAATTGAGACATATAGTTTATACCCATTCCTAAGCATTAGTTTCCAATACCCAGAAACACATTTTACCTGGAACCCTCAGTGACTACACTTATCAGGTCCACAGAAATTTTTCTACAGGTATAACACAAGCATGACATCCTCCTAAAACACAGACAAAGGAAAGAGAAGCTAAAGAACAAAATACCCACCCAACAAAAACAAAAACAAAGATCAGCACCTAGACCTATAATTATCCCAATCCAAGATGCCTATATGCTAGCATAAAAACACAATTAATATCAGCCAGAGCAATATGCTCCCCCTAGAGCCCAGCAACCCTATCACAGAAGTCTCTGAATATTCCAACATAACTGAAGTACAAGAAAAAAGACCTTAAAATAGCCTTATGAAGATGATAGAGTTCCTTAAAGAGGAAAATGAATAAATCTCTTAAAGCAAGCCAGGAAAATAAACAGTATGAGGAAATGAATATATTCCTTAAAGAAATCCAGGAAAATACAACCAAAGAGTTGAAGGAAATGAATAAAACTGTTCAAGACCTGAAAATAGAAATAGAATCAATATAGAAAACCCAAACTGAGGGAATTCTATAAGTGAAAAATGTAGGAGTTCAAACAGTAACTTCACCAACAGAATACAAGAGATGGAGGAGAGATTGTCAAGCTTTGAAGATATGATAAAATAGATATATTGGTCAAAGAAAATGGTAAGTCTAAAAAATTCCTGACACAAAACATCCAAGAAAATCTGGGGCACTCTGGAAAGACCAAGGCTAAGAATAATAGGTAGAGGAAAGAGAAGAAATCAGAAAATATTTTCAACAAATTGTAAGAAAATTGTCCTAACCTTAAAAAGAAGTTGCCTATAATGGTACAAGAAGCATAAAAAACACCAAATAGATTAGACCAGAAAAGAAAGTCTCTTTGGCATATAATAATCAAAACACTAAACATAAAGAACAAAGATAGAATATTAAAAGATGAGATGGAAAATGACCAAGTAACATATAAAGGCAGACCTATTAGAATTACACCTGACTTCTCAATGGAGATTCTAAAAACCAGAAGAGCCTGGACAGACACTGCTGCAGACTCTAAGAGACCACCAATGCCAGTCCATACTGCTTTGCCCAGCAAAGCTTTCAATCACCATAGATGGAGGAAATAAGATATTTTGTGATAAAGCCAAATTTAAACAATATTTATCAACAACTCCAGCTCTACAAAAGGTGCTAGAACCTAAGGAGTTGAAAACACGGGAAGTAAATAATCTCAGAGCAAAATCAAAGAAAAGCAAGTACACACACATACCATACACACATACATCACAAACAAAATAATAGTAATCAACAATCATTTGTAATTGATATCTCTCAGTATCAATGATCTCAATAACATAATAGAAAACATATATTGAAAGAATAAATGAAAAAACAGAATCCATCTTTCTGCTGCATCCAAGAAACACACCTCAACATCAAGGATAGCTATTAGCTGAGAGTAAAGGGTTGCAAAAAGATATTCCAAGCAAATGGACTGAGAAACAAGCTAGTGGAGCCATTTTAATATTTAACAAAATAAACCAAACCAAAACTAGTCCAAAGAGACAGGGACGGACACTACATGCTCATCAATGGAAAAATCCACCAAGAGAACATTGTAGTTCTTAACATCTATGCCCCAAACACAGAGGCATCCACACTTTTAAAAAGAATGCTACTACAGCTGAACTCTTACACTGACCCTCACATACATTTACTAGAGGACTTCACTTCTTCATTTTTACCAACAGGTAGGCCATCCAAAAAAAAAAAAAACTAAAGAGAAAAATGCAGTAGCTAACATACATTGTACACAGATGACCTAACATATTTACAGAACAATTCCCCCAAACACAATAGAATACTCCTTTGTCTCTGCACCTTATGGAACTTTCTTCAAAACTGACTACATACTTGGACACAAAACAAGTTTCAACAGATACAAGAAAATGGAAGTAATTCCCCACATCCCATTAGACCACCACAAATTAAAGCTGTATATCAACAACAACAGAAAAAAACAGAAAGCTTACAAACTCATAGTAACTAGACAACTCTCTACTGAATGAAAAATGGATCAAGACAGAAATAAAGAATGAAATTAAAGACTTTCTAAAATTGAGTTAAAATGAATACACATCATAATCAAACTTATAGGACACAATGAAAAATGGTTCTAAGAGGTGTGTTCTTGCATTAACTGCCATAAAAAAAACTGGAGAGCTCTCATATTAGCAACTTAACAGAATACCTGGAGGCTCTAGAACAAAAGAAGAAATTACACTTATAAAGGAACAGACAACAAGAAATAATCAAATTCAGGGTTGAAATAAGTAAAGCAGAAACAAAGAGAACAATACAAAGCATCAATGAAACAAAGAGTTGGTTATTTGAAAATTTCAACAAGATTTACAAGCCGTTATCCAAATGAACAAAGAGGCAGAGAGAGAGAGAAATATGGAAATTAACAAAAGCAGAAATGAAAAGGGGGATATAACAACAGACACCAAAGAAATACACTGAATAAGGATATACTTTAAAAACCTGTACTCTATCAAATTGGAAAATTAAAAAAAGCAATTTAAAGGAAATGGAACATTGTCTTGATAGATACAACTTACCAAAGTTAAATTAAGTTCAGATAAGCAATTAAAACAGACCTATAACCCCTAGTGAAGTAGACACAGTCATTAAAAGTCTCATAAACAAAAAAAAAGAGCCCAGGGCCAAATGGTTTTAGCTCAGAATTCTACCAGGCTTTCAAAAAAGAGTTAATGCCAATACTCCTTAAATTATTCCACAACATATAATCATAAGGAACATTTCCCAAAATCACTTTATGAATCCACAATTACCCTAATATGTAAACCACATAAAATCCCTACAAGAAAGAGAAAAACAGACCAATTTCCCCTATAAACATAGATGCAAAAATACTCAAATGAATAGTAGCAAAATGAGGGCAAGCAGGCAAAGAGCAAATGTTTCCATCTTCTATGTCTTTATATAGACTTCAAGGAGAAAGTATGACCAAGATTAAAGGTGTGCCTTCCTACCTCACATCCAGATCAAAGATGCATTTCTTCCTACCTCAGACTAGAAATGGGGATTCACCCATTTCAAACTAAGCAAAAAATCTCTTGCAGATGTGACCTTCATTTCTGGATTAGAGTTCATTCCCAAAGTAGCCAAGTTGGCAATCAATAATAGCCATCACAGTCCTGGCGAGATTAGGGATACAAGGAACACTTAAACAAAATGAAGTCAATTTACAGCCATCCCATAGTCAGCATCAATTTAAATGGAGAGAATTTCAAAGTAATACCACTAAAATAAGGAACAAGACAACATTGTTCACTCTTTATACCAATTCAATACAGTACTGGAAGGCTTAGCTGAAGCAAGAAGACAACTGAAAGTGAACAAGGGAATGCAAATTAGAAAGGGAGAAGTTACAAAATATTATTATTTGCAGATGATATAAAAGTATACATAAGTGACCCTAAAAATTCTACTTAGGAACTCCTACAACTGATAAATACTTTCAGCAAAGTAACTTGATAGAAAATTAACTCCCCAAAATCAGAAGCCCTCCTATAGACAAATGACAAATGGACTAAGAAAGAAACCAGGGAAACAACACTATCATGATAGTCTCAAATAATAAAAATATATTTGTGGTAGCTCTAACCAAGTAAGTGAAAGACTTATATAATAAATCTTTAAAGAGAGAAATTGAAGAAGATATCAGAAGATGGAAAAAAAATCTCTCATGTTCATGGATTGGTAGGATTAACATAATAGAAATGGCCATTCTACCAAAAGCAATCTACAGATTCAATACAATCCCCCATCAAAATTCCAATACAATTATTCACAGATCTTGAAAGAACAATTCTCAGCTTCATGTGGAAAAACAAACAAACAAAAACAAATAAGAAAACTAAAACAATCCTGAACAATAAAAGAACTGCCGCAGGACTCACTATTCTTTATTGCAGATTGTACTGCAAATCTGTAGTAACAAAAAGCATATGGAATTGGCATAAAAACAGATATACTGATCAATGAAATATAATTAAGACAAAGGCATAAATTCACACACTTATGAATACTTTTTGTTACACAGAAGCCAGAAATACACAGTGGAAAAAAAAAAGACAGCATCTTGAATAATGGTGCTGGTCAAACTGGATGTCTGTATGAAGAAGAAGGCAAATAAATCCATGTTTATCAGGCCACACCAAACTCAAGTCTAAGTGGATCAAAGACCTCGACATAAAACCAGATACTGGGAAGCTGAGAGAAGAGAAAGTGGGAAATAACCTTGAACTCATTGGCACAGCAGATGCCTTTCTGAACAGAATACTTATAGCACAGGCACTAAGATCAACAATTAATAAGTGGAACTTCATGAAACTGAAAAGCAAGGAACACCATCTTTAATGCAAAAGACACCATCAATAGGACAAAGTGGCAGCCTATAGAAATGGGAAAAGATGTTTACCAACTCCACATCAGATAGAGTACTAATATCTAAAATATATGAAGAACTTGTGTAACTAGATATCAAAAAAAAAAAAACCCTACAACAGCAGCAAATAATCCAATTAGAAAATGGTGTAAAGATCTAAACAGAGAACTCTCTATAGAGGAAACTCATATATTTGAGAAACACTCAAAGAAATGTTCAACATCTTTACCCACCAGGGAAATACAAATGAAATCCCATCTTACAACTGTCAGAATGTCTAAGATCAATAGCAGCTCATGATGGTGAGGATTTGGAATAAGGAGAACACTCATCCACTACTAATGAGTGTGCAAATTTGTACAGCCACTATGGAAATCAGTGTGGTAACATCTCAGGAAGATGAGACTTGATCTTCCTCAAGATCCAACTATACCACTCTTGGGTACATACCCAAAGGACACTTTATACTACCACAAGTACACTTGTTCAACCATGTTCATTACTGCTCTATTCATAAGGGCTAGAAATTGGAAACAATTCACATGTCCCTAAACAGAATAATGGATAAAGAAATTTGGTACATTTACACGAGAGTATTACCTAGCTCTTAGATAAAGTTATGGAAGGGAAATAGATGGAATTAAAAAAATCATCCTGAGTGAGGGATACAGACTCAAAAAGATAAATGTGGGATGTATTCACTTATATGTGGATATTAGCCATTAAACAAATGATAATCAAACTACACTAAGTAGTTTCAAAAAGGTCAGGCAGAGAGAAAGGGACTTGGGGGGCATGTGGAACTCTCAGTGAGAGGAAAATAGAATAGATTTTTATGTACATACTGGGGCAAGAGGGACAGGAATAGGAAGATATGGTGGGGATTGGGAGCGATAATGAAGTTGAGCAAATAAATACAAGGAAAGACAGCTAAAACTGAGGGACATCTGAGAGGTGTTATTGAAACCTATTGTAGTGGAAACTTCCTAAATTATATGAAGACAATCCTAATGAAGTCTCCAAATACTGAGGGGGACAGAGTTCCAACTGTCTATCTCTTCTCACCAAGCAAAGCTTCCAGTTCCAGAACTGGTTTATATCCAATTGAGCTGTTGGCCAAAGGGAATCCCATGAAAACCCCCAAACAACCAAAGCTGTTGTCAAGATTATAGGCTGCTCTCCACAAATGGACAGCAAGTCCTCACTGTTGAACACAATACCTACACAACTCATGGAGGTGTCAATTGAACTGGTGCCTGCACAGAACTGTCACCCCCATATTGCAGTTTCTTTGGTAGAGAAAGGTACTCTGCAGGCTACCAAGAGAGAACCCTAAATACCTGGCCTGTCGTAAAACCTTTGATCTACATTCCATCCTGCCTTCAAAATATGATAGGACAATAGTGGAACACGACTTGTGGGAGTAACCAACCAATGTTTGATTTTACTTAAGGCCCACTTCATGAGGTGGGACCTATACCCAGAACTGCTCAGGTGACCAAGAACCAGAGACCAGATAGCCCAGAGACATACGGTACAATAAATTACTACTTAAAAAAAAAGTAATAACAAATTTACTCCTGATGATATTCTGCTATACTCATAGATCAGTGCCTTATTCAGCCACCATCACAGAAGCTTCCTCCTGCAGCAGATGGGAACAAATACAGAGACCTACACATTACACAAAGAGACAGATCCTGGAAGTTCTCTCTCCATAAAATCCCTCCCCCCAGATCTCATGGATGCCCCTGGAAGAGGGGTTTGAAAAAATGTAAGAGCCAGAGGGCATGGAGGTCATCAGGAGAACAGGCTCTCTTAAGCCATTGAGCAAGGTTCATATGAACTCCAGATATGGGAGCATCGAGCACAAGGCCTGCACAGATCCTCACCAGGTCCTCTGGATATATATTATAACTTTTGGTTCAGTGTTTTTATGGGATTCCTGAGTGTGAGCAAGTGGGTCCCTGATTCTGTTGCCTTCTCTTGGGGGCTCTTTTTCTTCTGTCTGTTTGCCCTGTCCAATCTTAATGAGATAGTTTTTTGTTTTAGTTTATTACATTTTATTTTGTTAAAAAATAAAATAAAACAGCCTAGAAAACATGAACCATGAAAAACATATATAAACCCAGTTATGTATTGTTTATTTCTAAAATGGAAGAAAATAAGTTATCTCCTAGCAGAAATTCTTCATTTTTTCATAATTAATTCCAATTTCCCATAAACATGTGACTCTTTAAAATGGAAAGCATGAGGTCAGTATCCTATACACTTGATTTTAATAAAATGACAAATCCTAACAACAACAAAAAGATTTCTCTGAACTGAATAGGCAGGTTATTAAAGACCCACCACAGAGGATTCACTAATAATCTGTATTAAATGAGACATGATCAAAAATGTGAAAATATTTTATGCATACTATTCATACACAGGAAAGATGCCTATGATATAAAAAACTGAAATGAATAAAGGCTTGGTTTTCAGTTTTAATTACTGAATCTAACTAATTATAATGGGAAAATTCATATATTCACAATAGAATTTTTTACACTTGCTCTTAGCAAAAGTCCAAGAAGTGATAAGCAATAGAATTTTATAAGTAGCATTCATTTGAAATTTTTGTTATATATAGTGCTTAAATAGATATACATATGTCTACTAATCATTATCTTTTAATTCTTAAGTTAAACAACAAAGAAAAAAAGAGCAATGAAATAAACTTTCAAGTAAAAGATTATATGTCAACCATTGATAAATTGATGAGTTATATTGATTTTTTTGTGATATATATTTTTTATTTTACAATACCATTCAGTTCTACATATCAGCCATGGGTTCCCCTATTCTCCCCCCTCCCACGCCCTCCCCTTACCCCCAGCCCACCCTCCATTCCCACCTCCTCCAGGACAAGTCCTCCCCCGAGGACTGTGATCAACTTGGTAGACTCAGTCCAGGGAGGTCCAGTCCCTTCCTCCCAGACTAAGCCAAGTGTCCCTGCATAAGTTCCTGGTTTCAAACAGCCAATTCATGCAATGAGCACAGGACTTGGTCCCACTGCCTAGATGCCTCCCAAACTGATCAAGCCAATCAACTGTCTCACCTATTCAGAGGGCCTGATCCAGCTGGGAGCCCCTCAGCCTTTGGTTCATAGTTCATGTGTTTCCATTCATTTGGCTATTTTTTTTTCAATATATATATAGCCTTTATGGATCTATGTGTTGTGGTCTGATTGTTCATTTTATATCTAGAATCCACCAATGAGTGAGTACATACCATAACTGTCTTTCTGGGTTTGGGTTACCTCACTCAGGATGATTTTTTCTAGTTCCATCCATTTGCCTGCAAATTTCATGCTTTCATTGTTTTTCTCTGCTGAGTAGTACTCCATTGTGTATATGTACCACATTTTTTTTCATCCATTCTTCCGTTGATGGGCATCTAGGTTGTTTCCAGGTTCTGGCTATTACAAATAGTGCTGCTATGAACATAGCTGAGCATGTATCTTTATGGTATGTATCAGCATTCTTTGGGTATATGCCAAAAGTGGTATGGCTGGGTCTTGAGGTAGTTCGATTCCTAATTTTCTGAGAAACCGCCATACTGATTTCCACAGTGGTTGTACAAGTTTACATTCCCACCAACAGTGGAGGAGTGTTCCCTTTGCTCCACATCCTCTCCAACATTGGTTGTCATTGGTGTTTTTGATCTTAGCCATTCTAACAGGTGTAAGGTGGTATCTCAGAGTCGTTTTGATTTGCATTTCTCTGATGATTAAGGATGTTGAGCATTTCTTTAAATGTCTTTCAGCCATTTGTAGTTCTTGTTTTGTGAATTCTCTGTTTAGCTCTTTAGCCCATTTTTTAATTGGACTGTTCAGTGCTTTGATGTCTAGTTTCTTGAGTTCTTTATATATTGTGGAGATCAATCCTCTGTCAGATGTGGGGTTGGTGAAGATCTTTTCCCAATCTGTTGGCTGTCTTTTTGTCTTATTGACTGTGTCTTTTGCCCTGCAAAAGCTTCTCAGTTTTGAGAGGTCCCATTTATTAATGGTTGTGCTCAGGGTCTGTGCTGTCGGTGTTTTATTTAGGAAATGGTCTCCAGTGCCAATGCGTTCAAGAGTGCTTCCTATTTTCTTTTCTATTAAGTTTAGTGTAACTGGATTTATATTTAGTTCTTTGATCCACTTGGACTTGAGTTTTGTGCATGGTGACAGATATGGATCTATTTGTAATCTTTTACATATTGACATCCAGTTATGCCAGCACCATTTGTTGAAGATACTTTCTTTGTTCCATTGTATAGTTTTGGCTCCTTTGTCAAAAACCAGGTGTTCATATGTGCATGGATTAATGTCAGGGTCTTCAATTCGATTCCATAGGTCCAGATGTCGGTTTTTATACCAGTACCAAGCTGTTTTTATTACTATAGCTCTATAGTAGAGTTTGAGGTCCGGGATGGTGATGCCTCCAAGGGTTGCTTTATCGTATAGGATTCTTTTAGCTATCCTGGGTCTTTTGTTTTTCCATATAAAGTTGAGTATTTTTCTTTCCAAGTCTGTGAAGAATTGTGTTGGGATTTTGATGGGGATTGCATTGAATCTGTAGATTGCTTTTGGTAAGATTGCCATTTTTACTATGTTAATCCTACCTACCCATGAGCATGGGAGATCCTTCCATTTTCTGATATCTTCTTCAATTTCTTTCTTTAGGGATTTAAAGTTCTTATCAAAAAGGTCTTTCACTTGTTTAGTTAGTGTTATCCCAAGGTAATTTATATTATTTGTGGCTATTGTAAAGGGTGATGTTTCTCTGACTTCTTTCTCAGCCCTTTTATCATTTGTGTATAGGAGGGCTACTGATTTTTTTGAGTTGATCTTGTATCCTGCCACTTTACTGAAGGAGTTTATCAGCTGTAGAAGTTCCCTGGTAGAGTTTTTGGGGTCACTTATGTATACTATCATATCATCTGCAAATAGTGAAAGTTTGACTTCTTCCTTGCCAATTTGTATCCCTTTGATCTCCTTTTCTTGTCTTATTGCTCTAGCTAGAACTTCTAGTACTATATTGAATAAATATGGGGAGAGTGGACAGCCTTGTCTTGTTCCTGAATTTAGTGGTATCGCTTTGAGTTTCTCTCCATTTAATTTGATGTTTGCTGTTGGCTTGCTATAAATTGCTTTTATTATGTTTAGAAATGTTCCTTGTATTCCTATTCTTTCTAAGACCTTTTTTTTTTTTTTTTTTTGGTTTTTCGAGACAGGGTTTCTCTGTGTAGCTTTGCGCCTTTCCTGGAACTCACTTGGTAGCCCAGGCTGGCCTCGAACTCACAGAGATCCACCTGCCTCTGCCTCCCGAGTGCTGGGATTAAAGGCGTGCGCCACCACCGCCCGGCCTCTTTCTAAGACCTTTATCATGAAGGAGTGTTGGATTTTGTCAAAGGCTTTTTCAGCATCTAGGGAGATGATCATGTGGTTTTTTTCTTTCAGTTTGTTTATATGGTGTATTACATTGACTGATTTCCGTATGTTGAACCATCCTTGCATCCCTGGGATGAATCCTACTTGGTCGTGATGGATGATTGTTTTGATGTATTCTTGGATTCGGTTTGCCAATATTTTGTTGAGTATTTTTGCATCAATGTTCATGAGGGAGATTGGTCTGTAGTTCTCTTTCTTTGTTGCATCTTTGTGTGGTTTGGGTATCAGGGTAATTGTAGCCTCATAAAAAGAGTTTGGTAGTGTTCCTTCTGTTTCTATTGTGTGGAACACTTTGAAGAGGATTGGTATTAGTTCTTCTTTGAAAGTCTGGTAGAATTCTGCACTGAAACCATCTGATCCTGGGCTTTTTTTTAGTTGGGAGACTTTTGATGACTGTTTCTATTTCTTTAGGGGTTATTGGTCTATTTAAATGGTTTATCTGGTCTTGATTTAATTTTGGTATTTGGTATTTATCCAGAAAATTGTCCATTTCTTCCTGGTTTTTCATTTTTGTGGAGTACAGGTTTTTGAAGTATGATCTGATGATTCTCTGGATTTCCTCATTGTCTGTTGTTATGTCTCCCTTTTCATTTCTGATTTTGTGAATTTGGGTGCTCTCTCTTTGCCTTTTGGTTAATTTGGCTAGTGGTTTGTCTATCTTGTTGATTTTTTCAAAGAACCAACTCTTTGTTTCATTGATTTTTTGTATTGTTCTCTTGTTTTCTATTTCGTTGATTTCAGCCCTCAATTTGATTATTTCCTGGCGTCTATTTCTCCTGGGTGAGTTTGTTTCTTTTTGTTCTAGAGCTTTCAGTTGTGCTGTTAATTCATTGGTATGGGATTGCTCCATCTTCTTTATGTGTGCATTTAGAGCTATGAATTTTCCTCTTAGCACTGCTTTCATAGTGTCCCATAAGTTTGGGTATGTTGTACTTTCATTTTCATTGAATTCTAGGAACTCTTTAATTTCTGTTTTTATTTCTTCCTTGACCCATTGATGTTTCAGGTGGGCATTATTCAGTTTCCATGAGTTTGTGGGTTTTCTATAATTTTTGTTGTTATTGAGTTCTAACTTTAAGGCATGGTGGTCTGATAAGATACAGGAGGTTATTCCAATTTTTTTGTATCTGTTGAGATTTGTTTTGTGTCCAAGCATGTGGTCAATTTTTGAGAAGGTTCCATGGGGTGCTGAGAAGAAGGTATATTCTTTTGTGTTAGGATGGAATATTCTGTAGATATCTATTAGGTCCATTTGAGTCATAACATCTGTTAGGTCCTTTATTTCTTTGTTAAGTTTCAGTCTGGTAGATCTATCTTTTGGTGAGAGTGGTGTGTTAAAATCTCCCACTACTAATGTGTGGGATTTGATGTGCGTTTTAAACTTTAGTAGTGTTTCTTTTATGAATGTGGGTGCTTTTGTATTTGGAGCATAAATGTTTAGAATCGAGACTTCATCTTGGTGGATTTTTCCTGTGATGAATATGTAATGTCCATCCTGGTCTCTTTTGATTGATTTTAGTTTGAAGTCTATTTTATTAGATATTAGGATAGCTACGCCAGCTTGTTTCTTAGGTCCATTTGCTTGGAAAACCTTTTCCCAGCCTTTACTCGGAGGTAGTGTCTGTCTTTGGAGTTAAGGTGTGTTTCTTGTATGCAGCATATGGATGGGTCCTGTTTTCTTATCCATTCTGTTAGCCTGTGTCTTTTTATAGGTGAGTTGAGACCATTGATATTGATGGATATTAATGACCAGTGATTGTTAATTCCTGTTATTTTTTTGGTTGTGTTGTGTTGTCCTTCTGTGGTGTATGTTGGTGTAGGATTATCTATTGCTTGATTTTTCATGGATGTGTTTAGCTTCTTTGGGTTGAATTTTCCCTTCTAGTGCTTTCTGTAGGGCTGGGTTTGTGGACAGGTATTGATTAAATCTGGTTTTATCCTGGAATATTTTGTTTACTCCGCCTATGGTGATTGAGAGTTTTGCTGGGTATAATAGTCTGGGTTGGCATCCGTGGTCTTTTAGTGTCTGCATGAGGTTTGTCCATGATCTTCTAGCTTTCATAGTCTCTATTGAGTAGTCTGGTGTTATTCTGATCGGTTTGCCTTTATATGTTACTTGGTCCTTTTCCTTTGCAGCTCTTAATATTTTTTCTTTATTCTGTGTGTTTAGTGTTTTGATTATTATGTGGCGAGAGGACTTTTTTTTTTGATCCAGCCTATTCGGTGTTCTGTAAGCTTCTTGTATCTTCATAGGTATTTCTTTCTTTAGGTTAGGAAAGTTTTCTTCTATGATTTTGTTGAATATATTTTCTGTGCCTTTGAGTTGGTATTCTTCTCCTTCTTCTATCCCTATTATTCTTAGGTTTGGTCTTTTCATGGTGTCCCAAATTTCCTGGACGTTTTGTGTTAGGACTTTTTTGTCTTTATTGTTTTCTTTGACTGACGAATCTATTTTCTCTATCGTGTCTTCAGCGTCAGAGATTCTCTGTTCCATCTCTTGCAATCGGTTGGTTATGCTTGTTTCTGTAGTTCCTGTTCATTTTGTCAGGATTTTTATTTCCAGCAATCCTCAGCATGTGTTTTCTTTATTGTCTCAAATTCATTTTTCAGATCTTGGAATGTTTCTTTCATCTGTTTAATTGCTTTTTCTTGGCTTGATTTGATTTCTTCCATTTTTTGTTCGTTTTTTCTTCCATTTCTTTAAGGGAGTTTTTTATTTCCTCTTTAATGGAGTTTTTCATTTCCTCTTTAAGGGAAGTTTTTATTTCCTCTTTAAGGGAGTTTTTTATTTCCTCTTTAAGGAAAGTTTTTATTTCCTCTTTAAGGTAGTTTTTCAATTCTTCTTTAAGAAAAGTTTTTATTTCCTCATTGAGGGAATGTTTTATTTCTTCTTTAAGGGTCTCTATCATCTTCTTAATGTCATTTTTAGGGTTGATTTCTTCTGTTTCTTCTGTCATGGTATGTTTAGGTCTTGCAGGTGTAGAATCACTAGGTTCTGATGTTGCCATATAGGTCTTTATGTTGTTGCCTGTATTTTTGCACTGGCGTCTACTCATCTCTTCCTCTGTGAGGTGCAGGTGGTGTCTGTGTCTGAGAGTGCCTCTCTTGTTCTAATTTTTAGTCTTGGTTTAGTAGTGGTTCTTGGTTAAATTGGTGCTATTGGGCTATTTCTTCAGGGGCAGTTGATTTCGATCGGTGAATTATATACTTATGATTCTGGTGATCTGGTTTGGTGTCTGGGTAGCGCCTTCTTCTGTGTTCCCAGGTCATGTTTTGTTCATTTGTCAACTCCTCAGCTGATCTTGTTTCTTCAGACTTTAAACTGTAGGCATCTGAATCCTCTCCCAGATGGGTTTCAGCTGAGCAGGGTAGTCTCACCAACACCTCCAAGTTGTTGGGTTTCACAGGATCAGCAGCTGGGCCCTGGGTTGTCCTCAGACGGAGTGTTCAGATTCGTTCTGGCTCTGACCCACCGAGATAGCTTCTTCCCCAGATGTTGGAGTTAGGGGCGTCCCTGTTCCAAGCTGCGTCTGCTTGTCTCCGTCCCTGGGCCTGTTTACCTCTGCAGTCCGCCACAGGGCCTGTATGTCCCTGTCAGCTGCCGCTGGGTCTGTCTGCCTCTGGGGGCCGCCACCTGGCCTGAATGTCTCTGCAGGCTGCAGCCGGGACTGAATGTCCCTGTCGGCCTTTGCCGCCGGGCCCGTTTACCTCAGCGGGCCGCTGCTGGGCCCGACTACCTCCACAGGCCGCCGCCACAGGCCTACCTGCGTCTGCTTGTCTCCGCTGCCGGGCCTGTCTACCTCTGTGGACCGCCGCTGGGCCTGAATGTCTCTGCCGGCTGCCGCTGGGCCTGAATGTCCCTGTAGGCTGCCGCCGCTGGGCACGTCTACCTCAGCGGGCTGCTGCTGGGCCCGTCTACCTCCACGGGCCCCCGCCGCAGGCCTACCTGCGTCTGCTTGTCTCTGCCGCCGGGCCTGTCTACCTCTGTGGACCGCCGCTGGGCCTGAATGTCTCTGCCGGCTGCTGCCGGGCCTGAATGTCTCTGTCGGCTGCCGCCGCTGGGCACGTCTACCTCAGCAGGCCGCTGCTGGGCCCGTCTATCTCTGTGGGCCGCCCCTGGGCCTGAATGTCTCTGCCGGCTGCCGCTGGGTCTGAATATCCCTGTCGGCTGCCGCCACTGGGCCCGTCTACCTCCACGGGCCCCAGCCGCAGGCCTACCTGCGTGTGCTTGTCTCTGCCGCCTGGCCTGAATGTCTCTGCAGGCTGCAGCCGGGACTGAATGTCCCTGTCGGCCTTTGCCGCCGGGCCCGTTTACCTCAGCGGGCCGCTGCTGGGCCCGACTACCTCCACAGGCCGCCGCCACAGGCCTACCTGCATGTGCTTGTCTCTGCCGCCTGGCCACTCACGGCCGTCCTTCCCCTGAGAGAGAGCTATATTGATTTTTAAAAGTAGGTTAAATGAGGCAAAAGCAATGTCTCCTTTCTCCTGCAAGAATTTCTGTTCGTGCTGATGTGAAAAACAACAGGTTGAATGGAATTTATGCTTTTCTTTGTGCTGAGAATTCTAGCTGGATTCTGGTAGTTGATGCCACAAACCCATAGGAGCAATTACGACACAGGTTATATATGTAGTAGGATACACTTAAAATGCTATAAAAGAATAATCATTGTATTTCACTGTCAAAACATATATTGAGACAATTTCTTAGTTCTGTAAAAATTCATCTTAAATGAACAACAAGGTTATAACCATTTCTTAAAAATTAACAATATTATTTTACAGCCTATTTTTTCCAATAGTGATATAAAACGTCTTGCAAAGTAATTATGAGTACTAGAAGGTAAGGGATCAAACTGAAAATGGATATTAGTGTTTTATTATTTTTGCTTTGGTTTGACATTATGTTTAGCTTTAAATTTCAAGTCAGAGAAGGGAAATGAAAAAGATATGTCATTTATATTCCTACAATTGAGTTAACATCCAAGTTTTTCAGTGAGTATAAATAGCTTGCTGTAATTAATCACAGAGAGGAATTTCTCAAATAGGTTTTCATATAAAAGTTGACAAATATTCTTCACAAAACTTCTTTGTTTATAATAAGAAAATATGAAAGCAAATTGAAATTATGTGTTGTAAACATACTTAATATGTAATTCATCATACATAATAAAAATCTTAGAGAAGTAGACTGTGGCATATAAATGTAAATTTTGTCTTTAGTGTTCTATCTGTGAAGTTATTATTCATCTATCTTTTCCTAACCACAGAATTTTTGTTTTTCCATTCTTTCTGTTTCCAGTCTCAAAATCACCTCTCTTATTCTTATGGGAAAACTCAACTAATGGATTTCTTACCTTTGTCCTAAATAGTGGTACTCCTCCATCTTCCCAGGATGCACTTAAAATTCGGAAGTTTAGTGCCCTGTCAAGTATTTTCAGGATATTTTAAAAGATAAAGGAGTGAAAAATTATAAATCACTAAGGCAAATATTACCATTGTTTCTTGAAGGGCATTGGAGTTGACTTATCCAAGAAAAGTACCATAAAACTTAAGTTTTATCAGCTTGAGTAAGCAAGCCTCTGCATACCCAGACTGGAACTGGAATTCATTTCTCTAGCACATTCTGAGGAATTTGCCCTCCACTTCCTAAGGCTCCACCTCTAAGTAATGATTCCAAGATGTTGAAATTTATATAACCTTGAATACTGTCGGCACTATTGATTTATGATCAATAATCTAGCCCAGACTCTTGCTCTTGGTTGTGAATTTCACAATATTTCATAGTCACTTCTTGCCTAGTTTTCATGAAGCCATTGCAAGCAATTTCAAGACTTTTCTAAACCTAGCAATTATTCTCTTCTATTGTCCCAACACAATCAGTCCCTTATTTTAATAAACAAAGAAAGACTTTGTTTAAGAAACTATTGGGTTGAGGTCATAAGAGTGGGAGAGCTGTCCCTGCCCTGCACCAGCTGCAGCACTCAGGAGATGGCCCCTGCACCACACCTGGGCAACACAGTAGAGCTGGCCCTGATGGTGTTAGGTGTAGGAGAGCCAACCCTGAGGGCATAGAAGCTGGAGAATGATCCCTGCCCCTTGCTCATCCCTACAAGGGGTGAACTAGCCAGAGCAATGCTGGAGAGCTCACTCTGAAGACCCGCGAGCTGGCAGGCTGACAACCCAGTCTCAGAGCCAGGGTTATGAGTTGGCCCACACCATCTCTATGATCAGGTCCTGCACCCCAAACTACAGAATTTCCACAATGCAGAGCAACAACAGGCTATCCAAGAGTCATCCCAATGAGGACCCAACAACCATTCTCTGACAGGAACCAGAGGCTCAAACCAGATCAATGGCTTTGCAATGAACAACTGCAAGTACAGATATATATATGGACAAAAGGGTTTACTGAGTGACTCACTACAGCTTCCATGAAAAGATTGCTTTTCTTTCTTTTTTTTCACTTTTTTTCCTCTTAAAGTTTATTTTTGTGGGAGGGGGCTGCAAGGACAGAGAGTAAATACGAAGGGACAGGGAAATGAATTCGATCGAAATGCATAATGGGAAAGACACAAAGAATAAATAAAAAGAAAATGAAAAATGTTATAAGGTAATAGATGTGTTAATTAGCTTAATGTAGTTATGCAGATAATGGATTTATTAATTAGTGACATAATTATTCTGGCATGTATATATTGTTATATACAATAAACAAACATAATTCTGTTAGCATAAAATATACAAAATAAAATAAACTATTGGGTCCTTTCCAGTAAACCTACTCACATAAGTGATAAATACTAGTACAACCTGTTCAGTCTGTAAAATGTTACTTATGTTGTCGGAGTTGACCATTTGGTATTAGACAACCAATCGGTGTTTCCTTCCCTGGAAAAGACTTTCTGCCCATCTCAGCATTCTTCAGTTGCCTGGGGTTATTTGTCTATGGTGAAGGCTTCCTGAGCTTTCCCCTGTCCACACTAGTATTTCTGTTGATGTCTTCCTTCTTCAGTCATGTGTAGACAACCCTATGAATGTCAGAAGGTCATAATATTACATTTTCTTAGATAGTTCATAGATTCACTGAGTTCATTTTTAAAGACCCCCTACAGGTATTTACAGGCATTTCGCAGTATTTGTCACTGAATGCAGTGGAGACTTTGGGTTGTGTCTTATTGACATCTCTAGAATTTGTTAATGTTTTTTTTTTTAGCATCTCATCTTTTACCTGGCTTATATTCCCCTATTATGTTGTCTACTCAACTGAAATATCCATTTTGGGCCTAGACATATTTAAGAAGAGAGTGTGCTTATATTTTATAAACCGCAGATACTGAGATAAGCAATCATGTAGCTGCTCATATCAAATTTGACAAAAATCTAAGACATAGTTTAAAGACTGGTGTAGGAGATCCTAGCATTCATCAGCCCAACACACACATACATACATACAAGCATGTATGCACACATACAAGCACACACACAAGCGCTTGCTCTCTTTCATGCACAAACACACACAAATAAATTTTAGACAAAGAGCCACAAACCAAAAATTCCCTAATCTATGATTTTTGCACACTGAGAAAAGGAAAAAAAGATGAACAATCTGCCTCCCTAAATTTCAGAATACCACCAATGAACCTGCTAGATGTGTCTCACCCATGTACCTGAAAGACTAACAGCTCCTCATGGTAGGGTACTTAGAAGATAGACAATATTGTGGTTCAAGAGTGGGGGCCAGTGGGATAATTAAGATTAGACAAATATGCATTTTGGTACTCCAATAATTCAATTCTTGCAGCTTTATAATGAGAAGTAATAGAGCACACATAAGTATTTCTAGTCATGTGATGCCTTTTCTGCCTTGGGACTCTGATAATGAGAACATTATTACAGTTGGCTCTCGATCTTGTTTGAGAACTATGGGCCCAAATAACACTTTTCTTGTTTAGTTTACCTAGTGAGTTAATGCTATTGTGTTTTCAACATCAGAACGTAAGCTAAGACCAAACTAATCTATCTGGAGATGGCTAGGACAGGAAGGGCAGAATAGTGGTTATCAGATTATCGACACTGGGCACATAATAGGTGTCACATTGGCACGCTCTGTTAAGAGCTTGCATCTGGACAGCTCCTACAGCTTCTGCCACCTTTGAGCCCTACTCTTTTCACCACAAACACTGCATCATTGCTGTCATTGATTACAGCTGCCTGCCTCCGACCTTTTCCTTCTTCCCTGGAGTTAGACATTGTTGGCAGCCCCACTACCACTCCACATAGCCTACCTATACATAACCATAAATAAGATAGACTCTCCAAGTACATATGCTTATGCCTAATCCCACAGTGAAGCGCTAACATGCAACTAACTCCAATTCTCACCACTCAACCTGCCCCAGCATTTAGCCCTCCATTTTCCTACCATTCTTGCTTCTGACACTTTACTTGTTCTGAATGCTGACATGGACCACTGCACATGTGCCTGCCACTGACAGACGAAGCAGGGTGTGTGTATACTACTGGCAACAGCTCTGAATTCTGCAGGGCCCAGTATGTTATTACTACATCTGGAAGTGACTGTTAGGATTCAAAATCCTTTACATAAATCATATTTCTGCCTCACTCTTACTACCAAGGACCACACAGTCACTATTGCCATAAACCTAGGTACCTAACAACAAGATTGCCTCCTCTCTTTCACACTCCATGCTGCTCTACTGTGATCCACGAATTGCTTGACTGCCCCAAAAAAACCAAAATAATTTCTATGAATAAACTATATTGTAGCTAGAGTTTTCCTGCCTTGCCCACAGTCAGGACAAATCTTTGTCACCCGCCAGTCCCACAGCCGCTCAGACCCAACCAAGTAAATACAGAAACTTATATTGCTTACAAACTGTATGGCTGTGGCAGGCTTCTTGCTAACTGTTCTTAAACCTTAAATTAATCCATTTCCATAAATCTATACCTTGCCACATGGCTCGTGGCTTACCCGTGTCTTCACATGCTTCTTATCATGGTGGCGGCTGGCAGTGACTCCTTCCACCTTCCTGTTCTTTCTTTTCTCCTCTCTGTTAGTCCCGCCTATACTTCCTGCCTAGCCACTGGCCAATCAGTGTTTTATTTATTGACCAATCAGAGCAACAGATTTGACATACAGACCATCCCACAGCACTATATTGTAAGAAAATTACTGATAAGTAGTTTAGAAAAACCAGGAAATAATGTCAGAACAAAATGAAAAGTTCAACAAAGAATTGGAAACATTAAAAAAAATACCTGAATTGTTGAAGTTTAAGACCACAACTACAGCTCCAAATAGCAGAGGACATCAAAAGCAGATTAGGTAATCATAAGCAAGTGTCAATGCATTCAGACTGGCCACTTGAAATTACCAGATCAGGGAGAGAAAAGGAAAAAGAATTATGAAGACTCAAGAAACTGTGTGGAATTCATGTGTCAGGGGAACTGACTTCTACAGCATGGCAGTAAAAAAAGTAGGGGAGGGGGAGAGAGAGACTAAGAAAGCTTCCTTTAAGAAATGTGTCTAAAATGTTCTGGATCCAGGGTAATAAATAGATGTTCAGATAGGTAAAGCACAAAGATTCCAAATAATTTCAATTACAATAAGACTAACACTCAAACTGTTGAAAGCAAAGGCAAAGAATTTTGACAACAGATGAGGAGAAAGGGTTGTTAAATACAGGGAGTAAACCTCAAGGTGATTTCTTAACAAAACCATGAAATCAGGAGCGTGGGATGATGTGTTTAAAAGACTAATTGAACGAAAAATGCCAACCACAAAATTCTTTACTTAGAAAACTATCTCAGAAATAAGGAACACATAAGGATGTCACCAGACAAACAAAGCTGAGGGAGCCCATCACTGCTAGACCTACATTACTTCTTTCTGTGAAGTAGGGAAAAGTTCTTCAAGTTGACATTAGCCTGTGATGATTAAATAGAAATAAATTAAAACTCGTTTTAAAATTTAAGTATATATTTAAATATGAAATACTTTTTAAACTTTTTTATTTAAGTTGTGAGTGTGCATATGTGTTTGTGTGACTACGTGCAAGGGTTCCAGCAGAACATCAGATCTTTTGGAGCTGAAGTTGCAGTCATTTGTGAGCTGCCTGATTTGGAAGTCATGGTCCAATTTCTGGTCCTCATGAGAGAGGGGCAAGGACTCTCAACCACTGGGCCATATTTCCAGCATTAAATCTAAAATACTTTGATACTCAAATGGTAGTATTTAAACTACCATTTTACAATTTTAGCATAAAACTTAAAAGGAAAACTGGTTAATAAATGTCTACAATTAAAAAATGGCAACAAATGACAATGGATGTATGGCATAAAAATTATAAACTGGCAGAGCTGCCAAAAGAACTCAAGTGGTAAAGGCATATGCATTCAAATCTGATGGCCTTAATTCAAGCCCCAGGACTGAACTGACTCTCCCAAGTTGCTCTCTAACCTCCATGCGTGTGTCATTGTGTGTATATGTGCTCACACACACAAAATGATATGTGTAAAAATACTTAAATATTAAGTGGCATATAAAAATAAAATGCTGGGAAAGAAATGAAAGACAAAGTATTTTGATCAAATTGAGAAACAATGATATTAATATAGATTGTACAACTATCAGTGCTTTAAAAGCCACATGATAAAAACAGAGAAACTTAACAAGACACATGGATAAAAAAAGTAAGTAAAACACAAAGACAGAAAGCTGTTAAATTACATAGCATACCACAATAGAAGAAGGGGCTAGGCAGCTAAAAACAAACAAAACAATAAAAATGGAAATATAAAGACTTTATCAATATTTACTTTACATATTGTTTCAAGTGCTTTTCTATTGCTGTGTCAAAACACCATGACCAAGACAATGTCTAAAAGGAAGCATTTAATTTGGGGTTCATGGTTCCAGAGGATGGTAGAGTATATGACCTCTATGGTGGAGAGTATGGTAGCAGACATGTAGGCACAGAGTTAAAACAACAGCTGAGAATTTCCACCTTGAAACAACAACCATGAGGCAGAAAGAAAGCTAACTGAGAATGGCTTGGGTCCTTGAAACCTCAAAATTCACCCCTCAGTGACATACCCCCTTCAATAAGGTCACACCTCCTAACCTCCCAAATAGTTCTACCAACTGGTGACCAAGCATTCATATTTATCAGCCTATGGTGGCCATTCTCATTTAAACCACCACAAATGTAAATGGACACAATTTATCATTAAGTAGGCAAAAGGTAATTGAATAGATACAAGAAAACCACACTCCAAATTTATACTGCCTACAGGATAAATATTTCAGGTTTAATGAAATTTAAGGAAAATGAAAACACTTTTCATTAAGTGATAACCAAAAGAAAACAGGTACCAATACTTACACAAAAGCCACAATTTGATGTAAGAAACAATATAGAACAGACATAAAGAATATAAAGGAGTCCAATTATTAAGGGTATGTGCTGGCTAGTATTGTTTGTTTGTTTCTTTTGCTCTTTTTTGTTTCTATTTGTTTGTTTTCTCAACATGGCACAAGTTCAAGCATTTGAGAATCGAGAACCTCAATTATGAAAAAAGCTCCACCACATTTGCCTGTGGGCATTTTCTTGATTAATGATTGATGTGAATGAGCCTATCTGACTGGGAGGTGGTGGGCCCAACTCTGGGTAAGAGGTCCTGAGCTGTAAAAGAAAGCAGGCTGAGCAAACTGAGGAGCAAGTAAGCAGCATCCCTCCATAGCATCTGCTTAAGCTCCTGGTTCATGCCTGACTGCCTTCATTGATACAATGTGGCCTGAAAGCTGTAAGCTGAAACAAACCCTCTTCTTCTAAAGTTGCTTTTAGTAACTTTTTTTAATCACCAAAATAGAAACCCTAAGACACAAGTTCATAATAATTGTGCAAAAAAAATGTCTTTGCACTTACCTCAGCATCTAGCTATATAAAAGAAATATTAACAGACTTGAAGGACAAAAGCATACAATATTATACTAATAATAAAGGGCTTAAATACCACACTACAAAGAATGGATAGATCATTTATACAGAAAGTAGATAAGAAACAGATTATTTGAACTATACTTGACACCAAATAGGCCTAACAATCATTCAAGAGCAACAGAAAAACCATCTTTGTCAAGTATACATAAAACATGTATCAAGAAAGTTCATGGATGAGGCCACAAGACAAGTTTAAGAGCTTATGAAAACTTAAATCATATTATCCTTCTAAAACATAATATAATAAAAGTCAATACACAAAAAAATCAGAAATTTGACAAATGGGATATTAAACAAAGCATTCCTATTGAAAAGGTCAAAGAAAACTCAAAGTAAAAAATAATGTTTATGAGAAGATGTATTTGAAAAGAGTCAGGAAAATGGCAGATAAGAAAGATGATGGGCGAATATGATTAGAGTATGTTACAAACAAGGTTTAAAATATTACAACAAACCTGTCATTTTGTACAATAGATACTCAATAATATACAGTTTAAAACTGTCTTTCAAAATATTAATCCCAGCACTCGGGAGGCAGAGGCAGGCAGATCTCTGTGAGTTTGAGGCCAGCCTGGTCTACAAAGTGAGTTCCAGGAAAGGCACAAAGCTACACAGAGAAACCCTGTCTCAAAAAACCAAAAAAAAAAAAAAAAAAGAAAGAAAAGAAAAGAAAAAGAAATGGAATAAGTGCATACCAAAATTTACAGGATGTGGCACAAATGGTTCTGATTTTGGTTTGAAACCACTGTTTACTCTGGTTTTTGAAAGATTTAATTATCATAAATGTTTTATAATTTTATGGCCAGGAGGGAGAACAATGGATATTAATCCCCACTTATTGCGTCCGAGTTTATAGTTCAAAATTCTGAGTTCAGTAATCAGTTACTGCAGGATTGGTTTGCACATGAGGAATGCTGTTCATCTGTGGGAAGTTCACAGTGAACACTACAGTGTCACTGCCATGAGAGAGCTCCCTTGGGTCTCATGGTGTTTTCTGAGTCCATCACCCCACAGGCTCAATGAGAAAGAATACAAACCAGCTAAGCATCAATTTTAATTTTCAACAAAATCTGAACTGTGACCGTTGTTTCTCTGGTTTACATATGAAAAAGAATTCAAGTTCCAACAAGACTTAATTTTTACCTATTCCCCAAATTTCTTTAAAAAAATAGTAATTTTTATTTATTATTTGAGAATTTTATACATGAGACTATTGATGTCTTTCTTCCCCCATGACCTGTTTAGAACCTTCTGGCACTAACTATGAAAGCTGCGTGGCAGAGAAGAGGCTTCCCAGTCAGTTATAAACTTATTTCTCCATATCTGGCAACTAAAGTGTGTCGTGTCTTCGGCTGTATGGTCTTATCATCCAATTATAATGGGCAACAGAGAATGGAGACAATAGCCCATGTTGCTCCTGAGACCTCTTGGGACATTGCTGACCAATAACTCATAGTGCTCATTCTATATGTTATTTTTATTTAATAATGCATGACTTTGGGACCTGCTCTCAAAATTTCTTATACTAAACTAAATGTATACATTAAATATAAGATGTAGACATTAATATAAAATATAGAGGAGTAAAATATGTTTAATTTTCTTTTTCAGGTGGTAAATTGTTAGAAAAAACCAATCAGCATACTCTATAGCCTTAGTGAGAAAAATATATTGGATGAGATTGCAGGAAAAGGTAGTCAGCTGCTTTAGAAGGAGACATTCTTCATAAAAAAAAAAATACTTCTATTGTTTCTCCTGGTAAATTCAAAGAGGGCAATGCCAAGAAAATCACTCAACAACATTGAGTGCATTGAAAAGTACCAAAAAGACTCCATATACTCCTAGTTAGAATTTTGCCAAAACCAAAGAATTAGTGATTTGTGCATTCTACTTCTTTCACAGGGCAAAGAACCTTTGGAGAAAGTTGTGTGGTGGCACTGAGAGTACTGTCATGCAGGGACATCAAAGGAAAGTCCTCCTGACCCTAAGTACCCAGACCTGGGACTGTGATAACAGGTGGTGTTGGGGGATACAAACCTCTTACAGATTTTCATGATTTTGGAAAAGTTGCAAATAAGAGGCTTGGAGCACAAGCTGAGAGCCAGCATGTAAATGCACACAACCAAAGTTCATGACCACTAGCTGAGGATTACAGCCCACTTTCTTTAAGCAATGAAAGCTCATACACACTTGTACCTGTTATTTCATGCCTACTCACAACAAACTAAATTAGCACAAATGACAGCCAAAGGGAAGGGACAAGCCTTACTGTAGCTACTATGGAATTACAGGCAATTTCCCATTATTTTTTTCCTCTTTCACTAATAGTAGAGGTGCACAGGAGAATATGGAGGCAGCAGAAGAATACAGATTTTTTTGCTTCTGCCTCAGAGACCAACGCTAATACTGTAGTTTTTTTTTTTCCTGAATAATGAAACAAGCTTTAATTGCAGGAGAGTACAGGACTATTATTTAATCAAAGACATCCTTATATATAATGTCACTGGGCAGATTTATTCCCTCAAGTGTCTGGGCTGAGAAAGGTGGCTCTACACAGCCCATTAGTCACAGTCACTTCTAAAACGAAGTAGGCCTATTTCTCTTTAGAAGATTCTTTTAACGATCTTGTATATGTTTCCTTCTCCAGGGATGCTGAAATGTGATGTAAAGTAGATATACTTCTGCACTGGGGCACAGGGGAAGGAAAAAAAAAACCTTTTCTTGAAGGTATTGTGCTAAAAAGCTTTAGGGACAAATGGGGTCATTTTTGTTTCTATGCAATACTACACCTGAAAAGGAGGAGGTATGTGGTTCTGAGCAGAAGTCTGAGAAAAGACATTTCTAGGGCATTCTTTTGCCCTTGCACGCAATATAGGTAGAAACTCAGCGGGAAGCCTAATTCTTGGTCTAAACACAGTGAATACAAAATAATTTGTAACAATTGTGACTACTAATGTTTTAGCCCCAATTACACCTGTACATGTTACTTAATCTTTCTAGGATAGACCGAGGCTGTTTTGAAGATTGTTGTAATACTCTGAAGTTACCTAAGAGTTACATTGTTGTTTTTACATTTAGATAAATCCGTTCTTTTATACAATTTATGTTAGTTTGTTTCTTCTCTGCCTGGGAAGATTTCTTCAGCTTATATACAAATTGACCTTCTTTGAGCCAAATAGTACATCAACAAAGCAAGCTGAATTATTAATACAATTACTGGGCCACTGCTTTGAACAGTTGCTTGAGATTGCAAACAGGATGCAGTAGAGTCCTCTTTCATCCATTTAACTTGGAATCCAGTGTTACACAAATAGCTTATGCGAGCAAAATCTTTCTGTTTTTGACAACCACATCAGCTAACAAGAGGAAAACAAGCATATCATAGAAAAATTGATGGCAAATTTTGAATTTCATGTCATTTAATTGTTTGGAGCTTCTAACATCAAGTTGCTCCCTTTATTATCCAGGTTAAGCCACTAGTGACATGATGGCTAAGCTGAAGAAATGAGCCACCTGCACAGAGAGAAGAGCCAATTTCCATTTGCTAATGTGTTGTCAGGAAAGTCAATCGGCCAGGCTGACTGTTGTGATATGCACAGCAAGTTGTCAGTCTGAATTACCAGGACCATTTTTCTTTCCTCCTACGAATGGTTTATAGCATATAAAGGAGGAGACAGTGATAAGGTGGATAACGTTTTAGTGGAAATAGGGAATGTGGAACCAGCAGATTGGAATGTATCAGCTTTTCACCATTCATTTTCCAGCACTAAAATATAAAAATGTATTAACTATAAAAACAATACACATAATGTAATAAAAGAAATAAATACAAACAATATAAAATAGCACAAAAACAAAAGAGATGGATGATAAAAGCAGAAAAAGTTCCTCCACCTCCATTGTTTTCAGGTGGATCTAATTCCCTTCCTGAAACAATCAGTGTTGCCAAGTTCTAGTCATCCTTTCTAAGTTTTTGTGTTTAATCTTTTAATTTAATATAATTTATATCAATTTTTGATAAATCTTTTCTCTAAACATCGGCGTACCCAATTATTCCACTAACACATGTACTCATTACTGACCAGATTTGTTTATTGTTGTTTTTATTTTAGTTTAAGTGCTGATTTAATCCAGCTCTACTGTATTGCAATTTCTATTTTTATACCAAATGTTAATTTTCACACAGTGAGAAAGACAGACAGACAGTGGACAGCTGCAGAAATTCCAGACTTATGCTGAGAACCTTTAGACTCCTTGGTAAACTTTGTATTCTGCCTTAAGTTTGATTTTTTTTCTTTTTTCTCCTTTTTGTAAATGAAAATAGATTTTTTCATATAATATATTCTAATTCTGATTGCAGCTTCCCCTCTCCCAACTCCTCCCAGATAGTATTCACCTCTCCTCCCACCCAAATTTACATCCTTTCTCTCTATATAGTTATTTTTAAAACAGGCATATAAGATAATAATAAAATAAGATAAATAAAAAATGGAATAAGATAAAATAAACTAACAAAACAAGTCAATAAAAAAGCACAAGAAACACATATATCTGCAGAGACACATATATTCACAAACACAGAAATCTCATAAAAACACAAAACTGGAAGTTATAAAACTGGAAATCATTTATATATGAAAAAGAAATATAAGGACAAAACAAAACAAAGAGAAGACTGATGAAGCATTATGATACAAAGACTTTCCAAAAATGTCATTGAGTTCACTTTGTGTTAACCATCTACTTCTGGGCATGGGCCTACCCTTAAGAGTGATTTGTATACACAGTGAGATCCCATTAAAGAATATTAATTCAGCCATATATATAATATTATACATAAAATTTTCTAAGATATTATATTATATATAAGGTATAATATTATATATAACATTTTAAGAATAACAACACAGTTTGTTTGTTTATTTGTTTTAAAAAGTATCTCATGTAGCCCAGTTTGGTCTCAAAGGAATTACATAGCTGAGGGTAACCTTGCACTCTTGATCCCCCTGCCTCCAATTCCTAAATGTTAAGGTTATAGGCATTGTGCAAGGCCAAAAAGAAAAGTGTATTTTAAAAGAAGAACAAATGCTTAGAGTAGTAAACAGCAAGAATTCACACATTTGGACAGAAAGCAATGATCATCCTAATGTTCTTCCAAATGTGTAAAGAAGAAACAAATTTGAAGTAAAAGTGACAAAAAGTTTCCAAAATTGATATTGAAATACAGGAGAAAATAGGCATGACTATTATCAGTAATTAAAAATACACATATACATAAATATATGGTCTATTCTAAACAAATATTTGTACTTCAAGAATCATTCTACTGCATGTAGTACAATGACTTTGAACAGTAAGCCTTTGCATTCACGGTTAGGGTCCAAATGCCATTTGAATAGGCATTGCTGTTACGGAGACAACCTCATTCTTTCTCATAGCACTATAACCAAAATGCATTCTGACAAATTTGGACTCTATCAAGGCTAGAGTGATTCTGACTCCTAGTTAGATGAGGACATACATATTATACTGTAGTGAATAATAATGATTAATGAAAGTTGGCATCTCTGATTTTGTGGTATTCAGTATTTATCCTTTTGAGACATCATTGCTTCCTTCTCCACTTTGTTTGCCCAATAGTTTGTCCTTCTTGTGTCCTCCTGTGTGTACTGAGACTCCTGTGATAGGGACGATAAAGAGGTGGAGACATACTTGAGGCAGAAACAGAAGAGGAAGGAAGCCAGTTCATCTTAAGAAAGGCTCCTCACTAACTTATGCCATTGTCCATATTTGGGCCTTTGTACTTGCAAAAAAAAGCTTCAGTTTCCTCAATATTTGTCTAGAGTGAAGATAATAATTTATCCTCTAAGCTTGTATACATTCAAATAATATGCAATTTATGGAAGAAAATGAAAAATGGACAAAAACTAGAATTATCAAAGCAAAGCAAAACAGGTGTTCAACAAAATGTTAATCTTACAATTGGTTTTCAAAAATTATAATGTGAAAATATATAGAACTTATAGAGAATATTGTAATTGTTGTTAAACTAATCTGTCTATTAAGACAAATATTTGCCTGATTTAAAACATGGAGCTTAATAATCATTCTTTTTTTCCTATTAAAGAAATAATTGTTAACCCCAGTGATATAAACAGCACTTAGTAAAATTGACATTTAGAGAAATTATAAGTAATACTGAAATATTGAATGAAAAATTATGATGCATTCTGTGATTTTAATTTACATTAAGTTGAAGAGTAATTTTTATGGTGTATTCTATGAGTCAGTCATTGGATCAACCACAGTAATTTATTTCTGTTTTGACACTTCATCACTTTTTTGTGTGGTATATATTTATTGAGACCAGCATACTTCTGTTGGATGGAAAAGAGAACAATGGCTATTAAGTATAGCACAAATACTGCACTTACACCTGAAATATATAGTGAAACGGAATTGTTTCTAAAATCAATCTTAACAAATAGATGCAATATATTATAACTCCCAGCTGATTTTACAGGTCTAAGCATATATGCACCAAATGCTGGTGTACTCAATTTCATAAAACTACAGGACTTAAAGACACAGAATTACCTCAATGAAAAAACAGGGGGCTGTAGTGGGTAACCATTCCAGCTTGGATCTGGAAGTTCCAACCCCCATTGAGACTCTGGCAACTGTCACACCTATGAGGCAGGGCCAGGGGAGGCACCTGGAGACCCGAGATCTGAATGCGCATGACCCTGAACGGTGGAGGTGGACCAAGCAGAGCTCCAGAGAACACCACTGGACTGTAATACACCTTCCCTAGACCCTGCGACCTACCTATCCCTTAATTTGTGAGTTACGCCATTAAATAAATATCCTTTTAACTATGTGGAGTGGCCTTAATAATTTCACCAATATCTGGCGCCCAGCGTGGGGCACGACCCCACGACCCTGGGATTAAGAGTCTCATGCTCTACCGACTGAGCTGCACTTGGGCCCATGATCCTAATCATCCTCTATGTGGACCTTCTGGGTAAAGCCACGAGGAACCCAAGAACGAGCTCCCACAGGACATACAGAACATCCCACAGCAGGAAGCAACTTCAATTCCCACCCTATTCAAAACTATCAACTGCTTATCCTGACCCACACCCCAAATTAAGTGAGAAATATCAGAGTAACATGGCGTTATAGATCCAGTAGACTTAACAGGTATCTAATGACTATATATTGTTTATAGAAACCCACTGAACTTGCTTCAGAAGATGTTATATAGTAGGACACAAAGCAAATCTCAACAAATACAGGAACACTGAAATAATTTCTTGTTTTCTAGCTGATTACAAAAGAATAAAACTAGAAATGAACAGTTAGTGAGTGTGGGCCCACAGAGGCTCCCTAGTAAAGCCATACTCAATGTCAGAAAATCTGAGCTTGCTTTACCCAGCAGGGCTGAATAATGGGAGGATTTGGCCAAGAGTATGGTTACCAGGTGTTTTGAAGGGTCTACATCTTGTTGGTACTTTATACCTCAACCTTGGAAAGGGGAGGTCTTTTGCCCCTCCCCTTGCTAATGTACAAAAAGCTCATCATGATTAAACTCAAGGCAGCTGTGTATTGACCCAGGGCCCTCTCAAAGCTATTCTGTGTCTCTGTCTTTTTTCCCCCATCTCCATTTATATTTCTACATAATACCTCCTCATTCCTCACTCTTCCCCCCCCAATGAAACCTTTGACAGATCAGAGCTGGTCTCCTACACTAGTGAAACTACAGAACTCACAAAATCACAGAGATTGAATAGCACATTATTTAATCATGAATAGGTTACCAAAGAAATCAAGGAAGAAATAAAAATCTCTTAAGCTACAATGAAATGAAAAAAATAGCATAACAATCCCATGGAATATAATGAAAACAGATCTAAAATGAACATTTATAACTGTAAAATAGAAGTTTTCAAACAAATTAGAGTAATTAAAAATTATAGTAATCCCATATTAATAACTGAAGAATTCCCTTCCCATTCCTACAAACCAGGAATAAGCCAAACCCTAAGTCAATAGATGGAAATAAAAAAGATCAGAGTAGAAATTTATGGATAGCAACTAATAATAGCTATCCAAAATATGATGAAAAAGAGAGTTGGTATAAATCAAAAAGATAATCACATTTGACAACTCTTTAGACAAACTAAAGTGAGAAAAATACAAATTAATAAAATCAAAGATGAAATGAAGACATTATAACAGATACCCATGAAATTCAGGTTATTAGGGTACATCCTGAAAACAGATATTCTAAGTTGAAACAATGTAGAAGAAATAGATACATTTCTACATACATATGACCTGTTAAAATTAAGTCAATTGCTACAATTTAAAAAGTTCTAAAAAAAACAAGGAGACTGAAATCTCTCAACTAAAAAATTCCCAGGCCCAGAAGGATTCACAGCTGAATTTCCTCAGTTTGCTTATGTTTATTGACTCTTCCAAATCTATTCTTCATTAAATTTTATTTTTGATACTTCGATGACTAGTCTGATATCAAATGTTATTATTCCTACTTTCATCTAAATGTCCCTTGCTTTCAGCCTCAAAATAAGTTCGTTATTTTCCTAGTCATCAACTACTGACCTCTCTATTAGTCAGAATTCTGCGTAGTAACATAGTATATGCATTGGCGAGATGAAGGGTATTGGTCTATAATTTTATTCTGTATAATGCCATAAGCAGGTTTTAGACTGAGCTTTTCTGGCATTATAAAGTTGCTTTTGTCTTTTATAGAATAGCTTGCATGAAAAATAGCATACCTTATTTCTTGAACAGTTCACAAAATTCAACAAAAAATTTTCTGATCCTAGAGTGCATTCATGTAAATGCTTTGGAACATGAAATTATAGTTTTATAATCAGATGTTGGACTATATACACTTTCTGTTTAATAATTCATAATATTAGATAATTTCATTTTCTAAATGCTCAAATTTGTTTCTTTAAAGTTTCTGATTATTTTTATTCTTCCTGTAGTTTTACTACCGATTTTGTTGTTTTGGAGAACAAAATATTTACTTTACCATTGTATTTACCTTTTCCCTGTTGTATATTTTATTGATACCTGGTCTAATCTTTTTGCCAGTGTTTTCACCTTGCTTTCTTTTGGACACTGATTTACCTTAGACCTTGTACTTCAGTATTTTAAAGTTTTATGCTTTTAGCTAAGCGTCATATCAGCTGCATCCAATGAAATGTTGTATGTTGTATTGTGTTGCATTATCATTTTATTTAATATGTTACCTTTCTTTGGATATCTTGACATTTGAAAGTGTGTAATTCACAAATATTATAGATATACTAGATTATTTTATTGTTATATTATGTCTACTTTGTAACTTTCATAGGATATAATCTCAATGACTGTGGTCAGTTGAAATTAAGCAGAATATCTAGTTTGCTTGGGGCACTTCACAATCCACTTTTGTCTGTTCATGCATAAGTGGCTCTTCACATTGAAAGCTCTACATTAAGCACTGGGACTGTGTTAATCTCTAAAACTAGACTGGCAACTGAGTTTGAGGTTATCATTAAGTTAAATTACAGAAATCAATCATTATTCACTATCCTTTGAATGTTGCAATAGACAATAGCAATCAAATGAGGGTACAACTAATACCTGTTCCCCTACATTGATTAAAGTTTCTAGTGCATGCTAACTTATCCAGTTTCATGTGGGATACTGTTTCATGTTACTTATGTTGGACATTAGTAGAGGTGGTACAATTATAGGAATTTTCACTTTGGCCATTGTGATGTTAATGACTTTACTATTCAGAGAAGTGATGTGAAGGAATGTTGTGTCAAGTTTTAATATATATGAACTCACATATACAGGAAAGTTTATCTAGGAGAATCACAGAACTCTGAATTTACTTTGAGTGTATCTAAGATGAGAGCACCATTTGATAACTAGCCTCTATTGTTCTCATTCAACAATATTTCCAAAATAGAAGTTCTACTGCTACTGTTGGCTTATATTCTGTATCCATTGGCCAAAACAATATAGATATTCACTATTTCTGAGTCACAGTCTAGCATCTCTTTGGGGACAAAGTAGAGGGATGTCTATCTGGTATACTGACAATGTTGTTTGTTTTCTGCCTCAAGAGGATCTGGTTTCCCCTTAAACGAATAGATTTTAAATATTTGCTGTGTTTTATATGTGGAACCTGAGTGGGTAAACCATGATCTTTTCATCTCTGTAATTGACATCATTTTTGTGCCTGCACAAACACATTTTTCTTACCTTACAAGTCACATAATAAACTATCAGCTGAGCTTGGAGCACCATGCTCTCCTAAGATCTTCTTAGGAATCTCAGAAATCTCTAAGAGTCTGGGCATACTGATGTCTATTTTGATCCTGCTGATCACTATAGTGATGACAATTACCTTACTTATGTTGCAGTAGTCATGACTAGGTACTATCACCTCCCCTTGAAGTTATAGAATTCTGTAAACAGCATGCCAACTCTATCTGCCCACACTTGTCTGCAAGGAATCCACTACTGACCTTCAAGAAGATTCCTTTACATCCTCACACTGCTCTCCTATTACTAACAGAGGCATTGCTTAACTTAAGAATGCTCCTAAGCTTTCTACCTACTTCCTAAGGAGTGAAACTAGTTGATCGAATTATAAATTCTCTGATTTTTACATAATGAATTTATTCTAACTTCCTTATTCTCCAAGTCCTCTGACTTCCTTATCATTTCACTTTGTTCATTCTTAGATTTTTGTCTCACTTATTGTAGTCTATCATTTTGTACAAACTTCAAAGGAATTAGTTCAGCATGGTATTCAAATTTGCTCCAAATGACCCTGCCAAGTCATTGAACCATGAATATAGCACTACTATTTGAAAGTTTGTTAACTATTCCTTAGCAGTCAAACTCTTCCATTTCTGGTCAAATATATTTACTCTAGCTCTTCCAGCACACATTCATCATATCTTATAGTAACTTTTGGGCATTTATTATTGTTTAACACTCTAGCTGGTGGTGGGACCTGAGAGAATGGAATCAATAAATGAAGCAAACTGTTCTCACAAAAAAGTCAACCTTATTCAGAGCATCAGACAATTTATACTCTCTGGGTTAAGAAGTAAGTAAAGTGTACAATCACAAAGGTAAGCCACACATGGCAAAATCATGTTTTTCAATAGAGGCATATAAACAAATAATAATAGCCATTTGTAATGAATAATCAGAAGTAAACTTACCCCTATCCACTACATCTGGGAGGAGCACAAAAACACATTCCAAGAATAATTGCATGTTTTTGAAGAAACTGGGGTCACAAGACTCTTGTTTTCTTGGAGTTTTCACAAGCATTCAGAATTCTCCTTGCACAACTTCATTCTTGGACTGTGTTCTGACAACTGTTTTCATCTAAACAAAAACTTACATTTAAGTCATGTGACATATGGACAAAAAAAACACACAAAAAATTATAGCCTGGTGTTGGTGGTGCATGCCTTTAATCCCAGCACTCAGGAGGCAGAGACAGGTGGATCTCTGTGAGTTTAAGGCCAGCCTGGACTACAGAGTGAGTTCTAGGAAAGGCTCCTAAGCTACACAGAGAAACTCTGTCTCAAAACAAACAAACAAAATTATAGAGGCATACATTGGCATCAAGTAGCAAGTTGCACTGATTCAGGTCCAGACTGAATATCTTTAGTGTTTCAAAACTAGGGGTGCCTGTTCTTCAATAAAGGATAGGAAGCTCCATCTGCCATCACAAACTTAGTGAAACACACGGCTTGGAATTTCACAGTATTGTCTACTCTGCATTTTCACTCCAGTGCCCAAGTTCTTATATTTTCCTATAAACATTGCCTTTAAAATGAAGATACTTGAAGGCATGAATATCGTGCTTTTGTAGATATTCCTATTTTATACCTAGATCCTTGGTTGACTTTCAGCATAGTTTGAATTGTGACTGTAAGAGACTTAATGGTATTTATAAACATTCCACTTCTATGGAAACTTTACTTTTCTGTTTTCCTAGAGTTGATAGTGACTATTTGTAATTGTCATTAATTTTAACTTCAATTCTAAAACAGATACATTTTAAAACTCCATTGTCTCCATGTTGGTTCTGTGTCTAAAATATCACATCTTCTACCATTTCATATGTATTTTATTCCCTCACAAAATCAATTAATAATTCTAATGCTATTGAATATCTTGGATTAATGCCATTCTATTTCATACTAGAAATAGGATACTTGTTACCTAAAGACCATGATGTTATTCACCTATTAGATCCATTGATTAGTACCATTCCAACCAGTTGCAGCTATTTATTTCTGAAAACATATCCTGAAGTAAAACAAGGTCAAAAGACATAAGAAGTAGATGAAAACAAGAAAAAGTATCCTTTGTTTTTTGCAAATTTTAACAATGGATGTGAAATTTTTATTTGTGAGATATTGGGTACTAATATCCCTTGTCTTTTTATCTTTTTGTAATTATGTGTACTTTAATCAACATAATTCTGTTAACTTAGTTGGAATTTTTATATGAAACCTTTTATTGGGTGGAACATTTGTAGATCATCCCAATTACTTTGGCAAGTAATTGAATGTTTCTAATTCTCCTTTATTTCCAAGAAATGCACTTATGAAAGAAGCCAGTATTTTTTATCTCTTCATATTCATTTTTAACCACAAAACTTTGGGAAATCTTAGTGGTAACATACAATGAAATACAGCTACTTATGTAATCATTTCAATAGAAAATTATTGTGTTACTGTCTCTTGTCTGCAGCATTAAGGATAGAAACACACACTTATCTTGGGGATTTATTCTGGCTATTCAATAAGGTTTACAGCTTTGGATCAAATAATCCACACATTACTTTTTATCAGCTCTAACTTCCACTGTGTGTCCCATCCCTCTGCTTCTAAACATCCAAACAAGGATATTTACAATCTACCCATTAACTAAGTAACCTTAACTTGGGAAAAGGTTTTCTGTGAAATAGTATAAAAATGTTAACTGGAATCATTAAAAATATGAATTAAAACTAAGTAATTGAGTCATTCATGTTTGACCATAATTTCAATAAATTCTAGGTGTGCTTTTTGCAAATCTCTGAAGTGCTGAATGGCAGTTCAGGTTACTCTTTATGGGGAAATAGATCTTAGGAATGGAGATTTGACTTCAAGTTGGAAATAAGTTTTCATATAAATCCTGCTTAATTTCATTGTAGATATCAGGAAAGCTTTTCATTTTGAATTCTGTAATATAGCCAACAATGCTGACATATTGTGAGACACACATTTGGTAAATAGGGTATTATATTAGAAGAAATATTTAAACTTAGTGGGATCTAGGCCAGGAAACTAAAGGGCAACATCCGTCCTGAGAAGTCATTTTCTTGAGTTACATTTGCTTTCATGAAATTTGGAACAGCTTCTCAGGATCTATAAGCTTTGAAGTATTTGGAAAGTTTAAAAACTGTTCTACTTACATACATTCAAGGTAGATAAGAACCATAACAGAATTACTGGTTGTTTTTACTTATGGTAAAGTGAGAGTTTTTTTTCCCCTCATTTTGTTCTTTAGTTGATATTATAGTAGAGCACCTCTGCTTGGACAATTTATGATGATCCAGCCTGGACTGCAGATGCGAGGATCAAGGCAACAATGTCAGATCTAGTGAAGACCTTAGGGCTCTGCCTTCCCATGGTAGGAGATGAAAGGACAAGGAAGCAAGAGAGAGCAGAATTCACCATTTTGTAGTGGGGTTTATCCCACCAGTGAGGGCAGAGTAATAACAGCCTAACCTATAACAGTTCAGATCTGATCTTAGCTTGAACATTATAACCTGCTACTATATTTAACCTAATGCAATTAAATTTCAGCATACATTTTCAAAGAGATAAACATTCAAGGTATATCTTATAGAATGAGCAATAAAATTGAAAAAAAATCATATGGCTTGGAATAAATCTGAGTTAGATTAAAATTACTCTGGGAAGCTTTCCTTTTTGTATCCTAAGTTCTGCTTTGAATATATGCCCTCTCACAGTGCCCCATTATTGTTTCCAAGATTGCTCAGAGAAGTCCACAGATCTACAGTGTGACTGGCATCTAATGCCTTTTGTTAAATAAAGAACCATATTTCATAGGACCCTGATAGACACCAACCTTGCTCCTGATGCAGGGAGGAAGAACTTGAGGCCTGGTTTATTTGAGACTCTTTTAAAAACAGAAAATGAAAATAGAACAAGGAAAAGAAAACAAAATGAGCAGAGCAGCAAACTAAAATCTACCTACTAGGCCCACCTAGATGGAGAGATAAATGCATAGATGCACATATAAATACTAACATTGATTTTATTTTTATCTATGTGTGTATATACACTTATTTCCAGTAAGTAAAGGTACCACCAAAGACAAGAGGAGGGTATTGGATCTATGGGAGCTGGAGTGGAATTATAAGTATTTGTGACTTATCTAACATTGGACAAGAGATTTAACTCTAGTCCTCTGTGAGGGTAACAAATGTTTTTAACCATTAAGCTATTTACATCCTGAAAGTCTATATGTTTTAAAACAAAGTTGATAGTATAAACTGTCATATAGGTAGATGTCTTTAGGAATAATAATTAAATATGAATATATATTAAATTTAAATTGATTCAACTTATTCTCTTTCTCTAGAACACATTGTTATAATATAAATCTCTAACACTGCTTAAGATAATGGCAATAAAAGAAAAACACACTTAGTAGCACATTTAAAGAAATGAAATTCAAACAGAACAATAACGTGTTACAATGAGTTAGATATATCTTAACTACATTAACATTATTTTGGTGCATAGATATAACTTCATTACTTATTAGGGATTTTTTTAATAAAGACTATTATTGTGAACAAATTGGCACAGTAACTAGACATTAATGTTTCCTAATTGGTTTCCTTTCCCTCTAATCATATTCCACCCCATTCACAAACCTCTAATTATGGTTTTATAACTTTATCATTGGGCCAATGGGTTAGTTCAAAGAAAGCCGCTTTTATAAGTCAACCCCCGGAATTCCTTTTATCAGTGAAATTCAGGCTTATTTTCCATGAACCGAGTCTGTATCCTTATGTGATGAAGATGAATGCAGTGACCCCTTTTCAAGTCATCACCATGAGCGTAGATGGAGTCTGTGTACTTGTTGCCTGTGAGAACACCTCGGAAATAAATTGTGGTAGCACAGACATTGGACCAATCTGAAGCAGGTTTGACTAGTCCTCATATCTGAAGTATTGAAGTGGTGTCAAGCCCACCAAAAGAATTTTATCCTGAACCAAGTCAAGGTTTCTGCCCAAGAAGAAAGTGAAAAAAAATTTTCAAAGCCAAAGGTGTGCCATAATTAAGAGCACAACCCTTTGCAGAGGTGACTTGAACTATAGAAATATGGACAAGAAAATGGGTAAACTGTTCCAAATAGAGCTACTGACAGAAGGCACTTGGAAGGGAGTCCCAAACATGGTCTTAAGCCACTCAAAGTTGATTTTAAATTAACGATAGATGTTTGCAAACAGAATACTACTTCCATGAACTGACAATACCAGTAAGAATCTAGGCAATTAACAAAATACCAACTTAGATGTTCTGATTTTTTTTCTTGGAAAAAAAAACAACAACAGTACATCATAGTAGAGAGAAATCCAAATAACATTGTGAAAACAAAATTGTCAAATTAGAAAAAAGTACATGCCCTGGTTCCAAGGCTAGCTGATCACAATACTTGGTATCACTTTTTTTTACTGTGCTGGCTAGTTTTATGTCAGCTTCACACTGGCTAAGGTCACTTTGAAGGAGGAAACCTCAATTAAGAAGATGCCTCCATAAAATTTGGTTGTAGGCAGGTCTGTAGGACGTTTTCTTAATCAGTGATTAATGGAGGAGGGCCCACCATTGTGGGTGGTGCCATCCTTGGGCCAGTGGTCCTGAGTTCTATAAGAAAGCAGGCTGAGAAGACCAATGGGCACAAAGCAGTAGGCAGCACCTCTTCATGGCCTCTGTCTGCATCAGCTCCTGCCTCCAGGCTCCTGCCCAGACTCCTCCCTTCAATGATGAACAGTGCTATGGAAGTGTAAGCCAAATAAACCCTCAGGTTGCTTTGGTCATGGTGATTCATTACAGCAATATAAACTCTAACTAGGACACTTACATAAATAAAATTCTTAATTTATTCATCATTTTATATCTAGAGTAACATAGGATCAGCTTCTCTATGGAGAGCCTAGCAATTTATCTAAGTCCTCCAAGTTTACTTGTTCTGTATTTTAAGTTATTGGCAAATTATTCTGTGATACTGTCTGCTACCAGGACAGAACACACTTGGACAACTGTGTACAGCTGGACTCCACTTAGCTTTTTTTTTCTGTAATAAGTAATTTATCTATAAGAAAATTATCTTTCTAATATCTTTTTAAGTGTATTATATTCCTATTGTTAAATGTTTTTCAGTCATAGAATACCCCCTTTTTAAATTTACATATTTCTAGACTCTGTTACTCAGTTTGTAAGTTGTTCTGAGTTAAAAAAAAAAAAAAGTTCATGCAGATGATGACAAGAACTTTTGTTTCAAAACTCAGTTGGGTTGGTCTAAATAGTTCACTGAAACAATTACCTAAATTGTAGCACACACACCAGCTAGGGATGGAAACTGGGTACACTGAATTCTGGTTGTTTTATGGAAGAACAATGGCTAATTCTATTCTAATACTTACTATCTTCCTTCCAGGAATCACGTGCTCCCTCTATTTTAGAGACAAAAAAGACATTTCTTCTGCCTCCCTGTCGCTGGCTCAGTCAATGTTGTGGTTGGTGGCCCACATCCAAGATGAATCTTGGTTGTGCAACTATTCTAAATTCCTCACTACACAGTCTACTAAAGATTTCCACAGATGTCTTCCCATTTTTCTAGCCAGTTTCTAACACTTCTCATTTATTGTATGTAACCTGATCTCTCAAAGCCTTTCAGTAAATTTACTCATAAGTAAAATAACAAAACCAGCTACAACAAGGCATTGGAGAAGTAATCTAGAAATGACAGAATGAACTTCACTGATAGGGAAAGTGAGTGATGTGATTCCCACAATAATCCTTTGCTTCCAAGGTCAGCTAAATTGTTCTGAGAAAACTGGCCCTGTAACTCTAAAAGCAAATCAAGTTGTAGATGATCAACTACAAGGAAAATAATATTTTAGGAAATGTATTAAAATTATATAAACTCTGCTCCTAATAATTTAAAATAAATGTTTCCTTTTGGCTAGTTCTCATGCAAATATTGAGAAAATAGTTATGATAAAGAGCTAAACTTTCCAGAAATAATTTGACTCTTACTGTTAGCTTAGACTTTCTTAAGAAAAATATTTGTGGGAGAAATTTTATATCAGCATATAAACCTATGATTTGGGTTAAGACTATGAAAAAATATATGTTTTGGAATATACAATCATCATCTATCTATCAACATTATCTCCTCAATGGAGAAAGGAGACTACCCTTTCTGATGTTAAAAAAATTAAAGAGTAAAAATTTTGAGTGGAAATATAGTAGTCACTATATTATTACCTATCATCCTAATGATATTGAAAATAAATATTTTTAGTGTTGAATCAAGAACACAAGAACAAGCTAAAAGTAACTCAGCAAGGCAGTTTCATTTGTAAAAAGCTTGACTCATATCAGGCAAGCAGGCATACTGGGACAAAAACTTCACTTTGCTTTTATTCTAATGCAGGTAGTAATTGTGTTTTTCCCATTGACAAAGGTCCAACCTCACAGTCTTTGAAGGTTGTTTCGTCTTAATCCTCAAAAGAAAATAAAGAAAACGGGGAAGAGGCCTGTTGTTCCATCAAGTTCCAGGAATGCATCAGGGTCTTTCCCTAAACAAAAGTTTTACTAGGTGGGGAAGATGAATTAATTCAGCAGTTATACAGACATGCAAAGTCTTTAATATATATATAAAAGACTTTATATATATATATATATATATATATATATATATATGTGTGTGTGTGTGTGTGTGTGTGTATATATATATATATATATATATATATATATATATCACCCAAAATATAGGGGGAAATCTAAGCTTTCTCATAAGTCATTTTTTCCTATCAAAGGTAGATAGCTGACCAAGAACAAGAATTCTATATATACATATATTTGCTTTATATACATGTGAAAATAAGTTGCCAGAAAAATATTTTGAGAACAATTTACATCACAGTTGAAAGTTAGTAAACGTCTTTACCAGTTATTAATAAGGTACCAAAAAGAATAGTACTAGCCATTATTCTGAAAAAGTTCTCTAGGAAGTCATTGAATTACTTTCTCTCTCATTTAAATTACTTTTCAATTTTAATTTTACAATGAGAATCCAAAAGACATAATTATATCACTTAGTTGAATTGTTTCAAAACTACTCCATTATCAAAGTAATCCAAGAATATTTAATTTTCATAATAATTGTGCTTCCTTAAGCTTTAAATTATGATATGATACTGAACCCAGAATATACTGTTGCAATGATTTACCATTGTTAAACCTGAACATGTGAGAATAAAGAACAAATCCATGACTGTCTGATTAAAACAAGCTTTAACTTCTGTGGTGCACACAGGACTGGCCAGTGTGCCGTCTCTCCCTAAGTCAGGATTTCAGAGAGCAGCATTGGATGTGAGAAAGACCGGGTTTTTATACCTCAGGGGTAGGGGGTTTCCAAATGGGAAATTTGGCTGGCAAAATAGGCAAGGTTACAGGAGCAGAAGGTAAGTGCAGCAAGTTAGTCATAATAACCTTCTGAAACAAACATGTGATTGCAACAGGGTCATAACAACAGGTACTTGTAACACGAATCTTAAAAGGTCTTATTAATAAAAAACCCGGAGTTATTGGGGGTGAAAGCTGAAAGATCAGAGAGACAGAACAAACCACAGCCAACCTCACCTCACCAACTCCTCAGCTGATCTTATTTCCTCCAACTGAAAGCCTCTGAGTCCTCACCCAGAAGGGATCTAAGCTGAACTGCTTGAAAGCCTCTAGTTCCTGGTCCTCACTTGTTATATACCTTTCTGCTTCCTGCCATCACTTCCTGGAATTAAAGGTGTGTGTCCTTCCCAAGCAAAGACATGAGATCTCAAGTGCTGGTATTAAAGGTGTGTGTCACCATGCCTGGCTCTGTTCCCAGTATGGCTTGAACTCACAGAGATCCAAATGGATCTCTGCGTCCTGAGTGATAGGATTAAAGGCTTGTGTGACCCCACTGTCTGACTTCTATATCTAATCTAGTGACTGACTCTGTCCTCTGACCCCCAGATAAGTTTTATTTGTTAATGCACAAATAAAATACCACCACAGGTAGTCATAACAAGATGACCATAATAACCCTTTAGAAACAAAGGTAGGATTGCAATATGGTTATTAACTTTTTGAAACAGAGACATGATTGCCATTCTTGGAAGAGGCAGTACAGAACCATATGTAGTTAGGTTACAGGTAGAACAAATCCAATCTTTGAGAGGTTTAATCATAAACAGGAATGAACTTAGTTTGTTTTTGTTATAAAAAGGCTTTTAAGCCTAAGATAGAGGCAGACTGGTTCTTCACTATTAGTAAGTATATTAAATTCATCAAAATGCAAGAAGATTTAATATAAGTCTCTGTGTTATAATTTATCCTTATTTTCTATTTTTCATGACAGGGTTTCTCTGTGTAGTCCTGGGCTGTCCTGGAACTCCCTCAGTAGAGCAGGCTGGCTTTGAACTCTGATAATGGTTCAAAATGCCTCTGCCTCCTGAGTGCTGGGATTAACAAGTTTTTGGTTTTTGTTTTGTTTTGTTTTGTTTTAGCAGAAAGCAAGTCTGCAGTTCAAAGCACTTTTCAGTGATAAAAGCAAATTGCAGAAAATAACTTATCAAATAACTTGGTTGTCATCTTTGCCATCTTGAATGAGTTAAATTTATCACTGCAAGGACTAAATACAACATGCCTCTATTTGTCTGAAAAAAATCTGATCATTCCAAATGAAACTTCAGCTTTGGTGGGAAAAAAAGATGAAAATAAAATTTACCTTTGTTGCCTGCCTTATCTGCTTTCTTTGAGGAACATGACATTGAACCAGACAAAAGGATTAAGATGATAATTTCTATGAAAGAACACTTGTACATGCCTGCAGATGAAATTTCATCATATTTTCCAAATCTACCTGACATCCCATTTGCACTTGCCAGAAGCCTATTCACAGTCAAAGTTGAAGGTGTTCCTGAGACAGCGCAAGAGGAGTTTATTGACCTGATTAACAGCAATGCCAAGATGACTGATTTCTCTACAATGCCAGTTAGAAAATTCTGGACAAATGTTGACAATCATATCCTGTTCTGTGTTAGACTGTGCTGCACCTTCTTTTTCCATTTCTAACAACAAGGCTTTTCAGCTTGTTGGTTATCAAGTCTAAATATAGAAGTAGACTTGTTGTGGAAGATGATCTTTGTTCTGTTATTGGAAAGACTGCCCGTAGAATTTCTGATCTGGTGAAAAAGAAGCAATTTCAACTTCTGCACTAACACTGGCTTTTTATACATACTGTCTCAAATGTAGCAATGTAGTTTACTATTGTAATATTAAGACTGTTACCCATGGAAAATAAATGAATTGGAATTTTGAAAAAGGACTGTTATCCATGCTACACCATGCTTCCATTTTTTATCATTTATTTGTAATTAGAAATAAATATTATACAACATATAATTACATATTGTTTGTGACTAATTACTATGCTTTAATTATGTTCAATTTTGAACAATGAAAATACATCCTGCATATTAGATATTTTCATTATAATTTATAACAGTAGCAAAAATTACAGTTGAAAACTAAAATTTTTATGGTTGGGGGTCACCACAACATAAGGAAATATATTAGGGTTGAAGCAGGTGAAAGGTTGAGGACCACGTGTCTTCCCTCTGAGTGAAGGAACACTAGGTTTCTGAACCTATTAACTCTTATTTGTAGATACAATTAGTTCAGCTAAACCTACATGTGTAGTATAAACACTTACTCAAGCATGTTTGATGTCCTTACAAGAAGAGGAGAGAGACAACAGGGAAACCACCATATGAAAACACGGACATAGAATTCTGAGACACCAGTTGACACCAAGGCTGAGAGAGCACGTTTATAGCTGCACCCAAGGGACAGCCAAAGCTTGCTGGTAGCGGGCTAGCAAAACAAAGAAATATTCTAAGGCATCACATAGGCAAGCTGTAACAAAAAGTCAGTGCTCTTAATTGTATAGTTGATATCAACAAAAGCTTAAAATAAGCATCATTTCTAAAAATAAAAATGAAATCTAAAAATTAATGTTAGTATAATTTATTATAAAGAACTTTTCATTTTTCAAATTAATTGGGACTTATTAGAAAACAAACTGCAACATAAAAATAAGATGTTAGAACTAATGAGTTCAGAAAAGACCTATAGGAGTACTAATTCTGTTATATATTAATGTATATAATATTGTTATGTTTTTCTATTCCATGCACTATTAAATACAGAATATTTCACAATGTAATATTTTATAGTGATGTATTTTTTCTTCAGTAAGTCCTTTTAATAAAAAGAATCACTTAAGTTAGTGTGAAGCTTCATATTCTAGAATAAATCAATATAGCAATGTAGAGTAACATAATTCAATTCCATTATTAATTGAATCTTGCTCTAATGGAGACATATACTCTGTAATTTATATGTAAACATAAATGAAATATGATAAGGAGAATCTTCAAAATGAAAAAACAATGCGTTATTTTTTATTTTTTTCCAAAAGCAATGTGTTTCACTGAATTTTAGAAAGTCTTTAATTTCTTTCTTAATTTCTGTCTTGATGCATTTTTCATTCAGTGATGAGCTGTTTGGTTTTTATTGTTTCTGTTGTTGTTGATATACAGCTTTAATCCATAATGGTCACATAAGATGAAGGGTATTCTTGTAATTTTCTTGTATCTGTTGAGTTTTGTGTTAGAGTATGTGGCCAATTTTGAAACAAGTTTCATTAGGTGCTGAGAAGAAGGTATATATTTTAGTGTTTGGATAAAATGTTCTGTAAACATCTGCTAGGTCCATTTGATATATGACATTATCTAGCTCCAGTATTTCTCCATTCAGTTTTTGTCTGGATAACTAGTCTATCGGCTACAGTCAGGTATTGAAGTCACCCACTATCACTGTGTGAGGGTTAATATGTGGTTTTAGCCATAGAACTGCTTCTTTTATGAGCTTAATTGCCCTAGTGTTTGGTGCATAATTATTTAGAATTGCAATGTCCTCTCAGTGGATTTTTCCTGTGACGAATATATAATCATCTTTCTCATCCCTTCTGATTAGTTTTGGTTTGCTTCTTGGATCCATTGGAATATCTTTTTCCATCCTTTTACCCTGAGGTGATGTTTATCCTTGATATAAGGAGTATTTCATAGATGCAGCAGAAGGATGGATCCTGTTTTTCAATCCAATCTGCTAGTCTGGGTCTATTTATTAGGAAATTAACACCATTGGTGTCGAGAATTATTTATGAGCAATGTTTGTTGATTCCTATTATTTTGTGGTGATGAGATGGTTCCTCCTCCCCACCCCCTCACTGACTTGATTTGTTTGTCTGGGATTATTTATTTCTTGTGTTTATTTGGGTGTGGCTAACCTCTTCAGCTTGACATTTTTTTTTCTAGCATTTCCTATAGAGCTGAATTTGTAGATATATACTGCTTATACTTGATTTTATTGCGGAATTTCCTTCTTTCTCTGTCTATTGTAATTAAAAGTTTTGGTGAGTACAGTAGTCTGTGATGGCATCTGTGATCTCCTAGAATTTGTAGAACATACATCCAGGCCCTTCTGGCTTTTAGAGTCTTCACTGAAGTCATGTGTTATTCTAATAGGGTTGCTTTTATATGTCATTTGGTCTTTTCTCCCTGCAGCTTTTAATGCCTTTCTTTGTTCTTTACATTTAGTGTTTTGATTACTATATGCCATGTTTTTTGTTTGTTTGTTTTGTTTTTTTTTGTTTGTTTTTTGTTTTTCAGTCCAGTCGATTTTGTCTCCTGTATGATTCTTGTACCTTGATAGGCACCTCCTTCTTTTGGTTGGGGAAGTTTTCTTCTGTGATTATTATTTTTTTTTTTTTTGACCAAATTTTCTGTGCTTTCGACCTGGGCTTCTTGGTTTTCTTTTATTTCTATTGTGAACAGATTTTTATTTTTTTATAGTGTCCCAGATTTCCTGGCTGTTTTGTGCCTGACTTTTTTTTTTTCTTTATTAAGAAATTTTCTACTTACTCCACATGCTATCCACAGACCCCATCTCCTCCCACCTCCCAGCCCTCTTTCCCAAGCCACCCCACACCTCCACATCCCCCAAATCGGGGTCTCCCATGAGGAGTCAGCAAAGTCCAGCACACTGAGCCTAGGCAGGTCCAAGCCCCTTCTCACTGCACCAAGGCTGTGCAAGGTGTCACACCATAGAAAATTAGGAATAAGTCTTCCTCAAGACCCAGTTATACCACTCTTGGGCATATACCCAAGGAATGTTCAATCTTACCACAAGAACACATGCTCAACTATGTTCATATCAGCATTATTCATAATAGCAAGAACGTGTAAACAACCTAGATGTTCCTCAACTGAAGAATGAATAAAGAAAATATGGCACATATACAAAATAGAGTACTACTCAGCAGTAAAAAACAATGATATCATGAAATTTGCTGGCAAATTGATAGTGCCTGACTGTTTTTGCATTTAACATTTTCTTTGACTGAGGTATTCATTTCTTCTATCTTTTCCTTAATGTCTGAGATTCTCTTTTAGTGACACTTTCGTCCTGGGCTTTTGATTGACTTCTTAAATTTTTCATTTCCAGTTTTACCTCAATTTGTGTTGTCTTTGGTGATCCTATTTCTATTTCATGTCTTGAACTGTTCTTATTATTTTATTCCACTGTTTGTGTTTTTATAGACTTCATTAACAGATTTATTCATATCCTCTTTAAGGTCCTTGACCATATTCATAATAGTTATTTTGAAGTCCTTGGTGTATGTCTCAGCTCTATTGCATTTCTCAGGATCTACTATGATGTGATTGCTGAATTCTGGTAGAGACATATTGTCTTGGATGTTAGTGATTGTGTTGGTGTTTAGGTACCTGGGTTTGGGATGATTGTAATTCAAGATGTTAATATCTGGTCTTATTTTTACTGGGTGTTTTTTCCATTACTTGATTTTTGTTTCCCTCTCTGGATCTTGGAAGCATACAATGGCTAAATTTCCTAGTAAGGAGTGCTTCTGAATCACTGCCAAGTATGGCCACTGGTGGAGAGGCATCCCAGGTAGAATGTTTCTAGATATTGGGGGCTGACAGGTAGGAATGGGAGATGGGCTAGAAGCAGAGACCCTGTTAGGGTCAACAGGAAAGAAGAAACCTTGGTGTGCCAGGAGGTTAGGTCTAGCCACTAAGGAGTGGAGTCAGAGAAAGATGACAGGCCCCCAAAAATGGTCTGCTGCAAGGCTGGGGGTGGGGCTGGGGAATTTGCAAAGTAGGACAAGAAGGAAAATGAAGGTCACCTACGGGATCCCTGGCATGTGAGGCCAATGTGTTCCCAGGTAGAGAGTGCCTCCAGAAAAATGATGGCTTACATAAAGGGACAGGAAGAGGGATAAAGACTGGATTCACTGGAAGGTTTTGCAAAGTCCACAGGGAATGAAGGGAGATGGGAAGGATAAGTCCCTACAAGTAATCTGCAACAGATGTGAGGATGAGACCAGGGCATTTGCAAGGGAGGACGGGACAGAGAGTGAAGATCTCCTATATGCCTTCCAGGCCAATGTCTATCACTTGTTATTAATGCAAAAATACCTCAAAGGAGAGAAGAGACAGTTTATCAGAGTCCACTGTGAACGGCCATGGGCTGGGAATACAGATTTAAGTTGCTGTAAATTCCATGTTCCAAGAAATAAAATCATAAACTAAAACACCATTCAAACCTATTTGTGGAAACACTGGGCAGATGATTACAGCCAATCAGGCAAATTTCTACTGTGGACTCAGATGCTGGTTCATGACATGTTTATCCTTTGACTTGTGGAAGGCTTTACAATATAGTCACAGGGATGTTACGTCAGACAGAGGGGTGCAAGCTGTGGCTATTAAGGCAGCTAAGGATAGACCAAGACAAACTGTAATCAGGCTCTGCACAAGCAACATTCCAACCTCCTTACCGCCATTGAAGTTCTCATATGTTAATCAGCCTCACAGAAGATTTAGTGAGAGATGTTGTACTGTTTTTCTGAGAATGTCCTTTCACATAATCAGTTATCATGTGCAGAAATAACTAACTAACTAAGTAAATATTTTATCTCTTGGTTGTATTTTTCCTTCCTGACTCATTACGTTGGCTAGAGCTGTAGAAACTTCAGTGATAATAGTGTATACCCATCTGCTTCTACTGTGTAAATCTTTTTAATTATACTAGTTAAAATGACATTGCAAATAGAAAGTGTAAAATCTGATAGAAATAGCACCATTTGTTAAAGGAATATTGTATACATTATTACCCCATCTGCATGCTCAGGTCCAACCATTTCTACATACTAAGGGACCAGTTTGTTATACAAGTTTACCTTCATAAATTGGTGACTATTTCTGAGGTAGAGACAAGCTAGTTTGCCTAATGGGGACTCAGGGGCCAAATTTTGAAACTGGATCTAAATTTAGTTTCCAGTTTTCTCCCGTCAAGAAGCTGTGAACACCTTCAATATTGTGTTACTATTGCACAGATTTATATTTAGTATCATTTCAAAGCAGAGTTTATACTTCTGAAACAAAACAAAAAAGAAACTCTTACAAGTTCGTCTGGCTTTCCCAGTCTTTGTGGAAATAGGCTCCATGTGTTACTTCCTGTTGGATAATTTATCTCAGCTCTGTTTACTTAGTCTCTGCCCCACCTTTCAGCTCCTCCCTAAACAAAGTGGAAACCCTGAAGAATGAGCTTGCTTTGCTTTGCTGCTATTGAGAACGGTTTCCTTTCATGTTTAGAAGCTGTTTTCATCTGGGTCCGGCAGCAGGATGGGTGGGGCTTATTCTGCTTCTCCAAGCATTTCCTGGCAGATTGCAAAGGTGCTCTAGGAAATGCTGTTTATATAGATAAAGTGAAGACTTCATTATTCTAAGGAAATATAGGAAAACCAACATGTTACAGAATGCAAATAGCAAGCTATAAATTCAGTTTACCAATTTACAATTCAAATTCAACCTATTGCATTTGTTGTTCCATATTTTGAGATTAGAGTTGACACAGCATATTTTTAGTGCTGAGATATACTAGACTTTCCCTTGGAAATGTCATTGCAAGTCACAGGTAGAGATAGTCTACTAATGAAATTTTGCTATCATTCTTCTTTAATTCCTAGGTCTACCCAAACAAGATATCCACTAGGAGGCATAAAACAAGTCTGGAAGCCAGAAATTAAACATAAATAAATAAATAAATAAACAAATAAATAAATAAAAATAAGGTGTTAGTGTAGCCCACTCTCAGTGAAAACTGTATGGTAGATTCCTGCTTGTCATGTCCACTGTGTGCACCTGTGAGCTTTTCCAGTTTGCAGAGGAACCGATTTAGTTGTTGCTGCATCTCCTCATTACATACATGCTCTCTGGGAGTCAGTGGACATGTATTTTCAGGGAACAGTGTTTTTCCACTATTATTGGTAAGATAAATAGGAAATATAAAGAGGTTCTTTGTAGTTTTTCTTTCCCTGTTTATTTTCAGGGGGTAGATTGGAGTAGATAGAGAGGTGGAGAAGATCTGGGAGGAGGTGGGAGAGGGGACACCATGATCAGAATTATTATATTGTATAATATAATTATTATATTGTATGAATTTTTTTGCTTTCAATTTTAAAGAGTCAATATCTAGTTTTATTGTTTTAAAAATTGTAACCAATTTAATAATTTTCCTTTTTATCTTCAAAGATAGTAATTATGACTGACAGAAGGAACTATGATTGCTTTTATTAAGACTTCATTGTATACTCTGTCTCCAACTATAAAGTACTCAGCCCACTTCCATATAGATGGTTTTCAAAAGAGTTATGTTCCTAGGTTACTCCTTATTTAATATAAGTGGATATTCCTCTCTTGTGTCTGTAATCTGTCTCCCATCTGAAGAGCTAATCCTCTTTTAAAGGAATTTAAAATGAAATACTTGTGAGGATTATTCAGTGGCCTCAAATCTTTATGTTCAAAGAGCCTGTTTTGCTCATTTTGAAATGGAAACAATAAATACTCGCTAGGCATTTTAATGATCAAATGAAATTCTGCAACACTTCATGGGAAGTGCTATAAAAGTATAGTGGGTCCATCAAAACTCTCACCAAAGTTAATTTATTTTTAATATTTTATTTTAAAAGAGTAATGATTCAGTTATCTAATTCATTTCTTTGTCATGTGGTCAGATTTCCTGTATCACTAAATATTCTAGAAAATTATTGCTGCCACTTTCATTTCACATTAGAACATTGGAATAATTAATTTGAATAGGCTGATTATGAACAAAAGGGAGAAAATTATCTAATTAATTTACCATTCAAAACTAATTTTTATTCTTCTTCCTCACTTGCTTTTATGACACCATTATTTTATATTATCCACATTTTTCCTATAAGAGAGCTAGTGAAAATTCTCTTGGGTAGTCCATAACGATAATGATGTAAATGTGCTGCTCATCACATCAAATTTCTCCAAAGGCTCTAGAAAAACTGATGATTATAAGGCAATGTTTTTTGAGCTTGCAGCAGGTGAACTGTGAAAGGAGAAATGTGGAGCTTTGCATAAGAAGCGTTCAAATCATATCACTTGGAAAACTGATGCTCACCATTGTTAACTAAGCCCCAAGCATCCAGAAGAAAGATAGGGAGACTAAGGGAAGTCAGGAAGCAGGTACACCTGTGTGGCGGTTTGAATGACAAAGCCCCCCATAGGCTCAAATATGTGAATGCTTAGTCACCAGGGAGTGGCACTGTTTGAAAGGATTAGAAGGATTAAGAGGTGTGGTCTTGTTGAAGGAAGAGTGTCTCTGAAGGAGGGCTTTGAGGTTTCAAAAGCCCATGACAAGGCCAGAGTCCATCCCTCTCTCTGCCTACAGATCAAGGTGTAGTTCTCAGTTACTATTTCAGCATCTGTCTACATGCCACATGCTTTCTGCCAATGTGACAATGGACAATACCTCTGAAACTGTAAGCAAGCCTCCAACTAAATGCTATCTTTGATAGGCATTGCTTTGGTTATGGTGTCTCTTCACAGCAATAGAGCTGTGACTAAGACAATCTGAAAAGGAAAATGTACCAAGCTGTATTAGATCAATGCTCATGATTCTTTATATGTGACCCTATCTATACCTGTGCTGTATAATGTGGAAAGCTAGGTTTCACCTATTCACTCTTTCTCCACTGCCACACACATACAAGTCTATTTCAGTTATTTTACATAGACCTAGAGTCACTATTATGTTCTTAATCTTCACTGTTCACAGATGTCCTTTTCTCTTATTGAGAATAAAATTTTAGATGCTAAATCTTCAGTGTGAAGCAAGCAAGGCATTTACAAAACCAAATGAAATGTGAAACAGAAATCCCCTCCCTTTGCTGATGAAGAGTAGTTTCAAGTGCAAGCTAGTCTTTTCATGAGAATGTTTTTGGGGGCCTGTGAGAGTTCTTAGGACAAACAGAACCAATGGAAGAATCAGACCAATACGGCTATAAGTAATTAGTACTGAGGATAGGTGGGCTGACAGGCCCTGAGATCTCAGTGTACTAACTGGAGAATCAAGAGAGCTGATGTGCAGTGGTAATTTTCCATGTGAAGGACTAACAACCAGGAGTTCTATTTGCATACATCTAGCTCAAAAGCTGATGTGCTCTCCATCCAAGAAGAGCTATATTTCTATCTGAATTTCTATCTGAAGAACCAATATCTATCTGTCAAAGATAAGGCAGCTATGCAGGAGGAAGTCCCTTATTCTCAATGATCCAGCAGTTTTCTCCTTGCCTTCAAATCTTTGAAAGAGACCCACTCACGTTTGCCTAAACTTCACTGAGCTCACCTACTCAAATGTTAATTTCATCAGAAAACCTTCGTATTTACATTCATAATAATGTTTAACAAAATGTAGAATTCTTGTGACCCAGTCAAGCTGACCCCAAATTAACTGTCACAGAACAAAAATATTTTGTGCAGCCTTAACACTTTAGTGACATTTTTGAAACAGTAGGGTGTGTAGTGATTAGAGAATCGAGGTTTAGGCTGGCATGATCAAGTTAGAAAAGCATGGACCAGAAGCATAACTGTATGGAAGAACAAAGCCAATGCAAGCAACACACAGAACTCCCATCCAAATACTCAACAGACAGTACACTAAAGAGAGAGGCAGGAAAGGAAAAGGATACCCAGTCCATATAGCAGTTTTATACATCTGTGATCTCCATTAATTATTGAAAAGATTTGTGCTAGAAACTTGACTTGTGAAGCATACTAAGAGCCTTTGAAGTTTATTTATTGAAGAAAACAGATGTACACCTTCCACAAATCCTCTTAATACATGACATCAAAATATTTTACATTAAAGGGGAAAAAAAATACTTTTGTCTCTCAGAAGACTTTGGAAGTTTAGTGTGAAGAGTGTTGTTATGGAGTTCAAGACTACTGGAAAAAGACCTCCAGACTCATTTCAGATTATAACTAAGCAAATTTATTAAAGCTACTAGCAGGGCCATAGTCTCTAACCCAAATCAGAGACCTGCCACTCAGAGGAAGGAAGGGCTTTTAAAGACGAAAACTAAAGAGCTGTTCTGTCTGCAGAGATTAGTTTGTCCAAGTGACCTCAAAATAGTCCTTGTGTCTGGACTCCAGTCAAAAAGAAGGAAAAGGGATCCTATGAGCAAGGGGCATCAAGATCACGATGGGGAAACCTACAGAGACTACCGATCCAAACTAGTGGGAACTCATGCAGCTATGGAACCTGCATGGGACTGGACTAGGCCCTCTGCATAAGTGAGACAGTCATGTAGCTTGGTCTGATTAAGGGACCTCCTGGAAGTAGGACCAAGATCCATCCCTAGTTAATGAGATGGCTTTTTTGAGCCCATCACCTATGGTGGGACACCTTGCACAGCCTTGATGCAGGGCGGGGTGGGGGAAGCGGGGTTGGACCTGCCTCAACTGAATGTACCAGGCTTTGCTGACTCCCCCAAGGGAGGCCTTACCTTTTTGGAAGAGGGAATGGTGGGTGGGTTGGGGGGAAGAATGAGGGGGGGTGAATGGAAGAGAAGGGGATCTGTGGTTGGTATGTAAAATGAATAAAAATTTTGTAATAAAGAAAAAAATATAAGTACTAAAAAACAGTCTTTGCATAAACAAATAACAGAAGCTCAAATCAGCAGTTAGTCCTGTCATAGGAAGCAGATGGGCACAGCTGCACATTTCTGGGTAAAAATCAAGGGGCTGGGGCTGCTGGGAGCTTATCTTCCCCAAACTTGAGCCAGAGACCAACAGCTGTTAAATACCAAGATGGATGCTTAGCACAAAATGGAGATTCTTTAGCCATCACATTATTATTAGACTTGGGTTTTTATTATGAATAGGCAGAATATAGACCATGAAGATATACTAGGAAAGAAACTGGAAGAAAGGATAACTGAAAATGTTTGGGGAAGAGAAGTGTAGCCTCTTTGGCTATAGTTTATAAGCTGTGTAAGTAGACAGGGGCTACCACACTACTAATGGTTTGTAACATTCTCAGATACTAGTCTATAAGGTCCTGAAAACTGCAGAAGTGGTATAGAATATTAAGAAATTTATCCTTCAGGTGCTAGCAAGATGGATCAGTGGGTGAAGGTACTTGACACCAAGCCTAACACCTGAGTTTGATTCTGAAACCCATAGGGTAGAAGGAGGAAACAGATTCCTTCAAGCTGTCCTGTGACCTACACACATGGTCTATAGTGTGTGCACACAGGCACACACTTGCACGCAGGTGCACAAACATATAAACATACATACACATAATAAAATATAATATAAAAATTTAATAACAACAAAAAATTTACCCTATGCAGGTGAGGATTCAATAAACAAATAATACTGAAGTAAGAAAAAAATCAAATTAATAACATAGTATCTTAGCAGGTTTGAAAAGAGTAAGGCATCATCATTTGTCAAGTTGATCAGCTGAGAAAAGGAGATCAAGAACTTAACTTTGCAATTTAGGAGACAGATACAGAAATGAAATTTTAACTATAAAACTGGAGGTTAGCAACAAATTCAAGCCTTTTAAATGCAACAAATGGCAATAAACAATTGAACCACATTTACTGGGGATCATTGTCCTAAATATATTTCATATTATAAGCCTTTGGGATAGGTATTAGTTTCTTCATAATGCTGAAAAAAATATGAAGGCTAAAAATGGTTAAGAAACTTATGTACACACTATCAGTCTGCCCTGCAGTACCTACAGCTTTGGCACTGGTGTCCTGGGGCTAAAATAAGTCTCTTTATCTTCTTTCCATAGTTGCTTCTCTATGCCTATATCATGAACTTACTTACAAAATGTAGATAGGCTCTTAAGAACGTTGCTGAATAAAAAAATATCACTTTAGGGTTGGAGAGATGGCTCTGTAGGTAAAAGCAAGTACTGAGCTGAAATACTCCTCAGTTCTCAGCACCCACATCCAGCTCATAACCACCTGAGACTCCAACTCTCAGGATCTTACACCCTTTGTTGGCTCAGAAGGAATTATACTCATATGCACATACCCATATAACACATACACAGAATTAAAAATAAAAGAAACCTTTAAAAAATATACGTGTAATTTGGAGAGCACCAAGATGGCCCAGCTGGTAAGCTACCAAGCCTGACTACATGAGTTCTATCCCTGAAGCCCATATAAAATGGAGAAGGAGCCAATTCCACAAATTTATCCTCTGAACTCCAAACATGCACCAGCGCTTATGTATACACACACACACACACACACACACACACGCACGCACGCACGCACGCACGCACGCATGCACACACGCACACACACACCTATTAGTTGTGTCTCTATGCTGATGATGGTCAGAAATATCTGAGTATCTGTGGTACTTACTAGATTGGGAAGGAAGTTACTACTGAAGGATTGTAAATCAGGGGGTAATCACAGAGGTAGAGAGGAGGGATTATAAACTAGTCTAAGGTTTCTCATTTATTCTAGACACTTCATCTCCTCTTTGATAGTCCTATTGGTTCTCATTTTGTCTCACTGTTTGCAGATGACACTGGGATGTAGTTTCTGTCCAGACTCCTTTCAGGAATGAACACATGCATGGCTGCTGGGATGCTGGCAAACAAGTCATAGGAGAACGTTGGGAAATGCTTGGGATTAGGAGAGCAATCTGCCAAAGGTCACGTTCCCTTTCCAGAGAAGCCAGGGTGCAGTTATCACTCAGCTATGCTACAAAGGCCAGACTATATTGTTCACACTGAGGACAACTCACATAGCTTGTTCCAGCTTTAGAAATCTTCAAGGGTTTGCTGGGCATCTGTTGCAATGTGTCTACAGCATAGCCTTTCCCTGAGCCCTGTCTGACTTCCTTTGTGTGGATATTGACATTTACAGCACTCTTTATCACACTTGTGGCACATTAATGTTAATGCCCTGTCAAAGCCAACTTGGAGAAGTTCCCCAACCTGAAGTGTATTTCTAGAAACTCCCAAGCGGAGCTCAGATTCAGTCCCCATGTCTTTCTTTCAGTACCCTTCATCTCAGTTTTACTGCTTCTTGAATTTATTCTTGCCTTTCTTCTATAAAGCAACCTGTGTTTCTTTGATCACGCATGGTTCTTGTCTCACTTCTTTCTTCCTCATCAGTGTAAGAAATGATGGAAAACAGAGTAGACTTTGCTGTGGGATGTTCTGTATGTCCGTGGGAGCCCGTTCTTGGGTTCCTCGTTCCTTTACCCAGCAGGTCTGCATAGAGGATGATTAGGACCACAGGCCTGAGTGCAGGTGTTGGAGATGGTCTCCACTTGGCTGTGCTTTGGGATGATCTGTATGTCAAGTTGCTCTGATTGGTCAATAAATAAAACACTGATTGGTCCGTGGCTAGGCAGGAAGTATAATCGGGACTAACAGAGAGGAGAAAAGAGAGAACAGGAAGGCAGAAGGAGTCACTGCCAGCCGCCACCCTGACAAGCAGCATGAAAAGATGCTGGTAAGCCACAAGCCGCATGGCAGGGTATAGATTTGTGGAAATGTATTAATTTAAGATATAAGAACAGTTAGTAAGAAGCCTGCCACGGCCATACAGTTTGTAAGCAAAATAAGTCTCTGTGTTTACATGGTTGGGTCTGAGCAGCTGTGAGACTGGTGGGTGATGAAGATTTGTCCTGACTGTGGGCAACGCAGGAAAACTCTAGCTACAAGTCTTCCTTGTTTACGTCACACACACACACACACACACACACACACTTTCTGTTGCAGGTGAAAAGGAAACAGAGGAAAGGTGATTAACACTTAAACTTTAATAATTTTATTCTATCATAGTATATTGCCAATATGGACCATTACTGTGTCACCAGAATTAAATCCTTACAAGAAATAATATAGACAACATATTGTTTATTCATTATAGATGGGAGTACAAAGTTTTAACAAAATTTCAAACTATTGAAAAATGACTTGGGTTCCAGAGTGTCTATTTTGTAGAGAAAATTTGTCGATCTTTACTATATGTCAAAGCAAAGAATATTATTGTGTTCTGAAAGGTGGCATCAATTCTGCCTTAATCTGGACTGGTTCATGCCATTTTAACATCTGCCTAGGAACAAAACAGCAATGTCCCCTCTAAAGACATGTTGATCATAAGACAGACATCTTCCTCAGATAACTCTCAAACTGGGAGTTAAGGGAGAGGACTTGGGTTTTCTCAATGTTTCCTGAGAAACTGGGAGTATCTTGTTGCAGTAATTAATGTAATTAATATGTAGTAAATATAATACTATTAAATGAAAGGTCTTCCTGGCTAGAGAATAAATTCATCTACACTGTTGGCTCCTGGGGATGTCTGAAAATGTAAGATTACGTCAGTGACACAGCTGAGATTGCTGAGTAATGTGGAAAACTTCTTGGCTCTAGAGAGCAAGTATGGATTATTTTTAGATATTTAAGTGTATTTTTCCAAAACTACAACTATAGGATGTATTTTGAAGGCAGGGCTTTACAGATATGAATTGCCTAGGTCTGTTAAAGAGCAAACAGAAGGGCATCTCCAGTAAGGCTGTTTAAAAATGCACATAACTCTCTTTGTGCAGGCATGTGGAAAGCCTACATATGAACGCACACATATGTGTACCCATCTACTGTATTTAAACTAGAAAAATCTCCCCGTTTATAAGACTGTTGTATTAATTGCTGAGAAAAATGACACTGATAATTCTATGCATTAGGATATCTAAGCTTTGGGCAGAGAATAATGACACACAAAGAAGTATGTATATAGTGCATAACAACTGTGATAAAAGAAGTTAAAATGTACACAAAAACAGGAGCACAGTTTTATTCATATGATGTTTATAGGGGGTCTCTCTTGTTTAATTTTTAAATATAAGGTTTGGGGGTCCATTCTTTAGTACTTTAAGATTTCTCCACTTGTTTGAAATACTTTACTTCTAAAATGCGTGAATTTGACAGCCTCCTTAGATTTCTGTGAGAAGCAATTATACTAGATCATCAAAGTTAATAACATACCAGGAGGACATCTTGGTTATCAGTTTCCAGTGCAGTAGACAGCCTTCCTAAGGTAGAGATATACACTAATGTGTCCTTGGGGTAAGAGCTAAGCTATTCTTAAACACAGCTACCATCTCTTATTTCAGTTATCTGAAAATGTAAGGATGTTAAGCCCGCTTTTCCATGTTCCCTGGATTATTCTTTAAATTTCCTGATAATGTGGGTCTTTCCCAAAAAGAAAGCAGTCACTGAAATTCACTGTGCTGTGAGGTTTTTATTTGTTGCCTTTTCCCTTATTTATGATAATGATACCGAACAGTGATTCAAGCACTGGGATTTATGTGCTTCGGGAAGCTCACAGGTGTTTTCTCCAAGGGACTACATGTTTAGAATATTAAGAAACACAAGCTGTTCCTGCATGTTCAAAAATTTTGAAATTTTAGTCCTACTTATGTTGACAACCTATCAAACAACCTTACCATGTAAATTTGAAAAAAAAAAACCAAAAACTTAATTTCCTATGGACTCCATCAAACCTAGCAGCAGATCAAGCTTTCCTCTCTTCCCCTACCCTTTTGTGTCATCAGCCAATACCAAAAACACTTCCTACCTGGGAAGTGAGTGGCCACACCATGCTGGTACTCAGGATGATAATCTCCACTCTTCTTCCTGTCCTACATTACAGTCCCTCCAATGTCATCCCCAGCCCTGTAGCAGACCACTTGAAAGGAACTCTCCTCTCCCACCCCCATTCCCTGGGGATTGCATTAAAACTTGCAATAGACCCAGTTATTTTCTTCCTGTGGACTCCCTCACTGGTCCTCCCACCCCATTCTTTCCTCATTCCTTTGTGTTAGCCACAAACACTTTCTTCCTTTTTTTTCCAGTTGTGTTTGGTCTCTGGGTTGTCCAGTCTCCAGTTTCTGGCCATCCAGGCAGAGTAAGGGACGTACTCCCTCTCCTGGCATGGGCTTCAAGTTAAGCCAAACATTGGTTGGTCACTCCCAAGAGTTCTACACCTCCATTGCCCCAGCACATCTCACATACAGAACAGGTTGTAGGTTGAGGGTTTTGAGGCTGGGTTTGTCTCCAGGTTTCTCTTTCCAAAGTCTGCAGAGTTCCTTCTTGTGCTGCACAGTCTATAAAGCAGGTGTGAAGGTTCTGTGCAGACACCAGCTCTAGCTCTCTACTTTAAATGAGCTGCTTGTCCTCAGAAGTGGGGCCATGCTGTCAGTTTTCAGAGTGTCTCTCTGTCAGAGCATGAGCCCAGGTTGTTTAGGAATCTCCACAGGACTACCTCAGCCAAAAACTCAAGTGAATGCAACCTAGCCCCAAAACTGGAAGCTTTGCCTGACTACAAAAGATGGCCAGTTCAGACTTTATATGCTCCATTGCTAAAAGTCCTCACCAAGGTCACTTTCATAGATTTTTTTTAAAGACAAAAGAAAGAATGAGAGAGAGAGAGAGAGAGAGAGAGAGAGAGAGAGAGAGAGATATTCCTAATTATATTCTGCTATACTTATACATCAATGCCTTGTCCAGTCATCATGAGAGAGCCTTCCTCTGGCAGCAGATGGGGGCAAATGCAGAGACCCACAGCCAGACATTATGCTGAGAGTCTAAATTGGAGGTCTCCATCATATACTGTAACATGAATCCTTTCTGAAAGATCAGAAAGACAAAGGAACAAGCCACAGCCACCTCACCAACTCCTCAGCTGAAAGGACTGAGCTCCTGTCTCCTCCTACCTTATATTCCTTTCTCCACCCAGCCATATCACTTCCTGTCTCAACCTCCCTAGTTCTGGGGTAAAAGGCGTGTGTGCCTCCCAAGTACTGGGAGCAAAAGCATGAGATACCAAGTGCTGTGATGAAAAGTGTATATGTTACCACTGCCTGGCTTCTATGGCTAACAAGTGGCTGGCTTTGATCTTCAGGCAAGCTTTATTTGTTAGATGACAAAATATCACCACAATGTACCTCCCATCAGAGATCAGGGAACCCCATAGAAGAGAGGGAGGAAAGATTGTATGAGTCAGAGGGGGTAGAGGACACCAAGAGAACATGGCCCACTGAATCAGTTAAGCAGAGCTCAAATGGACTCACAGAGACTGAAGTGGCAAGCACTGGGACTGCATGGGTCTTCACCAGGTTCTCTGTATATATTTTGTGACAGTTAGCTTGGTGTTTTTGTGGGAGTCCTAACCGTGGGAGCAGGTGTATCTCTGACTTTGATTTGGGGGATGTCTTCCTCCTACTGGGTTGCCTTGTCCAGCCTCAGTATGTGGGCTTTTTGTTTTGTCTTGCTGTGTCTTATTTTGTCCTATTTGGCTGTTGTCTCTTGTAGGCCTACTCTTTTCTGAAGAGGAAATGGAGGGGGAGTCATCTAGGGGAAAGAGGAGGTTGTGGCAAAAAAGGAAGGAGTGGTGGGGCAGGGAAACTGTGGTCTGGATGTATTGTATCACAGAAGAATGTATTTCCAATAAAAAAGAAAGAGAAACTCTATCTGGTGTCTAGAGAATCATAAGGACATACTTAAAAATTTGTAATTTGTACTCTGCCAAACTGGAAAACTTAAAATAAATGGAAATTTTTCTTTATATATACAACCAACAGACGTTAAATCAAGATCAGATAAGCAACTTAAACAGATCCACAACCTCCAGTGAATTAGAAGCAGTAATTAAAAGCCTCCCAACTGAAAATAGCCTGAGGCCAGATGGATTTAGTATAGAATTCTACCAGACCTTCAAAAAAGAATGAACTAATACTAATACTCTTCAAATTATTTCACAAAATAAAACAGAAGGGGCATTGCCCAGTACTTTTTATGAGGTCACAATTACCCTGACACTGAAACTACACAAATGCCCAAAAAAGAAATAAAATTACTGACTAACTTCCCTCATGAACATGGAAAAGCTATCAGTCAAATACTTACAAACTGAATACAAGTTTTCAAAAAGATCATCCACCATGGTCAAGTAGACTTCATCCTAGAGATCCAGGTGTAGGAGAAGATCCCCCAGAGCACTTCAGCTGCCTAAATTCCCAAGCATTAACACCCAGGAAGGCCTTCAACAAAATCTAATACCCTGTCATGATAAAAATCCTGGAGAGACTAGGAGTGAAAGAGACATAACTCAATATAATAAATAAACTTGATTTACAGCAATGCCACAGCCAACATTACCCTAAATAGAAAGAAACTCTAAACATATTCACTAAAGTCATGAATAAAACAAGGTCATCTACCCTCTACATAGCTATCTATTCAATATAGTATTTGAAGTCTTAGGTAGAGCAATAAGGCAACTGAAGGAGATCGGGAATACAAATAGGAAAAGATGAAAGCAAAGTAGATTTATTTTCAGATGATATGATATCTATGTAAATGATGCTAAAATCTCTACCAGCAAACTCATAAAGCTGGTAAACAAAATTCAGAAATGTAGCAAAATATAAAACGAATACACAAAAGTCCTCAGACTGAAAAAGAAATCATAGATACAATATCTTTCACAATAACCTCAAAAATATCTTGGGGTAATTCTAGATAATAAAGTGACTGGTATAATAAAAAAACTTTAAGATATTAAAGAAAGAAATTCAAGAAGATATCAGAAGATGTAATGATATTTCATGCTCATGAATCAGTAAGATTAATATGAAAATGAAATGTGAAAACGGCCCTAGCAAAAGCAATCTCCAGATTTAATACAGTCCCCATTAAAATGCCAGCATAATTCTTCACAAAACTTGAAAGGACAATTTTCAACTTCATATGGAAATACAAAAAAAACAGGAGCGATGAAACACTCCTGAATAATCAAAGAATTACTGAAAGTATTACCATTCCTGATCACAAATTGAACTACAAAGCTAGTACATATAAAATATGTAATAAAAATAGCATGGTCTAAAAACACACATTGATCAGTGAAATCAAACTGAAGACCCAGACGTAAGTCCACACACTTACAGGCACCTAATTTTTGATAAGGAAGCAAGAACTAAACACTGGAAAAAAAGACAGCATCTTCAATAAATGATGTTGATCAATCTAGATGGCTACATGTAGAGGAATGGCAATAGATCCATATCCCTTACTCTACACAAAACGCAACTTCAAATGCCTGAAAGACCTCAACAAAAAAAACAAGACACACTGAACCCAACAGAGGAAAAATTGGTGAATAGTTTTGAACTCATTGGCACAAGAAAAGGCTTTCTATGTAGGACACCCATTGATAGCATGGGCACTTAGACCAATAATTAATAAAAAAAAATAAAAAAAAACCTCATACAATTGGAAAACTTTTTCATAGAAAAGAGCACCATCATCCAGACAAACCTGTAGGCTACAGAATGGGAAAAGATTTTACCAATTACTCATCTGATAGAGGATTAATAACTAAAATATTTAAAGAACTCAAAATTGGACGTTGAAAAAACAGACAAACCAATTTAAAAATGGGGCACATGAGTCATTGTTCTCCCAGCAGTCACCCTAATCTCCCCTATCAGATCCTGAAATCTACAAGCCCCACTCCATGCACCAAATCCACCCATCCTCTGAGACTGCAGCTGCTCCCTGAGACAGACTCTGCCAACTCCGATTGGACCAAGAGGCGAGTCACTGGTCTCCTAGCCAGTCACCCCAGCGTCTAGGCCCTAGGCCAAAGGGCACAACCTGTGTCCCTGTACCCCTAGCCATTACGGGCCTAGTTGCAGGCCAGCAGGCAAGACTCCTGCAGGCAGGCCTGACAATCCTCCCATTAGACCCTGTAATCTACAAGCCCCACTCTGTTTCTGAAACCCACCCATTCCCTGAGACCCCAGCAATTCCCTGAGACACAAACAACGCCGGTGATGACACAGACACATTTTGCACTGATTGGAGAAAGAGATGGGTAGACACCAAGGCAAGAATACATTCAACAACATAAATAGCAATATATTACCACCAGAACCTAGTAATTCTACAATAGCAAGACCTGAACATTCCAATGTAAAAGAAGCAGAAGAAAACAATCTTAAAAATGACTTTATGAAGATTACAGAGGCCTTTAAAGAGGAAATGAAAAATTCCCTTAAATAAATCAAGGAAAAAACAAACAAAAAATTGGAAGAAATCCCTTAAAGAAAGTCAAGAAAACCAAGAAAAAGCAATCAAACAGGTGAAGAAATCAGTTCAAGACCTGAAAAGTAAAATAGAAACAATGAAGAAGACACAAACAAAGGTATTGCTGGAAATAGAAATAAAAAACCGGAGTAAATGAAGGGAACTACAGATGCAAGCATAACCAACAGAATACAAGAGATGGAAGAGAGAATCTCTGGCATGGAGGATACAGTATAGGAAACAGATTCATCAGTCAAATAAAATATTAAAACCAAGAAAGTCATAACACAAAATGTCCAGGGAATCTGGGACATCACGAAAAAACCAAATCTAAGAATAACAGGGACAGAAGAAGGACAATACCAGCTCAAAGGCACAGAAAATATATTCAACAAAATCATAGAAGAAAATTTTCCCAACCTAAAAAATGACATGCCTATAAAGGTACAAGAAGCTTACAGAACACCAAATAGAATGGACCCCTCCCCCCCCAAAGTCCTCTTGCCACATAATAATCAAACCACTAAACTTACAGAATAAAGGAAAAATATTAAAGGCTGCAAAGGAATAAGGCCAAGTAACATATAATGGCAGACTCATCAGAACAACATCTGACTTCCCCATTAAGATTCTGAAAGCCAAAAGGTCTTAGACAGATGTTATGCAGACACTAAGAGACCATAAATGCCAGCCCAGACTATTATACCAGGAAAACTCTCAATCACCATAGATGGAATAAACAAGATATTCCATGACAAAACCAGATTTAAACAATACCTATCCACAAATCCAGCACTACAGAAAGCACTAGAAGGAAAAACCCAACCTAAGGAAGTTAGATGCACCCACAAAAAATACAGGCAATAGAAAATCCCATACCAACAAATCCCAAAGAAGGAAAACACACAAACTACTACCAAAAAATAACAGGAATTAACAATCACTGGTAATTAATATCCCTTAGTTTCAATGGACTCAATTCGCCTATAAAAAGACACAGATTAACAGAATGGATATGAAAACAGGAACTATTCTTCTATTGCATACAAGAAACACAGCTCAATTTCCTAAACAGACACTACCTCAGAGTAAAAGGTTGGAAAAAGACCTTCCAACCAAATAGAATTAAGAGTCAAGCTGGTGTAGCTATCCTAATATCTACCAAAATAGATTTCAAACTAAAATTAATCAAAATAGATCAAGAAAGACATTTTATATTCATCACAGGGAAAATCCACCAAGATGAAGTCTCAATTCTGAACATTTATGACCCAAATACATGGGCATCCACATATGCAAAAGAAACATTACTGAAGTTTAAATCACACATCAAACCCCACACACTAATAGTGGGAGACTTCAACATCCAACTTTCACCAATGGACAGATGACTCAAGTGGACTTAATAGACATCCACAGAACATCCACCTGTAGCACAAATTGTTAGGAGGTCTTATTAATAAAATCAAACCTGAAGCTAGGTATTGGGGTGAACACTGGAAGATCAGAGAAGCAGAACAAGCCACAGACACCTCACCTTGCCAATTCCTCAGCTGATCCTGTTTCCTCAGACTAGAAGCCTCTGAGTCCTCATCCAGAATGAATCTCAGCTGAACTGCTGCTCAAAAGCCTGAAAGCTTAGCCAGCACTAGTTCCTGGTTTCCATGCTTTATAAATACCTTTCTGCTTTCTGACATCACTTACTAGGATTAAAGGCTCATGTTGCCATGCCTGGCTGTTTCCAGTGTGGCTTTAAACTCACAGAGATCCAGATGGGTCTCTGCCTCCCAAGTGATAGGATTAAAGGCATGTGTGCCACCATTTTCTGGCCTCTATATCTAGTAACTGTTCTGTTCTCTGGCCCCAGATAAGTTTATTAGGGTGCACAATATTTTAGGGAACATAATATCACCACATTTCCCCTTTTTGTCTAGAAAATTAAAAAGCTTATAACTAATATAAGAAAAACTATATACAATAAGTATATACAATATACACAGTCAAGAATTACATTAACGATGTCTAGTCCATTAACATTTGACAGATTCAGATGAAAAACTCCATTAATATATAACAATGTCCAGTCCAGTAACATTTGATAAACTCGGACAAAAATTTTCATTACTTATCCTATTTAAAACAAGCAGTTCCTTTTAAATGGTAGATTCAATAATTGAACTTTTTATCTTATATCCATATTCTCTCTTTTTTCTTTTCATAATAGATTCAATAATCTACCTTTTGTCATTTTTTTTTTCAAGGCAGGGTTTCTCTGTGTAGTTTTGGTGCCTGTCCTCGATCTTGCCCTGTAGACCAGGCTGGCCTTGAACTCACAGAGAAACCTTCTTCTTAGTATCCCATGGAACCTTCTCTAAAATTGACCACATACTTGTTCACAAAGCAAATCTCAACAAATACAAAAAAATTGGAATTACCTCCAGTATTTTATTGGAATACCATGGCTTAAAGTTATAATTCAACAACAACACAAATTACATAAAATCTACAACTGAATAATGCTCAACTGAATCACCAGTGGGTCAAGGAAGAAACAAAGAACTTAAAGACTACCTAGAATTCAATGAAAATTAATGTACAACATAATCAAACTTATGGGACACTATGAAAGCAGGACTAAGAGGAAAGTTCATTGCCACGGACTGGCCCACCAGGAGTACCACAACCGTAGGAGAACCAGGACTTGGGTTGTCAGGAAGGCAGGGATTTGGTGAATGACAGACAACACACTCAGAAGTGGTTTGAATCTGCTGCAATTTTACTTCTGCAAATCAGTAGTTTATATACAGAAAACTATCAAGTCACACAAGGAACAACGAGAGCTTGGCAATAATTCAATAACACCATCTTTAAAAAAAGCAAGCACAGTTATTAATCGGTGCTAGACATAACCCTTCACCCATAAGAACTTTATGACCCAAAAAGCAGTCTGTGTTTTTTAAACTTAGTACAATCCCTAGACTTGTGTAGGCTTCTTTGCGGTTGCAGCTGTGTCCTTCATCTTTATCTCAGCCGCTCTCTAGTTTATTATGCACTTCTACTTTTCTGGTTCTCATGACCCACTTAGCCAATTTGGATGCTGCAGACCCTCTCTAAGTCTTTCTTCAGTATTTTTTTAATCACATATCTCTTCTAATATAAAACCTTTTTACCTGCTGGAATATGGACTCTTATACTTGTTTACGCCTGTAAAGGGAAGGGGTTCTGCTGTAGTCCTTAAGTTTCCCATGCTGAACTTCCTCAACAGAGGGGCCCACCACCTGCCTCATATGAGATAATGTTTTCTACCATAAATCACTTTAGTTGGGATTCTTAAAGGATTCCTAGTGTGTGAGTATTCAGTCCCTAGAAGTACCTGAACTAGTATACTTTCTTTACCTAGTGGCTTGGGGTCTTAAAAAATAGCTCATTCTGCTAAATCTGATTAAGATCCATGTTCAGTTTCCCCTTTCCTCCAAAGTTCACAATCCAAGCATTCATTAATTTTGGCTGTGCTTTATAGATTAATTAGAACATTATCAGAAAAGCAGTTATACAGAACCCATAGCCCAGGGAGCTCATGATCCGTGAAGCACGTCTTCTTCGAGAGGGAGGCATAACACGGGCACTCTGCCAGGGACCTCCAGGGAGCTTAGTCCCGTGGGACATGTATCTCCAGTCCGCTATTATAGACATAATTGTTTATGTCACACGGACAACACTGGAGTTGGTGTGTCAGTTCATAGCTCTAACTATCTACATAAAGAAGTTAGAGAAATCTCACATGAGTTTCTTTACAGCACACCTGAAAGCTCTAGAAAAAAAAAAGAAGAAGAATTGGAAGCAAACTCACCCAGGAGGAGTAGATGCCAGGAAATAATCAAATTGAGGGCTGAAATCAATAAAATAAAAACAAAGAGAACTGTACAAAAAATCAATGAAACAAAGAGTTCATCTATCCAAATCAACAAAATCAGAAATGAGAAAGAAAACATAACAACAGATAGCAAGGAAATCCAGAGCATCATCAGGTCATACTTCAAAAACCTACACTCCACAAAATTAGAAAATATAAAAGACATGGACAATTTTCTTGATAGGTACCACATACCAAAATTAAATAAAAACCACATAAACAATTTAAATAGACCTATAACCTCTAAGAAAATAGAAACATTTATTAAAATTCTCCCAACCAAAAACATAAAACAAAAACTAAAACCCCAAGGCTAGATGGTTTCAGTGCAGAATTCTACCAGAATTTCAAAGAACTAGTGCCAATACTCCTTAAATTGTTATGCACAAATTGTTTCAAACAGAAGGAACATTGCCAAACTCTTTCTATGAGGCTTCAGTTACCCTGATACCCAAACCACATAAAGATACAACTAGGAAAGAGAATTACAGACCAATCTCCCTCATGAAGTTGATGCAAAAATAATCAATAAAATACTGGCAAACAGAATCCAAGAACACATCAAAAAATCATCCATAATAATCAAGTAGGCTTCATCCCAGTGATGCAGGAATGGTTTAACGTAAAAAAAACCTGTCAATGTAATCCATCATATAAATAAACCGAAGGGAAAAAAAACAACAACACATGATCATCTCATTAGATGCTAAAAGTGGCTTTGACAAAATCTAACACCCTTTTAATGTAAAGGTCTTGGAGAGATCAGGAGGAAAAGGAACACACCTAAACATAATAAAGGCAATTTACAGCAAGTTGGCAGTCAACATCAAATTAAATGAAGAGAAACTCAAAGCAACTCCAATAAAATCAGGAACAAGACAAGGCTGCCCACTCTCTCCTTATCTATTCAATATTGTATTCAAAGTTCTAGCTACAACAAGACAACAAAAGGAGATCAAGGGGATACAAATTGGAAAGGAAGAAGTCAAATTTTCACTATTTGCAGATGGTATGATGATATACAAAAGTTCTGCCAGGTACTCCTACAGCTAATGAATACCTTCAGTAATGTGGTAGAATACAGGATTAACTCAAAAAAATTTAGTAGCTCTCCTATAGACAAATGAAAAATGGGCCAAGAAAGAAATCAGAATTTGTAGCCTTTACAATAGCCACAAATAATATAAAATATCTTGGAGTAACTCTAACTAAGCAAGTGAAAGACCTGTATGAAAAGAACTTTAAGTCCTTGGAGAAACTAATCTAAGAAGATATCAGAAAATGGAAAGATGTCCCATGCTCATGGATGAGCAGAACCAACATAATAAAAATGGCAATCTTATCAAAAACAATCTACAAATTCAATGCAATCCCCATCAAAATCCCAACACAGTTCTTCACAGACCTCAAAAGAACAATATTCAACTTCATATGGAAAAACAAAAAACCTAGAATAGCTAAAACAATCATTTATAATAAGGCAACTTCTGGAGGCATCACCATCCCTGACTTCAAGCTCTACTACAGAGTTATAGTAATAACAACAGCTTGGTATTAGCATAAAAACTGTCATGTGGACCAATGGAATTGAGTTGAAGACCCTGACATTAATCCACACACCTATGAAAACCTGATTTTTGACAAAGAAGCCATTACTGTACAATGGGGTGGGGAAAGCATCTTCAATCAATGGTACTGGCATAACTGGATGTCAACATGGAGAAGATTGCAAATAGATCCATATCTATTGATATGCACAAAACTCAAGCCCAAGTGGATCAGAGACCTCAAAATAAATCTAGCTACACTGAACCTGATAGAAGAGAAAGTAGGTAGCAGTCTAGTCATCCTTTGTTTTACATCTAGTATCCACCTGTGAGTGAGAACATAACATGTTTGTCTTTCTGAGTCTGGGTTACCTCACTCAGGATGATTTTTTTCTAGATCCATCTATTTGCCTGCAAACCTCATGATGTCATTGTTTTTCTCTGCTGAGTAGTACTCCATTGTGTATATGTACCACATTTTATTTATTCATTGTTCAGTTGAAGGGCATCTAGGTAGTTTCCAGGTTCTGGCTATTACAAATAATGCTACTATGAACATAGTTGAGCATGTACCTTTATGGTATGATTGAGCATTCCTTGGGAATATGCCCAAGAGTGGTATAGCTGGGTCTTGGAGATTGATTTCCAATTTCCTAAGAAAGCGCCATATAGATTTCCAAAGTGGCTGTACAAGCTTGCATTCCCACCAACGGTGGAGGAGAGTTCCCCTTGCTCCGCATCCTCTCCAGCATAAGCTGTCTTCAGTGGTTTTGATCTTAGCCATTCTGACAGGTGTAAGGTGGTATCTCAGAGTTGTTTTGATTTGCATTTCTCTGATGATTAGGGATGTTGAGCAATTCCTTAAATGTCTTTCAGCCATTTGAGCTTCCTCTGTTGAGAATTCTCTGTTTAGCTCTATAGCCCATTATGGGGACATTTTGATGTCTAATTTCTTGAGTTCTTTATATATTCTAGATATCAGCCCTCTGTCAGATATGGGGTTGGTGAAGATCTTTTCCCATTCTGTAGGCTACCTCTTTGTTTTGTTGACCATGTCCTTTGCTCTACAAAAGCTTCTCAGTTTCAAGAGGTCCCATTTATTAATTGTTTCTCTCAGTGTCTGTGCTACTGGTGCTATATTTAGGAAGTGATCTTCAGTGCCAATGCATTCAAGACTACTTCCTACTTTCTCTTCTATTAGGTTCAGAGTAACTGGATTTATGTTGAGGTCTTTGATTCACTTGGACTTAAGTTTTGTGCATGGTGACAGATATGGATCTATTTGCAGCCTTCTACATGTTGACATATAGTTATGCCAGCACCATTTGTTGAAGATGCTTTCTTTTTTCCATTGTACAATTTTGGCTTCTTTGTCAAAAATTATATGTTCATAGGTGTGCGGATTAATGTCAGTGTCTTCAGTTCAATTCCATTGGTCCACATGTCGGTTTTTATGCCAGTACCAAGCTGTTTTTATTACTGTAGCTCTATAATAGAGCTTGAGGTCAGGGATCATGATGCCTCCAGAGATTGATACTAGATGTAAAACAAAGGATGACTAGACTGCTGCTCACAACTCCAGGGAGGCTACCTAGTGAAGAGGACCCTAAGAAAGACACGAGTATGCCCAACAACAGAGAAATGGATGAAATCTACTTGAGCAAACTGGACGTGAGGGGGCAGATAATGAGTGCAAGGGTTGAGGGAAAGGGAGCTTAGGGGAGTGGGAGATCCCAGCTGGATCAAGAACAGAGAGGGAGAACAAGGAAAGAGAGACCATGATAAATGAAGACCCCATGGGAATAGGAAGAAGAAAAATGCTAGAGAGGTCCCCAGAAATCCACAAAGATACCTCCACAATAGACTACTGGCAATGGTCAAGAGAAAGCCCAAACTGACCTACTCTGGTGATTGGATGGCCAAACACCCTAACTGTCATGGTAGAACTCTCATCCAATGACTGATGGGAGCAGATGCTGAGATCCATGGCCAGGCCCCAGGTGGAGGTCCAGGAGTCCAATCAGTTAGAAAGAGGAGGGATTATATGAGCAAGAATTGTAGAGACCATGATTGGAAAAGCACAGGGACAAACAGCCAAACTAGTGGAAACACATGAACTATGAACCAATGGCTGAGAAGCCCCCAACTGGATTAGGCCCTCTGGTTAAGTGAGACAGTTGATTAGCTTGAACTGTTTTGGAGGGCCCTAGGCAGTGGGACCAGGACCTGTCCTTAGTACATGAGCTGGCTGTTTGGAGCCTGAGGCCTATGCAGGAACACTTTGCTCAGCCTGGGTGAAAGGAGGAGGGGACTGGACCTGCCTTGACTGAATCTACCAGGCTGATCTGAATCCCCAGGGGGAGTCCTTGCCCTGGAGGAGATGGGAATGGGGGGTGGGTTGGGAGAGAGTGGAGGGGGTAGGGAGGAGGGAGGACAGGGGAATCTGTGGCTGATATGTAAAATTAAATTATAAAATAAAAAAAAAAGAAAGTAGGAAGTAGCCTAGAACTCATTGGCACTGGAGACCACTTCCTAAATATAGTGCCAATAGCACAGACACTGGGAACAACAATAAATGGAACCTCCTGAAACTGAAAAGCTTCTGTATAGCAAAGGACACAGTAAATAAGATAAAACAACACCCTACAGAATGGGAAAAGATCTTCACAACCACACATCTGACAGAGGGCTGATATCCAAAATGTATAAAGAACTAAGGAAAGTAGACATCAAAATACCAAACAATCCAATTTAAAAAATGGGCTACGGAGCAGAGCTAAACAGAGAATTCTCAACAAAAGAATCTTAAATGGCAGAAAGACTTGAAAGGAATTGCTCAATATCCTTAGTCATCAGGGAAATGCAAATCAAAATGACTCTGAGACACCGTCTTCTACCTGTCAAAATGGCTAAGATCAAAAACCCTGATGACAACTTATGTTGGAGAGGACTTGGAGCAAGAGGAACACTCTTCCACTGTTGGTGGGAGTGCAAAATTGAACAGCCACTTTGGAAATCAGTATGGCCAGTTCTCAGAGAACTGGGAATCAATCTGCCTCAAGACACCACTGGTGGGCATACACCCAAGGGATGCTCAAGCATACCACAAGGACACTTGCTCAACTATGTTCATAGCAGCATTATTTGTAATGGCCAGAACCTGGAAGCAACCTAGATGACCCTTAACCAAAGAATGGATACAGAAAATGTGGTACATATACACAATGGAGTATTACTCAGCTGTTAAAAAAAAAAAACATGAAATTTGCAGGCAAATGGATGGAACTAGAAAATATCCTGAGTGAGGTAACCCAGACTCAGACTCAGAAAGACAAACATGGTATGTACTCACTCTATCTATAAGTGGATACTAGATGTAAAGCAAAGGATAATCAGACTACCACCCACAGCTCCAAGGAGCTAGGAAACAAGGAGAACCCTAAGAGGGATGCATGGATCACCTTGGGAAGGGGAAACACATGAGATCTCCAGGAGTAAACTGGGAATAAGGGGGTCAATAGAGTGGAGGGGATGGGGGATGAGAACATGAGGGAACTGGATGGTCAAGCTGGGGGAGGGATGAAGTGGGAGAGCAATGAAGGAGATATCTTGATAGATGGAAACATTATGGGGTAAGAGAGAAACCTGGTGCTAGGTAAATTCCCAGGAACCCACAGGTATGAGTTCAGATGAGACTACTAGCAGTAGCAGAGAGGATTCCTGAACTGGACTACACTGATAATCAGATTGGTGAATACCCTAACTGTCATCATAGAGCTTTCATCCAGTAACTGATGGAAACAGATGCAGAAATTCACAACCAAGCACCAGGTTGAGCTCCAGGAGTCTAGTACAAGAGAGGGAGGATGGATTGTATGAGCAAGAGGGGGCGGGGTCAAGATCACGATGGGGAAATCTACAGAGACAACTACATGGGACCAGACTAGGCCCTCTGCATGTGGGAGACATTGTGTAGCTTCTTCTGTTTGAGTGGCCCCTGGCAGTGGGATCCAGTTCTCTATCCCTGGTGCATGAGCTGGCTTTCTGGAGCCTATTACCTATGGTGGGAAGCCTTGCTCACCCTTGATGCATGGGGGGAGGGTCTTGTTCCTTCCTCAGCCAGGCTTCACTGACTCCCCATGGATGATGCCCTTACCCTTTTGGAGGAGAGGATGGGAAGGTAGGTTGGGGGGAGGTTGGGGGGAAACAGAAGGAGGGTGAGAGGAGGATCTGTGGTTGGTATGTAAAATACAAAAATACAAATATTTTTTTTAAATGGGGTACATATCTAATCCGAGAATTCTCAGAAGATAAAACACAAATAGCTGAGAAGCACTTAAAGATATGATCAACAACCTTAGCAATCAGGGAAATGCAAATCAAAACTACCTTGTGATTAAATTTTATGCCTGTCAAAGTGGTCATAATCAAACAACAAATGATGACACAGGCTAGTGAGGATGTGAGGTAAGGGGAACATTCAGTCATTGCTGGTGAGAGTGCAAACTTGTACAGGACTGTGGAAATCGGTATAGAGGTTTCAAAAAAGCTGAGATCTACTTCAAGACCCAGGTACTTTTGGAGACTTTTTTCTATCATATTGCTTTGTTCAGGCACTTTTTACCTACTTGTTCTTTTGTTTGAACAATATAGTTTATGATTTTGTGGTTTTATGTGTTTGTGCTCTCACGTATGTGCTCATGTGACCGCATCTGTGTGTGTATCTATGGGTGTGTGTATTTATCGTGCTATTTCTTTGATTTCTGTTTGTTCACTGAATTCCTTGTTTTGGTGTGTGTGTGTGTGTGTGAGAGAGAGAGAGAGAGAGAGAGAGAGAGAGAGAGAGAGAGAGAGAGAGAGAGAGAGAGAGAGGGAGAGCTTTTGTTGTGGGTATTTTTTGTTGGTTTTATGTGTTTGTTCTGTTGAATTTACATTTTTTGAGAGAGAAGAGTGAGCAGAAGGAGGATATGAAGTTGGATGTGAAGGAAAAATGGGAGAGATCTGGGAAGAATTTTAGGAAGGAAAAGGATTGGTCAAAAGATATTATGTGAAAAATTATTAAATATAATTAAGCAAAAAATCAAACAAAAGTGTTGTTTGGGTGCTATAAAAGATAATGATTCTTTTTTACTTATTTTTTCTTTAAAAGTAGGCTAACATTAGTGTGTGTGCGTGTGCATGATGTGTGTGGGTCCATGAACCACACCATGCATGTGGAAGTCATGAACAACATCTCCTTCTGTGCTACATGGATGGTTTCCCAGGGACTGAAGTCAGGTGGCTAAGTTTCCATCTTTATCTGCCCAGGAATCATGCTGACCCTGAAATACAGTGATTCTCATAGACAATTGAACAGAGATTTCACAGGAAATTCAATATCATGTGAGAATGTGTTTCATTATTTCTTTAAATTGCAGAAATTAATAGAAAGTTAAACAAAAAAATTTCAATGCAATGAACTTATACATACAGAACTACATACAGAACATGCATAGAGAAATGTAAAGAGATGAGAACGGAGATATTAAAGGAGAAACAAAGCAACTTTACCTCACTATTTGTTCTGTCATTCATTTTGTGAGTGAACATCTGCTTGCAACTGAATGTATTTCCTGATTAATAAAGCTATAAATAATTAGCAGCAATTTTGATGAATGTAGGTTTTTATATGGCAGACATACAGCAATGGAGGATAAATGCAAGCAGAATGTAGGAGCTGTTTTCCAGCATGCGTGAACCCATGACACAGCAGAGAAACATTTTCCCAATGATATTGCTTTCAAAACAGAATTCACAGTAAGATATGAGTGTCCCAAATGCTCCAAAGGAGGTTAGCTGCTGTGATGCTAAGACACAATGAAAAATGTGCATTCACTCTCCAGTTCACAGAAAGATATATAAATTGGACTAAGAACAGTTTGCATTTGAATGGTTCTTTGGATAATTATGGTTCATTTGCAGCTAAGCTATTACACTTCTGAGAAGCTGAATATGACCTTATTTGGGCATTGTAGGGTTTTGTTTTTTGCTTTCATTTCTTTTATTTTTAATTATATTATAATTATATATTATTTATTATATATAATTATATATTATATATAATATATTATTATAATTTCCAAAACAACTAAAAATTGAATTTTCGGGGTGTGATAAATGAACTTGGGCTGTGTGGTTTCTATAGTGATGGAGATACCAGGAAGCAGCAGGCAAAGAGATGCTTGAGAGGTGCACACCTTGCTGCTTGCAGAATACATCCACTATGTGAAGACTGAGATTAGCTTATCACTTGCTGAAGAAACACAGTAATATAGTTACCTTTACTTTTCTATAACAGGCATCCAACATATGCATTCACTGATGATTTTATGTCTATTATTCTTCTATGTGTCCAATCTTCAAGAAATCACAACTATGTTTCTACATAGCATAAATCTGCTGTTTCTGAGGGAAACTAAGTCAATCTTCTCTGTATTTTTGTCTGCTTGGAACATCTTCTTTAAATTTTTTCTTCTGCTCATCTAGCATACTTATAATTAATGCATTTTACAGCATCAAGACTCCTTATCCCTCACAACATTAAAGAAGTACTGGTCATGCAAAATGACTGCTACCTAAGTTTATTCTTATTTCAGAGAGTGTGCCTTGCTAAAGATTCAGAAAATAAATTTTATTTAAACTGAAGAACAAGACACTGATTTCAGATGCAATCCTCTCCTGTTGTTTGGAGATTCTGTTGTGCCACACAGTCATTGTCATAGTTTTAGTGACCTCTTTTAATGAACTAGTAGCTAAATTAATAATATGCTTTGAATATTTTAAAATGACTGGTAAAATTTAAAGTTTCTTATCTAATATTTCATTGATTAAAATAATTTCACCTTTCAGACTAAATTATTTTATGTTCACAAAGACTATGAGTTCTAGGATTCTTCATCTAGTTTTGAGGGAATATATATATGTGTGTGTGTGTGTGTGTGTGTGTGTGTGTGCATATATTTGTGTTCTCATATACACATGTTCACATATAAACGTCAGTAATAGTTAAAGCAGGTTTAAAACACATTTTATTAAAAGTCTATCACATATATTACTCATATGCTACCCTCTACCTAAGGCTGAAAGCTCATCTTATTAGTTTACTTTTATTGTTTAATTAATTTTATGCTCAGATATCCAGATTATTATGTGATTATAAATGTAATACATATTTACATATCTCAGGAATTATATTTAAAATTACTCTGTACAACTAATTCTTGTTGTGGTTAGAATGTAAACTGTTCCCCATATTTTAAAGCTCACATGTTTAAACTGATGGTGCTATTGAGAAGCTTCTGGAACATACAGAAGATGGAGCCTTACTTCTTCCAGCAGACCCTGAGGTTTCACAGCCCGGCTCTTATCATTGACTCTGCTGTGTGGGTGCAACATGACCCGCAAGTCTGCTACCATGTTTCTTCTTTGCTTTCATGCCTTTCCCAACAAGATGGACTGTATCTTTCCTGAACACTAAGCCAAAATAAGCCTTTCTCCTTTAAGTTACTTTTGTCATGGTATTTAATATCAGCAACAATAAAGCAACTAAGACAGTGTTCTGATATAAATTGCATATGATATCATATATATATATGATGCAGAATAAACATAATCAGAAGTAGGAAATAATTACTATGCTTTTGTGCTACATATACCACAAGTCAGAAAGCACCTTCCCAATAAACGCATATGAGAGCTATACAAATATTATCTCTAGCAGTTCCTTATTGCTTTACTGAAGAAAACTGAAGGACATGGCACATTCAAACAATAACAGAATGAAATGATTTATAGTTTTCAGAATGCCTGTAGTGAAATCATAAAAAGTATATCTATTTAAAGATGCCTGTATAAATTTATTTATGTTCTTGAGATACTTTCTGTAGTTCATTTTACGTTCTACTTTTTAACCTTGTGTGTGTGTGTGTGTGTGTGTGTGTGTGTGTGTGTGTGTGTTTGACATGTGTATGTATGTGTGTGCATTCACATGTGTGAGGGTATGTGTGTTCATGCCATGTCATGTGTGTGGAGGTCAGAAGTCAATCTCAGGTGTTGGCTCCTGCCTTCTGCTTTGCCTGAGACTGTGTCTCTTATTCTTCACTGCTGTTCACACAAGGCTAGCTGCACACTTCCAGGGATTCCCCTGGCTCCACCTCCCATTTTGTTACAGGAACATTGGGACTATAGACATGTGATGCCATATCCAGGTTTACATGAGTTCTAAAGATCCAAACTCAGGGATCCTAAATGCTTGTACCATAAATACTTCACCCACTGAGTCATTTCCTTAGTGATGTTTTCTATGGCCCATGGAAAACATTGATGATTTTATCAGTCTTGCTCCACTTAACTGCTAGATTAACACAGTACAAAACAATTTTTATGTCTTCATTTGGGAGGGGAGAAGAAACCACACAATTACAGTGAAACATCACTTTGGAAAATTTTTTAAAATGGTTTTTTAAAGTGAGATATTATGTTTCTCTGCTAAAAATGATTTAAAATTAAAGATCTCAAATCATTATGATAATGTTTCATTAACTTCTAATCATGTTGTCTTTCCTTAAGATATTGCTTACATATAAAAATTCTTTAGAAAATAAATAAGCATTCTACTACATCCCATAACCTCAGAATAAACTATAAAATACTGCTGTCAGGTTTTCCGCTGTTTCCATGGCTTCATAGCTCTCTTTAAAGTGATCTCCACTTCTTTTCCCTTTGATGGAAGAAGCAGCTCTGAGACTATGACATTTCATTGTCAGGTTTATCCCCAAACTCAGCAGCGAAAAAGATGCTGAGGTTTAGGCAGGCCATGCTCACAGCTCTGAAATGAGTGTCTCAAGTGGCATTACAGAGAAATAAAATTTTCTCAAAATAATAGTGGAAATAGTTATTTGTAATTCGATATGTTTAAGTCATATACTTATAAATAATCTAAGACAAATAACAGAGACTGTCCTATACATGTTCACATTTTAAGTGAGAAAAATACCCCAAGGACATACTTGCTTATTTTTCATAAATAAGAGAAGAGAAAATGTAGTTTAAATTGAAAATAATTGTAATCTTTATGACCTGCTTGTCTACAGTTCAAGACATTAAGAGGTAGAAGAAGAAAGAGTGGACATTAGAAGAGGCAAGCCTGGCGCTGTCCATCGACAATCCTAGCAGGCTAAAGAATCAGAAACTCGAGATGGCAAAGAGCAGCACAGTGGGAGCCTGTACCAACAAAGGAGAGAAAAAGAACCACCAAGAACGTTGTGCAAAAGAGCAAATGGAGGTTCTCCTCCAAGATCCACGACTTCACTACCCCTGAGTTGTTTTCAACTAGGTTTTCAGTACCAGGCATGGTTTCCCTCTTGTAGAGCTGTTCTTAAGTCTAATTATAGAGCTATTGACTATTGCCAAGATATCTGTGCTACAGACTGAGCAGGTTGTATCTGGAAGCACATATGTATATACATAAGTGCTTGGAATAACAATTAATGAAAAAGAGTCCATAAATGTGAAAAAGAGCAAGGAAGGAGCTAGATTTGGCACAAGTAAATAGAGGGTATAAATGATGTAATTATATTATAATCTCAAAAATAAAAGAATATAAAATATTTTCAAAGAACACACACACATAATTGTTTATAATTGAAGAAAAACCCTACAAATGTCTATCCTGCTCTTCTAATAGTATCTGACTGATAATCCCTCCATATTCTACCAGTTCCAATTTCACACATAGTGATATAGAGGAATAATCAGGCCTTCTGTGTTCCTGGTCATATACTTTCAGTTCTAAATTACCCTGGCTTGAGGGTTTCATGTTAGTTTTAAAGACAATATGCTTCTGTTCTTTTTCAAGGTACTTTACTAATGAATTTCTCAGACATGTCCACTTGTTAAGGCCAAGTCTGAGAATGACCTCTAGAACATACAGATTTTTATGTAAGTGGATCATTAGGGACTATGAATTTGAGCTACCGTGTGCTTTCAAATGGTGAACTAAGAACAGAGTAGTGTTTTATTCTTCATACTGTGATGTTAATTTTCATTCCACATTTTCTCATACAAGGTGGCTTTTTCTAAATATAACATTATAAAATAAAGAAAATGTACCTTTTCATTGTAACATCTTGAATTGAAGAACTGTTCTCTGATCTATAAAGAAAAAGGTGAGGTCTTTCAAAGCATCTGTACTTGTTAAAAAATAAAAGAGAGTGCTTCTCAATGAAAGGGTAGAAGAATAAAATGAACATTAACAGTAGAATGAGGTCCCGATCTTCCAGTATCCTAGAGTCATAGTTCTTTTCATGGTAATTTATAGTGGAAGTCTTCAAAATGACAGAAACTGTCTTTTGCTCATGTTGAACTGGGAAAGAAAGGTGTTGTGTAAGGAATGACTGCTCCGGGGATTTGAGTCTTGCTGGCAGGCAGCTAGATCAGATACTCACTTGCATTACGATACAGCACACTGGGAAGCAGAGAGCCCATGAGACAGAAAGCAGACCTGCAATCCTTCAAGGACAAAAAAAGACAAGTTTTTGCTCTTTACGAGTGAAGGAAAAAGCCACTTAGAGCTTTTTAATAAATAAATAAAGCTTCATCATAAATGTTGGAAAGGCAGTCAACAATGGAAGAGCTTAGCATGTATATAATGTAACTGTTATTCAGAATAACTGTATCAAATGGTCTGTTCCACACTCCAACTACACTGATTGTCATTGGAAAAACATTTTTTTTCTTCACAAAACTTTAAACATTGAGGTTCAAAAATTCTACCAGTGGCTGGGCAATGGTGGCATGTGCCTTTAATCCTAGCACTCGGGAGGCAGAAGGAAAGGCAAGAGGGTCTCTGTGAGTTTGAGGCCAGCCTGGTCTACAGAGTGAGTTACAGGACAGCCAGGGCTACACAGAGAAACCCTGTCTCAAAAAAAAAGCAAAAATAAAATAAAATAAGTCGACCAGTGTATCAAGATGCAGTGTACCAAGTGTGCCAAGATGCAGATATTTGAACAGAGAGAAACAAATCAGCAAAAAGAGCAGAACCAGTGAAGAGAAATAAATACACTGCAGGTAAATGATTTTGTGTCCAAGATAGAACTTTGCTTATAGTCTTATGCGTAAAAGACAGCATCCAAGAAATATCATGTGTTGGTTCAAGGATTGTTGCAGATTTTGATGGAAGTGTTAGTCCTTGACAGAAGTACCCCACATTTCACACAGTCCCAACATCACTGTCTCTTAAAATCACAGAGATAGGATACTATAAGTCTGATTTTCATCTACATGGAAAGAATTATAGTTTTATAAAGTAAAAAATGAAAACTTTTAATCTAAGACTTCTCCAATAATTATAAGGAAGGATAATATGTTTTAGAAAAATTAACAAAATACATAAGCAAATATTCAATACTATTTATATATGAAGAATTATGTTATTATGCTATGCTGAGACAGAATACAGACCTGAAGGAGCTAGAAGACTAGGAAGGAGACAGTTCCCAGAAATTAGGCAGAGGAATGAAATGGTGAGAGTATATAAAATAAATTAATATAAAAAATCTATATTATTCTCCAAATAATGATAGCCATCTTGTAGGGTTTCAAGTTCCAACCAAAATAACAAAACAGAGTAAATGAATTCACTGATCAAACAACCAAATAATCAGTTGAAAAGACTCAAACCTGCCTGAACAAAATAAGTAAAAATAGACTCAAACCCAGATAAATGTTAGTGACATTTGAGAAGTACACAGATGTTAGAATTGTTAATAATTTCAAAGAGCAGAGTATGTCACAGGCAAAGAAAAGAATCAAAGATCAGAGACAAGCCTCAGTATGGCAGGGAAATATTTAAAGGGAATCAAGCAACTTATGCTTGTCATGATAGAACAATGACATTAATTCCAGAACTTTACAAATGAACAACTGTGTGTTTAACTGAGGGTGAAAAATCATTGATTTTGGATATGCTTTCCCTCAAAATTCATTAGAAGCAAACTTTTCTGAACAGTTGGTATGCTGCAACAAAGGTAACACAATAGGAAATAGGTTGGTTAGTGCATGACGAGGTATTTCTAAAGGAAGACATAGCCAGTTAATATTCCCTAACATTTCTGAAAGTCAAGTGTGTTAAAATTGTCTCATCTGATGGGCATTTTGTAGTTTGACAGTTGTTCTAGTAACTTGTGATAGCAATAGTTGTCCCAAAATATCCCACAGTGTCTGATCTTTGTACTCTCCAGGTGCAATAATAAGCCCATATGTAGCTTTTATAGCATATCCTACATGTAGTCATGTCATATATGAATTGTAGCTCTTCCTCTTTGGAGGTGGCTAACAGGGTATCATCTGTATCATGAATAATATAAACCTGAGGGAAGGCCTGCTTCACAGACTCTAAAACCTTCCCATACCTTACATAGTAGGGAAGTTTCTCATGCCTTGAGATAATACAATCCGTTGATAACAGAGCTGAGGTTCTTTATGATTGAGTGAGGGAACAGAAAAGACTAAATACACCTTACCCTCAGGATCAAACATGTAGCTAAAAAGCAATCTTTTAAATTCAAAACTATTAAAGGCCAATTTTTAGGAATACCTGTGTGTGTTGGTAAACCAGGCTGTAAAGTTCCCATTGGCCACATTGTGGCATTAACATTCTGTAAGTCAATCAACAACCACCATTTACCAGATTTCTTTTTCATTACAAAATCAGAGAATTCCAGGGAGGAAAAGAGGATTTGATGTGCTCATTCTCCTACTCTTCTCTGGCTGACTGGTCAAGAGTCTGTAATTTTACTTTAGAGAGGAACTGTTGTCCAGATAGGCTTAGTAGGTTTCCATGTAATTTTTTTTTGAGTTTTACATTTATTTCATGTACAAAATGAAATGATTTGAACAATATTGGAAAGAGCAGGCCTCCTATGGGTGTCAACCAACATGGTGTTTCCAGTTGTATTTGGACTAAACACCTCCTCTCCTAAGCATGGACAAGGTATCCTGGTATGAGGAAATAGTCCAAAAAGCAGGCAACTGAGTCAGAGACAGTCCTTGCTCCCAATGATCCATGTAATTTTTATACATGGTACCTTTTCAATGGTCTCTATGAAAAACCCAATCCATGTTTACCATTTAGTCCTTGTGGGAATATAGGTTCAATAATCCCTTGCAACTCTTTTCCTAGTCCTTTTCCATTTTGATATCTCATCTTTTACACAAGCCATTGCTTATGCAGATAAGAATAGGTAGCGTTAGTGGTGGGAATACAGACTTCTGCATTAGTTTGTTGTAGAAAGTCTCTTTCCCGACGATGAGCCCAAACATGAGGAACATAAGATTGTGGGACTGTCATTATGCCTTCTGGACCTATGTAGTGTAAACTTTGTAGGACTTTGTTTATTTAATCTCCTTGGAGCTCATAGTTCCCAAACCTACTAGGGTTGAATTTACCTCCTTAACAGGCCATTCAGAGGACCATTATTCTATGGTTACAATAGAGACTTCAGCTTCAGAATCAATTAATCCTATAAAATTTTTCCTTTTATTTTTAAACCCAACAACAATGGTTTATCAGTTTCCTTCAATAAAGTACTTGAAGCTACAGTTTTAACCTTTACTACCAAATGCTCCCTCAAGAAGTGCATTTTTCCATCAAGGGGCTATACAAGGAGATAATAATAACTGAGCACTTTTTCTCCTATTTTAAATTGCCAACGACTGGGCACAGGGATCATGACTGCAGTTTCCCCTGTATAGCCTTCATCAATGACTCCTGTATGTATTATGATTCCCTTCATGGATAAACTGCTGTGTTCCAATGAAAGTCCAACTGTTCCAGGGAATATAGGTTCCTGATATCCTGTGTGTAACTCAAAAGGACATTGGAGATGGGAAATGGCAGTATCTTTAGGTCAAGGAATATCAACAGCAGCTCTTCCTTGAGTAGCAGCTTGCAAGGAAGAATAGATTCATTATAATCTGAAGCTGGCACAAATGTTATTGTTTGAGATTTACACCCTCTAATTTAATGGGCCCTGAGGGGGCTCCTCAGTTTATTTACCTGTTGTTGGCTGGTAGTTATTTTCACTAGACAATGTGTTGTTGTTCTTACCATATTTAGATCCTCCTTCCTTAACTCAATGTTTCCCTTTCTTGCATTTAGTGCAAAAACCAGAAGCTCATTTATTCTGAGCATTCATTTGTTGTAAAGGCAATTTACATTGTTTCTTGAAGTGGTCAAGTCAGCTACAATTGAAATATTTTGCTGACATCTGTTTTGAATAGCATTGGTTTCTAAAGCAGCTAATTTTGCTCTATGTTTATGGGTCTCCACATTTCTATATAACTTTAGAAAGTCCATAATATTTCCAAACTCCCTCTGAGGTCTAATTATTCCTTGGCTATCTTTACTGGCCTTATCAAAAGCCAGCTGTTTTAATAATAACTCTTGATTTTGTTCCCCTTTTACTTATTTCTCAATAGCATCTTTGGACCTCCCTGTGAAATAAGCATAAGGCAAAGAGGGATCTTGTATAATTTTTATATAACTAAACCTGAAGTTAGATCCCATATCAAGTCTCACCCAAGAGGCCATAGCTCTGTTGCTAATATGTGGGTGGGCTACAGGAGGTACATTATGCAATGATAATCTGTTGATGCTCATCTACCAGTCCCTGTCAGCATTTCATATGTGACATTTCCAGGATCATCTCTAGTGCAAGTTGTTGAACATTTTCATAGGTTTCATCTCCAGGCCACATTTGCCACCAAAGAAATGGGGAAGGGCTACGAACCATTTTAGCAATTATATGAAAATCATATGGCAACCATTGTATACTATTTGCTCTAACTAAAAAGATACTTATAACAATATGGAGCAGTAGATCCACAGGAAGCATAAACCTTTCTAAAATATTTTGTTATATCCTGCCTAATCCCTGTTAAACATTTTGACTTTGCTAAAATTTCACTGAAAATACCAGGCATAGCTTATGAGGAACTGGTAAATGAATTCTGTTTCCCTGTCCAGCCCTAGTTTGCTCAGGTTGTAAATTTAGCTTTTGTCATAGGCTCTCCTAAATCTTCATTAAAAGTGGAGAGAATTCAAGATTAGAAGGATTATCAAATATCTCACCCTGTGCTTCAGGATCATCTTCAGAAAATAGAGGATAAATATTTAAAGGAGGCTGCAGTATGGGAGCTGAGGGCATTGTCACTGCCTGCATAGGGGGCACTGTTTTTACTTTTGCTTTTGCCTGCACAGGAAAATTTCCTTTTTTGCCTCTTTTACCAATATTATGGTTTGATCATCCAGTTTATGATCATTCAGAAAATTATCCATCTCTTCCTCGTGATTAATGACCTTCTTAAGTATTTTGGTAACAGTCCAGATTAATACCTAAATTACCAAAATTGAATGAGGATCTTTTCCTCTTGTTTATATGCCTTTTCAATATTCTTTTAGACTCTGTCTCATATTTCTTCATCTAAAGTTTCTTCTTTCAGAAATCAGTGATTATAATCTTAAACAACTCACAAAGCAACTAATAGTTGTGATTTTAATACTTATGGTCCTTCTTTCTTTAAAAAATGATGCACAAGTTGGACATAAAGCAAAGCCTTCCCTGGTTTCTGCCCCATTGTGCTTACTCACCTTCTGTCAGGGCCCTTTCTCTCTTATCAAGTAACTGACTTGACAAGCAACCACTTGTCACTGCTCTAAAGGTGGTGGGACATGGAAGAATGGAGCCAATGAATGAAGCAGACTACAGTCTCATACAATAGACAACTTCATCCAGAACATCAGACAATTTATACTCTGAAAGTTAAGAAAGGTCACATGGGTAAAGTTCTCTTGAGATAAATCTGTATACAATCAAAAGGACAAGCCACATGTGACAAAACCATATTTTTCCAAAGAGGCATGTAAGGGATAGTTTAACATGTAATCAATCGAGTAACAACAGCAAGCAATAATGAGTAATCTGAAATAAACTCACTTCTATCCACTACACCAGAGAAGAGCATGAAAATACATTTCAAGAACAATTATGTGGGTTTTGTTTGTTTGTTTGTTTGTTTGGTGGTGGTGGGTTTTTGAGACAGAGTTTCTCTGTGTAACATCCTTGGCTGTCCTGGAACTCACCTTGTAGACCAAACTGGCTTCAAATTCACAGAGATCCACATATCTTTGCTTCCCAAGTGCTGGGATTAAAGGTCTGTGCCACCATTCTTGGCTCACAATACTGTGTTTTGAAGAAACCGAGGTCATAAAAATCTTGTCTTATTTTCCTGGAGTTTTCTCATAAGCACTCAGAATTATACTCACATGATTCCATTCCTAAGCAGTGTCCTGACAGACATAATAAGGACCAGATCCAAAGGCAAATTTTCATATCAACCTATAGTCTGAACATAAATGAAAGATTGTAAAGAAAATATTATCAATACATCTAACAGGTGCTTTAAAGGCAAGACAGTCTACATGCAAGCATATTTTAAAATAATTATTTATATGTATGTGTTTGTGTGAATGTATACTAAGTATGTGTGGGTGTTTGTGGAAGCTGAAAGAAGGTCCTGAGTTCCCCAGGAATAGAGTTATAGTCAATTGTAAGCTGTTAGTGTGGGTACTGAGAACTGGACCTGAGTATTCAGTGTGGGTGTTGGGAACTGGACCTGAGTGCTCAGTGTGGGAGCTGGGAACTGAGCCTGTCTCCTCTGGAAAGCAGGGTGAGCTGCTAAGCGCAGAGGCATCTCCTCATCCTCCCGCATGCACAGTTTTTATATAAGTGTGAGTATTTATGGGTACATGTGCCAGAATTTCAGGAAGTTAACATCTAGGCTACAGAAGTATGTGGGTAATCAATTCTGCTTTGTAAATGACATAATACTTGTGTAACCTATGTACATCTGCTCTTTTTGTATCTGTTCTAGATTTTTTTCTAATAACTGATTCAGTTTAAATGCTTTGTAGATAAGTATTATACTGTATAGCTCAGAAAATAATGACAAAAATTTATTCTTGTTCTGTACAGGTGTCCTTTACCTTAGATCTGTTGGTTGAGTGGGTAACACAAAACAAAAGTACAAAGAGAGAATACTATGTACAGGCATACACAGAGTATAAATATTTACCCAGCATCAAAAGTCTCCAGTTATCATTATCTAAGTAGTCATCAAGAGTTTTAGTACTAATCTAATTTGAGAGAATAAAGGAAACAACTCAAAATTTTCTAAGGAGAAATCTTAAAATAAAACATAGTATTTATCCTCAAGACAAAGTGAATATGATCATTAGCAAGTGAGTAGTAACTAAAATCTAATATTGTTCCATAGTCTTTTGCATAGTAGAAAGTTTTGTTACTCACAGTTATTCCCTGTATCTGCTCTTGGATGAGGGAGAAACCAAGCCACGTTACTTCAGTGTTCCTTATGCAAGATTAATGTTCAAACACATTAGGAAAAGTTCATTCTTGCCTCCTCATCACAGGGAATACAGCAAAAAAAAAAAAGAAAAAAAAGAAAAAAGAAAAGAAAAGAAAAACAAGGGGAGATAACCCATCTCTTGACTAGACTTTAGTTTGGTGCCATTAATGCCATCAATGCCAAGTTTCACTGCCTCAAATAATAGAGCACTGGTTTTCAGCTGGTTAAACAGTCACTTCTTTTTTTTAATTTATTTATTTATGTATACAGTGTTCTTCTATCTACATGCATGCCTGCATGCCAGAAGAGGGTACCAGATCTCATTATAGATGGTTGTGAGCCACCATGTGGTTGCTGGGAATTGAACTCAGGACCTCTAGAAGAACAGGCAGTGTTCTTAACCTCTGAGCCATCTCTCCAGCCCTAAACAGTCACTTCTAACCATGACCAACATTTACCTTGCTTAGGGGTAATTATCTTAGAAACAGTGCTCTGCAGCTTATAGAAATACTAATCCCAAACTGAGAGTAATTGCTGAATCAAAGTTGGCTTTTCTGAGGTCTTCTTCAAATGTTAACATTCTCCCTCCTAGTATCAGTAAAACACACACACACACACACACACACACACACACACACACACACACACACCAAGATCTTTCTTTCTTTTGCCTGTCCTTCCTTCCTTCCTTCCTTCCTCCCTCCCTCCCTCCCTCCCTCCCTCCCTCCCTCCCTCCCTCCCTCTCTCTCTCTCTCTCTCTCTCTCTCTCTCTCTCTCAAAGGTACTCTGTCCCAATACACATACTTTTTTAAATGATATTATACATTTTTGCTCTTGCTTTTCTGGTTTTATAAGGAAAATGTAAACTGGTAGTAAATATTTGCAAGTGTACTTCAAGCAGCTGACAGATTGCAGCAATATTTGAAGTTCTTCTATCCTTATGAGTACAAGACTTTTAATCAAATATCTTGCTAGAAATGTGTGTGTGTGTGTGTGTGTGTGTGTGTGTGTGTGTGCATGCTTGTTGAATGCACAAGTTTATGTGTGTGCATACATGCAACAAGGCAGGCAAGGCCCAAATATTCACATCTACCAGAAGAGAAATGTAGCTGGAGCCTTTTCTCTGTCCCACTTGGCCCCACAAAAGCTTATAAAACCATCACTCAGAGACTTAATATTAATTACAAAATGTTTGGTGTATGGCTCAGGCTTATTACTAGCTTGCTCTTACATCATAAATTACCCCATTTCTATTCATCTATGTATTACCCCGTGGTTGGTGGCTTACTGGCACTTTCACATCTTGCTTCTTGGACAACTTGCTAGCATCTCCCTGACTCTGCTCTCTTCTCCCTGTATCTCTCCTTGGATTTCCTACCTGGAGATGTCCTGCCTTGCTATAGGCCAAAGCAGCTTCTTTATTAACCAATGGGAATAAAACATATTCATAGCACAGAGAAATACATCCCACAATTCCCCTTTACTATCTAATCAAAAAGAAGGTTTTAACTTTAACATAGTAAAAGTACATATAACAAAACAGTTATCAAGCAAGAATTACAGTTACAATCTTTAGTATATTTGTGTTTGACAAAATTAGAGAAATCATTAATTAAATGCTGTGGAAAAATTCTCTTGTACATTGTAAAGATTTGCCAGTCAAATTGGTTTAATAAAACACTGATTGGCCAGTAGCCAGGTAGAAAGTGTAGGTAGGGTGACCAAACTAAGAATGCTGGGAAGAGAAAGGGCAAAGTCAGGAGTCACCAGCCAGATGCAGAGCAGGATAAGAATGCCACACTGAGAAAAGTTACTGAGCCATATGGCTAAACATAGATAAGAATTATGGGCTAATTTAAGTGTAAGAGCAAGTTAGTAATAAGCCTGAGCTACTGGCTGATCACTTATAAGTAATATTAAGCCCCCAAGTCAATTATTTGGGTATTTGGGAACAGGCAGGTGGGATAGAAACTTCTGCCTACAGAGAAATGAAGAAGAGAAAAAGCCATGTCATCTGTGTGGAGGGTGACAAGCAGCCACATAGCAAAAAGCAAGTGCGGGGGAAGCACACTAAGACTTTGGCTAGTACCTGAAAAGGGGGACAGAAAAGTTAAAGAAAAAATTACACTTCTTTGAATCCTAACTCAGGAGAGTGGGCAGGCTAGTGCCAGTGTTCTCTCAAAGTGGCTGTAAGTCTTGGTACTGAGAGAGGCCTTCTGAAATGCCATCTCATTAAGGGGATAATAATCCCTTCCATCTCATTTTGGGAAACTTGAGGTGCAAGTTCTTCACTAAGGGCTACAGATAATAAACCTAGATACGTCCACTCTTTCATATGGTAATGTAAATTCCAAGGCATGGCAAAGCTGGTGTGTTTATACTTTTAATGTTACCAGGGAAACAGGACACTTGAGGTCCAAAGATTCAGTATCCTCCGGCTACTGTAGTACATATATAATGGCATAAAAAAGGCTTGAACTAATGCAAAAAAATAACAAATTTCTGTGCAGTTGAACACTAAAATATATATTCTTAATCATTCTTTGTGATACAACTGGAAAGACAAAAACTGTATGATGATACTTGAGAGAATAAGCAAATCGCAAAAATATGCATGGAAAATAACATTTAAAAAATGATACAATGGAAAATCATATAAATGAAAACAATGTGTTATTGACACAAAAACCCAGAAAGAGATAAGAATCCAGTTACCATGGGACAAGCTAATTTGAATTTCTTTTGTCTTCAAGCTGATACTTTGGGTAAATGATTCCTAAAATAGAGAAAAATCAATTGAATCCTTTCAAGAAATCATGAACAAAAATACTTTCTAAATAAGGGAATAAAGCTGCCACACTCTTGCAAAACCCCCATTTGCACAATTTTGTTAAAGCTATGGGGAAATGCCTTTCACTCCCATTGGAAGAGAGTCAGTTGTTCTTCAGAGTCCTCAGTTTAATCCAGGGATGTTGAGAGAAGTGTTCATACAATGCATGACCCAGCAGAGACACTGCTGGGTTTAACTCCAGTCTTACACAGTGGGAAAATGGATGAATGTGTTTGATTTAGCTGATTCCATCATCATGTGGCTGAAAATGTAGCTTAAAGAATGCACAAAGAATGCTTGCTAGCCCAGTTTGGGCCATGGTATATCCTTTTGGTAAAGTGATGGCTGCTTGGGAGCTTGAGATTCTGCCTCTTGTTACATACCCAGGGTTCCTCTAGGTTGTCCCTGTCAGCCTCTCCTCAGCCTTTCCTTCTAGCCTGACTCTATTCCTTTGTGATTCCCCACAAACCTGCAGATTACCTCCCTTTTAGGTACTCACAGCCTCCACACTTGGCTGGGACTCAGATCAGTGCACAGGTCAACCTTCATCAGAGAACCTTCTTCTCTAAAGTTGCTCACTTTCTGCATACAGAGGCCCACAACTGGACAGTGTGCAGAAGATGAGTGACTTTAGAGTACTCAGCCCTAAATGGGATGTCTTTATCAAACCCTTCCTTCAATGCTCAGGGGCCTATGAGGAAGAGGCAAAAAAGATAATAAGAGCCAGAGATGGTTAATCATTCCAAGGAAACAATGTCTTCAAGACTCAATAGGGCTGTTATACATATGAACTCACAGGGACTGTGATAGCATACCCCAAACCAGCACAGGTTCAAACCAGACAAAATTCCAGCACAGAGAAGGGGGAAGTGAATACAAAATTCCCCTCCTAACCAGGAAGCTATTTGCAATTGATACTTGCTAGGAAAAAGAAAATCAGTTTTCTCCCAAGGAGTGGTACTGGTATGTCAATCACACCGAGGACAGGTTCCATACCGAAGAGTAGTTAACCAACACAAAATGAACTACATATTGGGTTTTTTTTTTTTTGGAGGGGTGATTTTTATTTTGTTTTAGTATTTTTTATCTTATCTTTTGTTTTGTTTTGCTTTGCTTCATTTTTGAGACACAGAATGAGAACATGAGATTTGGGGTTAAGGAGGTTTAGAGAGGATCTGGGAGCAGTTGGGAAGGGGAAGACTGTGATCAAAATATATAGTATGAATAAAAATGCTTAATTAGATTATTTCAAAACAAGATAAAAGAATGCATACAGGGATCTGGAGAGATGGGAGAGATGAGACCGATGTTAAGAGCACTGGCTGCTCTTCCAGATGACCTGGATTCATTTCCCAATACCTACATGTCAGCCTACAACCATCTATAACTCTAGACCCAGGGAACTGAAGTCCTTTCTGGCCTCTGAGGGCATGCACAAAGTGAACATAGATATATATGCAGACAAAATAATGATACACATAAAATAAAAATAAACTTTTCTTTTAAATGTACACAGTGGAATTACTATGTAGTACTTAGAGGAAAACTACTACTTCTATCTAGAACAACACCACTGATGAATCTAACAGAGTCTTGTGGGGCAAGTGTCAGAAAGTACATGAGGTATGCTTCATAGAAATAGTTTCAGAGAACAGATAGAGACATAAGAATGTGTTGATTTAACAAATACATTTGCCACAAGCAATTCATATACTTACATATTATTGTGATATAGGAGAAGTCAGGTTTCCCATTGGGCTTCTTGGTTTCAATAACGGATTTAATAGTGGACTCAAATGGAAGGAAGCACAATGACAATTTTATTAGAGCCTGAAAGAAAAACTGCAAGGCAGACAAGCTGTAAAATCTCAGTTGCCACCCATTGGAGAAGAATGCAGAGGAGAAGGAGAAAGGCCACACTGGATAGCTGGCCTGGAGGTCAGTCACCTGGCAAAGAAACAACTACATGATCTTGCTTCTTTACAACATGTGTCCATATAAGTGAAAGGTGATTTTGAATTTGTCAAATGAATAGAGAGTAGAGGCTAAGTATTAAAAATGCAAAAATGCTACAACTAATTCTGAAGAAAGTTAAATACTGCATTCAAAAGAAATTAATAGAAACATATTAGAACAAAGTTTAGCCAGGCAGTGGTAGCACATGCCAGCATTTGAGAGGCAGAAACAAGCAGATCTGAGTTCAAGGCCAGCCTGGTTGACAGAGTGAGTTCCAGGACAACTAGAGCTACACAGAGAATCTTGAAAAACAAAACAAAGCAAAACTTAATTGGTAATTTTAGAGCAGTATAACTAATTAATAGCATAGATAATAGTGATAATGACACTATTTTTTCATGTATTTTTCTGTGAGTTTAAAATGCACATTTTTGAAACAGGATGATCTGTCCTCTGTCTTGTGGCTGAATTTCATATTTTTTACTGAAATCATGAAGTTATGAGATGTTTCTTTAAAAAAAAAAAACACCTAAAATATTACCTCCTTTAGGACTAGTCAGTAGCTCTTTGGCAATATCAAATGCCTCAGGGAAATAATTTTCTGAAAGACTAGGTGGAGATGAATGTCTGCCATTTCACAGCTCATTATCTTGAAATGGTTCCTTCAAAGGCATAAAATATCCAGAGGCCTATGAGTACTTCACTTGTATGGAGTTTTCCCTGGAAGACATTAGTTATGCTGTGCTGTTCTTCATTGAAAGCCTCTTTGATTTCAAAATGAATTTCTTGTCTTATGAAAATAAAAGCCTGTTTATAGCAATGGAAATTATTATTTTCTAATAATATTTAATGAAAGCATCACCTGTTCAGGGAAAATAGACCTAGTAAACTCCTAAAAGCAAGAATGAAAGTTTTATGTAGTATATGAGTCATTTTGCATGGAATGAATTGTTTTGGGAGCTAGAAGCATATATTCCAAAGCCCACACTTACACTCAAAACTTTATTATCTAGTTCTGTTAGAAATGCTTTTGAAACACAGTTTACACTATATTTTTGAACACTGAAAGTATCACTGATGGAGTTAGTGTTTTTAGCTATTAATTTACAGAATAAATAATTATATTGTGGTTTATATATTTTGGATGTTTGATTTTTCTGATTTTTCTTTCCTTTATCCCCTTGCTTGAATACCAGCTATTACAATTAGGACCAGCTGTTATAGCTCAAAAGTTTCTTTTCACATTTGCCTTACTATAAGTGGGATCCAGGGAACATATCTGACTCGTGTTGAGAATGTTTATTTTCCAATTGTGAGAGCCTGACAAAGTTGTTAAGTGTCTGAAAACGCAAGCAACATATCACATGTTGTTTTTTAAACATAATGTTATGTTCTCTTCTTTCATAGGGTGTATGAGGGAATAAAACATCAATTAGGTAAGCATGTGCATAGCTAAGGGAAATCAAATTGGAATATATGATGCTGAATGATTCACACCCTTGAAGATATTGCAGTAAAAGACATCAATGTAAATATGTTCAAATTACAGTATGCTAAATGATATGGGAATTATGGGTTATTCATTTGTGGCAGAACACAGTCCAGGAATGGAGCCATGTAATGAGTACAGTAAAAAAGAAAATGCCTTTTTGAAATGTAAAAATAGCTTAGCCAGGATCCCTATTACACCCAAGGCTGCACCTGATAGCCAGAACCCAGGGTCATCATTCACTCAAGAAAACCAGACACAGTCCTAGTGATACCCACTGTACACTTATTAAATAAGCAGAGATCACGAGCAATGCTCTGTTCTGTACATCTGGAGAGATGGCACCTTGATCTGCCCTGTGGCTGGAGAGTCTCCCCCAGGACCATGATCCTTGAATCAAAGACTTCTGTTAGAGACTGGACCTGGCCTTCAGTTAAGATATGTAACACAGCTGAGCAACCTTGGTGAGATAGCAGGTGAACGACCTTGGTGAGATAGGCTTAAGACCATAGTAAAGAATTTAGAGTATGAACCTTGTGTGATGACCTTCAGCATAATAAAATATAACTTTTGTTATACTAAAACTACAATCATCAACCTTCTTGCCTGCAACAGTTGACGTAGTCAGCAGGCTCTTAGACAATCCTTAGAAAAGGTGAAAGTATAGAGGCTTCTTGCTATTACGAAAGCATCCCCAGAGTCAACACAGCAAGAAGAGTGAATTCCTGACTGTGCAACTTCCCTCCACAAAGGCACAGGCTTCTGGCCTAAGATCAGAGATGTCCTCAAGAAGGAAGAAACCAGAAGCCTGTGGCAGGAACTAGCTTCCACAAAGGCATGAAGGCACCAGCTTCTGCCTTAATGAGTAGTGGGAGCAGTTCACTCAGAGTTCACACAAGGAACTGGATAGCCGAGAGAATAGTAAAGAGGACACACCTTAATCTTGAAAGGGTGGTAAATCAAGCCTACTCTACCAACAACCTAAACTGGTACTTCAGGAAAAGAGAAGTCAATTCCTCTATTATTTGATAAACAAATTGACAAATGCAGAGACTAATAGGAGGAATCAAGAAAATGAAAGCAAAGGATGAGAACTGTCCTACAGGTAGATGAGACAGAACATATCACTTGATACAACAAAATTTATCTAGGTTCAAGAGGGAACTCAAGTTTGATATTCCATTGTCTACAGCAACGGTATTTGAGCCCTTGCTAAAGAGAGCAAAACCCTCAAAGGTCCCTGGATTCTTATGTACAATAATTAAAGACATTGACTTTGATAGAATGAAAAAAAAAAAACAACTACCTAGCAATTTGAAGAAAGATGGAGAAGGAACCCATTCAGAGAGGACTTAGAGGCAACTAATAAGGGCCCAGTTAGATGCCTCAATGACACCAAGATCTCTCTACCAGTAGCTGCCAATAAGGTTAAGGCTATTCCTAACCATTTAACTAATCATACTCATGTGAGCATTGAAGTAGAATCTAGACCACTTACAAGGATAGAGCTGCAGCAAATAAGACAGAATTTTGCACAAAGAGGAGATAAGTGTGCATCCTATGTAGCCCACTTATGGGAAAGGGGAGCTGATTAACCTCATGAATGTTAACCTCAGAAGAAATGAAGGGAACCAAAGGGATTCTAGGAAATCCCTACATATTTGAAGATCTGGAAGGAATTTTAGATATAGCCAGAGGGGAAACTCAGCCTTTATTGGATTAGGTAACAGCTGCTTGGAAGCAGGTTTTCCCTACATTTGATCTAACTCAATTCAAGGTGGGACAATGGAAAGATGAAAGAAGCAATTGAATTAGCTAAGAAGTTGGGTATATTTTATTTAATTTACCATAATAGCCCAACACCATAGGCACACCCTCCTACATTAGTGAATAGCACTGACATCAACTCTGGCCAATTACCAAACTGTTGGAGAAACTATTACCTTCTTCAAGAAGACTCAAGAACTGGAGACATAAAATAGTATTCCTCAAGTCTAATGTACAGACTCAAACCAAACCAGCACCATGAAAAACTCACCTAAAAGTCATCCCTTTTAGGCAAAGGTAGGGCAAGACCACCACCCAGAGACAACCCTACATTCTTTCAGAAAATTAGGGATATAAGAACATTTGAAAGACAATATCAGATACCAATAGGACAGCTCCAAGGAGGAGAGAGGATTCAGAAACAGATTCCTAGGCAGAACAAAGAATGAATGGAATCGACAACCCCAGACCCTTCATACAGTTCCCAGCAAAAATCAGGGGAATGGTTCAACAGATAAATTGAATGATACATACAGGGAGTGAGGTGACAATCTGAAACCTCTATCCACCCCTATCAAACTCCAAAATTATGTAATTATTGAAGGATAATCAAGAAAACCATTTAGAGCAGTAATATGAAAATATAAAATTATTACTCAGTAATTTATCTCTAAATATTGCCACAATGTTTACATCAGCATCTAATTGTGTGTTGGTGGTGGATGTCATACCCAAATTATTTCCCCAATAGTATTACATTAAAAAACTTAAATGCTTGGGCTGTAATATCACCCAAATACAAATTCCTCCTATAGAACTCCCTAAAATTAAGGTATCATTTACCAAACAATACCCTATCAAGGAAAGTGATGAAACAATTACTGACACTTAAATAAATTGTTGAAAGATGATGTTACTGAACTTATACAACCCTTCAACTTCAATAGTCTTATTTGGCCAGTAAAGAAACTAGTCAATAGAGACTCACTGTAGACTGTAGGAACATTAATCAGCTTTCTCCACAAATGCCCAGAAATTAACCTGATGTAAAAGACATATTCTTAAAGATTAGGAGTTGCAACCTAAAATTCTTTGGAACCATAGACTTATCAGACACGTTCTTTAGCATACCATAACTCCATGTGGATTCTGGAGACATTAGTACCTTTACCTGAAATAATATTATAGGTTCAAAAGAATGCCTCAATGCTATAAGAACAGCCCAATCGTTGCCCATGTGACAACTAAGATGGTCACTGTAAAAGCTACCTAAGTCAGATTGCCTACTTTTAAGATATGGAGATGATATTTTGATTGCAGGATACAATAAGGACACTGTTCAAACCTGTATGGAGACAGTAATTGATACTCTGGTACGTGATGGCTGGACCATTAAAGACAGATACTGCAACAAAATTTCTAGGTGTGTTATAGACATCTGAGGAACCCAAGGTCCCAGATGGCATACTGTACAAGATTTTAAATATCTCCCCACCTAGAGAGAAAACTCAGATCCAACACCTAATTGATATGTTTGCATTCTGAAGGAACCACACACTATACTTATAGATTATTATGAAATCCATCTACAGGGTTACTAGAACGGCAGCTGATTTCCAATAGATATAGGAACAAAGAGAATTTTAAGACCACCTGTTAGCTCACCTCCAAGCATGCAACCTGACCAATATTGAACTAGATGATACCTTAATTATGGGTATCATATTTATTGATGAATGTGGCAACTCAGGTCTCTTCATAAAGTAAAGAGAGTTTACCAACATTTGCCTGTAGGCTTCTACTGCAAATGTTTCCCATGTGTGGAGAATAAGTACTCTCTCTTTGATAAGCAAGGCTAGACATTTTATGAGGCATGCAGAACCATACACTTAGTCATTGCTGATCACCCTATGGTCACAAGGGCACTCATTCTGATGATAGATTGGATCCACTTGAAGGCAGAGTTCTTTGTAGGCTCAGCCATGGAAGGAAAGGTATTTCAGAGGGAATGATACCTATCTGAATTCCTTTGTGACTAGGATGTGGTAGCAAAGAGGTCTGTGCCTTCCCACACTGAGGAAATAGCCCTGTTGCCTATAATCCCCATCCCTAAGCTGCTTACCCCTTCCCCAAATGAAGCACCTATTTGTGGAGGGCACAAAGGTTTTCCAGTGAGACCTGAGCTTGCTTTACCCAGAAGGGCTACATTAGAGGATTGCTTGACCACGTGTGTGGTTACCAGGTGATTGGAAGGGTCTGCAGTTGGCTGTGCTAGGGGGAGGTCTTTTGCTCGACCCCTTGGCATTCCTATAAAAAGCCCTTTAGAAGATACAGAAGATTTAGAAGGGGGTGGGGTTGGATATTGATCCAGGCTCTCCAAAGGCTATCCTGTGTTTCTATCTGTTTCTCTCCCCTCTATCTTTCTACCTAATATCTCTTATCCCTCTTTCCTCAAGCGTACCCTGGGGAAAAAGTGGGGACGGGTTTCCCCACACCTATTGGACTGTGGGGACCAACAGAATAATCACAGCATTTGGCTAACGCATGGTGTACTGATGACTCACCAACAACTGATGGAATCAAAATTAAATGGAAAACAACAGCCTACAGACCAGGGGATGGAATGGTTATTACTAAGGAAGGAACCACCACATCAGCACAACACACTGAAGTAATAGCAGCACTATTGGCTAAATGACAAACATAAGGAAAACAAAAGGAAAATCTAGCTCTTCTCCTGTTTATGGTGTGTGTGCAATGTTATAGCTATATGGTCATTAAAATGAAAACTTACTGGCAGATAAACGGCAAAGATATTTGGTCAAGGGAGGCATGGATGAAAATGGCAAAACTTAATAAAGATATCAAAGTATATGTAGCCCATGTAGACGTTCACATAGGCAAGACAGACCAGGCATCAAAAAATAATGAAATAGTGGACAAACTGGCATCATGTTCAATTAAGAATAGACTATTAAAACTTGCTAGAGAACAAATTCAGAATAAATCATCAAGGGTGACAGATCACACAGTTGATAAACCCAAAGTTTACCTCTAACACTAAAAAATGAGGGGAAATGGAGAACCAAATTAAATCAGGACAACCCTATGAGGATGATTATTAAAAAGAACCCAGGCTGACTGCTACTTACATCACCAGTGAGGCTACCTGGAAAACAGGACCCCAAGAAAGACACGAGGATTGCCCAATGACGGAAAAATGGCAGAGATCTGTATGAACAACCTGGACATGAGTGGGAGCAGTGGAGGGCGATGGTCTAGAGAAAGAGAGCAGGAGATCCCAGCTGGATCAAGAACAGAGAGAGAGAACAAGGAATAGGAGACCATGGTAAATGAAGACCACATGAGAAAAGGAAGAAACAAAGTGCTAAAGAGGCCCACAGAAATCCACAAAGATACCCCCACAAAAGACTGCTGGCAATAGTCGAGAGACAGACGGGACTGACCTACTCTGGTGATGGGATGGCCAAACACCCTAATAGTTGTGCCAGAAACCCCATCCAAGGACTGAGGAATCTGGATGCAGACATCCACGGCTAGGCCCCGGGTGGAGCGCAGGGAGTCTAATTAGCAAGAAAGAGGAGAGTTTATATGAGCGAGAATTGTTGAAACCAAGGTTGGATAAAGCACAGGGACAAATAGCCAAATGAATGGAAACACATGAACTATGAACCAAAGGCTGAGGGGCCCCCAACTGGATCAGGCCCTCTGAATAGGTGAGTCAGTTGATTGGCTTGATCTGTTTGGGAGGCATCTAGGCAGTGGTACCAGGTCCTGGGCTCATTGCATGAGTTAGCTGTTTGAAACCTAGGCCTTATGCACCGACGCTTGGCTCAATCTGGGAGGAGGGAACTGGACCTGCCTGGACTGAGTCTATCAGGTCGATCCCAGTCCTTGGGGGAGGCTTTGCCCTGGAGGAGGTGAGAATGGGGGGTGGGCTGGGGGAAAGGGGAGGAGGGCAGGAAGGGAGAGAACAAGGGAATCTGTGGCTGTTATGTAGAACTGAATGGAATTGTAAAATAAAATAAAAGGAAAAAAAAAAAAGAACCCAGGCTGGAAAATTAAGAAACCTGAGAATGTTAGCATAATTAGTAAGGAATTCTAGGAGTACATAAAACATAGAGACACATAGGAACATATGCTTTGTTCTAAATGTTTGATAAAGGGAACCTCAAGTTGTCCTGGCAGGCCTGTAAACAGGTCATTAGAGACTGCCACCTTTGTACAGCACTTAAAACTAGATTCAGACATCAAGCTGTAACATGGTCTCCTAAACAATTTAATTATAAAGGAACACACTTTATAGGATCTAAAATCCAGAGGTGGTCCCAGAATATAGACATACAGTGGGTCTTCCATTTAGCATATAACCCAACTGCAGCTGGCAATATAGAAAGATGGAATGAACTACTCAAAACCAAGGTATTACAATTCAAGGACACCTTCTTGAAAAATGCTATTGAAATTGCATGCTGAGTTAAATGCTAGACCAAGATTGAACTGAACTCCCTTAGAAGCAGCTATTAAATCAGACTTAGAGCTAGAACAATGACAATATATGTCCATACCACACAAAATAATTCCTCATAAATGTGTTTGCAGGAACAGAAATACTTGAGACTTAAAGGAGACAGAAGTCATGGCACCCTGAACAGGCAATACAATCTGAACCATAGATGAAAAGGTAAATCTGAACCCTAGAAAATTAGATGATCTAAAAGCATAATGTGCCTAGGATCTAACCCAATATATTGAATTTGCACTTTCATAAGGATAGTAATAGTCTCAGGATTAATTTACTCGTGATAATGGGTAAATTTGCCATTATACCTTCTGCCCAGACAGAGAGGGAAATAGCAAAAAGCAAGGCAGAGCCATAACAAATTATACCCTGTGGCTCATAGAAACATTAACAAGAAAATAAAAGAGAAAACAAGATGGAACCATGCCATGGTATTGATCTGCTGGGCCAAAACACTCAGAATACTATTTGTGGGAGTCCTCCTGTTGAATTCTATAATTTTAACATTACCCAATGAATCAATCTAAGAATATTTAACAACACCATTATTAGCTTCACCGTCACAAACACTATTGAGCTTATCAGAATCTGAGACATCATCAGCTCCATTAAATACTATATCTACAGCAACAGGAACAATGAATGAAGCAGCCACCATATCAACAGCTACAATAACAAATAGGCCAAGAGTAAAGTATGATATTGGTGACTTACCCTACTACACCTTGGATGGATTCCTACCAGAATACTGGAACCGTGAACACTTTGTCCTAAACCAGACATATAACAGGAATCCATCTCCACTCAATATGTTCATTGTGAAGCTTTTGGGAATACAGTTTGGTATAGCTATTGTGATAAATGGAGAAAGGCTAATGCTCATTTTGCACTAATTTTGAGAGCCATAGTAGTCACCAATGACCAAGAGAAAGCTGTAGCAGATAGGAGGGGATTTGCTTCATATTACCCGTTACCATTTGCTATTATTGTTACTTTGAATGTTTACAGCCTGAACTCATGTGAACTTTACTCATATGACCTTTCTTTTTTCTTTTATAAATTTATTGATTTATTTATTTTACACCTCAGTCACTGTTTCCCCTCTCTCCTCTCCTCGGGGTCCCACCCCACACAATCCCTCCCTCTGTTCCCAACCCCAATCCATTTCCTCCATTTCTATTTAGGAAAGGACTGGTCCTATGACCTTTATTAACCCTCAAAGTATAAATTGTCTGATACTCTAAATCTGGGCATTGCATGAGACTTTAGTCTTGCTCATTCATAGGTTCCATTCTCTCAGGCCCCACTGCCTCTGGAGCAGTGACAATTTGAGAAGGAATATTCATGTGAAAACTGGGTAGACAAAAAACAGCAGGACAATTTGCAGAATATATCAGAATTAAACGTCAAAGGACTTTACTATTTTCCTTTTTTTTCTTTTTAGCAATTCAAAGTTCTTTCTTTACCAATACAATAAGAACAGTTAAATTTTATGTCTCTTTCTCAAGATATATCACATACAAATATCCCATGTGTTCACTGGAACTATGTTTTAAGTGTAATTGCCCTCATTTGCAAAAATTTCCCACAATTATGTCTTGTCTATTATATCTTTATTTACAGGTATTTAGTCCACTTTACCTCAGCCACTGATAAGTGCTTGGATCTGGGCAAGGAAAAAACAAATTCCACCCTCTAGAACTTGTAGTTAATCTAAAAAGAGAAATTAAAATGTAAATAACATGTATTATGCTGCAAAAAAGGATAGGATATTTTAAAACAACAAAAGCTAATCAGGGTTGTACTGAAAGATATAGAATATTTTTCTTAGTGAAATTTTTGCCAAATAGATTTAAACCAAAAAATAATGAAGGCAAAATGATTATATAGGAAAAATCTTCACTAAATATGTTTGTTGTATTTGGTTGTATTTTCTCTGCCTTCCTTTCTCCCTATATTTGCACTTTTTTAAAATCTGTGCATCAACTTATACTTATGATGTTTTTCTACATAATTTTCAAGTAAACTAGAAATTTTCTGTTCATTTACTTTTAAACAATTCATTATTCATTCTCTACAAGTGAGAAATTATTTTACTTAACCAAGTTTACCATAATCAAGAAATTTAGTACTTATGAAGAAATATTATATAGTCCATGGTGTACATTCAAAATAATTAACACATAATGACTTTTTCTACCACTTTCTCTTAATTTACAGTATATTGCATGTCAAGTATTACAATAACTCATTGATTTTAACCCTGAGACTCTCATTCTTTTCATTGTCATATAGGATGTCCCTAATTTATACTTATTTGATATTTTATACACTCTGAATTCCAAATGTCCATTCTTGGCAGGAATACCCTACAGATGAGTTTTTCACTGTTTCACATCCAAACATGGGATCTTGCTTTGCCTCCACAGTTTGATATTAACTTTTTCCATGTTAGATGGTGCCTATGCCACTTCTTAGCTACAGAGCTAATGTTTTCTTCTGGAAATTAGTATTTGTCAGGAAATTCCGTGAGATCACATTACTATCTCACTCCTCATCAAATTTTACAACCAAGGTTAGTAATGTGCGGGTTTTTAGCCCTACCACCCTTTCTACATTCCATATTTTGCCTTCTATTGCGATAATAGTTTGTGTGTTATTCATTCATTTGCATCAGTATTAAATTTTAAAATACACTTTTACTCAAAAACTATACTGTATAACTTTTACTACTTAATCTGATATTCAAAAATGCCTCATACTTAACCAAGAGCGACTGCCTCAAGAAAGCTCAGTATGTTTTAGACTTATCTTTATCATTATTTATCTCCTTTCCAAACCATACATTTTCCAAAACTATAAGCATTTATGGATATATGTTTTCAATTATGTATACATCATAGAATGGCTAAATTACCTCTCATATTAATTATTTTAGTAAAATGATTTTAAAGCTTTTTCATTTTTAATGTATGTATTTTTTATGAGGGTGTGGAGGGTGCTTCTGGAGGTCAGAAAACAACTCGTGGGAATCAGTTCTATCTTTCCACCATATGGCTTACAAGGATCTGACTTGGCTTCTCAAGTTTGACAGCAGGTACTTTTGTCCACTGAGCAATATCATCAGTACTACTTTTGTGGTAAAATCACTTGATATCAACCTGAAGCAACTGTCAAGTATACATGAGACACCATGTCTCTTGAATTTATGATCATATTTTAGAACATATGAATTAATATACTTTCAGGACCTCCAATTTTAAATTTTGATTTTCTCTGGCATACCAATGTAGATTCTGATATTCTCCTGATGCTGGGCAGTGGGTATGATCCTAATTGAATAATCAATTATGAGGTTAAAACACTTGTCTTCCACAGTGTGGTATGCTGTTAAATTGCAACATTTGTTAAGCTTGGTACAATAAATGCATTTTAACTTATAATATCTTAAGCTTATAATAGACACATGAGATAATTGCATGATAATTTGAGAAGCATTTCTACTCCATTGTACATAGAGCACATTTTCTTTACCCATTCATCGGTTGATGATCATTTAATGCTTTCATATCTTAGCTATTGTGGGTAATAATGTTGTATAAGTGAATAGTTCCTTACTTTCTATTTCAAGATACTCCAGGATCACATCAATACTTTCTTGTCTAAAATCTAGCATAAATCTCTTTTATAAGCTATTTCATTGCTCATAGTGAGGTATATAGTTTAAAATATACCATCCAGCCTCTGAGTCAGAGGTTACAAAATTTTCTATAAGATCAGTATCTAGTATCTTTAAATAAGCAAGTTGGCAAAATGACATTTTACTCTTAATATGCCACACAACAAGAAAATTAAAACAACTATGATTTATTTCTCATTATTTCTTGTCCTGGGGATTAAGTGAGATTTAGGCACTGGCAGATTATGGTACCTAGTGAAAACTGCTTTCTGAAGAGAAAGATAATTTCTCATTGAGACACTATGTGGCAGAAAACGTCAGCTATGTCCCTATGGTCTCATTTCTAAATGTATTAAAGCAGTTAGGATGGTCATGCCTGCATGGTCTGTCTAATCACATCTTCAATACTCATTCTTACTAAGTCTAATATTACATTTAGAGTCTGAGGGTTCAAAATTTGGGGGGTGGTGGTATTTTCGTTTAATTCTGTTGCTGATTAAAAAGTAGGGATGAGTTTATTTCAGCTTTACAGTCGATCATTGAGACAGGAACTTGAAACAGAAACCATGGAGGAATACTGCTTACTAGCTCATTTGCAGAACCATGGTTAGCTGCCTAGCTTATATAGCCCAGGTCCACCTGCCCAGAGAATGCTACTTCCCACAGTTGTCTGGGCCCTTCTACATTAATTAACGGTTAAGACAATGCCCCAGAGGCATGACTTCTGTCTTAGTTAGGGTTTTATTGCTGTGAAGAGACACCATGACCATGGCAACACTTATAAACTGAAGCTGCCTTACAGTTTCAGAGGTTCAGTTCATTATCATCATGGCAGGAAACATGTTGGCATGCAGGCAAGCATGGAGCTGAGAGTTCTACATTGATCTGCAGGCAACAAGAAATGAACGATCTCACTGGGCATGGCTTGAGTATGTATGAGACCTCAAATCTTGCCTTCAAAGTGACACACTTCCTCCAACAAAGCCACGTCTACTCCAATAAGGCCACATCTCCTAATAGTACCCCTCCCTATGGGCCAAGAATTTAAACACATGAGTCTGTGGGGGGTCATACCTATAAAAACCACCACACCTTCAGACCAGCCTGATCTCAGCAATCCTTCAATTATTCTCCATTCTTAGATGACTCTAGGCTATGTGACATTGACCTCTAAAATTAACTAAGAAAGTGGAGAATGTAAACATCCTGACAATATCAGTAACATTGTGCAAAGAAAACCAGGGCATCTATTACATCATCTCTTCTTAAAACAAAACAGGACACAAAGTGAAGTGCAGAGGAGTGGTGGACCTGGGAAGGTTGGGGGGAAGTGAATATGATCAAGATATATTGTATAAAATTCTCTAAGAATTAATTAAAATGTTATATATACATGTACATAAATATGATTTGAATTTTATACTCTCTCTGGAAGAGTGTAGATTTCACTAAGGATGTCTTAAGTACTTTATTGCTGTGATCCAAGGCAATCCTTATAAAAGGAAGCATTTAATTGGGGGTGGCTTACAGTTTCAGAGGTTCAGTCAATTATCAACATGGGGGGAGCAGTGTGACACACAGACAGACACAGTGCTAAAGAAGTAGCTGTGTGCTCTACATCCAGATCTACAGGTATCAGAAGAGAAAGACATTGGGCCTGGCTTGGGCTATTGAAAAGTTAAAGCCCACCCCCAATGAAACACTTCCTTCTATAAGGCTAGAACTACTCCAACAAGGCCACAACTCATAATCCTTCTCAAATAGTGCCACTCTCTGATTACTAAGCATTCAAATATACGAGCCTATGGGAGCAATTATTTTTCTAATCACCACTTTCCATGCCCTGCCTCCTATAGTTTTATAACCATATCATAATGCAAAAATACATTCACCAAGTTCAAAGTCCCCACAGTTTTTCACAGTCTCAATAATGTTTAAAAGTTCAAAGTCTTTTCTAAGAATCAAAGAAATATCTTAACTGTAACCCCCTGTAAAATCAAAATCAAAAAGCAGATTGCATACTTTCAACATACAATGACACAGAATATATTACCATTCCAAATGGAGGAAAGGAAACATAGGAAATTCTGGACCAAGCAAGACAGAAAACCTGGCAAGAAAACACTCCTGTCTCTCTGTCTCTCTGTCTCTCTGTCTCTCTTTCTCTCTGTCTCTCTGTCTCTCTCTCTCTCTTTCTCTCTCTCTCCCTCCCTCCCTCCTTCCTTCCTCCCTCCCTCCCTCCGTCCCTCCCTCCATTTCTTCTTTCTTTCTTTCTTTCTTTCTTTCTTTCTTTCTTTCTTTCTTTCTTTCTTTCTTTCTTTCTTTCTTTCTTTCTTTCTTTCTTTCATTCTCTGTCTTGGACTGACTCCACACCATGTTAGCAGCTCTCTTTGGCAGGTATCACATGATTCTGGAGTTTCCAATATCTTGGGGTCTTCAACACAATGCATGTTTCACCTTCACAGCTTCACTCAATGGCCTCTCTGAGTCTCCATGCAGCAAATACCCTTGACACATGCCTGGCCTCAGTGGCTTTTCTTAGCCTTGAAGTCTCCCACAATTATTGTGTGGGGTTCTATGTGTGAATTTAATCTTTAGTAATATTGCTTTTATAAATGTGAGTGCATTTAGGACATACATCTAGGACATAGATGTTTCTTATTGTGACATAATATTGATGGATTTTTCCTTTGATGAATATGAAATGCCATTTTACATCTATTTTGATTAATTTTGGTTTGAAGTCTATTTTGTTAGATAGTATAGCTATTTTATTAGATAGAAGATTGCTACACAAGCTTGCTTCTTAGGCCCATTTTATTGGGAAATCTTTTTACAACTCTTTCCTCTGAGGTGATGTCTATCTTTGATGTTGAGGCATGCTTCTTTTATGCAGCAGAATGTTGGATCCTGTTTTCCTATCCATTAGCCTGTGTCTTTTTATTGTCAAATTGAGTCCCTTGATATTGAGGGCTATTAATGACCAATGATTGTTAATTCCTTTTGTCTTATTGTTGGTAGTGGGAGAGAGAGACAGACAGACAGAGAGGGAGGGAGGGGAGTATTTCCCTTCTTTGAGTTTTGCTGGTGTGAGATTATCTGTTGCCTGTGTTTTTGTGGGCATAGTTAACTTCCTGGGTTTGGAGTTTTCCTTCTAGTACCTTCTGTAGGGCAGGGTTTGTAGACAGATAGTGTTTAAATTTGACTTTGTCATGAAATGTATTGTTTTCTTCATTTATGGTAATTGACAGTTTTGCTGAATATAGTGGTCTGGGCTGATATCTCAGATATTAGTTCAGGCCCTTCCAGATTTTAGGGTCTCCACTGAGAAGTCAGGTGTGATTCTAATAGGTCTACCTTTATATGTTACTTGACCTTTTTCCCTTGCTGCTTTTAATATTCTTTCTTTGTTCTGCATGTTCAGTGTTTTGATTGTTATGTGGCAAGGGGATTTTCTTTTCTGATCCAATATATTTGGCATTCTGTAAGCTTCTTGTACCTTTATAGGCATGTCCTTATTTAGGTTGGAAAATTTTTCTTCTAAAATTTTGTTAAACATATTCTCTGGGTTTTTGAGCTGAGTTTCTTCTCCTTCTATTACTATTATTCTTATGTTTTGCCTTTTCCTAATGCCTCCAATTTCCTGGATGTTTTGTGTTAGGAACTTTTTAATTTAACATTTTCTTTGACTGATGAATCTATTTCCTCTATTGTGTCTTCAATGCCTAAGATTATCTCTTCCATCTCTTGTATTCTGTTGGTGATGTTTGCTTCTGTAGTTCCTGTTTGATTACCCAGATTTTCCATTTCCAGGATTCCCTCTGTTGTGTTTTCTTTATTACTTTTTTCCATTTTCAGGTCTTTAACAGGTTTCTTTATCGTTTGTTTTTTCTTGGTTTTCCTTTAGGGATTTACTGATTTCTTCCCATTTTCTGTCTGTCTCTTCAATTTCTTTAAAGGATTGGTTCATATCCTCTTTAAGGACCTCTATAATCTTCATAATTTTTAAGGTCATTTTCTTGTGCGTCAGTTGTATTGGATTATTCAGGTCTTGCTGTTGTAGGCTAGCTGGACTCTGGTGATGCCATATTGTCTTTTCTGCTATTTATCATGTTCTTACACTTGCACTTAGGATTTGGGATGATTTTAGGTCTAGATGTTGATTCTTTGTTAGATGTTGTCTTTATTAGATGAGTGTTTTTTTCCTTGGTTTCTCTTTCTTCTCTGGTCTTCTGACATAAATGCTAAGGGTTCTAGTTACTAGCATGTCATCAGGTTCATTAGGGTGTCCCTTTTTGGTTTTGGGGGCTATGAGTCCCTAGATCCAGCCTGGCATCTGGTAAGACCAAAGTCCTCAAAGTTGTAGACCAGGATACGGAATCCTGGGGAGGAGATGCAGACTGAGGTCCCTAGATCTGGCCTGGTGCTGGGGTTCCTAGATCCAGTTTGTGCTCCAGTAAGACTGAATTATTCTGAAGTTGTAGACCTGGGGTCCTTAGACCTGGTCTGGCCTCTGGTAAAGTGGAAGTCTTCTTCTGAAATTGTAGACCAGGATATGAAGCCAGAGATGGGGAGATGAGAGAGTGGGGCAATTCAGTCTGGGGTTATTGGATAGGTTTTCAGGAGTGATCGTTGACAGTGGACAGTGTCTTACCTGGGGTACCTTGATCCTGCCTGGCCTCTGGTAACGTCAAAGACTTCTTCCAAAGTAATAGGCTAGGATATGGGTCCCAAGGGTGGGGGTGGGTCTGGGGGCTATTGGACAGGCTCAAAAGGGTTAGGCAGGTGGTGGGTGGTATCATCCCTGGGGTCCCTAGAACCTCTCTGGCCACCAGTGCAGCTGCCACATACTATAGGTATGGAGCCCAGGGGAAGGGGTTAAGTCTGGGGTTGCTGAATGGGCTTTAAGAAGTGTTAGTCTCAGCACTCGGGAGGCAGAGGCAGGTGGATCTCTGTGAATTCAAGGCCAGCCTGGTCTACAAAGGGAGTTCCAGGAAAGGCACAAAGCTACACAGAGAAACCCTGTCTCGGAAAAAAAAAAAAAAAAAAAAAAAAAAAAAAAAAAAAAAGCAGAAGCAGAAGCAGAAGCAGAAGCAGAAGAAGAAGAAGAAGAAGAAGAAGAAGAAGAAGAAGAAGAAGAAGAAGAAGAAGAAGAAGAAGAAGAAGAAGAAGAAGAAGAAGAAGAAGAGTTAATGGGCAGTGTCTTGCCCAGGATCTCTAGGTACTGCCTGGCCTCTGGTTAAGCAGACAGCTTCTTCCAAAGTTGTAGACCAAGTTATAGAACTAGGGTTGGGGGCTGGGATAGTTCAGTCTGAGATTGTTGGGAAGGCTTAAAGGGGGTTAGTGCATGGTGGGCAGTGTCTTATCTGAGGTTTCTAGTACCCGCCTGGCCTCCTATAAGGCTGCTGTGGCTGTGAGCTCTAGTATGGAGTCCAGGGGAGGAGGTACAGTCTGGTGTTGCTGGGTGGGCTTTAAGATGTGTTATCTGTTTGTCCTTCTGAGTCTGGGTTATCTCACTCAGGATGATATTTTCTAGTTTGATCCATTTGCCTACAAACCTCATGATGTCATTGTTTTTCTCTGCTGAGTATTACTCCATTGTGTATATGTACCACATTTTCTTTATCTATTCTTCAGTTGAGGGGCATCTAGGTTCTTTCCAGATTCTGGCTATTACAAATAATGCTGCTATGAACATAGTTGAGCATGTGTCCTTGTGGTATGATTGAGCATTCCTTGGGTATATACCCAAGAGTGGTATAGATGGGTCTTGAGGAAGATTGATTCCCAATTTTCTTAAAAAAATTTTTCATACTGATTTACAAAGTGGATTTTCTTTTTCACTTTCCTGCTTTCTGCACTTATTCCAGAATGTGTATGCACTCCTAAAATTTGAACTTGGGATCCCCAGATGAGAGAACACATAACTTGTATTTTCTGAGTCTAAGTTACCTAAATCAATATAATTTTTTCTAGTTATATGCATTTTCTTTACAGCTAAATAGTATACCATAGTGTATATGGGTCGAATTTTCATTATTTAATCATCAATTGAAGGACATGTAGGTTGTTTCCATTTCCTAACTATTGTGAATATAGCAACAATGAACATAGGTGAGCAAGTAACTGTGGAATAGAATGTCCAGTCCTTTGGAAATATACCATGACAGTTACAGCTGAGTCATATGGTAGTTTTATTTTTAGCTTTTTGGGAATTCTGCACACTGATTTCTATAATGACTACCCTAGTTTGCCACCCCACCAACAGTGGACAAGGGCTCCCTTTTCCTCTGCATGCTCTTTATCATTTACCGTAGGTTGTTATTTTGAACTTTGCTATTCTGGCTGGGGTAAGAGGAAATCTCAAAGTTGTTTTGATTTGCATTTCCCCAATTGCTAGAGATGGTGAACAATTTTTGAGCTATTTTTAGCCATTTTTTCTTCTTTTGAGAACTCTCTGTTCAGGTCCCAGGCTTTTGAATGGGTGTTTTGCTGTTTTTGCCAGATTACAGCTGGCAAAGATTCTCCCCATTTTTTGGTCTTCTCTTTACACAACTGGTTGTTTCTTTACTTGTTCTTCTGTGTATGGACAGAATTTTTCACAGTGCATTTGTTGTAGATTCCCTTTTCTTCACCTTATGTGTTTGGAATCTTTGTCAAATAATAGGTGACTGAAGTTATTTGTACTTGTATTTGGGCAAATTGAATCTGTATTCTGCCATATTGTATTTGTTTATAGTTGCTAAAAGTTTCCTTCTTGAATTTTTGGGATCTCTAATACACAGTATAATAATATCTTCTGCAAATAGGGATTCTTTGACTTCTTCTTTCCCTATGTATGTCCTTTAATTTTCTCTTTTCTTTATTGTTTTTATCTGGTAATTCTAGTACAATATTGAAGAGTAATATAGTTAGTGGGCATCTCTGTCTCCTTGAAGACTTCATAAAGTTTTTCTCCATTAGAATCATGTTGACTTTCATTTATAGCTTTTATTGTGCACAGGTATGTCCCCTCAGCTCTACATTCCCTAGATTTTTGTCATGAAGGCATGTTAGATTTTGTCAAAGGCTTTTCTGCATCTACTGAGATGACCATGTGATTTTTGTCTTTATATCCATTTACATGGTTTACTACATTTATTGAGTTATGTATATTAAAAAATCCTTGTATTTCAGGGATATAAACTTGATCAGGTTAATCTTTTTGCTATATGTGTGTATTCTGCTTGCAAGTGTTTTACTGAATGTTTTTGGGCCTAAGTTCGTCAGGGATATCGGCCCATAATTTCATTTTTTGTTGTGTATATACTTGGTTATGATATTATAGTGATCCTGGCTTTGCAGAAGTGGTTTAAGAGTGCTCCCTTTTCCCATTTAAAAGAAATATTTAAGAGCTATTTGTCACAGGTCTTTTTTGAATGTGTGATAAAATTCTGATGTGAATTCATGTGGCCCTTGGCTTGCTTTTTTTTTTCAGCTGAAAGCAATTCTATTACTATTTAAATCTCGTTTGTAATTGTTGTATTTCGGTTGTTGAGTTCTTCTTGGTTAATTTTTGATAGTTTGAGTGAATCTAGAAATTCTTTCTGTTCTCTTCAGTTTTACAGCTTAATGGGATACAGGTTTTTAAATTATTCCCTTATAATATTCTAAAATTCTTTGGTATCTATTGAAATGTTTGCCTGTTCATTTCTGATTCTGTCCATTTGGATCCTCTCTTTATTTCTTTGGTTTGGTGGCCTGTTGTTTGTCAATCTTGTTTATCTTTGCAAAGAACCAGTCCATAGATTCATTGATTATTTTGTATTGTTTTCTTCGTTTCTATTTTACTGATTTCCACTCTGATTTTTATTATTTTTTGCCATGCGCTGTTTAGATTTGGTCTGTTCTTGTTTTTCTGCCTTTTGGGTTGCATCATTAAGCCATTTATTTGTGCTCTTTTTATTTTCATTTCATTATTATTTTGTTTTGTTTTGTTTTTTGAGACAGGGTTTCTCTGTGTAGCTTTAGGTATCCTGGAACTCAAATTCAGAGAACTGCCTGCCTCTGCCTCCGCCTCCACCCCCACCCCTTCCCCACCCCCTGCCTCCACCTCACCTCTGCCACCACACCCAGCTTCTTTTTAACTTTTTAAGTGAGTACTTAGAACTATACGTCCCAGTATATTTGTTGTGTTTTCATCTTCCTTTAGTTCCTGGACTTTTTTCTTTATTTATTTCATCTTTGATCTATTCCTCCTTCAGTAATAAGTTGTTTCATCTCCATGAGTTTTTGTATTTACTATAAATTTGTTCAGAGTGTGTTATGGACAGAGCAAGTTAGGGTAGAATAAAGGATTTGCATGCAGATTGGTCCTACAGGTTGGAATTTGATTGGTTGGAGTGAAGTCAAGTAGATTAAATCAACAAGGCTGGTATACATGATGTGCTTCTGGTCTAAGCCTGGAGTGTGAAGGCTGAGTTGAAAGGTTGGTATATGGCATGGGTATTCACTATGTGTTGGTGGATTGGCAGGTAGGCTCATGACCAAAGCCTAGAACTCCTTTGTGGTGCATCCAGGAAGGAGAGGCCACACTATAGCAAGGCACTCTTAATAGACCCAGGCTAGATATAGCAGGTTGAGGAGAAAGCATGGATGGGATCATCAGGGAGACTAGACTCTGGAGGAAGACTGGGGAATCTGCGTAAGTGGCCCGAGATGATGCTTTAAAGTTCTAAGTAAAAAATATAAATTCTGAAGTCATTTTTTAAAATAGAAAATAGTGTATATATGAGTATACCTTTCTATGTATCAATGTATATAAACATACACATAATGTCTATGTGTGCATGTATATATGTATATAAATAAAACACATTTGTTCCATACTAGAATGTATTAAATATACATTATTTTAGTGTCTTTATTGTCTCTGATAATTTTGGTAGACTCCCTATGGAAGTTTCTTGACATTGGCTACTCTTTCTGTGGCAATTTTGAATCGCTTATTTAATTTCTTTATGTGTTTTGTTTATAACAGGTTTGCAAGCTAACAAGGAGTGTATGCCAGAATATAAATCAACCTATCACTTCCTTCCTTGCGAAACTTTGCCATGAGAAGTATTTTTTTAAGTAACTGAAGCAAGGAATGTGCTTAGCAAGTCAGTTGGCTCACACACTGGTACATGCTGTTTATTTCTTTACTGATATGTAATCCATGGAATACATTCTTGAAGTAGTAAGATTGGATGGATAAAGACACTTTGGCAATAACAAGGCAGCTTGCACTACTCATAGTAATATAAAGGGGATTTACTACAATTTGGTGAGATGTGTTAAACCTAAGGTTAAGGGGGTTCTATAGCACTGTTGTGTAATTGAATAACTGGTGGTCAACCTTGATACCCTTTCTTTCATTTAAACTACACGTTTTATATATCTTTCTGCTTTCTACCACCACTCTCTGGGATTAAAGGCTGGCTTTCTGGGATTAAAGGCATGTGTCACCATGCTTGGCTGTTTCCAATGTGGCCTTGAACTCACAGAGATCCAGAGGGATTTGTATCTCTGGAATGCTAGGATTAAAGGTGTGTGCTATCACTGCCTAACTAGTGGCTTTTCTGTTCTCTGACCCCAGATAAGTTTATTAAGGTACACGATATTTTGGGGAACACAATATCACCACAAGTTTCAAAGAATTTTGAGTAATGAGAGGATGCATAAGTCTGTGAATATTCAGTTTAAAAGCATTAAATATACAGAGATTGATAGATTTATGAATATAATAATTTTAAAATTTAACAATTCATTCTCTTTCTTCTTATCCACAGATAGATGTACAAAACAGTATTCAATTACTACAGGGAAAAATTATTTAAAAACATGTATATAAACATGTATGTATGTATATATAATTTATGAGATATATGTATGTATTCACCAGTCTATCAAAGGCACTGATGATGGAAAAAACTCCAAGAATTTTAGGAACTAAAGTACATGTGTGTTTGTGCATATATGTATTTACATGCACATATGTATACATATATATATATATATATATGTATTACACAGGTGTCTTATTATTCTTCTTAATATTTTTCTGTGGGTAACAGTTCCCCCTCTTTGGCTCCTAGAGAAAATTTATTTTTATTTATGTTTCTGCAGTTTGAATATGATGACTGCTTGTGTGGTTCAACTCTTTGTGCTGTTTGGTTTTCTCCTAATGTCCTGAATATCACATGGTCTGGTGTCTGTCATTAGTTTAAAAAAGGTTCTTGACCACTACTATACCCTATTTTGTTTTGTTTTTCAGCTCTGTTCACTCTCATTGTTCTTTTTTGTATTAGTTATACATATATGACACCTGAATTGTCTACTACATATTTAATCATGTGTTATTTTGAGGGTTGTTTCCTCTCCTTTCTATTTGGGCAGCTTCTGTTGAGCCAGAATCACTAATTATTTCCTCAGCCATATTAATGTAACTGAATTCAGGAAAGTCTTTCTTCATTTCTTTTGCATTTTGATACCTAGAATTCTTTAGAAGGTCTCACAGCTTCCTGTCCCTGCTTTCATTACACCTCTATGTTGTTATAATTTTTCAATTAGAAGCTGTAGCATAATGGTGGTTATTTTAGATATCTTATATAATAGAGCTAATATCTGTGTTATTAGTCTCATTTCCATGACTGCTTTTTCTCTTAGGTATTAATTGTCAGGTACAAAGGAAACTGCACTCCCTCAAATTCTAGTACCCCTCCCCTCCACCAAAGGAGCCATTCTTCAGTGTTGTCAGTAGGGATAAATGCCTATCTGCAGTGCCTAGTAGCAAACCAAAGCACATTCTGGCCTCCAGGCTCTTTCAGAATCACCAGTACCTGTTACAGTATCCATGTTGGCATCCCAGCTCTTCTCTGCTCTTCTCACCCTAACCCCTACCTTTCCAGCTCATAGGCTTGCCTTACCCCAGTTTCTCATTCCCTTATAACTCTGTAATGTTGGCTATGAGCTCTTAGTCATCTTTCTCTTCCTCCCTCACCCTCCCTCATTCTTTACCTTCTCATGGCCAAGTTCATTGTCTGCTGTCCATGTTCACTCTTACTACTTTCTCTCTCTGCTCTGGACTCTTCCAGGTGTCTCTGCCTTACTCTTCCTAATATCTACAATAAAAATGGTTTCTCAGGGCTGGAGAGATGGCTCAGAGGTTAAGAGCACCGACTGCTCTTCCAGAGGTCCTGAGTTCAATTCCCAGCACCCACATGGTGGCTCACAACCATCTGTAATGAGATCTGGCACCCTCTTCTGTGTACATAATAAATAAATAAATCTTTAAAAAAAAATGGTTTCCCCTCAACCATACCTTGGATCAGTCATTTCTTCAGTTTATTCATCTAGTTCCGAAACCCTAATTTTATATATTAATTTTATCCTTGTAATTTTTTGACATTGTTATTGAAAGGCAGACATATTTACTAAACAATAGATGCTGAAGTAACTAGGTAATTTGTAAAACAACTTACTAAACTGAGTATGAGTGGCATGAAGTATGTTGTTTTATTTGGGAACTCTTCTATATTAGTTTCCAAAGTGTTCAAATTACTCTGATGTGAATGAGAACTCTAAGGAAGAATTTGTGTCTTCAGTGACTGACTGATTACAATTTCAGTACTGTGAAGAGATTGGAATGCTGCATGTCCAGAGACTAATCACCTTATTTTGGACTATTTCTAGACATCTAGGACAGACATGTGTAGAGTAATGCCCTTCTTTCTTACAACAAGCACCTGATTCCTCCCCAGCCAGGGCCCTCTGTTACATCTTGATCTTTCTTCCTCCCTGACCATTAGTCGCCATAGTCTCTTTCAATGTCAGGATCATCAGTAGCAGCTAGTAGAACACCAGCCAGATGCTGGTTCTGATGCTTTTCCTTCTTTATCTCTTTCACCTCAACACTTTCTCTTCCATTATATACTTTCTCAGCCAATGTAACTAAATCTTTAATGCTCTTCTCTCCTAGGCATTCTAATTTCTGGAGTTTCCTTCTTATATCTGGGGCTGCTTGACTGATAAAGGCCAGAGTCAAGGCAGCTGCATTTTCCTGTGACTCTGGATCATACGGGGTGTATCTCCTGAAAGCCTCCTGTAGTTGCTCCAGAAATGCAGCTGGACTTTCATCTTGGTCCTGCTTAACATCATAGTCTTTGCTCAAATTTACAGGCTGATGTGCAGCTGTTTTGAGACCTGCCAATAGAGCCTGGCAATAGACTAGGAGCTTCCCCTTTCTTTGCTCTGTATTGTGGTTCCATTCAAGATGGGTTAGGGGAATCCAGTGTCTATCAGAGCTGGGTTAGTTGTGGGCTCCCCATTGGGGCCTGGAACCCATTTCTCAGGCCTCCAGTTGGATATGATCTTTCTCTTCTGTGGTAAATAGGACCTGTAAAAGCTGTTAGCAATCATCCCAAGTGGTCTGGTGTATAAAGAAAACAGTGTCAAGAAGAACTCTCGGGAGTTCTCAGAGAAAGGGGTGCTCTAAGACTTCTAGTTGTATAGGTTACTAGTGGCAAAGGGCCAGTAGTGAAAAGGCTGATTCCCATCTTTATCAGGGGGCCCAGCAGCTCTTAGGGGAAGGGCAACCACACAAGGATCAGAAGTTTCTTCTCTCCATCTCCTAGGGCCTGGTCTGCAGGAGCCATGAGAGGCTCCTCCTGGGCCACTGGTGCAGGTCCAAGAGCTGGAGTATGGTAAGGAAGGGGAGGGAAAATATCCTCTTTGGTGTTCCTGCCCTGAAAGATCAGAACAGAGGGGCCACCGCTTGGTGGGTGCTTTTTCTTGGTAGCCAGCACCTTAACCTGTTGGGGAAGGAAAGCTTTAACCCAAGAAGAGAGATCTTCTATGAGACCCTGCCAGGTAATGATGAAGGTATCTGGTCAAGGTGCTCACTCAGCAGTTGGAACATGATATCCTCCACAGCTCCAATTGGGCCAACATCAAAGGTTCCCTCCAGAAGCCAGTTAACATTGAAGGAGGGCCATTCTGTACTGCAAAAGGTGACAAACTTCCCTTTGTGAATTTCAACCCCTCTATTGTGAGCAGTGGAGCATACATCCTTCCAGTGGGCTAGGCAAAGGTCTAGGGACTGTCCCATGGTGTCTGTCACAGTCAAGTCTACAATAAGAACAATTAACATGCTGCACAAGAGACCAAGGGCACACAAAAAAACTTTGCCCCAATGAGACAACCAACAAAGCTCCAAGAACAGTGATGGCTTGATGTGCTCTTGGGAGAGCGACCCTCCAGGTTCAATTACACCAAAAAACATCAAGACTTGAGGTTCTCCATCTTCAATTAAACAGACCTCAGGGGCTTCCACATTTCCATATCCAGGGTCCAGAATGTCTTCCAGAACCCATGATCTCAGCCCTCCAGTGTGTCCCATGGCTGCCACAGGCACTGACCATTACTGGACCACACCACAGACTTAGCATGCCTCAGAAAATGAAAGTACAGAGTTACACAAAGACAGAGATGGACAAAGACACAGAAACTTACCAGCTAGTTAGGAGCCCCCCAGGTCGGGGTCTGGGGGTCACAGGGGATCCTGGATGAGCCCTCAAATGTTGTGTCCACTTCACAATAAGCAAGGCTACCACAAAGCTGATATCTGATGCAAACACATAGGAGTTTATTGATTACAAGCCCAGGCTTGGTCTGTAATCCAGCACTCCAACACAGTGAGTGGAGGAGGATGGCCCTGAGCTCTCAGAGTAAGGGGTTTGTAAAGGGAAAAACTGCAAGCAGGGTGGCACAAGCCTTCCATCACAGGATTGGGTGAAGGTATGTAACTTTTGAACTCACTGGTTGGTGTCCAGAGGAATTTTCAACAAGAGTTATCAGAGGGCCACAAGGACATTTGGAGCCAGTAGATGTTGTTTACCAAAATTACTCATTGGCCAGCTCCCCCTGGTGGGGTCGCCTTGACCAGGGTCCTGGCTGTTTGTGATTTTTCTTGGAATTGTTTGATGTGGTTGATATATTGTACAACCCCATAAACTTATCTGGGGGTCAGAGAATAGAACAGCCACTGTATTAGACAAGAGGTAGTACATGCCTTTAGTCCTAGCATTTTGGAGGCAGAGATTTATCCAGAGCTCTGTGAGTTCAAGGCCACACTGGAAATAGTCAGACATGGTGACTCACACCTTTAATCCCAGCACTTGAGATTTCATGTCATTTTAATCCCAGGAAGTGATGGTAGGAGGCAGCAAGGTATATAAGGCATGATTACCAGGAACTAGAGGCTTTTAAACTTTTAGGATTTTGAGCAGCAGTTCAGCTGAGATTCATTCAGGTGAAGACTCAGAGGCTTCCAATTTGAAACAAGATCAGCTGAGAAGTTGGCAAGGTGAGGTTGGATGTGGTTTTTTTCTGTTTCTCCGATCTTTCAGCATTCACCCTAATACCTGGCTCTGGGTTTGTTTTTATTAATAAAACCTTTTTAAGATTCATGCTACAGTTTGAGGTTTTTACTGGAACTAAGTTCAGCTTCTGGCCAAGTGCTGTTTGAAATGGAGTTTGTCTTGCTCTCTCAGTGCCTTACAAGGTCCAGACAAAAATTCAACCACAAGCTTCCTCCAATGTATAGACTCCCGGTTCCCTATTACTCTGGTTCTTCCCCGTGGATCACTCATTTCCTCCTTATTTTCCTCAAACTTATATTTTTACTTTTATTTTACTTTTAAATGTTTTACTTACTGAACTTCATCCTATACTCAAACAAGTTCCACTTATACTCTCCCAATAGCTCCATTTGTTCCTGATACATCTGCGAAAAGACCTTTTCAATACCGGAAGAAACTCTGACTAATAAGAACCTTCATTCTTTCCATCCTGGGTAAGATAAAAATCTTTACAGTAGTCCTCTATTATCCTATTTCCTTCCTTTGATGCTCTGGAGCTCCCTACGACGGCTAGCTCATTTTGGTGCAACAGTCCTGGTAATGCAACCAGTCACTGTCACCTTGAATCAACTCAACACCAGCTTTCTCCCACTGTTCCACTCTGTCTCTCCCATCTCTGCTTCTCTCCCTCCCCGCCCCTCCCCCCAGCAACCTTCCCAGAAAATCTCTTAGTTCTGTTCTGTGGCCAATTATCTGCCTACAGCCCTCTAACAATTATTTTCTAAGTCTTTTCAGCAATGCAGAATAGCAATTGCCTGATCCTTTGTCAAAAGTTTCTGCACCCAGATAAGGGCCGCAGCAATCCAAATCAGACTGAATTAGAAAAATCTCCAGTTTAAAGGGTAAAGGGCTCCTAGGTGATTCTCTGCCTGCCCCCGCCCCACCCATCCCCAGAGAGGAGATGGAGAAGAGAAACCAAAAAACCATGTGTCTGTTTTCTGGGATGCAGTTTAAATGCCCTGTGGGAGTGATCTTGAGTATCTCTGTGGGAGGGGTGGTGTTTGCAGGGCTTAAGACAGGGCAGGGTTTGGGGAAAGAGGGAAGAGGGAGGGGAGTTGATTGTAGATATGAGGGCAAGCACAGCCACAGGCATTTGGAAGGGTCCAGACTGAAACCAAAGAGTGAGATGAGAGGAGGAGCAGAAGAAGAGAAGAGAGGAGGAAGCCAAGAGAAGAACCTGGAGCCAAGAGGCCAAGGACACCAAGAGAATGCTTAGCCCAAAATGCCTGAGTGTGTGTAGTGAAGAAAAGTTGGGGAGGGTTAGGGTGTGGGGTGGGGTGAGCTTTGTCCTTGGTTTCCTTAAGACCTAACAAGTCTAACAGTGCTATTTCTGTACATTTAGCCCATAACACCATCAAGACTAGACAGTGTTCATCTCTTTCCTGAAACAAGAATTAATTTTGTTTGTATCTTAATCTCCAAGAATGCATGCATTTAAAACACAATAAATGCCTTGTTTAAAAAATGCATAAATACTTTTGGTTGTGAGCCTAGCCTTTAACGGCTGAGCCATCTCTCCAAGGAGATCAAAGGGATACAAATTGGCAAGGAAGAAGTCAAACTTTCACTATTTGCAGATGATATGATAGTATACATAAGTGACCCCAAAAACTCTACCAGGGAACTTCTACAGCTGATAAACTCCTTCAGTAAAGTGGCAGGATACAAGATCAACTCAAAAAAATCAGTAGCCCTCCTATACATAAATGATAAAAGGGCTGAGAAAGAAGTCAGAGAAACATCACCCTTTACAATAGCCACAAATAATATAAAATACCTTGGGATAACACTAACTAAACAAGTGAAAGACCTTTTTGATAAGAACTTTAAATCTCTAAAGAAAGAAATTGAAGAAGATATCAGAAAATGGAAGGATCTCCCATGCTCATGGGTAGGTAGGATTAACATAGTAAAAATGGCAATCTTACCAAAAGCAATCTACAGATTCAATGCAATCCCCATCAAAATCCCAACACAATTCTTCACAGACTTGGAAAGAAAAATACTCAACTTTATATGGAAAAACAAAAGACCCAGGATAGCTAAAAGAATCCTATATGATAAAGCAACCCTTGGAGGCATCACCATCCCGGACCTCAAACTCTACTATAGAGCCATAGTAATAAAAACAGCTTGGTACTGGTATAAAAACAGACATATGGACCAATGGAATCGAATTGAAGACCCTGACATTAATCCATGCACATATGAACACCTGGTTTTTGACAAAGGAGCCAAAACTATACAATGGAACAAAGAAAGTATCTTCAACAAATGGTGCTGGCATAACTGGATGTCAATATGTAAAAGATTACAAATAGATCCATATCTGTCACCATGCACAAAACTCAAGTCCAAGTGGATCAAAGACCTAAACATAAATCCAGTTACACTAAACTTAATAGAAAAGAAAATAGGAAGCACTCTTGAACGCATTGGCACTGGAGACCATTTCCTAAATAAAACACCGACAGCACAGACCCTGAGCACAACCATTAATAAATGGGACCTCTCAAAACTGAGAAGCTTTTGCAGGGCAAAAGACACAGTCAATAAGACAAAAAGACAGCCAACAGATTGGGAAAAGATCTTCACCAATCCCACATCTGACAGAGGATTGATCTCCACAATATATAAAGAACTCAAGAAACTAGACATCAAAGCACTGAACAGTCCAATTAAAAAATGGGCTAAAGAGCTAAACAGAGAATTCACAAAACAAGAACTACAAATGGCTGAAAGACATTTAAAGAAATGCTCAACATCCTTAATCATCAGAGAAATGCAAATCAAAACGACTCTGAGATACCACCTTACACCTGTTAGAATGGCTAAGATCAAAAACACCAATGACAACCAATGTTGGAGAGGATGTGGAGCAAAGGGAACACTCCTCCACTGTTGGTGGGAATGTAAACTTGTACAACCACTGTGGAAATCAGTATGGCGGTTTCTCAGAAAATTAGGAATCGAACTACCTCAAGACCCAGCCATACCACTCTTGGGCATATACCCAAAGAATGCTGATACATACCATAAAGATACATGCTCATCTATGTTCATAGCAGCACTATTTGTAATAGCCAGAACCTGGAAACAGCCTAGATGCCCATCAACGGAAGAATGGATGAAAAAAATGTGGTACATATACACAATGGAGTACTACTCAGCAGAGAAAAACAATGAAAGCATGAAATTTGCAGGCAAATGGATGGAACTAGAAAAAATCATCCTGAGTGAGGTAACCCAAACCCAGAAAGACAGTTATGGTATGTACTCACTCATTGGTGGATTCTAGATATAAAATGAACAATCAGACCACAACCCATAGAACCATAAAGGCTATATATATATATATATATATATAGCATGGAGGTCCCTAGGACGACTGTGGCTTATAATAAATTTCAGTTTTACTCAATTATTGAAAAAAAATAGCCAAATGAATAGAAACACATGAACTATGAACCAAAGGCTGAGGGGCTCCCACCTGGATCAGGCCCTCTGAACAGGTGAGACAGTTGATTGGCTTGATCAGTTTGGGAGGCATCTAGGCAGTGGGACCAAGTCCTGTGCTCAATGCATGAATTGGCTGTTTGAAACCAGGAACTTATGCAGGGACACTTGGCTTAGTCTGGGCGGAAGGGACTGGACCTCCCTGGACTGAGTCTACCAAGTTGATCACAGCCCTCGGGGGGAGGACTTGTCCTGGAGGAGGTGGGAATGGAGGGTGGGCTGGGGGTAAGGGGAGGGCGTGGAAGGGGGGGAGAATAGGGGAACCCATGGCTGATATGTAGAATTGAATGGTATTGTAAAATAAAAAATATATATCACAAATAAATAAAAAAAATAAATAAAAAAAAAATGCATAAATATACTAGTTTCTGTATAAATGGAGTTATATCACTATACCCATGACAGTATCATATGTATCATATTTTAACTGTCTGTGGGAGAAAATTCAACATAACAAATGTATTTTTTTAATTCTCTAAATGGTTAAAATTTAGTTAAATTTTTTGCTGTGTAACACAGGCTTTACTAGAGTATTAAGTAGAAAATATAGTATGGAAATAAAAATATAGTAACTTCTGATTTTTTTTAAGACAGGTTTTCATTATGTAACCCCCAGCTTATCGCAAACAGATTTCCTCCTACTTAGGCCTCCCAACTGGCTGGGATTACAGGCATGGGTCACTACACTGCTCCTGTCTTGACACTTTTGCTCCAATAAAATTATAAGATCCATATAAAAAGCAGCCACACACATTTTGTTTATCCATGTGGGAAAGAAAAGAGTTCCATATTTGAAACTTGCAGGATTAAGACTTTTTGTTGTCTACATATGGTCTAGAGATTTTCCTGCTTAAGTCTATTAAAGAGACTTTGGAGTAATTCACATTTCAAAGGGATAGAATAGAGTGAATTTTGTTTATTTAGTAGGAAGTCATGTTTGAAAAAAATGTACTAAGAGGAAAGTATTTTCAGATGACGAACAATCAACAATTGTACAAAATATGTCAAAACCAGATGTTGTTTTGACAATCCATATTAGAGTTGTGTTGGATTCTTATTTCAAAAAAATCCTATGCTCAAACAATATAGTTTCCTGTGAGAGATGGATTTTGATGTTGGAACAAAAAAATTGAGGTTGAAAAAGAAAATGGATTTGTTCAATTGCCAACAAGTTGACAAAAAGTGAATTCTTTTATTATTAATAATTATGTACAACAAAAGGAACAATAAGCATAGAAAATAGGGGGTTAAAATCTAGCATATGTAAAGTATTATAAAAACCAAACACCAACAAAGCTGTCAATTAACAAGTGGGCTAATGCAAAGAACATACAGTTCTCAAAATAATAAACACAAATGACCAACAAGTATCTAAAGCAGCGTTCAATCAACATCCTTAGTCATCAAGAAATAAAAAGGAAACCTATTTTGAGATCCATTTCACACCAATCAGAATAGGTGTCCTCAGGAAATCAAATGAGAACAAATACTGGCAAAAATGTGGGAAAGGAGGATCCTTTATAGTATAAACCTCTACAGCCATCATGTAAATTATTATGGAAGTTTCTAAAAAACTAAACATAGAACTTCTATGTAAGCCAGCTATATGACCTCTCCCGGGCATATACGCAAAGGAATCTTTGTTCTACTACAAAGATATTTACACATCCATATGTATTGCAACATTATTCATAACAGCCAGGAAGTAGAACCAGCCTTCATATCCATCAATAGATGGATAGGGAACATATGGTATATTAACACAATGGAATTTTATACAACTAATAAGAAAAGTGAAATAATGAAATTTTCAGAGAAATGGGTAGAAATATTAAGTAAGGTAATCCAGACTCATAAAACAAAAGTAATATTTTTTTCTCTGTTACAAGGATCCTAGCTTAGTGTGTGTGTGAGAGAGAGGGGGGGGGAGGGGGAGAGACAGATTGTAGGTGTAGACTGTGAACCTAGTAAGAGACTGCAAGGGGGAAAATGGGTATAGAGGAAAGAAGGTAGGAGGAATTAGGACATTTGTGATGATGAGAAATATGATGAAATATTCAGAGTAGAAATGACTATAGATGGTGGGAGAGTATGGTGAGTGATATTTAGGGCATGGGAACAAAATAGTGGAGAATTAACATGCCAGAATGAAACCTAACACTATCTGTAGACAAATTGCTAAATGGCCTTATTAAATAAAAAATATGGAGCCAGATATCAGGGTTGAAACCTGAGAGATCAGAAGAATAGGAAAAGCCACAGCTAACCTCACCTCACCAACTCAGCAGCTTCCAAAAGCGAGCTACTTCCTGTCAACTCACACCTATATGCCTTTCTGTTCTGCCATCTGATTTGCTCTCCCTGTTCAGCTACATCACTTCCTCTTCCTGCCCAACTCTGTCACTTCCTGTCTGTCTGTACAGACATCTATGTTTAACTAGTGTTGGAATTTAAGGTGTGTGCCACCATGCCTAGCTCTGTTCCCAGTGTGGTCTTGAACTCACATAGACCCAGACAAATCCCTGCCTCCCAAGTAATAGGATTACAGGTGTGTGCTACCATTGCCTGACTTCTATATCATGGCTGGCTTTTTCCTCTGATTCTCAGGTGAATTTTATTGGGGGACACAGTATATTGAGGAACACAATACATCACCACAACTGTTAATCCTAATCGATATTTCTTTAATTAAAAATACACAGCATAATTGTCATGATTACTTCAAAAGGTCATAAGCTATAGTTATATTTCCACTTCTAAAAGATTTTTCTGGAGGTCAATACTCTTTTGCATTTTAAAACTGGCTAAAATAAATTCTTAGTTTCAAATGTTTAAAATCTTGGACCCCTTAATTTTTTTCCAAGTATATTCTGTTCCATATTATTTACTATAGAAAACAAACTGTGGGTAAAAAGCCTGAATGTTGTAAAAGTTCTGTTAGTAACTAAGGAAAAACAGCTCACCTCAGCATATATAAGGCAGATACTTGATTGGTTTTAATGAGGTAGAAATCATTCTGGCAGAAATAAATACTGGAGCATTGGGCAGGACAGTTGAGAATAAGTTCTGAAATAAAAGAGAATCCAACAGAGTAGAGAAGGAAATGTTGCAGTGAGACGGCAGACATGGCTAAAGAGGTCCAAGGAAACTGTTCTTCATGGTAACAGAGCAGGAGAGCCTAGGGAGGAACTTAGATACTCATGGAAATGCTGACCCATCCTGATCAGCACAACCACACAGGACAAAGGCATAAGGCCTAATGCCTCCCACCTTCTCAACATCTGTTTCCCCTCTCACAGTCTCTCACTAGGTTCATAGTCTACACCTACACTCAACCTTTCTCAAACACACACACACACACACACACACACACACACACACACACACACACACACACACACAAAGACTAACAAAAGGTTACAGATAGGATGCTTTCCTCCTTATCATTTGAGAGATGACATCTAATATGCTTATAAGAACAACACTAAAATACTCCTGATCCCCTAAAACAATATTCAGAGAAAGTTGTGAGTATCATCAAATTTAAAATAGTAATCAAACCTAAAGAGAGAGGAGTAATAGGAAAACTAGTGTAGTAGTTATTTGAAGGCTTTTTATGCCTATGAGAGAAGCATTGTCTTGTGATGATTCCATGGAATTGGTTTTAGCTATTTAAGTCATCCTGTTACACTGCCTTGAATACTTGTCTTCACAATATGAGTACCAAGTGTGAAATTCAGCAGGTTTTATGTCTTCAGGACAGCTTTTAATCTATTATTTCAATTGCTTTTAATTTACAATATTTATTAGATTAAATCCAATATAGTTACAAGGATAAGATTAAGGAAAAAATTCAAGCTAGTTACAAGGATAGGATTAAATAACCCTAACCTCATGTTTTTACTCAGATATACATAGAATTATGTGAATGGTCTATATAATAATTTACAAGTAAGTTTAGTGATACAACACTTGATTGTTAGTATTTGTGACATATCAGATGTATCTGACATAGAACTTCAGAGCTGTAACAGAAAGATAAATGACTTCAAGTATATAAATACCAAATTGCTGTACTTTCTGATTTCCATTATGGCCCATCTTACATTAGCAATGAGTTATTGCTGACCTCAGCGTTGGGGAAATGTGCATGCATTTAAGCACCATTGTGTAGCAGTTCCTCTATAGATATACAGGATAAGTTAGCCTAAAAATGTTAAGTAACAGTAAATAATGTAGTTGTTATGACTTTTAAGGCTGTATAGTTTATTTCTTTGCACACTTATACAATTCATTTTAAAAATAATAGATTTTTTGTTTCAGTAGCATCTTTATATGGTTTCAATGTTCCATTCATATTTATGTAGAAAAAATTCTAAAGTTATAAATGCGAGTAATCTTTGACTTATCATTAAATTATACTAATCCATTTACTTTTTAAACTACTTCATTCTCAAATTTTATATATTTGAGGAAATCATTTATCTCATAATATTAATATGATTTGAAGACCTAGTTTGCCAGTATTTTGAAAAATTCACAAGCAGTTTCCAGAAATTGATGATACTTGGCTGTCTCCATTGAGCTGGAAGGTTTCTTGTTATTTCCTTATTTGCCTTATATGCAGAATGAGCCTAAATAAAATCTCTAGTCAAATCATCAGCTGTCTCAATCATGCCTTCTTCATTTGTTATTCCCGGTTCTCATAATTAATTTTAATAATTACTGAGCGATCGGAATGTGCTGATGCTGTATGAAGCCAGCAGAGTCACACATACTGGCTAATTAAAGTTGCTAGATGATTTTAGACAGCTGCTTCTCATGAATAATCATCTTTGGATATTGATGTCTTGCCAGTCAATGTCTTAGAGGCATATCTTAGAGCTATGATTTTAGTAAATATCCAACTATTTTGTACATATGTTAAAGCTGGCCAACTTTATCATGTTCAAAAAATAAATTTAAAAGCCACAACATTTCAATTTGTAGCTAAGAACCAATCATCATTCCACAAGTGGGGTCTGTCTTCTCCATATTGTAGCTTACTTACTTAATCAATTTGCTTCTTGGAAGTCTCCAAATGATAAAAACATTCACAGCAGTTTGCCTAATAACTCGGCCACTTCAGCTAAATAACATTGTCAAGTCAGTGAGCTATAGTGTAATATTAAGGATATAATGACGGTTACTCTCCAGAGTATGTTTCAAAAGCACAATGAAGTAACAAGCAATTTGTTAAGAATCTTTCCCCTCTGGTTGGAAAAGCATTAACATTCCATCTGCCAGACAGTGGGATAGTACATCCCTGATTAAAGGCAACTTTCAAAAGACTGAATCAGAACTTCATACAATCTTTAGGAAATCATGTGGAAGACTATTAGCTTTGGGGTTTGTTTTGTTGTGTTGTGTTGTGGTGTGTGTGTGTGTGTGTGTGTGTGTGTGTGTGTGTGTGTGTGTGAAAGAGAGAGAGAGAGAGAGAGAGAGAGAGAGAGAGAGAGAGAGAGATTGTTTTACTTTACATTCATTTTTTACTTATTTTTAGCTTTTATTAATACATGTTAGCACTAAAAGCTAGAACAATTCTTTTCTACTTGAACAGTTGAGTGCATTGTGACACTCTAATTATCTCTCATAGAAACAGCCTAAGAAGTTTTGGTGTTGCCACATACTGTTAGGGAGTTTTAAGACTTGATTAGTGTTTAAATAAAGAATTTTAAACATCTGGTGACTTGTAAACATTCTTTTGTTTGTACTATTTTGTTTTCTTTGACTCTGCTTTCCTTATCTGTTTTCTTTTTGTACAATTTACTGTATATATCTTTGGTATCAGAAACTTATTAATGTCTGTTGAGCTAGTTTTTAAACAAAAATAATGTTTTTATATTTTTTCAGTATAGATGACTAATTTATATGGCCTCTAGAGGTAATAAAAGTTAGGAAAGAATTGTTCCTGGAAATCTAGGGCATCGTAATGGAGTCACCATATGATATCTGGGAAGTCAGGATCTCAAGGTTGTAAGTCTCACTAATAAAAGAATCTGAGAACAATTTCAGACAAAAACTTAGGGACTATTTACCAGAGTTTTCAAAAATAAACTCCAGGAAATGTCTCAGCTGATAGGAGGAGGAGAATGTAGAAAATAAGCCAGCATGGAGGCCAGCCACATAGCTGGGAGGAGAGCATTATAGAAAAGAAGCATAAAATATCAGAGGAATCACATATAGGCCTTGTTTGGCACCTAAAACAAAATTCAGAAGAGAAAGAAAAGGGGTAGTTCTACTTTTTAAAGTCCTGCATCAGAAATGTGGGCAGGTCAGCAAAACCTCAAGGTGGCTCATAGGGGCTGAAATGCTTGGAAGGAAAAATACATCCTTTTAAACAGAAGTGGCCTTTCTAGGGGTGTCCTCATTAAAAGAATAATTACTTCGCCCATCTCCTCAGCATGGCTTAAGGTGAGCTTAAGGGCAGTTCCTCTTTCCTGGGGGACAATTTCTTTGCCAGGTGATTAACAGGCCCACATGGAATATTAAGAATGTCTAATCAGGAGAGTGATTCTATTTTCTTGGCTAGAAAGATTTTACTTTAATGGGTTTTTGTTGTTGCTCAAAGAGAGAGAGGAAGGAAGGAAGGAAGGAAGGAAGGAAGGAAGGAAGGAAGGAAGGAAGGAAGGAAGGAAGGGAAGGAGGGAGGAGGGAGGGAGAGAGGGAGGGAAAGGAAGGAAGGAAGGAAGGAAGGAAGGAAGGAAGAAAGAAAGAAAGAAAGAAAGAAAGAAAGAAAGAAAGAAAGAAAGAAAAAAGAAAGAAAAATTTGTTTTGTGGGAAATATATAAAAAAAATAATGCAACCTTGAAGTCATAATACACACAAATACACTCACTTTGAATGGGTTCAGCAGGTTACGTTCATATATATGTAACAATAATAATCCATATATATTCATTTATATACATATGCAACAATAACAGTCCAAGAAAAAGAGACCATTAATTTGAGAGGGAGTTGGGAGAGCCTGGGGAGGACTGGAGGGAGGACAACTGGTGTAATAGGCTCCCCAGACCTTAGCACAATTGGCTCCATGATGGAAGTACCATTCAAGCCATAAAATTCAGCTCATGAACAGTAACACCAACCTAAAGGAAAACAAAGACCCAATCCATCCAAGTTCGTAGTTCTGTGGAAGTGTCAAAATGTACTAATCTTGCTTTTTGGCTTCTGTAGTTCTGATTCTGGCTAACTGTTCTTGTTAATTGAAGTATGTAAGCCAATGATATGTTTTTCGTGCTTAAAAGCTTACTCTGAGAAAGGATCCTGAACACCCAGTGTAGTAACCTGCTGGCTAATAAAGACTTTCTGTTGGCTTAAATCCATGTCCTAGCATTATTCTCTGGTGTATATCCCATGACAATGAGAGGGGTTGGAAGGAAAGAAGAGAAGAAATGATTTAATTATATTCTAATTTTTAAAAATTTTAATTAAAATGATGAGAGAAGGAATTTTGGAGTAGAGACATGGAAATAGATATTTGAATGCTGAGAATTTTGTATAACACAATAACATCTCCAAAAATAAACTTTCTATAGAAGAGAAGCAAAACAACATAATAAAAATGGTTGTTTTATTTTGAGCATTTGATGCTAGCCAGTCTTCTTTATGGGTTGTCACAGAGATGGAATGATAAGCAAATGAAGACCCAAGGGCACTGACAGAAACTGATGCTAAATGCTAAGAACATTACTTTCTATTGACTTAAAAACTGACCTAGCTAGTGAAACTAAATGTCTATATATCAACTAGGAATCAACAAGACTTAAATTTGGCATAATTCCTAGAGAGCAACTTGACATTTGAATATAAACCAAAAACACTGAACTCCTCCTGTCTTGTAAGGGTCAGTGGTTTACCTTCACAAGAATCAGTATGCTTCATCAATATGGATTTACCTATAATGCTAGAATCCAGATTCATAGATTATAGAATGATTCTTTAGTCTTTCATATTGCATATCATTCAACAAAAAGACTCAGATTTTCAAGGAAGAAAAAAACAAAGTAAAGAGTGGGTCCTTGACCATGAGATTCATCATTCACACCACATACTGTGTCAAAAGTGGACAGACTCACACTCCCCTGGAATAGACTATTGAAAGCACAGCTGAAAAGCCAGTTTAGAGATAATATCTTTTGCAAGGTAAGATGTTATTCTTAATTATACAATGATCTGAGAATCAAAACCAACTGCATAGGTTATTTTTACCTCAACATGACTTCACTATTCCACTTGGTCACATCTGTGAGGGACTATTTTTCCTAACCAAACCATTTGAAATAAAGAAGTCTCACTTTTAATCTGGATATTTGAGGTAGCAAAATAAATCTTTAATCAAGATCTTTTGAGGAGGGAAAATCCACCTTTAACCTGGGCTATCCCTTCTGCTGGCAGGCTACATAAAAGACATGGGAGAAAGAAGCTTGCTCTTGCTAGCAAGTCCATTAATTCACCAGCATTAGCATTTATTTCTTCAGAATTCTAGAATATTCTGAAGACCAGCTGAGATCTAGCCTCATGGGCTGAACAACTACTAAATTCTTGGGCCTTCTATTTGTAGACAGCCATTGTTGGAGTAGCTAGACCATAGCCTGTAAGTTATTCTAATAAATCCTCTTTCTACATATATAGAGATTAATTTGATAAGTTCTGTTCCTCTAGAGAACCCTAACTGATACACTATTCCAGAAAATGACCAGAAACAAAACATATAAAATTACCTAGTTAAGTATTTTTCAAAAATTATATCTTAAACAGAAAAGCTTTAAGAAAACTTTACACTCCCGTTTGGATCCTTATCTTATTTATTCCCATCTTGTTGTACCCAATTGACTGTAAACTATTATATCACAATCTTTACCCTTTCCTGAAGCAACTCTTCACACTGAAAGACCTGCCTTAAGGGAGACTTCAAAATCTGATGCTTAGACTAGAGTTTTCCTTCTGAGGTGCTACCAAAATGCTATTCAAGTAGCCCTCTTAAAGAAGCAGGAAAACGCACCTTTTCCTAAGTTCTGCCATTTTGACTGAAGACTCCATTTTACCTGTAGGATGAAACAAAGTTCAAGTTCCCATGGTATTCCCAAGGGGACCATCCAGAAGCTAACCAATTTTCCCACTAAGTAACAATCCCCAAAACATAATGCCTGTTCCTAACAACAAAAAGAACAAATGAATCTAATTGGTTAGATGTTCTGTCCAGTTGACAGCGATGGAACATACAGGGAAAGCCCCTAATCTCTGAATTCTGACTGGTGAAAAATGTAGCCATAACTTGGCAACAAATGTTTGTGGGTTTTGTGCTTATAAACCCTACTTCTGCCACTGTATGGGCTGCCAGGAGAAACAAGGCTCCCGAGTCCTTATCCTGCAGCCCTCATCAATCCATGGCTCCACTTATTAAAGATGTTGGAACCCTTAAGTGCTGTCTCTCTCCTTCCTCATGGTTTACGATAAACAAGGTGTAACATCTTCATAGTGTGATAAGCGGTGAGCTTTATCTTGTCATTGAATTGTTTTGTAGGTAGTTTGGTATCTGGCACCCAAGAGATGTTTAACTGTACAGAAACTGAATATATTTCATAATAAGAATGAGTTATTATAGAGATATGTTTAAATTTCTTATATTTTTCCTGTCACATTAGATATGAAGTATAAACAAGAGACTATAAGTTCTCTAGTTTGTGCAGAGGCTGGCTCTGATGTTGTCTCCTTAGCCAACTTTATTGATGCTAGAAGATGCTGTGAGGTAAAGAGCGATGGCTGCGTTTACAGTTGTGCAGCTAACACAATCTGAACATATGCAGAAAATAACAATAAAGAGAAATAACAGATGCAGGCACAGATTTTCTGTGAACAATGATAAAATGATTTCATTAGTCACCTACCTAATAGTTCCCCTGTTTGAAGATAAATGATTTTCTTTCTAAGATACACAAGGCTTTATAATTTTCCTAAAGTAATTTTAATGGAAATAAGTGACAATGAGTACTGTGAGTTTGGTATATGAGGCATGAAAAATTCCAAGGTAGGACAATCTTTTAATCTGATCTGAGGTCAATTGTGCTAGATCCACTTACTTATTCACTGCTCTTCTGGCCTCTGTACCTCTGATAAATTCCTGAGAGAATTGACATTGCATCATAAGATTGGCATGTTTGTACAGGTTGTGAGGAATAAAGAACTCCTAGTAAACAGTTCTGATTAATGATTTTTATATTACTATTCTTTTAAGTTGTTAAAGCTTAAGCTAGCACATACTTTATTAATATTCAGTGAACCGTTTTTCTTAGTGCTAACATAAGGAAGTGATATTCAATCATCAGATGCATCAAAATAGTACAAGAGAATCTGTTAAATTGATAATTTATACAAGTAAAAGCTGATGCCTTCAATATAAAGAATTAAGTAACCTAAGACCAAAATGACAAAGAATATATTATTTATTGCTCTGATAGCAATATTCTATTATATATATATAATTTAAAAAATAAATGACAAAAATCTGAGAACAGATTGAGAGACTTAATTTGAAATATCTAGAGTTAAATTATGTTCATATAGTTCTTTCCATTTCTAAGATTCTGTAATTGTAAGAAATGACTAAAATGTTCCTAAAGTACAATGAAACATGAAATTCTAAGTCTTTGGGGGAGATATTTCCCTCATTATTCAAGAAAGAGTGTAACAAACATTCCTTTAGATGAGGGAGCTTTTCTCCCTGATGCTGTGGGATGGTCTGTATGTCAAATGTGTTGCTATGATTGGTCAATAAATAAAACACTGATTGGCCAGTATCAGACAGGAAGTACAGGCAGAACTAATAGAGAGGAGAATGGAAAGAACAGGAAGGTGGAGGAAGACACTGTGAGCCGCCATGACAAGCAGCATGTGAAGATGCTGGTAAGCCACCAGCCATGTGGCAAGGTATAGATTTATAGAAATGGATTAATTTAAGATGTAAGAACTAGATAGCTAGAAGCCTGAGTCATTAGGCCAAACAGTTTAAGTAATATAAGCGTCTGTGTGTTTATTTTATAAGTGGGCTCTGGGACTGGCGAGACTTGGCGGGAGCTGGAGAGAAATTCTCCAGCTATACCCTGAGGGGGAAAAAAACTGAACAACACCCACAGATGAATACCAAATGCACAAGCAGAGAGCAACTTGTGCTCCGGTAGAGAAAACTGGTCCAGTTTGAGCTAGAGAGATCTAGATTTCATAGCTTTGTACTAGACAGAAATTCTGCACTTCTCTGAAAAGCAGAATGGGGGAGATAAACTTTCTGATTTTGACTGCTAGTATTCATTAAAGCAAGAGGATGACAGAGGGGTTTGTTCAACACATCAGGTAGAAGATAACTGATCCCAAGAAGCAGTTATTTTAATAAGAAAAAAAGAGGTAGGAAAGACATAGAGAAACCAAAATGTTGAATATGAATGAGCCCATAGGAAAGTAGAAATGCTGGTACAAAAATTGTCCTATAAACTCCTTTGGTGTTGTTTTAATTCGCTTATTACAGTAGGAAATCACATATTGGAAATTTGTTATACAAACCATTTAAAATTATTGTTTGAATAATTTTATACCCTGGTGATTTGGAGCAGGCATGATCTCATCAAATTAAGTAATTGTGTAGCTATGATAATAGCTAAATGTGTTGACCCTGGAGTCAAATTATAACATTCAGTTCCCAGATTTGTCTCCAAAGCTAGCTGTATAATCTTGGATGAATTGTTTTATATTACTAGTCAGCCTCAATTTCTGTTTTAAAAATTTGGAACATAATAGTAATGCATACATTGTTAAATCAGTTCGATGATTAAAAAAATAGAACACAACTCAAAACTTATCAAACAAAAAGCTGGAGAGATGGCTCAGAAGTTAGAAATATTGGCTACTATTGCAGAGAACACAAGTACAATTCCCAGCACCCATACATGTCAGCTCACAATAATCTCTAACTCCAGTTCCAGGGCACCCTACAATTCCTTCTGGTTCTAGTGGGATAAAGATATGCACATGGTATACAGATGTATATGCAGGTGAACACATAAAAATTTAATTTTTTAATTTAATAAAAATTAAAAATACATATTCAAAATTAAATAAATCACAAACTATATCAAGCATAGCACATATCAATTAAGTAATTCATATGACTAAAAAAAATATTAAGAGACAATTAATAGACTCTTGTTAGATTAATTAAAATTCAAGAATCATGTTATAAAACATCATCTGAAATACTGATTCTTAAAATCCATCCAGAACCCTTAAATGATATATTTTGAACATGTAAATTTCTATGAACATAGGAACATTTGCAAAATATATTTTGGAAAACTCAAATTAACATAATGAAATAAAATTTGAACAACTTCTAATATCTTGGTTATAGACATTATAGTTTAGATTGTCTTGCTTCTCAGACCATATTAAGCTTTCTGAAAATATGCTTCTCAAGTATTGACACACTGCCCTTAAATCTCGCAACTTGCACATAGAATATTTGGAGGAAATTAGGAAATGGTTGAAGCCTAAAGGTCTCTCTAACCTTACCCTTCCTTGCTCTTCTGAAGAAGGTCATGGGATATAGGAAATATTTTTATCTTCCCTTCAAGGAGGTCAGTCCCTGATGGAAGAGGATTCTTCTCTATACCTAGAGTAAAAAAAATGTCCTTATCTCCAAAGACAGAGAAATGCCAGAAAAGTTCTCAGCAAAAAATCTTTCATGTCTCTAGTTTGGTACCATGTCATCATCCTCCTTTTTCTAGGACATAACTCTTCCTAATCTTCATTATTCCTCAAACCTGCTGTAAGAAGATGAAGTTTAACAATTTTCTGTATCATGACTTTCTTACAAAGGCCCCTGTGTCACATAGAACTTAGTTTGATTGAACACAGATGTTTTTCTCTTGTTCAGGTATCATTTGTTATAGGGGTAAAGTCAAAGATTCTACCACGGAAAGAGACAAATATATTCACTCCCTATCCACCCATGGCTAGAGTCATTCAAAATTTTAGTTTGATATATTTGAATATGGATCTTAATAGTTTTTTTTTATTTTGAATCAATAAATAACTGCTCACTGATGTAAACTTTAAAAGATTGTATCAGGAAAATCCTTGGAACACTAGAAAGAAAACTCCAACTAAAAGAGGCTAATTACAACCATGAAAACACAGGGAATAAAATACCTCAGACCAGCAAAATCACAAGAAGGGAAACACAAACACTAGGACCAGCTCCACCACCACCAACAACAACAACAACAACAATAAAATAGCAGGAATCAACAATCACTGGTCATTGGTATCTCTCAATATAACTGGCCTCAATTTACCAATAATAAGACAAAAACCAACAGAATGGATATGAAAACAACATGTATCCTGTTGCATCTACAAAACACACCTCAACATCAAGAATAAACATGACCTTAGGATAAAGGGTTGAAAAAATATATTCCAAGCAAATAGACCTAAGAAGCAAGCAATTATAGTCATTTTCATATCTAACAAAATTGACGTAAACCAAAACTAATCAGAGAAATTTACACACTCATCAAAGGAAAAATCCACCAAGAGAACATTTCAATCTTAATATATATGCCCCAAACACAAGAGCACCAAAGTTTGTAAAAGAGACACTACTACAGCTTAAATCACATATTAACCATCATATACTGATAGTGGAAGACTTCATTACCTGAATATCACCAACAGACAGGTCATCCAGACAAAAAACTAAATAGAAAAATGTTGTAGCGTTCATAAGCTAAAAGGACCTAACAGGTATTTACAGAACATTTTACCCAAACATAAAAGAGTATACCTTCTTTTCTGCATATCATGACTTTCTCCAAAATTGACCACAAACTCAGATACAAAGAAAGTCTTAACAATTAGAAGAAAATTGAAAAAAGTCCCTACATCCTACAGATCACCACAGATTAAAGCTGGATATCAATAACAACAGAAACAACACAAAGCTTACAAACTTATGGGAACTGAACAATGCTCTACTGAATAAAAAAAATGGGTAAAAGATAGTAATAATGAAAGAAATCAAAGACTTCTTAAAATTCAATGAAAATGATTGCACAATATGCTCAAACTTATGGAATATAATGAAAGCAGTTCTAAGAGTTAAGTTCATAACACTAAGTGCCTACATAAAAATTAGAGAGATCTCATACTAGCAACTTAATAGTATATCTGAAAGTGCTAGAACAAAATGAAGAAATCACACCTGAGAGGAGTAAATGCAAAAATAATCAAACTGAGGGCTGAAATCAATAAAGTAGAAACAAAGAGACCAATACAAAGAATCAATGAAACAAAGAGTTGGTATTTTGATGCCCGGCCAGTGGGGTCTTCAACGGGGACCTAAAGGGAGGGCCGGTGAATGAGAGAGACAAGAGACACAAAGAATGAGAGCAAGACAGGATGTCTGATCAAGCTCCAAAATTTTATTTTTCTCTCAAGGAATATATAGGTAGGCAAAGGGGGTTGTGAGCAGGAAGAGACTTAATTATGGGGGTTGCAAGCAGGAAGGGACTTAATTATGGGGCTTGCAAGCAGGAAGGGACTTAGTAATGGAGGTTGCAAGCAGGAAGGGACTTAATTATGTGCTGTTCTGCCCACAGGAAATGTTGCTCTGAGGGTTATCTATCTACTCTTGTCTAACTGCCTAATTGCCTAACTGCAGCTTGTTCACCTGATATCTGAAAAGAGGTTCTGGTATTTGTGAGAAGAGGTTCTGGTGCTATGGAGTCTTAAGCAAGACCTAGAAAAAGAGGAGAGAAACCTAAATATAGCAGCATGTGTGTCAAGGGTCACTTTGATACAACCAATAAGATAGACAAACACTTATCCAAACTAAATAAAAAATAAAGAGAATATCAAAATGTTCCACAAAAGTGGTACATAACAACAGAGACTGAGAAAATCCAGATAATCAAAAGGACATACTGTAAAAACCTGTACTCCTCTAAATTGGAAATTTAAAAGAAAAGGATAGTTTCCTCAATATGTTTCACTTAGCAAAATTAAATCAAGATTAGAGAAGCAATTTAAATAGACCAACAACCACTAGTGAAATAGTAGCAGTCATTAAAAGCCTTCCAGCTCAAAAAGCACAGGGCCAGATGGTTTTAGTGCAGAATTTTACCAGGCTTTCAAATACACCAATAGTCCTCAAATTATTCCACAAAATAGAAACAGAAGCTACATTACAAAATTCACTTTATGAGGCCACAGTTGCCCTGATATCCCAACTGCATAAGGGCCCAACAAAGAAAGAGATTAACAGATCAATTTACATTTTAAGCACAAATGTAAAATACTCAACAAAATAATTGCAAACAAAATTCAAGAACACATAAAAAATCATATACCATGATTAAGTAGGTTTATCCCAGAGATGTGGGAATGGTTCAATGTATGAAAATCAATAAATGTAATCCACCATATAAATAAAATGAAAGAAAAACACCACATAGTCATCTCATTAGATACAGAAAAGATCTTTGACAAAACACAACACCCCTTCATGATAGAAGTTCTGGAGAGATTAGGAATCAAGGCACATACTTCAACATAATAAAAGGCACTTGACAGCAAGCCTATACTCAACATCAACTTCAATGGAGAAAAACTCAAAGCAATTCCACTAAAATCAGGAACAAGACAAGGTTGTCTACTCTCTCCATATCTATTCACTATAGTACTTGAAGTTTTAGCTCGAGCAATTAGACAACTGAAGGAAATCAAGGAGATACAAACTGGAAAGGAAGGAGTCAAATTATCTTTATTTTCAAATGATATGATAGTATATGTAAGTAACCCTAAAATTTCCACTGAGAAACTCATATAGCTGATAAACACTTTCATCAAAAAAGCTGGATACAAAATTAATAGAAGAGTCAGTAGCCCTCCCATATAGAAATGACAAACGGACTGAGAAGAAACTCAGAGAAACAACACATTTCACAATAGCCTCAAATAATATAAAATATCTTGGGGTAACTCTAACCAAGCAAGTGAAAGATTTGTATGAGAAACACTTCATATTACTAAAAAGAGAAACTGAAAAAGATATGAGAAGTTCTGTGCTCATTCATGCACTGGTAGGATTAGGATCACAAAGCAAATTGGCCATCCTACCAAAATCAATCCCTATCCCCATGAAAATTGCAACACAGCTCTTCATAGAAAGGACAAAATTCAGCTTAATATGGAAAAAGAAAAAAACTAGGCTGGGTAAAACATGTCTAAATAATCAAAGAACTGCTGGAGGTATCACTGTCCCTGACATAAAGTTGTATTACGAGATAAAGTAATAAAAAGAGCATTGCACTGGCACAAAAACAGACATGTTGATCAATGTCATTGAATTAATGACCCAGACATAAATTCACACACATATGTACACCTGATTTTGATGAAGTCAGAAATATTCATTGGAAAAAGACAGCATCTTTTACAAGTTGTGCTGGTGAAACTGGATGTCTTCATGAATGAAATGTAAATAGATAGATTTTTATTACCCTGTACAAAAACAACACACAAATGATAAAACATCAACATAAAAGGAGACACATTGAACCTGAGAGAAGAGAAAGTGGGGAATGGTCTAAAACAGTGATTTTCAACCTCCCTAATACTGCAACCCTTTAATACAGTTATTTGTGTTGTGATGACCCCAACCATAAAATTATTGCATTGATGTGCTGTAACTATAATTCTGCTATTATTATGATTTGTGATATAAATATCTGATATGCAGGATATCTGATATTAGACCTTCAAAAGGGTCAAGACCCACAAGTTGAAAAGCACTGGTCTAGAACTAATTGACATTGGAGAATAAGACTTCCTGAACAGAACACCAGTAGTGCAGGCACTAAGATCAACAATCAATAAATGGGGAAACTCATGACATTGAAAAGTTTCTGTAAGGCAAAAGACTCTGTCATTTGGACAAAGCAGTAGCTTACAGAATGGGAAAAGATTTTTACCAACCCCACTTCTGATAGAAGATTAATACCCAAAATATATAAAGAATTCAAGGAACTAGAGTTAAATAATAATAATAATAATAATAATAATAATAATAATAATAATAATCCAATTAAAATGCGGAATACAGATCTAAACAGATTTCTAAATAGAGGAAATTTTCTAAATAGAGAAACACCTAGGAAATTTTCAACAAACCTAGTCATCAGGAAAATATAAATCAAAACTACTTTGAGATTCTGTCTTACACCAGTCAGAATGGTTAAGATCAATAACACAAGTGGCAGTTCATGCACTTAAGGATGTGAAGCAAGGGAACATTCCTCCATTGCTGGTGGGAATTCAAACTTGTACAACCACTATGGAAATCAGTGTGCTCATTGGTAATCAATCTATCTCAAGACCCAGCTATATCACTCTTGGGCATATACCCAGAGAATTCTCCATCCTACCACCAGGACACTTGTTCAACCATGGTCACTGCTGCTATATTCATAATAGCCCCAAACTGGAAAGAGCCTAGATGTCCCTCAACAGAAGAATGAATAAAGAAAATGTGGTACATTTACACAGTGAAATTTGCAGACAAACTGATAGAACTAGAAAAACTCCTGAGAGGTACTGGTGAAATTATTAAGAGAGACATTATACAGAGTGTGAGAGCTTGGGACATTCAGCTCTAAATGGGGTGTCTTCATCAAATTCCTCCCCTCAGGGCTCAGGGAACCCCGCAGAAGAGGAGACAGAGTGTAAGGGCCAGAGGGGATGGAGGACACAAGGAAAACAAGGCCCTGTAAACCAATTGAGCAAAGCTCACATGACCTCACAGATACTGAAGCAGCAAGCACAGGGCCTACACATGTCTCCACTAGATCCTCTGCATATATATTATAACTTTCAGTTTAGTGCTTTTATGGGACTCCTGAACAGATGAATGAGTGGGTCTTTGACTCTTGTGTCCCTTCTTGTGGATCTTTTCTTTCTTTTGGTTTGCATTATCCAACTTCAATGTGATGGTGTTTGTTTTATCTTATATTTTATTTTGTTATGTTTGCTTGTTATCTATTAGAAGGCTGTTCTTTTCTAATGAAAGACAGAAAGGGAGTGGATTCGGATGAGATGGGAAGTGTCAAAGAACTGAGAGGAGTAGATGGAAGGAAATTGTAATCAGGATATGTTGCATGAGTTAAGAATCTATTTTTAATAAAAGGGAAAAGTAAAAAAATATTGAGGAAAGAAATTAAATGTAGAGATGGTATGGATCCAAAGGATACCTGAGAGAAGAGGATGCAACACAACTGTCATCTATCTAGGTATGAGTCATGAGAGGACATATACCCTGCTTGGTTGAGCTCTCTCTTCAGTTCAGTGAATTCTTACAGGCAGGAGGACTGGATGAATTCCATCAATTTTTTTTCATTTAGTGCAACTAGAATGAGCAGTTTAAACTCAACAATTCAAATTATGTCTGCTGTCCACTGACTTACTCTTTCCACTGGATTAAGCACTTTTTGAGTTTAAAGAAATGTCCCTGAGCACAAAAAGTAGGTATAGAGTTCCATTTTTCTGTATAAGTAAATCTTGTATTTATGCTCACATGGACCTTTCATTGTTTTATTGTTTGCCATTTTAAACTTATGAAAAACAAATTGGCTTATGCTAATTTTCAAGAATGGAAAGCAAAAAGTGGCAACATGGGCCTAAGGGAACAATTTAGCTGTAGAATTGAAGAATTTGCTCTTAGCACACGAGGCTCTGAACTGAATGTTCAACAACCTCCATTCCCCAAAACTCCTTCCTTTCTTTGAAACCAAATAGAGATTGATCTAAAAGTCCAAGTGAGAAACTCAAGTGCTTAGGCTACCGTGGCAATTAAATAGTCTCACAATAAACTAATCAGCTATAAATTTTCAGCATCTACCACAGATTCATCCTTGAGCTGGGCTATAATTATAATTTTTAAAAATAGTTACAATCTGTAAGATGTTTTTATTCACCAGTACATGGTTTGTTTTAATGTGTTAATTGTTGTTCACACAAATCATTATCTTTTCTATACACCAACAGCAAGCATACAGAGAAAGAGCTCATGGATCATTGCCCCTACACATCAGACATCAAGTTAATATTCAGAATATATTAAGGGCTCAATAAACAAAATTGAAAAACAGGTCTGGTACCTGAACAGAGAATTCTCTAAAGAAAAAAATATGTAACTAAGAAATAGTTCGATAAAATGTTCTTCATCTCTAGCATTTAGGGAATTAACTCAAAACAATTTTGAGATTTCTTCCCACCCCATTCAGAATGACAAAGATCAATAAAACATCCCACAACAAATACTGGAGAGGATTCAAGGAAAAAGGGGACTTTATTCACTCTTGGTGGGATTGCAAACTTGTACAGCAGCTATGGAAACTGGTGTGGAGAATTCTTAAAAAGCTAAAAATACACATACACCATGGAATACTATTCAACTGTAAAGAGAAATAAAATCATTAACTTTACAGATAATTGAGTGGAACTAGAAAATATATATTGAGAGAGGTAAGCCAGGCACAGAAATACAAACATCACATGATCTTTCTCATTGGAGATTCCTGGATCACAATGTTAAGGGTGAATATATATCCTGGAGTATTGCAGAAACCAATAAATCAAAGAGACCGTTGCCAGGTTAGGGGATTAGGAAGAAATGGAGAGAGGAAGAGTAGGGTAAAAGTGTTCTGTTCCAGAAACTGGGAGGGAGTAGGAGGATAAACTAAACAGAGGGAGGGGAGAATAAAGGGAAATAGGAAAGTACAGCCTATCGATGAGAGAAATTTGAAAGAGGGTTGGGATTCTTTCTTTAGGGAAGAGACTGGAAGATAGGCATGGATGGATGTGGGGCCTGGAACAGGAGATCAAGTTGGGAGGGGAAGGGGATAAGAGGATGAGGGAGGGTATAAGAGGAGAAACAGCTAAATTAAGGGTCATTTAGGGGAACTGTAGTCAGGATATATTATATGAGAAAAAATCTATTTTCAACAAAAGTGAAAACAATTTAAAAAGAAGACTGTTAACCCTATAAACATGAGGTCACTTGTATCAGTGAATGAGTGACTATCATTATGAGATTAATCTCAGTCATTGCTAGCCTGGGTAGTATGTGGGTCAAGAGGAAGTTTTCATGTAGAGAAGACACTCAAACATATACAGTAATGCTTTGTGTCACCAGCTACAAATTAGAGTCGGGTTCACTTTGCAAACTAAATGGAAGTTCTTAAGGATGCCAGAAGAAATGCTGGTTTTAGTGCTGGCTACTAGAAAAAAAGTGCATCATAATCAATAGATAGATTATATGTAAATCAGTAGAGTTATTAATGGGGGTAGAATCTACTTCACAGGGCAGTTTGAAATCTCTGGGATCTTTTCAGTTAACACAGATGATACAAGGGACAGCACTATTATTTAATGACTTGATATCATGATACCAGCAGTAATGCCTATTGTACACACAAAAAATAATTACCATGTTTCCCACATAGTCAAATGACAACATGGCAGTTATTCAAGGGGATGGAATCTGTTTAAAATAATTAGAATGGAACATTGTTCCATGGCTCCATTACAAGCAAACACAAAGTATTTTTAATAGTTTGTAACATTCCAGAAAAGCCATTTTATGTTTTGTTTTATCCTAAAATTCACTAAACTTTATTCTTTTAGAAAATTCAATTATTAGACAATATTTCTCTGGATGACTAAATTACCATAAATATAACATATAAAAGTTGGTATTTTAAAGTTAAGTTAAAAATTATTTTTTTTATACTGGACAGTGGTAGCACACACCTTTAATCCCATCACTTGTAGGGCAGAGGCAGGTAGACCTCTGTGAGTTCAAAGCCAGCCTGGTCTACAAAGTGTGTTTTAGGGCAGCCAGGACCGTTACAGAGAAATACTGTCTCAAAAACAAACAAACAACAAAATTTCTTTTTTACTTACACTGACTCCTTAGAATAAAAAGAAAGGGAGAGTGTGAGGCTTTTTAGTTGAATGTTTTTATTAGATCCAAGCATATCAATTATAAGTAAAAATATTTGTTTAATATAATATGTATTCTGATGTGATCCTGTTAATATTCTGAAACACATAGGTTTTATTACACTAATTGTATTATGATGACAGTTGTGGTAGTTTGAACGTCATTGGCCCCCAAAAACTCATGGAGTGTCACCATTGGGAGGTGTGGCCTTGTTGAAAGAGGTGTAGCCTTGTTGAAGGAGGTGTGGCCTTGTTGAAGGAGCTGTGGCCTTGTTGAAGGAGGTGTGGCCTTGTTGAAAGGGGTGTGACCTTGTTGAAGGAGGTGTGGCCTTGTTGAAGGAGGTGTGGCCTTGTTGAAGGAGGTGTGGCCTTGTTGAAAGAGGTGTGGCCTTGTTGAAGGAGGTGTGGCCTTGTTGAAGGAGGTGTGGCCTTGTTGAAGGAAGTGCGTTGCTGTGGGGGCAGGTTTTGAGGTCTCTTTTGCTTAAGCTTTGCTCAGTGTCACAGCCACTTCCTGGTGCCTCCTAAACAAGATGCAGCCAGCACCATATCTGCCTGGGTACCACCATGCTCCCCATCATGATGATAATGGACAGAACCTCTGAAACTGTAAGCAAGTCACACCAATTAAATGTTTTCCTTTAAAAAAAAAGAGTTGCAGTGGTCATGGTATCTCTTCACAACAATAGAAACCTAAAGAAGCATTTGCAACTATTCTTTACTTTATCTTTTTAAAAGAAGAATTACACAGCATTTTCCCAAGCCTGCTGGAATGGCATTCAGTCTGCCGGGTTGAAGCTGTGTCATTTGTTATGCTTTTTTAAAAAAAAAAAAAAAACAGGACCAGAGTCTCATTGACGCTGGGGGTTAATTCTGAACAGGTGCTTGGGGAACTGTCATGTGAACAATTAGTATAATCTCCACTACAGCAGTATATGGAAAATTAAAATGTTTCAAGCTTCTTAATTTAAATTTAACATGATTCAAATCAAGACCTTCATATCTTAATGAATCACAAATATAGTCAACTAGTCTCTGAAATTAATTATCAAAAAGTCCTTTAATTCACTTTTTGCTTCTACTGTGTATATTCTTTTATGAAAGAACATTCTGTATGTTGTTAAACCTTAGCCACAGAGACAGAGAACAAGAAAATGTTAAAGCAATTAAATGTACCACTTTGAAATCAGCACTGAAGAATTTATTTTGAGAATTCATACATACATATAATATGCTTTGGCCAAATGATTTTAATGATCACATTGTTCCCAGCTGAATGTCAGAAAAGAAAATTAGCTAAGGAATTAAACTTTACAGTAATATTTACTTTATTTTAAAAAATAAGATTGTGTTTTTATCATTAAAATAGAGTAGTAAAAAACAGCATGAAATGGTTCAGAAATTCAGTCTGAGCAAACATCTAGGATGTTTCTTTCTTGGTTGACTCTAGACCAAACCACCAAAATCTTTCAAGTCTGGGAAGTAGAGTTTGTGATTCCCGAAGAACAGCCTGTCCTAGGCTATTCTTGGCTGGTTTGTGATCTTGATTCTATTAGCCTGGGGTATGAGGAGGGATAACAAGAAAGAGAAAGAAATGCTGCAAAAATAGCTTTCTCTTTGTTTTACAATTCTGATATGTGTTTGCTTTAAGGTCAGGTTCCAAATCAAAATAGTTTTAAATTATAAGCACATACACACATGTAAAAATCTGAAATTTTTCTCTACTAGCTGTCAGAAAATTTTGTCTGTATTTTTTTTATTTTTTGTGATTTTTTTTTAAAAACATCACCACCAGTTTTAGAAACGATGTCCTCTTTTTCTCATTCATACTTCTTCCCCTGCCCCACAAAAAAGAGAAATGTGAAGGCATTTTCTTCTGGTCAAGACACTGTAGCTTGGTCATTCAGGAAAAGCACTGATGAACTGTGTGTCTGTCCTGACTTTCCAACTTCTAGTGCTTGTCTAAATCTGAGTCAGGCATCACTTTCCTGATTCTCTTTCATGTATGTGATCTTGTTTGTTTGTTTGTTTGTTTGTTTGTTTGCTTGTGGGAAAGGATTTCACGATGATTCCTGCTGGCCTTATACTCACAGAAATACCCCTGCTTTCACCTCCTGAGTGCTGTCAAACTTTGTATTAAAGAATTCTTGAAAATACCTCTGCCATATTTTCTTCTAATAGTTTGTGAACTTTTTCCTGGTTTTTTGAGACAGAGTTTCTCTGTGTAGTGGCCCTAGCTGTCCTGGAACTTGCTCTGTAGACCAGACTGGCCTCGAACTCACAGAGATGACCGGCCTCTGCCTGAGTGCTGGGATTAAAGTCCTGCACCACCACCGGCCAGTGCCTGTGAACTTCTTCAGGGTATGGTTTTAATGTCTTGCTTCTGCATTTCTAGACTCTAAAACAGGACCATCTCATAGAATTTTCTATGGTAATAGAAAATTTTAATTTAATTTTTTTTGCCAACAAAATGTCCCTAGCCTCATACAGTTATGGACTATTTGAAATGTGATTAGTGTGCCTACTTACATGGATGAGTAAATAAAGAAATAAGTTAATGAAGTAAAATAAATCTTAGTCATCCGAGTAACGAATGGAGAAAGAAAACAAGACATGGGGAGGTTTGTACAAAGCTCTACAAGGCTTTTTGTCTAGCTGTGTCACTTACATTTACTTATAAACATGAGCCTTGAGTTAGGAGAAATGATGAAAACAAAATGTTAAGTTCAACTAGAGGCAGCAGAGCAGTTTCATGCACATCATCCTCAGATGGTTTAACTCTGCCAGAAGTAATTTCAGCTAAGCAAAACGGGCACAAACACAGCTGTACTTTCCAGCATGTCTTGCCATACCTGCTCTTTGTATAAATAATCCACAAAAATGCAGTTCATCAGTTTCAGAGTTTCTTCTCTAAAACAGAGTGAATTTCAGTACTTCTCATATTTGTACAGCTTGATCCAATGCTTGCTAGAAATGGCTTTTCTAACTCATTCAGTTATAAACTCTTATACAACAATGCTTTTAAAGGATAAACCCAGTTGAAATTTGTATTACCGTAAAATGCTGTAATATTACCTTTATTTTTTATTTTATTTTATTTTATTGGTTTTTTGAGACAGGGTTTCTCTGTGTAGCTTTGAGCCTTTGCTGGAACTCACTCTGTAGCCCAGGCTGGCCTCGAACTCACAGAAATCTGCCTGGCTCTGCCTCCCTAGTGCTGGGATTAAAGGCGCATGCCACCACCGCCAGGCTCAATATTACCTTTAATAAAAACTACGATTACATGTTTCTTACAGAATTGGGGTATAATGAAAATAAATTTGAGCATGATAGTTTTCAAAGTTATTCTCTGTTTTTTCATATTTTTTATTTTTTAATTATAAATTATATATTTTTCTCCTTCCCTTTCCTCCAATTCAACCATCTTGTTCTCTTTAAATTTTCTTTCATTTTTGTTACATATATATATAGATAGATATACATACACATATTGAAAATATATATAAATACAACCCTCTCAGTCCCTATAGTATTACCTATATGTATATATGGCCCTAGGCTGACCACTAGGTAGTGTAAGAGCAGTTCTTAATTATTTTACTATTTATAATAACTTGTTTGCTTAGACACTTACAGTGTCAAAAATGGAGGATTAAAAGGCTAACATCAAGCAAAAAGGAGTAAAGATGAAGTTAATACATAGGGATTTTGATTAAACAAATTTAAAGTCACTGTAATTTGTAGTTTACCATCAAGTAACTGTGTCTATCATTCTCTGCAAGGCTTTCACACATACTGTGAAGTATGCTTTCAATAAACACTAACCACAAAATAATTTCCAGTCACCAAATATAAAACATGAAAAAAATAGCCTCTAGAGTTTTTACTTCAAGGTATAACATTTGTATTTGTGATATTTAACATAATTTGTTCATGTTTCAGCAAATAAAATATTTTGTCACTTATAAAATATACCAGCTACTAAAGTGTAAAGTTATGTATAAAGCAAATTAAAACATTCATTTTGATGATTCCTACTTAATGGAACAGAGGATAGGTAAGTACTAGAGGGCAGACAGAGCCCTCTTCACATATATCTACTTTATATTAACTGCTGGGAGTGTGTTGGGAGATAGTGGGAGATAGCAACCTCCAGACTCTTCAAGGAATACCTCAGAGATAGATTTCTGCCTTGATTAATGTCATTCCACTGACATTCTTTATTTTTTCAATGTCTTCAAATTCTTTTCTCATCACATCTACTTGACAGCTGACTTGCCCTTCAGAACCTACACAAAAATGATGTACAGGCTGGAGGGGATTTGACTCAACATACACATTTATATCATTATAAAACCATCTCTAATTTGACTCTGTTGTTGATATTTTCTTAGAATCATTCTCTTTTACCAGCATTTCCCTCTTCTTCTTGGTGACTATATCAAGCTGTCTTCTTCTCTAAACCTATACTCTACTCCCCTTTCAAACTGTTCAGTTTCTGCAACACTGAGAAGATAATATCCCATCAACTTTCTGATACCATTCAACAATAAATATTTTTTCCCTTTAGGTAAAGGAAGATTTTGCTACATCCTCTATGTATGACCTGTAATTTTTTTCATTCTCTTAGAGATACTTCATCTCAGAATTTAATCTCCAATTTAGACACACACACACACACACACACACACACACACACACACACACACACACACTGGCATGATTCCAGTCTATAAAGTAATTCTATTTGAGAATCTCCTCACTCTCAACTACTATTTATTTTCCAAAATCAATCGTTTACCTTTTATGTTTTCCCAAGTCTGTCTCATTATTTGTAAGAATGCTGTCAACTCTTCTCACATGTTTCCTAAACTCAACCAATGTCAGGATGAGTTTATGCTTCTTATCTTAGGAAAACCTGCCAAATTACTTATTTGTCTTAACAAGAAACCATAGCTTATTATTGCAATCTCCTTTGCTTTATTTTATCACCCGTTGGTTTCCCATGAGAATTCAGTTCTATTTTTGAGCAACACAAACATGTTTTAGTTAGTCTTTCATTATCTATCTGTGCTCTAGATAGAGTGTTCTAGAGCAACACTTCATTCAACCTCCTCCAGACTATTCAATGCATTTATACTGCCTACTTCTCTTTCTTCTCAAAATAACTTTAGTAACTGCTCTCTTAGGACAGAGCCCATACATTCACTTCCCCTCACATGTTTACCCACTCTCTTGTCTAGGCCCTCTGTCTACCTAGATTTTGTTTTTGTCAGAATACACTGTGCTATCTTTTTTTAAAAAATATTTCTTAGTTTTTGAACATACTATTTTTGTAGCATCTGTGACTAGCTTTTACCTGTACTAGTGTATAGCTTATATTGTAACATGGATATTGGATCTCTCCAAGACATCATTCTTGAGCACTTCCCTTCCAATCTATGAATTAATGTTTCCTTTTTGTTCTTTAACAATCTACTTTGTAAGCCCAACAAAACAATCTTGACATTTTATGATTTTTAAAATCATTTTCAACATAATTTTTCCTCTCTTGTAGGTTTGTGAGGGAATGAACTACACTTGCTTAATTCTTAATCACATCTACTGTTTGTATATGTTGTTAAAAATAATTAGTATACAGCTGAATAAAACTGAGCAAAAAGAAAGAACTTGAAGTGTAGACCACCCAAATAAAATAAAAAGAATAAATATATATTTCCATGACCTATTTAATCTCCACTGAAATGCAAAGTTAAATGATGTACTAGATAGAGTGGTGAGTGTAAAGTCATCTAAAGTAATGTTTTCTTTATTATTTTGTTTATGTTATCTACAGATATTTGTTTACTGAGAAATATTTGGAGGCTTTTGTGTCATTTCAAAATCAAATACTTTCAACTTTTAGCTGAAGTAGTAGATTTACAAGTGCTTAGATTAAAAAGAAATAGCACTCTTAAATATATAAATTGTGTTCTAAAGAAAGTGACACAACTTATTTTGATATTAAATAAAAACAGAGACTTTTCATTAAGAGCAAGATTATATAGAGTTTTCACCGACCAAAATAGCATAGAGGTGGCCAATTTATCTTCATAGCAACATGTCAGAACTGTAAATCAGGAACATACACCTACAAACAGTGGTAATTGTATGTGGTTGTATTACTGTATTGACTATAAGAGCATACAGCACAGAAAGAAACATGGGTTTGATGTACTTTCAAACCATCCTTCTTTGTTTTATTAGTAACCATCCTTATATACTACACAGACATATATTTAAAATATTGAAATGTATGGAATGGAGGACACCAAAACCATGGCCCTCTAAATCAACAGGGTCAATGCACATATGAACTCACAGAGTTAAGGCAGTAAGCATAGAGCCTGAGTGGTTCTCCACCAAATGGAGTCCTAGAGCTGAAAAAAAAAAGTGAACACATGCCCCTATCTCTAGCCCAGAAACAACCTCCAATTGATAGCTCTTGCAAATGAAATTTTAGTTTCCTTCAAGGGAATCTTACCAGGGAAACAAACTACTCTTAAGAGTGGGCTACATATCCAGCAGTAGATGGCCAACAGAAAATGAACTCAACAGCCTCATAGATTTCATAAGTCAGGGCTTAGGTGTTTTTGTTTGTTTGTTTATTGTAGCATGAATCTTTGAAGTTCTTATTAATAAAACCGAACCTGAGCCAGGTATTGGGGTGAACACTGGAAGATCAGAGAGACAGAACAAGCCACAGCTAACCTCACCTGGCCAACTTCTCAGCTGGTCTTGATTCCTCACACTGGAAGCTTCTGTGTCCTCATCCCAATGGCTCTCAGCTGAACTGCTGCTCAAAACCTAAAAGCTTAACCAGCCAAATGCTTCTAGTTCCTGGTCCTCATGCCTTATATATCTTTCTGCCTTCTACCTTCACTCCCTGGGATTAAAGGCATGTGTCACCATGCCTGGCTGTTTCCAATGTGGTCTTGAACTCACAGAGATCCCAGATGGATTTCTGCCTCTGGAATGCTAGGATTAAAGGTGTGAGCTACCACTGCCTATCCTAAGTATCTAGTGGCTTTTCTGTTCTCTGACCACAGATAAGTTTATTAGGGTACACAATATTTTGGAAACACAATACCACCACAGTTTATTTTTAATTTTACCTTATTTTTATTTTATTTATATGTTTTCTCTCTTTTTACCCTACAGGTCTTGTTTCTAGTTCAGTGTTTTTTATGGGATTCCTGAATGGGTGAAGGAGTGGATTTCTGTGCCCCACTGTTTCATGTGCCTTTTCTTGGTCTCACTTCCTTCTGTTAATTTTGTCTTATTCCAATGTGTTTGATTTTGTTTTATTTTACTTTATTTTATTATTATCCCCTAGAATCCTGTTTATTTTCTAATGACAGACAGAAAGGGGCTTGATCCAGATGGGAGGGAAAGTGGGGAAGAACTGGAAGCGGTAGAGGGAAGGGAAACCATAATCAGGATATATTATGTGAGGAAAAAAGCTATCTTCAACAAAACAAACATAAAATATTAATATCGAATTTAATGGGCTAAATCAGTGACATAAGAGGAAACACACAGGCACCAAGTGCACCACAAACCATTTTTCTGTTTGTCTGTATCTACATATGCAGCAATGCAGTCCTCAGTTTGTCCCTCCTTCATTTTTCCATATTCTTTTCATTTTATGTATTTCTTTACAATGTAGATTAGGGATAGTAAGAGGGAAGAAGCACTAGAGACAGGCTGAACTGTCCCAACCAGATATTTATTTTTATCACTGAATCTCATAGAGTGTGAAAAAGGAAAAATTCAGAGATGATTGCTTACAACCAAAGTCAAATTAACAGGGCTCTTGTTTTCTGTAGACACCTGCTCAGATGCCACTCTTGAGGAATTTTTGTTTTTTGTTTGTTTGTTTGTTTTGTTGTTGTTGTTGTTGTTTTCAGGATCTACCTGTAGGGTAAAGGGACCACTGAGAAAAATGACAGAAACAAGAAAAGCAATGGTCATTAATGTGATTGTGGCACACTGAATTAATACATGAAAATGTCATGATGAAATTCATTATTTTGTGCCACTAATATGTTCTAATTGAAATGAGTTGTTCTGCTGTCATTCTGCATACAACATGTATGTTACACCTCCTTCCATCTGAATTAGACCTGTGCAGCTTTGCCACATATTCTAAAAGCGTGAAGCCCTTGCAGTATCTTTATTTTAAAAATCTATAACCCTACATGAATTTCTGAAACACAGTAGATGATTAACACAATTATATTCACTTATTGGTTAAACATTTTTCTCTGAGTTGGGGGATATCAAAAAAATATTGAGCACACTAGAAACCTGTAAAATATTATTTATAAAAACAGCTAAATATAAAATTTAAAAACAGCCATTACAATTTTTTTCTGTTCATTTTCAATTTTGCTTTGAGCAAGAGCAAAATGCATTAGAGTGAGACAGTTTAAATCTCGTTGACATGGGAGTAACTGCTAGGGGGAAGAAGAAATACTATAAAAGACATAGCTTTAGCAGAAATACATCTATATTTCAATTATATGTGCTCATCACTTTGATCTCAAAAATATTTTGCAATTTTATACATTAATGAAAATGTTTTGCCTAAGAACTTTAAACATTTCCCTGAAATGTCCTTTTATAAAATTCAGTATTCATTTATACCTAAATCTTTATCAAAATTTTGAAGATTCTGTATAAAATTTACAAACAGCATGTGATCAAATCCTAGAAACAGAAAATGAGTGTAAAATGCATCTGGATTTATTTTTAAATTGTATTTAGATGAATAGAGTATATAATAAATAATAATAGTTTTCTTATTTTAATAATAAATTATTAACTTTTCTACATCATTAATTTGCGAAAGTAAGAGAAGATTTTAGGTTTTTACATTTTTCTTTGGTTTTATTGTTCTGCCCATCAAATCAGTGAGAGAAAAATACACTGTTCTCACCGTGCAGAGAAAGACAACCATCACCATGCAGAAAGAAAACTTGGTTGAAAGAATAGGAATAAAAATCACACAATGAAAGAGTCAGAGTTATAATTTTTTAAAAAGCACATTAATAAAAACAATAGAAGATCCAATTAACAGTTTATTTTCTGGCAAATTGCATGGGAACACTTAATGTAGTGTAACACAATTCACAAACATTTATTTATGTATTCATTTGTAGAGTTTAGCACAGAAGTTAAAGTGTTGAGCTAGATGTCTACATTCTCTGTCCAGTTACTATTGTAATGACAGTATAAAATTGACAAATGGCATGGGAGTTATTACTGGAAGTTTTGTGACAAGCAATATATATTGCATATGTCAGCTAAGTGCATTATACACACTACAATTTTTAAGTTTTGTAATTTGATCTCTAAAACTTTTGTTGTTTCTTCAAATGATAAGAATGTTTTTATGTTTCTATTGATTGATATTTAATTTTTTATTACTTTTGAAATTTACTTCAAAAATTTACTTATAATCACAATATTTTCCCTCCCTTTTCTTCCCTAAAAGCCTTCTCACATAATCTTTCCCAATTTCTTTTAAATTCATGGCCTTTCTTTTCATTAATTGCTATTACATACATATATGCATATAGATACAGATATTCCTATATGTAACTTGCTCAGTCTATATAATGTTACTTCTTTGTTTTCAGGGCTGACCATTTGGATAACCAATTGGTGTGCTCTTACCAGGAGAAGACGATTTCTCCTGCTTTCAGCATTCCTTAGTTTCCTGTAATTCTTTGTGTAGGGCTGAGGCCACATGGACTTTTCCCCATCCCCTAGTCCTGTTTAGACAGTCATGTTGGTACATTCTTTATGAGTGTATCTTCTGACATTATGAGGATACATAACTTCACAGCAGACTCCCTAAATATCTGGCTGTTATAATCTTTCTACCATTTCTTCTTTCATGTTCCCTAAATGTGAAATGTTTTGTAGAAATATATGTTAGTACTGGACTCCACAACTCTGTATTTTGATCAGTTGTGGTTTTCTGTGATGGTCAGTCACAAACTGTTGAAAAGAGGAGTTTCCTTGATGAGGAGCAGAGACTACATTTATCTATGGACAAAGACAAATGATTATAAATTGTTTGGGATTATGGTGGTTTAGTAAAGTAGTGGTTGCAGATTCTCCTCCATTATCCATGACTTCACTAGCACTGAGTATTAACTGGGTTTCCAGTACCATATATGATTTCCCTCTTGTTGAGAAGGTTTTAACCCCATTAGAGAGCTGTTGATTACCTCCACAGAATATATGCCACTACTGTGCACTTACTTTTTTTTCCTCCATGCTGGTCTTTGATATGGTTCATAGGCATCATAGCTGAGTAGGATTGCTAGTCGCCGCCCTCCTTTGGAAACTGGCATGGAACCTGCTGGTACCATAAATGCTAGTACTCAGGAAGGAGACATTCAGATAAGTTTCAGCTCAGTGGCCTCTGGGCCCTGTATTTGATGTGCATGGTGTCTTCAGCTTCTCTGGGGGAATGGTGCCTCTAAGAGGCAACCAAGGGAATTAGCAATAGCTGTATGCTCTCATAGTCCCTTGAAGAGTCCTTACCAACAAGACTGGAGAGAACTATCATGTATGGTTTTGTTAGGTGAGCTTTGACTCTGAAGGGAGGATTGTCAGCCCAGATGAGAAACGTTCACTAAAATTGTACATGTATATTTATATTTAGAATTATGTATATTATGTTTTTTAATAGTTTATACTATGATTCCTTATGACTTTTCCAGACATTCTTATTTTTCCCTCATACCTTATCTTACCTCCTTGTGCTCTTGGGCCCTATCTCTTCTCATTTATTCTAAGATCACTTGTATCCTGCTATTACCCTCTCTGTGGCTCCCCAAACACCCTACAGGACACTGGTTCTTTTTTAACTTTCTTATTTTTACAGTTACTTCAGGATGTGAGCTCACAAAGAAGACTGACACTAAGCCTCCAATGAAAAATAACATGGAGTATTTGTCTTTCAGAGTCTGAGGTACCTTACTCAATGTGATCTTTTCTAATTCCATTTATTTACCTGCAAAGTCCATGATTTTTACTTTTTTCTGTACAGCTTAATAGTACTTCATATTGTATATGTACCACATTTTCATTATCCAGATGATTGTTGAAGAACATTTAGGATGTTTCCATGACATAGAGTAAATAAAGCTATAATGAATATGAATGAGCAAGTATCTATGGCATAGTATGGCTAGTACTTGGGACATATGTCCAAGAGTGGTATCGCTGAGTCTCTTGGTAGATTTACTTTTTGCTTTTTTAGAATTCTCTACACTGATTTCCATGGTGTCTGCATCAGTCTGTAATCCCATCAGCAATGAAGGAGTGTTCCCTTTTCCCTCTATCCTACCCCTCAGCAATTATTGTGTGTTGTTTTGTTGATCTTTGCCATTCTAAATAGGGTAGGAAGAATTATAAAATTCTTTTTTGTTATCATTTCTATAGTTACTAAGGATGATGAACATTTTGAGATATTTCTTAGATTTTTTTTTAATCTTTTTTTTGGGGGGGGTTCCAGGCCCATTTCTCCAATGGGTCATTTTGTTGTTGATTTTGTTATTTTATTTTTGATTTTTATTATTTCTTTGTTTTGTTTTGTTTTTTGACTTTTTTTTAGTTCTTTATAAGTTCTGGATATTAGTCCTCTGTCAAATGTGTAACTGGCAAAGATTCTCTTCCATTCTGTGGGCTTGCTCTTGACCTAGTTAATTATTTCCTTAGCTGTTCAAAGCTCTGGAGAATTGGAGAAATGGGCCTTAATTCTTGAGCAAATGAAATATATTCAGAAAGTCTTCCTACACATATGTCATATAGGCTACTGCCTGTGTTTTTTCCTAGCAGTTTCAGATTTCATACTTAGGTCTTGATTCATGTGGAGTTAGTTTTTGTGCAAGACTATAAATAAGCTACCAATCTCATTCTTCTGCATGTGGACATTCTGTTTTCACAGCACTATTTGTTGAAGATATTTTCTTTTCTCCAGATTATGTTCTTGGCATCCTTGTCAAACATGAAGTGGCTGAGGTTACATATACTAATGTTCTATTCCTTTGGTCTACATGTCTCCTTTTGTGCAGAATAGAATTATATTTATTACAGTGGCAATGTAATATAGCTTACATTCTGAAAAGGATATTCCTCCAGCATTGTTCATTTTGCTCAATTTTTTTTTAGCTATTTGTGGTCTTTTGTGGTTCCATGTAAATTTTAGGACAGTTTTCTGTTTCTGTGAAGAATAAGATAGTGAATTTGATCAGGATTGCACTGAATATGTAAGAGCTTTTAATAAAAAGATCATTTTCACAATGTTAATTCTACCAATCCATGAGCATGGGATGTCTTTCCAATTTTTAGTGCCTTCCCTATCATTTCTTCCAGAATTTAACTTTTTCATTGTAGAATCCCTTCACTTCCCTGGTTAAATTTATTACTAAGTATTTTATTTTATTTTGAGGTTATTGTGAATAGAAGTGTATTCATATCTTTCTCAGAGTGCTTGTTGGTGATGCATAGAAAAGATATTGATTTGTGAAAATTGAATCTGTATGCTGACACATTTCTAAAGTTTATTATTTCTAGAAATTTCCTGATAGAATTTTTGGGATCTCTACTGTATTTTATGTCTTCTATAAATAGGGATAGTTTACCTTCTTTCCTTATTTTTATCTCTTTAAGTTTTTATTCTTGCCACTTTGTATTTCAAGCACAATATGAAAGAGTAGTGGGGTACACATCCTTGTCTCATTTCTGACTTCACTGAGGTTGCCTCAAGCTTCTCTACCTAGGATGAAGTTGGCTGTGGTTTTCTTATATATTGCTTTTATACCGCCTTGAGGAATGTTTCCTCTAACCATAAATTCCCTAAGACTTTAATTAGAGAAATCCACAGAAGTCTTCTTAAGAGGTATCAGGGAATTGATTAAGATATAAGTTGGGGAAATACACTCATGAAATACAGAACCAAGTAAACAGTTGAAATCTTCCTCTGTTCTGTCTGGGAGCTAATGCCCCTGGCTAACCAGTCTCCAGTCATGCCAAGAAGAGAGCATGACCCCTCTAACTTCCCTTTTAAGAGGTCTCTTCTGTAGGCAAGAAGCATTGCCTCCTTTTGGCCATATAGTCCAAGGTCATAGGCAGAGCAAATACCACTATAAGACTTTATCATGAAGGTGTGTTGAATTTTGCCAAAGGCTTTCTCTGCATCTATTGAGATAACATGATTTTTTAAGAAAGAAAACTGCAGGCTAATCTCCCCAATGAACATTGACACTAAAATACTTGCAAACATAATACAGACATACATTAAAAAAGATAATACACTATGACTCAGTTGGCTTTATTCCTGAGATTCAGGGATGGTTCAACATACATAGGTCAATAAATGTAATAAACCACATATTGTACTAGTTCACTGGTTTTGCTCTGATTTTTATTATTTTGTACTATTTATTTTGTTTGGATTTATTAGTTCTTGTTTTCTCAATGTTTTATGCTGCATTATTGAGTCATTTATTTATTTATTTCCAATATTTAATATATGTACTTAAAACATTGAATTTCTCTGATAGAATTATTTTTGAGGTGTCCCAGAAGTTTTGTTTTCATTCTTATTTAGTTCCAGGAAATTTTTTATTTCTTATTTTATTTCTTCTTTGACTCATTCATAATTCAGTAACAAGTTGTTTAATATTCATGGGTCTATGTATTTACTAGAGGTGTGTTTGCTGTCAAATTTTAAGTTTTATTACTACAAGGAATAATTTTAAACTTTCTGAATTTGTAAAGATTTGTTTTGTGTCCCAGAATGTACTCTATTTTTGAAAATCTTCTGTGTGATACTGAGTACAATGTGTATTTTTGTTGTTTGTATAGAGTATTCTGTATACATCTACTAAGTACATTGGATGTATGATGTTGATTAATTCTGGTGTTTCTCTATTTTTGTTCAGATGATCTGTCTATTGAAGAAAGTGGGGTATTTAAAACACCTATTATTAATGCATTGATGATAATCTGTTTTTCAACCCAGTAGCATATTTTTTATGACACTGGGAACCCCAGAGTTTGGTGCATGTATGTTTAGCATAGTAATGTTCCCTTGGCGAAAAAATTTCTTGATTAGAATGAGTGTCCCTTTTTTCTCTTCTGATTAGTTTTAGTTTGAAATTTGTTTTGTCTGATACTGATGTTTGTTTTTATTTACTCTTTTACTCTTTGGGGGGGGGCTGCCACCCAGCTCCCAAATCATTCCATGAAAGCTTATTCTTATGAAGGCCCAGCCTTAGCCTGGCTTGTTTCTAGCCAGCTTTTCTTACATTGCCCCATCTGCCTTTAGCCTCTTTTATCTTTCCATATACCTTTTTTCTCACTTCATACTCCATGACTTGCTGTGTAGCTGGGTGGCCACTGGAGCTCTCCTCTCCTACTCCTTTTTTAGCTCCTCTATCTCTTCTTTGTGGTGGTATTGTGTTCCCCAAAATATCGTGTACCTTAATAAACTTATCTGGGGTCAGAGAACAGAAAAGCCACTAGTTAGGCAGTGATAGCACACACCTTTAATCCTAGCATTCCAGAGATAGAAATCCCTCTGGATCTCTGTGAGTTCAAGGCCACATTGGAAAAAGCCAAGCATGGTGACACACGTCTTTAATCCCAGAAAGCCAGCCTTTAATCCCAGAGAGTGGTGGTAGAAAGCAGAAAGATATATAAGGCGCGAGGACCAGAAACTAGAAGCATTTTGGCTAGTTAAGCATGTGGCTGGTTAAGCTTCAGGCTTTCGAGCAGCAGTTCAGCTGAGACCCATTCCGGATGAAGACTCAGAGGCCTCCAGTCTGAGGAGACAAGACCAGCTGAGGAACTGGTGAGGTGAGATAGCTGTGGCTTGTTCTGTCTCTCTGACCTTCCAGTATTCACCCCAATAACTGGCCTCGGGTTTGATTTTATTAATGAGACCTTTATAGATTCCTGCTACATCTGGCGCCCAACGTTCGTGTTACTAATTCATGAAAAAGCTGTTTGCCTGTGGCCTTGTGAGCCCCAGCTCAGGCCCAACCTACACTCAGTCAGTTGTGGTGGTGCACACCGGTAGGATTTGCTGAAGGAGGCAGAGGCAGGAGGATTCCGAGTTTGAGGCCGGCCTAGGAGGCTTGGGAGAAGCTTTGGCCCGGACTGAACCACAACAGTGGTGGGACCATGGAAGCAATGGTTACTGCTCCACGTTGCCAGCTCCTTCTCATGGTGTTGGTGACTGCTGTGATGCTGCTTCCTGGAACAAAGGGTTTACTGCTGCTGGTTCAGAAAAGAATTGCCAGGACCATCGTGTTACAAGAAAGCATCAGCAAAGGTCAGTTTGGAAAAGCTTGGCAAGACAAATGGTGGGGAGAAATTGCTGTGAAGATTTTCTGTTCTAGGGAAGAATATTCATGGTTCCGAGAAACAGACATTTATCAGACTGTGATTGCTCCAAACCACAGAGGAGGCAAAAAAAAAAAAAAAAAAAAAAAAAAAAAAAAACCACCAATCCTTTCTCCTGCCTGGCTATTGGCCTTTCAGCTCTTTATTAGAACAATCAGGTGTTTTAGATGGGCAAAGTCACACAGCTTCACAGAGTTAAACAAATGCAACATAAAAGAATGCAACACATCTTTGCATCATTAACATGTACAACACATAGACTGATTTGGTTTCTTGATCCAGTCAGTCAGCCTGTATCTTTTTGATCAGAGAATTGATGCAATTTGATATTTAAACTACTATTTGTAGCTGGGGTTTTCTCACCAGCTCCCACCAAGCCCCGGCAGTCCAACAGCCCAAAATAAACACACAGACACTTATATTATTTAAACTATTTGGTCTAATGACTCAGACTTCTTGCTAGCTGTTCTTATATCTTAAATTAACCCATTTCTATTAGTCTACAAGATGCCACATGGCTCGTGGCTTACCGGTACCTTACATCTCACTTGTCATGGAGACGGCTGGCAGCATCTCTCTGCCTCAGCCTTCCACCTCCCAGAAATCTTCTCCTCCTTGCCCCGCCTACCCTATCCTTCCTGCCTGGCTACTGGCCAATCAGCATTTTATTTATACATAGCGATATCCACAGCAACTATTTAAATGTGTATGTTAATTGTGGTAATTTTTTTGTTTATAATTGTGGTATTACTTGTGATTTCTTTGTCATTTGTGTTTTAGTAATTATGGCTTCATATTTCTTTCCACTGTCTCTCAGCTAAGCTCATTCATCTCTTCAGCTGAGTGTGTTGCTTCTTGTATTCACATTCAGTTTAGTTTGTTAGAATTAAATTTTTCTAGGATGCCATGGAAAGATTCTCTTTCTCCTTCATTTCCTGCAGATAGTTTTGCTAGGTATATTAGTCTATGTTGGAAGTAGTAGTCTTTTCAGACTTGGACTGCATTGTTCCAGCCCCTTTTGGTTTTCAAAATTTCCACTGAGAACTGAGCTGTTATTCTGTTGAGTTTACTTTGATATGTGACACATGTCCTGTTAAATGTGATAATAAAGGGAATTAAGGCATGGCTTACTAAGTAAAGATGGAAAAGTAAAGGCAGGGTGCCAGACATAGAATCTCTTCTTCATAGAGGTCAAGAAACTCAGCAGCAATTTTTTTTTCTGGACTTTAGTGCAGATTATAAACATTATAGCATATTTAAAATATGTAGACAAATATCAAAACATAATCCATGAATGAAAATCTTGCCAAGATGTATTTCCTTAAAGTTATAATCATCCTCTCTACAAAAGATAGGACAAGAGATTAAAAGGCTAAGCTACACACTGAGGCAATGTATTCTGAAGGCTAGCAGAAACATACAAAGAACTTAAACTTGACAGAAATAAGAAAAAAGAACTTGATAATAATGTGAACTAAATTTTTAAGCAGACATCTCAGAAAATAGAACATAAACATGGGAAACAATCTCATGAAATGATGCTTCACCTCATATGTGATCAAGAAAATGCAATCTAAAGCAATGGTGAGATTTCTGTACACCCACTAGAACCACCCAGAGTACAGAATAGTGGGTGACTTTGTTACCTTCTGGCAGGGACACCAAGTGAGTGAGACTCCTGTTGCTATACAATGGTACAACCACTTTGAAAGGAATTCTGGCAATGCTTTTAGAAGATGATGCTCTCAATATATAATAAGTGTGATATATATATATATATATATATATATATATATATATGCCAACAATCACACTCTTTACTTTCTTCTCAAAGGAGTTGAAAACTCAAATACATAAAACTCTGCTTGTAGAAGTTAATAACATTTTATCTTCAATTGGGACAACAGCCAAGTTATACTTCAGTAAGTCAATGAATAAACAGTAATATGTAAAGCAATGGATTTTCATTTAATGCTGAAAAACTGTGAGCTACCAAGCTATGAAGGGACATGAAAAAATTAAATTCATATCAGCATATATAAAAAATACTGTGTGATTTCAATGATGTAATATTTTTGAACAGGTAAAACTGTGAAGATTGCTGGGCATTGATGGCACACACCTTTAATCCCAGCACTCGGGAAGCAGAGCCAGGCAGATTTCTGTGAGTTCAAGGCCAGCCTGGGCTACAGAGTGAGTTCCAGGAAAGGTGCAAAGCTACACAAAGAAACCCTGTCTCGGAAAAAGAAAGAAAGAAAGAAAGAAAGAAAGAAAGAAAGAAAGAAAGAAAGAAAGAAAGAAAGAAAGAAAGAAGGAAGAAAGGAAGGAAGGAAGGAAGGAAGGAAGGAAGGAAGGAAGGAAGGAAGGAAGGAAGGAAGGAAGGAAGGAAGAAAACTGTGAAGATTGTAAAGAGATCAATGGTTGTCAGAGTTTAGAGACAGGTGCATGAATAAAGGACAGAGTGGGTGAGCAATAACATTAACTCCAAAGGAAACTTTAGCAGTGGGTACATGTCATTATATATTCGTCCAAACATACACTATAAAAATAAAGGTGAACCCAAATGAATTCTATGGACTTTGGTTACCAAAGACATGTCATTGTATGTTCATCAGTTACATAAATTTGATGTGTCTCTTGGAGTTACTGATAATGGTTGAGGCTGTGTGTGTGTGTGTGTGTGTGTGTGTGTGTGTGTGTGTGTGTTTCTGAGTATGTATGTGGTTTGAGTGTGTGTGTGTATGTGAGTGTGTATGAGTTAGTGTTTGTGTGTTAGTCTAAGTATCTATGTGATTCTCAGTGTGTGTGTGTGTGTCTGTGTGTGTGTGTCTGTGTGTGTGTGAGTATCTGTGGATATCAGTTTGTGAGTGTGTGTGCATGTGTATGAGTTTGAGTGTATATGTGTGTCAGTGTGTGTGAATGTATCAGTACATGTGTGTATGAATGTATACAAATGTGCCTGTGTGAGTATGTGTATGTTTATGTATGTATGTGTGAGTCTTTGTGAGTCTGTGTGTGAATCTGCATGTTCATGTGTGTGTGTGCATATGTGTGAGTGAGTGTGTGAATGCACTTATGTGACTGAATCTGCACTTTTCCTGTCCACCATGAAATACAACATATTCTAATAAGGCATATCCAATCTCTTGATATTAAAACATGGTACTGCCATTTACAAAGTTCATGCCTGAGAACTACAAAATTAATCTTACAAATTGAAAAAGAAAACATAATGTTTAAAGCAAGTTATAATTTGAGGCTGGCTGGATTCACAATTATCCTTGATTACGTGCAGTCCATGAGTCAGGCATTAACTATGCCTGAAAGTCTAAATATAGTTAGTCTTTGTTATGTCCATACTGTAAGAAATATTCCCAGGGTCACAAAGAAAGAGGCCAGCACTTCAATTAAACTTCTGTGCAAGTCATTTGTTTTACTTCTGCCAAAGTTTATGCCGCTCAAAGCCAGTAGGGCAGACATATAGACAGGAAGGTCCTGTCTGCTTTCTTTCCGGATACAAAGGGGGAGTTGGACTGCTCCTCACTGGTTCAGGTCCCACTGGACAATCTAAATTGTCTAATCTAATAAGTGGTGCAAGGGAAACAAATAGCAGTGAGCGGCACTCTCTTCTGTTTGGAAGAAGAGAATGGGGACAGGAGGGTGGTGTCTGCCCAGAGAGTTTGAAGCTAAACAACAATTTTTATTGTTTGACAAGAGAAAATGGGCATATTTTGAAGGAACAGACAGTTGTTAATTGTATTTCACAAAATTCCAATGTGGGACAAGCCAGCAAGAATACAGAGGGGAATTCTAGATGCTAATATCTTTCAGGGTCCTCTGATGTGAGGTTCAGTGTTGTCCCTTGGAAGCATGCACTTACCCTTTCCATCACTTGTATGAATGCCAGTGTGGGTTTTTTTCTATGGGAAATGAAGTCTAGAGTAGCAGTAAATTTGTTTTTCTGAGGTAACCTGTCCTGACATGCTCTCCCATGAGTCCTCCTTGCATCAACTCTCTCCTCATGCAATGAGGTGTGTAGGACAAATGATCTGCTAACTTTGCTGGAGTCTTAACTCACAGCAATTGTTTGACCAGAAACTCTATCAGCTCTGGGCAATAAAAGCTGATTTTAGAAGATATACATATTTTATTTAACTACTGACTACAAGTAAAAAATTCAAAATAAATGGGGTTTTGTTGGCAACTTTAAAAGTCTCCTTAAAAAGAACAGTTTGACTGGTGGCAGGCCAGTCTCATTGTGATTTTTTTTAAAATTATTTTCACAAAAAGACAGCAAAGAATTTTAATGCATGAGAACCAAACTGGCATAACTTAATGATTTCATTCCAAAACTTCTTTCAGGGGCATTCTTTATTTAAAAAACAAAAATAACAATAGCAAAAAATACCCTTTTTTACTTCTACACATTGGTTTTCATAATATTTATATTTGCTTTTAAAACATTTCCATACAAAATACTAAGCACAAATACATATTCCAACTCTGTTAAGATAAACATATAAATATTAATATTTAAAAACAGCTTAACAGTAACATGCTGCTATTGAAACAATTTAACCTGAAAAGAGATCATTGGTGAAACTGTTAAATACACATTTAAATTTCTGAAATGTCCTTAAAACATATTTCTGATATTTTGTACTACATATTTATGTGAAGCAGTGTTCTCAGAACAGAAAATTTATTGTAAAATCAAAATGTCAATCAACTCCGAAAAATCTTGAAGATATTCTTCATCCTACAGTATTAAATTTTTAGTGGAATTTTAATACTTTATGTAAAAATAATCACATCTATTGTATTAGTTTGTAAATTTATTTGCATTTTTAATAAATGATGAGATTATATGTTCACCAAAGAATTGTTTTCAAATAAATTTCATTATGATTTATTATTAATAAATGTTTGATTTGTATACCTACATTCTGTATTTATATACACAGGGTCACACAAAAATTTCTTGGGCAAAAGGGACCACAAGTAGCAATAACATAAGAAGCCCTGGTGTGGTTTGCCAGTTCTTCTGCCTGTTTTGATCATTCTGATTTCTCTGATCACTGATACATCACATAACAAGTTGATGCTATTAATTCTTCCCACAGGGCTTTCAGTGGGTCATCACCATTGACACACTGTTCACCTTCTTATTCGCTTGGCAAATTCATTGTCTTCATTACATTCTTGGAGGTGTATAGTCTCAGAATATTTTAGCTTGTTTGAGCCTATTCTGTTTATAGATACTTGATTATACTCCTACATGCCCTCTAAGTTTTACATGCCGCAAGGTTGAGATGGGGCCATCTTGAAAAAAGTGTTGGCTTTCTCACAACTGTGATTGCCTTATTATAAGTTTATATGGAAATTGTGTATAGCTAAATGCTCATGGCAGTCAGTATGGTCAACAAAAGTTAGTACATCAGCCCCATAACCACACCAAAGCTAAGCAGGACTTGGGACATGTATTTATCACATCTTATTCCTCCTGGATGCCAGTAACCACTGCCAACAAGACTGTTTGCTCCTTGCTAATCACATAGCACACAACTCATGAACAATGCTTTCTCTCAAAAGGTCTGATGTGCATCCTGAATAGTTCCTTGTGTGTATGTACCCAAAATGCAATAAGCAACCAGAGGCCACATATTTGAAATGGTTGTTTCTCTAGAGATTTTCAAATAAGCACTACCTCTTTATTGTGTGCCCTTTGGTTATTTAAGGCTTCCCAGATACTTGCTTATTTGGGAACAGGATCCCAAAGAGAAATAGGCCACTTGGAAAGAATCGGGTGAGGCCCTTTCCAGAAAAACCTCAGGTTTTTCCTTCTCAGTTGTGAGGCAACTTGTCCTTTGGTTGAACTTAAGGAAACAAAAAGATCACAAAATGTATGATATCTGCAAACAATAACCTATCAGTCTTGAAAATCTTTATGGACGAAGACAGCTGAAAACAGCTGAATAGGAGGGCTGGGGCAGGGAAACCCCTGTGGCTCCTGCTTCTGTATCCCCTATGTTTGAGGTTGACCTGCTGTGGTGAGGTGATAAGGGAAAGAAGAAAAGACAGACAGAAAAGTTTGCATTGAGTCATCCATGCACTCTGATAGAGACAACGTGCCAGTAACATGCAGGAAACTCAGAGTTCATTTTATATATCTGAATAAAACAGGTAGGTTTTTTTGCATACAGCTGGAAAGGGAGGAGGTGAGTGAGCTAACCTTGCCATAGGAGGTCTCCATGGGGAGCAGTTTCGGGTTGCAGTCATCCAGGGGGTTGATAGTATCTGTACACACTGGTTTTAGCCAAAGATCATTTACCAGCATTTGTACGGGGATTTGAAGGTTTGCCATTTCTTTGAGCCTGACCCTGGGAAGATCTAGCCAATCCATGGCCTTGACATGGCCTTGCTCATATCAACAGCACACACTCACCCAGGTGATGTGGATTATGCTCATTGTTAATAAAGCTGATTGGCCAGTAGCCAGGCAGGAAGTATGGGTGAGACAACCAAACTAAAGAAGGGAGGAGAGTGGTGGAGGAGGAGACACCAGGAGCTGCCAAAGGAGCAAGATACCAGAGCACCAGTAAGCCATTAATAGAAATGGCTTAACTTAATGGCTTAAGTTAACCCATTAATAGAAATGGGTTCTTAAATGTAAGAAATAGTTAGTAATAAGCCTGAACCATCAGCCAAACATTTACAATTAATATAAGCCTCTGAGTAATTATTTGGAAATGGCTGAGGCACGGGGTGGGACAGAGAAAAGCCTCTAGTTACACTCGGGGTTTCATGTGATCCCCCACACATGGCCACCTTTCCACACACCCTCTATTACATTTGTCCAGTCCCCCACCCCAAACTTCTGATTCAAAGAATTGTCCAAACCATTCTTTTCAAACCCTATGTTCTCTTTATGACTAATTAGATTAGTAGTCCAGACTTCTGTGAACAAGTGTCTCCTTGGTGTCACTGAAGCACAGCAGCTTTTGGATGATGCCAGACATCAACAAATAAGCTGGTATTCCTTATGTTTCATTTTAGTTCTCCATACCTAAGCTTGTTGGGGGTGTTATCTCTTAAAGTTGGAGAAGCTGAAATTGCAACGTCAGCAACAAAGGGAGATTCTGCTATGGGTCATTAGGGAGCAGTTGAGGAAACATTTTATTTTTTTATTTTATTTTTTTAAATTTTACCTGACTTTTATTTTTCAGACAGGGTCTCACATATCCCAGGCTGGTTGCAAACTTTCTGCACAGCTAAGAATGAACTTGAACTTCTGCTCTTTCTGCCTCTATGTCCCTAGTGCTGAGATTACAGGTGTGCACCAAGACCTGCTTTATGTAGCATCAGGATGGAGCTCAGGGACTTGTGCATTGCTGTGGATGTCTTTCTGCACACTGTTGCTCTCACTGGTGGATAAATAAAGCTGTTTGGCCAATGGCCAGGCAGAATAAGGTTAGTCAGTACATTCAAACTGAAGACAGAGACGAGGAAGGGTGAAGTCAAGTGAGATGCCAGCCTTCTGCCCAAGGAGCAACAAGATGCCAGCTGTATGTTTACTTGGGACTAAACGGCTTCTGGACCAGGCAGGCAGGACACAGGAAAGCTTCCATCCACAGTGCATGCTAGCAGAAGTCTGCTGACTGAGCTCCATCCCTAGTCTTTTATTCTATTTTTTTAAAAAAACAAGTCCTGACATTGAGGATTTTTCTTAATGAAAAACCTCAGATAATATGGTTGTTTCAAAACAACTGTACTAAAGTAAAATAAAAACCAATACCAAATCCAACTTCAGAAATTGAAGATAATGAGTCCAACTAGATCTCATTTCCTCCCTACATTGTTACCTTTCCTTTCTCAGTTTGGTTCCCGTATCTTCCTAAACATTTTCTCTTTTTTTGTCAGTTCTTTTTTTAATCTTTATTTTTCTCTCATACCATACATCCTGACCTCAGTTTCCCCTCCCTCCACTTCTCCTAGTCCCTGCCCCCACCTCCCCTCTCCCCCAAATCAACTCTTCCTGTTCCCTTCAAACAAACAAATAACAACAACAAATGAGCAGACTTTCCAAGGTAATTCACCAAACATATCCACCTAATAAGATATAATAAAACTGGGCACAAACCCTAATGTCACTGCTGGAAGTGGCAACCAAGTAGGAGGAAAAAGTGTCCCAAGAGTAGACAAGAGTCAGAGATATCCTCCACTCCCACTGTTGAGAGTCCCACAAGAACACCAAGCTACACAACATTAAGGTATATGCAGAGGACCTAGCTCAGACCCATACAGGGTCCATGTTTGTCACATCAGTTTCTGTGAGCCCCTATGAGCCCTGCTTAGTTGATTCTGTGGGCCATGTTCACATGGTGTCCTTCACCTCTCTGGCTCCTACAATCCATCCTCCTCCTCTTCTGCAGGGTTCCCTTGGCTCCACCTAGTGTTTGATATAGGTCTCTGTATCTGCTCCTATCAGTTGCTGGATGAAGCCTCTCTGATGACAATTGAGTATAGCAGAATATCATTAGGAATCATTTCATTGACTTTTCTGTTCTGTTTTTTGTTTGTTTTTGCTGTCGTTGTTGTTTTTGCCAGTCATGTTTGGTTCTATCTTGGGTCTCTGGGCTGTCCTGCCTCTGGTTCCTGGCCATCCATGCAGTGTCAGGCATAGGATCCCTTTCCTGGCATGGGCCTCAAGTTGTACTGGTCATGGGTTAGATACTTGAACAAGTTCTGTGCCACCATATTCCCAGCATGTCTTGCAGGCAGGACATATTGTAGGTTGAAAGTTTTGTGGCTGTGTTGATGTCCCAGTCCCACTGCTAGGATCATTGCCTAGTTACAGAAGATGGTCAGTTCAGGCTTCTTATCCTCTGTTACTAGAAAACTTTGCTAAGGTCACTCTCATAAATTCCAGAAGTTTCCACTGCACTATGTTTCAACATCTCCCCCAAAATCTTTTATCCCCATTCTCTCTCCCTCCATCTCTCCCACCACCCTCCTGATCTCTCCTGTTCCCACCATTCTCCCACCCCAAGTCCACCCACAAAAATCTATTCTATTTCCCCTTCCCAGGAAGAACCTTGTGTCCCCCCATTGAGCCCACCTTGTTATTTAGCCTCTCTTGATCTGCAGATTATAGTATGGCTGTCTTTTATTTAACAGCTAATGTCCACTTATAAGTGAGTACATGCCATGTTTGTCTTTCTAGGTCTGGGTTACCTCACTCAGGATGATTTTTTTCTAGTCCCATCCATTTGCCAGCAAATTTCATGATATAATTTTTAACAGCTGAATAATACTCCATTGTGTAAATGTACCACTGTTTCTTTATTCATTCTTCAGTTGAGGGATATTTAGGTTTTTTCCAGTTTCTGGCTATTATGAATAAAGCTGCAAGGAACACAGCTGAGCAAGTGTCCTTTGTAGTAGAATGGAGTGTCTTTTGGGTATATACCCAAGAGTGGTATAGTTGGGTTTTGATTTTCTTAGGAACTGCCATATTGATTTTCATAGTGGCTCTACTAGTTTGCACTCCCACAGAAATGGAGGAGTATTCCTCTTGTTCCACATCTTTGCCAGCATGAGCTGTCACTTGTGTTTTTGGTCTTAGGCATTCTGACAAATGTAAGATGGAATCTTAGTGTCCTTTTCATTTGAATTTCTCTTGTGGCTAATTATGTTGAACTTAACATGTTTCTCAGCTATTTGAGATTCCTCTGTTGGGAATTCTCTGTTTAGATCTATACCCCATTTTTAATTGGATTATTTGGTTTGTTGATGTCTAGTTTCTTGAATTCTTTATATGTTTTGGATATTAGCCTTCTGTCAAATGTGGAGTTGGTGAAAATATATTCCCATTCTGTAGGCTGCCATTTTTGTCCTATTGATGGTGTCCTTTGCCTTAAAGAAGATTTTCAGTTTTGCTGGGTCTCATTTATTGATTGTTGTTCTTAGTGCTTTTACTATTAGTGATCTGCTCATGAAGTTTTCTCCTGTGACAATACACAAGGCTATTCCCCACTTTCTCTTCTATCAGGTTCAATGTATCTGAATTTTATGTTGAGGTCTTTAATCCACTTGGGCTTGAGTTTTATGCAGGGTGAAAGACATATATCTATTTACATTCATCTATATACTGGCATCCAGTTACACCCCTTTTGAAGATGCTGTCTTTTGTCCAGTATTTCTGGATTTTTTATCAAAACTCAAGTGTCCACAGGTGTATGGATTTAAGTCTAGGTGTTAGATTCAATTCCATTCATCAACATGTCTGTTTTTATGACAATACCATGCAGTTTTTAATTACTATGACTCTGTAATATAGCTTGAGGTCATATATACTGATACCTCTAGATATTCTTTTATTGTATAGCATTAATTTAGCTATCCTGGGTTTTTTGTATGTTTGTTTGTTTTCCCATATGAAGTTGGGTATTGTCCTTACAAGGTTTGTAAAGAATTGTGCTGGAATTTTGATGGGGATTTCACTAAATCTGTAGATTGTTTTAGGTAGGATGGCTACTTTTTACTATGTTGATCCTACTGATCCATGACCATGTTCAGGCTTCTTATCCTCTTTCCATCAGAAAGATCTTTCTGTCTTCTGATATCTTCTTCAACTTCTTTCTTCAAAGACTTGAACTTTTTGTCATAGTCTTTCACTTGCTTGGGGTTAAAGTTACCCAAAGATATTTTATATTATTTGTGGCTATTGTGTAGGGTGTGATTTCATTGGTTTCTTTCTTGGTCCATTTGTCATTAATATATAGGAGGGCTACTTTTTTTTGGTTGATCTTGTATCCAGCCACTTCAGTAAAGGTTTCATATCAGCTATAGGAGTTTCCTAATAGAATTTTAGGGTCATTTATGTATACTATCATATCATCTGCAAATAGTGATACTTTGATTTCTTCCTTTCCAATTTATATCTCTTTCAATTGTCTTATTGCTCCTGCTAGAACTTCAATTACTATATTTAATAGTTATGGAGAGAGTGGACAGCCTTGTCTTGCTCCTGATCTTAGTGGAAATGCTTTGAATTTCTCTCCATTTAATTTGATGTTAGCTATTTGGCTTTCTGTAAATTGCCTTTATTATGTTTAGGTATGTCTCTTGTATCCCTAATCTCTCCAAGGCTTTATCAAGGAGTCCAGATTCCCTAGAAATGACCACAGTGACCATAAGGAACTGTAATTTTGGGGAGTATTCATTAGTTGAAGCTGAATTTCAGTATTTGAATACAAAGAGTTGTTAGGCAAAAAAAATATAGTGAGCAAGAAGTGAAAGAACATTAGTTGAGGTAGGGAATACAAACTATCATCAAGAATGACCAGTATCTATCAGTAAAAATAAAGTATTCAAAATGTAGGTAATGCACAGTGGGAATCATTAAAGGGCTGACTGACTTGGTTTTATTTGTTTCTCTTTAGATGACTCAATTTATTTATTAAAAATCAGTGAATAAGAGAGTCTCCTTCTTTCCTTCCTCCCATTCTTTCTTCTTTCATGAATGTTGAACAATATAGGGACTAAATATAGTTATAGAAGAAAAAAAGTACTGATGACACACAAGAGACAGAACTGCAAGTAAATATGTGCATATCGGCCTTTGAAATGGTGAGACATGCCGGGCGGTGGTGGCGCACGCCTTTAATCCCAGCACTTGGGAGGCAGAGGCAGGTGGATCTCTGTGAGTTTGAGGCCAGCCTGGGCTACCAAGTGAGTTCCAGGAAAGGCACAAAGCTACACAGAGAAACCCTGTCTCAAAAAACCGAAAAACCAAAAAAAAAAAAAGAAAAAAAGAAATGGTGAGACATGCTAGTGCAGATACAGTTTTACTTTATAACTATTGATCAGAAATCAAGAGATATCTTAATTAGTGCAATATGTACAATGACACTTATAAGAAAGATGATAGAATTGGAAGGCATCAATGAATTTGAGGTTCATTATATCACAAATGTGTGCTGTGGGATGTTCTGTATGGCAAATATGTTGCTCTGATTAGTTAGTAAATAAAACACTGGTTGGCCAGTAGACAGGCAGGAGGAAGTATAGACGGGACAAGGAGGAGAAGAATTCTGGGAAGTGGAAGGCTGAGTCAGAGACACTGCCAGCCGCCACCATGACAAGCCTCATGTGAAGATGCCGGTAAGCCATGAGCCATGTGGCAAGGTATAGATTTATAGAAATGGGTTAATTTAAGATATAAGAACAGTTAGCAAGAAGCCTGCCACGGCCATACATTTTGTAAGCAATATAAGTCTCTGTGTTTACTTGGTTGGGTCTGAGTGGCTGTGGGACTGGTGGGTCAGAGAGATTTGTCCTGACTATGGGCCAGGCAGGAAAACTCCAGCTACAAATGTGCATTGGTCTGGTTATCTGATTACTTTTTTTTTTCTTTTTTAGAGACAGAGTTTCTCTGTGTAACTTTGTCTGTCCTGAAACTCACTCTATAGACCAGGCTGGCCTCTAATTCACAGAGATCTACCTACCTCTGCCTCCTGAGTGCTGGGATTAAAGGCATGTGCCACTATCACCTAATGCTGATTTCTTAATTAATGATCATCTCTGTGTGCAGGACAAGGAAGGTGACTAAACTCACATGCAACATTTGAATTTTACTGGCACTTAACAAAAATTATGAGCAAACAAGTCAAATGGAAAATGAAGAGGATGGAACCTGATGTGCAAACAACATAATTGCAGGTCGGACCTTCCTGACTAATGAAAAACTAAAGCAATGAGTTAACTGGAAGTTTCAGTGGAGTAAAAGAAATGATTCTTGTGGAGACTTTTGTATGGGTAAGTTAAGACAATGGAATAATAAATATATGCTTTGAAAGAGGAAAATAAAATCAATAAATTATTTTCTTTAAATTAAGTACCTTCAAAATTTAAAAATATTCCCCTAGATTTAGAGTTCTTCACTCCATCCTCAGCTTTTATAATAAGGTTTCCTTTTTATGCTCTGATCCTCTGGTTCCATTATACGACCCCTTGTGAACATCCTACACACACCCAGACAATCTAAGATAATCTTTTTTGGTTTTATAATTCTTAATAACACCAGAAAATCCTTTTATAGAAATCATGTGTGGAAAACATCAGCATATTCACAGTTCTTACTAGCACAGTATGGATATCTGGAAGGCACTTTTCAGTCTACTACATATCTGTGTCAGAGAACATGGTGGTATACTTCAGAGTTAAATATTTTTACAGAACAATTTGATGATTAATGAGTAGCAATGGCTATTTGTAATTGGTGAAATTGTTGATACTCTCCATGGTGTTATAAACCTTGTTCAACCCAATATTGTAATCTACATGTGCTACTAAAAATTTCCAGCTGAGGTAATTCATTTTGAATATAAAATGCTATTGTAATTTTGAAAATTAATGAACTCAGCACTTGCTCAGTTGGGTGACTCATTATGTTTACATCAATGCCAAGAAAATAAGGCAATATAGAAAGACAGAGAACAACTAGCTTGTGACTATAGATCCCTGGTAGAAACATCTTAGAAACACAGAGATTGGTTTTGTGTTTTGAAAAATGGAATGTATTTTAGTTAATACAAATGAACAGTGAAGAGATAAAGGATTCTAAAGAATGAAGATGGTTTGTAAGATGAGCACAAACCTGTGTCTAGGAACATTTTAGTGCTGAGAGTTAAGTGTGCCCTGGATGATGTAAAAGAGGAGACACTGTGACTTTAAAGACCATTTAGGAACAGAAAGATTATAATTATAATGCCACGCACATGGGTTGTACATTTCTTTGACAGAAAAATCCATTACATCATCTAAAATGTGTTATGTTAGTTTTAAAGATGTGATTATTTTGAGGATCTACTTTATTATAGACACTATTCAAGTACTAGGGACTATCTATGAAGCTCATATTCCAATTGTTCATGTGCTCTAGCTTTAATTTGATCACTATTTGTCTTTGATCCTTGGATACTCTCAATATAAAATTATTCTATTATCTATCTGCCTATATATCAATTCTCTACTAACTACATATCATCCATTATCTATCATCAATATGTGTATAATTACTGATTAAGATCAGTAGGAGAGTTCTGAGTTAGAGAACTAAAATTTTTTCAGTGGAATTCTCCTCTCCAGAAGGGGGCAGCATCTCCCTTGTATAAGCACATAGTTTCCCAGTGTGTCTCCATAAGTAGGTGCTTGACAAATGAAAAATTGGATTTTATGTTTTCTTCTTAACTTTAAGCAATTATTTAGATGTTACTGGTTTAAGTATATAAATTCTTATAGCTCATGATCATCTGATGCCACAGGAATTCAGGTTCTTATATCCATCCAAATATGTGATGGAAAATTGTGCTCTCCTATGCTTAGACAAGGTGGTATCCTTATGGTCTCAGGATTCCCTGTGCCCCTTTTCATACTGACCTTTTCCCTGCTAGCTCTTTATTTCCCACTTGTTCACTTCATTTGAATTGAATGAGCATATAATACACTTTGATGTAAACATATAACAAGCTCCTTAAGATTTTTCTGCTATCTAGTGTTTCACTGACATAAAATTATGCAACAAGATATCTTTTCCTATTAGTTCTTATCCTTCACAAACAACAAATAAGATTATATTGGAGAGATTCTAGATAGAAGTGATTTTAGGTGATAATATTGACCAATATTCTCCATTTGCCTTCATGTAAACCAACAATTGAATCACTTACAAACTGTCTTTTAAGCGCACTCAGAAAACACCTTTCCATTCTCTCCTTGAAATGTCATGTGACTTATGTACTTCCCTCTCTCATTTCATATGAGGCTGGTTGGTATGATTTTTAATTCATCTCATGTCTCCATCCAGAGCCTTCCTTTTACAACCAGCATCTATTTTTGCCTGAGTGTTACAGTGTTGGTCCAACAGAGAATCCAATCATAAGGGAATCTATGATTTAAGGTCAGACTATATGAGATAATTTAGGCACATTATTTATTCCTTGAAAATACTTTCATGATGCTACTCAACAATTAAAAATTTGAATATTTTTGGACTTCAATTTTTTACTAAGGTAATATCCTATGGTTTGAATAGATGATCCACAGTTGCTCTAAAATAGACTAGCTCATGACAGAGCTGAGCTTTGTACACCCAGGGAGTACTTACCACTTTCATTATATTTATCTACATAGTGGGTAGGAGCAAAATATATAAGATGAATATACCACCACTATAACCCTAAAAGTACTACCTATTCTCAAAGAATCTTTCTCCTTATGTAATTTAAACATCCATCCACTCCACTCTTCAGCATTTGTGACTTAATTGAACATTTTGGTGAGTCAACATTTCCTTGGTAGAACTCTAAGGGACGTTACTGTGCATTTGAATATAAAACTGTTTCAATTAGCAAATATCAAAAGTCACCTATTTCATTTTAAAAATTATTTTTAGTTAACATACAAAGTAGGAAGTTTAACTGTGACATTTTCGTTTTCATACACGTATCATTATAGTTTGTCCATCTCTACCCTGCTGTCCTCCCATTCCTCTTCCACTACATATGTCCATCTCTAGTTCACCTTCCCCATCTCCTTGCATCCCTCCTCCTCTTTTACACTTCACTTTCTACTTCCATATCCTATGTGTATATTTTCATGCAGCCATAAATTTAAATCTAAACTCTTCCTATGAGAAGAAATATGCAACATCCCTCTTCCTATTTCTGATTTATTTTATATCATTCAGTGATCTCTAGTTCTAATAACTTTACTAAAGTGTTTAATTTTATTGTTCTGTATAGTTTAATGAAATTTTACATTGTATATGTACCACATTTTTTGACTATTGGAAATATTTGTATTCTTGTATTGTTTTAATTAAATATAATTACATAATTTCCCTTCCCCTCTCCTTTCTTTCCTCCAACTTCTCCCATGTTTACCCTCTCATTTCTTCTCACATTCATTGCTTCATTTTCTTTAATTGCTATTGGGATGTCTGTGTGTGTGTGTGTGTGTGTGTGTGTGTGTGTGTGTGTGTGTGTGTTTGGGATGTGTGTGTGTGTGTGTGTGCGTGTGCGTGTGCGTGTGCGTGTGTGTGTGTGTGTGTGTGTGTGTGTAAATTATGAATACAACCTGTGCAGTCTTTTCAGAGCCAGCCATTTGGTATTGAATAATCAATTAAGGGGCTTCTCCCAGGAAAAAACTAATTACTCCCTTTCAAATTTTTTAGTTGGATGTGGTTTTTTGTCAAGAGGCAGAGCCCTGTGATAGTTCCTCCTTCCACATTAGCATGTCTATTGGTTCCATCCTTGTTCAGGTCTTGTTTAGACAGCCATATTGTTGAGGTATCATGGAACAATCTCATAGTAGATTCCTTGGTCCTTTGCATATTTTTTATTGTATTCATATGTTAAAGGACTCCACACTTGTTTTATATCTTGGCTATTGTGAATAAAGTAGCAATGAACATGTATGAGCATGTAGTAGAATATGGAGTCTTTGGGGTGTGTATCAGGGAGTGACATAAATGGATCATATGGTAGTTATATGTATTTTAGAAACATCCATATTTATTTACACAGTGAATGTACAAATTTACATTCCCATCAACATGTTACCATGTATTTCTTTTGAGTGTTATATATAAGTACCTTCACTGACTATATGTTTTTGCTATTACAGCTATATTTTTAAATTAAGTTTATCACACAATGAAAAACTACTATATATTTTAGCAAAACTTTTGGCAGATACTGATACATTATTATAAATTATTAATGTAATTTAAAATAACATCTAAAAATAAAGCTTTTTTCATTTTGTTTATTTATTCATTTTCTCCCTTTTTATATTCCAATCAAAGTTTCCTCTCCCTCTCTCTTTCCAGTTTCCCCCACCCACCACCCCATCCACTCCTCCTCCACTGTTTCTCTTCAGATGCAGGTAGGCCCCCCATGGATATCAGAAATGGCCAATCATCAGTTAGGAGAAATTGCTGCCCTTGTAGAAGACCCAGGTTGGGTTCCCAGAACCCACACAGAACAGCTTACAAATACCTGTAACTCCAGTTCCAAGAGGTTTTTGTACCTTCTTATGACCTCTGAGAACACCAGAAGACACACACACACACACACACACACACACACACACACACACACACACATATATATATATATATATATATATACACACACACACACACACACACACACACAAATGGACACACACACTGAAGTTATTGTTCTATGATAATTTTGGGGGGGTGGTTTTGGTTTTTCAAAGCAGAGTTTCTCTGTGTAACTCTGGCTGTCCTGGAACTCACTCTGTAGAACAGGCTGGCCTTGAACTCAGAGATCTGCCTGCCTCTACCTCCCAAGTACTTGAATTAAAGACATGCGCCACTACTGCCCAGCAATTCTTTAGATCATTTTAAAGTCAGCAAGTCTAAAGCAGAGTTATAGCTGTTGAAAACAAACATTCCTAATGACATTCAAAATTCAGCTTAATACCCAAGCATAAGTTTGCTTTTTTTTTAACTTTTTTTTTTTATTTTACAACACCATTCAGTTCAACATAATAGCCACAGATTCCCCTGTTCTCCCCCTCTCGCCCCCCTCCCCCTCCCCCAGCCTACCCCATGAATGGAAGCACAGGATCTATAAGTTTGCTTTTAACTGATGATTTTTATGTAATGTAGAGATCTTCCTGGTACAAATCTTAATGCTGTATAGTTCTGCTAAAAATTATATCTAAATATGTATATTCTGGGTTTTCTCTATGCTACACAGAGGATTAAGCAAAGAATGACAATAAGCTCTTCAATGTATTTTATGCTATAGTCAGGGACTGTATGAAAATTATATTCTGTTCACCTCACAGTAGCTTGAATTTTTTAGAAAAACATAAAAGTCATAATTTTAAAGTTTGTCAGGTCTATAAATAAAACTGATTAACTTTCTAAATCATTTCAGATATTATTTAGTTTTAATAAGTTAGCATGGTTTATCTGACTAATAATGAATTTTCTATAATGTTGGCTTTATTTTGTTGATATGACAGATTACATTAATTAGTTTTTTAACAGACTAATTCATCTTTTATTTCTATAATTAATCTCACTTGACCAAACTACACACACACACACACACACACACACACACACACACACACACACACAATGGATTTGCTATGCAGCATTTTGTGGAAGTTCTTTAACCTCTATTTTCATTCAAGATCCTGATATATAATTGTATTATTCCTATTTCCCCCCCACTTTGGTTAATGTTGGTAGAAGCATTGGTCTTATATTAAAGTTTGCCACCTTGACTATATTTTTGATAGGTTGTACAGAATTACTGTTGGTTCTGTTTTATAATCATTTAAAATATTTGTGTTAATTCTTTGAGGATTTCATGTAGTACATTTAAATCCTATTTGCCCTCACCTAAACCCCTCCCAGATCCATCCTCCCTTCTATCATGTGAGCCATCGTGTGTGTGCTGAGAATTACCCTACAAGTATCTTAACCATTGAACCATCTATCACTGCCTTTACAAACTATACTTAATAATTACCTCCTTTGAGGATCTGTTTGAGTTTTTAAATTTTTTGCAACATTTTTCATACAAATTTTTGTAATTGTAATTTTTTGAGGAACTGGTTTGAGCTCAAATTTGCTGGCGTTATGTTGTTCATAGCATTCTCTTTACTCTTTCCGTTTCTTCAGTGGCTGTAGTCGCATTCTTCTTGTTTTATTTTAGCTACTGGAACTTCCTCATTTGTTTCCTGTGTGTTAAAAGTTTATCTTTTTTTATTTTTGAGGAGCTATCATCTTCCTTTATAAATTTGACTATTACTTTTCTATTTTTTATTTAATTGATCTCTGCTCTTATCTGGATCACTGTTTTTTGTACTACTTTGGGTTTTTTAATATTGTCTTCTAATATCTTTTTACTTTTGAGTAGGATATTCCCATTAAAAATTTTTTGCATATGATATATTTGACCATATTCTTTCCCCTCCACCAATTCCTCCTAGACCCTCTCTACCTCCACTCTCTAAGCAAACAAACAAAAAGTTCAAGAACATATAAACAGAAAGAAAAACGCAGTAGGAACAAAATGGAACAAAAAGCTCATAAAGAAGACAGAGTCTATTCTGTGTTGTCCAACTATTCCTGGACGTGGAGCCTGCTTTGGAGTGTGATTGACAAGCCCAGTGCCATTGTGCCGTTACACTGGAGAAAAGAGATTTTTTTTTTCCAGTAGGTATCAATTGCAAAAATTTTCATGGTTATCAATGGGACTTTGTGTCCACTTCCCATCTCAGGGACTTTGTCTTTTTGAGCCGGTACAGGTTTTATTCTTGTGTCACAGTCACTGTGGGTGTATACCTGTATCAGACTTGTTGTATCTAGAAGACTGTTTCCTGGAAGTTATCCATCATCTCTGGCTCTTACAGTCATTCAGACAATTTTTCTGCATAGATCCCTAAGCCTTGAGGGGAGAAGTTTGATAAATACATCTCATTTAGGGATAAGCGTTCCACAGTTTCTGTGGATGGTTTGGTTTAAATAAGATCCCCCAATTAATGCAACTGTTTGGGAAGGATTAGGAGATGTGGTATTGTATGAAGCACCTTGTTAGAGGAGGTGTGTCACTGGAAGTGGATTTTGAGATTTCAAAAACCTCTGTTTCTCTGTCTGTCTGTCTGTCTCTCTATCTCTCTCTGTCTCTCTCTCTGTCTCTCTGTCTCTCTCTCTCTCTCTCTCTCTCTCTCTCTCTCTCTCTCTCTCTCTTTCTCTCTCCCTGCTACCAGAGGATCAGGGATCAGGATATAAATCTCTCATCTTCTGCTCAAGTGCAAGGCCTATCTGCTTCCTGCCATGATGATCATGGATTTACACTATGAAACTGTAAGCAATATAAAAATTTAAATGCTTTCTTTTAAGAGTTGCCATGGTCATGGTGTCTTTCTCAGCAATAGAGAGAAGTAACTAAGACAGTCTCTCACTCTGCACACTGGAGAGAAAACATTCAACAAATGATGCTGAGCAAACTGATTATCTGCATGTAGAAGAATGAAATAGATCAAAATCTATTATCCTGCACAAAATTCAACTATAAATAGGTCAAGGAATTCAACATAAGACCAAATGTCCTGTATCTGATAGAAATAAAAATAGAACTCATTAGCATAGGAAAGGACTTTCTGAATAGGACAGTCAGCACAGGCACTAAGACCAACAATTAGTAAATGAGAACTCATGAAGCTAAAAGCTTCTGTATAGTAAAGAACTCAATCATTTGAGCAACACATCAGCCTCCACGGTGGAAAAAGTTTTGCCAATTACACGTCTTACCGAGGGTTAGTATCTAGAGTACACAAAGAACTGAAAAAAAAATCGAACATCAAGAAAACAACCCAATTAAAATTTTTGCTGCCGGATATTCCCGTAGAAAATGTGGAAAAGCAAAGGACAGAAGAGAGGAAATATTTTCCTGGCATTTGGTCTTCGGGTACCCTTGGTTTTAGTTGCTGAGGAATCATGAGCTTTGGAGCATGTTGTGATTCTGTGTTTCCTCATAGTTTTTATCTGTTTTGTTGAGATGCAGGTGTCCTCCCTTTCACTCTTCCCCACTCTTACTTCCTGTGTTTATCTTGTTCTTTGTGGGACTTCTTGGTTAGTTATCTTCACTGGGGCCAATTATAGCCACTGTTTACAGGGCAAGTTGACTGAAGTAAAAGAAACAGTGATTGACAGCCAGCCTAGTGTTAACCTGCAGTAAAATACACCATGCACTTTAATTATACCCTCAAAAAGGTTCAGAGAGAGAATTGCTATGACACAGTTGCACAAAACTGTAGCCCATAGATTTTTAGATCTTAGAGAACTAATAATTAAGTAAAGAGAGGGGCGACAAGAAAATGGGAGAGCAGGAAGTAACATAAGAACAACAGAGAAGGTCTCTGAGTTAGAGGTATGAGAAATAACAGCGAAAATGTAGCATGATACAGAAAAAGGAAAGACTTCTATCAAAGCTTACTCAAGCTAAACATAAGCTAAAATAAAGAGGCTGAGCAGCTGGGAATCAAAAGTGAGACACGGGGAAAAAATAAATGATATAAAATCATGCATTATTTCTTACTAGTTAGAATGAACGTGATTCTCTTTGCACCCCCATTTATCTTTTCAGTTTGGCAGGTAGGAAAGAGCTGCTAGTCTCAGTGACTCAAATAAATTTACATGAGAATATTCACCCTGCAACAAAGAAGCAAACATGAAATTACAGTATCTTTGTAGCAGAAATGGCCTGGTTTTAGCATGTTCTCTATTTAAGTAAATGAGTTAAAGCTTTGCAATAATATTATCATACAAAGAGACTTGGATCTGGTAAGTTACTAGATGCTTACACTTGGCTATCAAAGGTTCTCACCTAACACAGTTCACCTTCTGTTTAAATGCTGATGAGAAAACAAAACACATTCACCTTCAACCCAGATAACTTATTGCTGATGCCAGTAAGCAGAATTTAGCAGTTCTGCGCTTTAGTGGGCGATGTATTCGACCATCTGCTGCACTTGCTTGCTGATAGTTGGAGATAGGTAACCCCTGCACCAGAGGCAATTAAGACAGCTACAGTTTTACTGATAATAGTGTGCTGGATGTGCAATCAGGATTCCAAATCATAAGGTATCACACTGTCTTCCAAGGCCAAATCATTTAAACCCAGGTCAATAAATTGTCCTTTGAAGAAAAATGATAATTCAGGACCTCACCTTGCAGTTTGTGTAATCATCAACATTATTTTTTAACTTTTATAGACTGTTACTGGTTTTACTGCTGAAGTAGAAAATCTAAAGTTAACTTAAAACTTATGAAAAGGAGATTAATAATTAAAAATCTAGATATAAGTTATCTTAATTTGTAATAGCATACCATGTATGTAACTTGGATCTAACTCTTTTTTAGAAAATAGAGGTATTTTAAGATGGTTTGTGTTATTTTATTTTTTTTCTTAGACTAAGAAGGTAACAGGTATTTTGAATAAGTATGGAGTTTTGAAAGTTTACCATGGTCTATTCAGACTAACAGAAACGGACCTAAAGACGTGTCTAACCACTCATGGTCTTGCTAACTTTACTAGGCTTTAGCTATTTGAAGAAACCTAGTCATATAAAAAACTAATATTTTGTAAAAGTACACTGTAAAAGGATCATAAAATGAAGTTCCCAGTATCTCCATGATTAAAATACCTGTTACCCTAGCCACTTTGCACGCTTATATCCTAGGAAGGGTGTCAGAGTTGACCCTTTGTCTGACTCCATGAACTTCTTGATGCTTAGCAGCCAGAGTGGCAGCTTTTCTCTTCCTCTACAAACATTTACCATAATTATTCTCGTCAGGGATTCTAAATATTTCACTAAAAGTTAATAAAGTCAGCTCAACTTGGCTCATGAAAGGGCACACACACACACACACACACACACACACACACACTTATTCTGAATACAAATGAAGGTAGTGAATATCTGTTCAAGTTTTTTTTTTTAACTTTTTATTGATTTTTCCCTTTTATCCATATATCTTTACTTGTAAGCGTTCATTTCAAGTAGTCATAGGTCCGATTTGAGACTCTGGTTTTTGCTACACTATTGATGCTGGGCCCTCACTGGAACTCCTCTTGGTTATCCTGTTGTTGCCCTGTGTCCTGGAGATCCTGCAGACTCGAGTCTTCAAGACCTGTCTCTTCATGTGCTCCAGCAGATCACAGATGGGCTAGATATTGGGGTGGGCAAACTCATAACCCTGATTTGGGGCCTGGGTAGTTGCAGTGTTGGTCAGCCCACCAGCTTTCCCTTGTCCTTATTACCAGGGTGAGCTCTCCTCCATTGCCTGGCTGTTTCGCCCCTTGCTGCAATGAGCAAGGGGCCGGGTCAGTTCTCCTGCTTTCACATCCTCAAGGCCAGTCCTCCCACACCTACACCTTCAGGACCAGCTCTACAGTGTTGTCCAGGTGAAGTGTAGGGGCCACTCTCCCAAGTGCTGCAGCTGATGAGGAGCAGAGACAGCTCTCCCTCTCTTATGACCTCAGGGCCAGCTCTCTCACCCTCAATATTGATGAGTAGGGGTGAGGTGGGGGAGAGATGACCACATGAAAGATGAGTAATGGGGACAGCTCTCCCATGTTCACAACTTTGGGGCTGGCTCACCCACACCTCCACCAACAGGATTGGCTCTATTGTGCTGCCCAGGTGAGGTGCAGGACCTGTTCTCCCGAATGTTACAGCTGGTGGAGGGCAGAGTCTTCTCTCTCACTCTTATGACCTTGGGACCAGTTCTCTCACCTGTCCAGGTGTCTCTCCCTCACCCATGCCTCCATATGCCAAATTTCCCATACTCACATTCCGAGGACTGGCTCACCTGTGCTCTGTCAACAGGGTCAGCTCCAATGTGCTGCCCCAATCAGGTGCAGGACCTGCTTTCCCAATTGTTGCAGCTGGTAAAGGGGTCAGCACCCTCACCAGCTAGAGGGAGTAGGGGCAAGAGGGGAAGGCATCTTTCCTTCTTCCCCACAACCACACTGCAGATAAGGGAAGCAGTTCAAGCTGTGCCCTCAAGGCTGGCTCACCCTTGCCCCTGCCTACAGGGTTAGTTAGCTCTATTGTGCTGCCCAGGGGAGGTGTAGACCTTCTCTTCTGAGTACTTCAGCCAGTAAGCAACAGGACCATTTCTCCCTAGTGTTGTAGCCAGTGAGGGGTTGGGGCCAACTCCATGCAGTCCTTTCTTCTCAGCCTTTTGTGGTATCAGGAGCCATGGACATCAAAACAGACTGATATTGCATCAGGGCCATGAACCCAGACATGAGCCCCAGCTGCAGCCCAGGCCCAGACAGCACCATGGCCCTGGGTGGCAATCATGCCACCCACATCAGCCCACTCCTCACCACTTTTACCTCCTCAGGTATGACTCTGTTCAAAGGCCATGAACCATTCTGATTCTCTCTCATATCTATCATACTATACCATATATTTATTCACCATAATAGTGTCTGTGTCCCTAGTGACGCATGTGGAACTTGTTGCCAGCTTGGTCCATCGTGGCACTGGGCAAGACCCTGCTTCCAAGAATTATAATGGTGCCTGACTGCCTTTATTGATTCTTTGTGAATTTCACACCATGTTTCCCAATTCCTCTTACCTCCCTGTCCCCTTGCTTCTGCCCTCTGCCCTTGCAATCTCCCCCACAAAATTTAAAAGTAAAAGCAGAAAAATAAAAAGCAAAACAAACAAGAAAAACAAATCTTAAAAAATCTCAGCTTGGGAGACAGGCCCCCAGCTCCCATCCTGCCCCCGAATTCCCTTCTGGACCATCAACTTCCAGTCCAGATAAGAGCTTCCATCCTGCCCTGGAGTTCCCATTTGGACAAGAGAACTCCCATCTGGACAAGAGAGAGAGACTTCCTGAATCTGTCAGCTCTTTCTGAACCAAGTACACTGATAAGACCAAGAAGGAACCACAAGGAGATGGGCAGACATCAAGGCAGAAGCACATACAACAAAATGAAGAGCAATACAGCATCACCAGAACCTAGCCCGCCTCCAACATCTAGACCTGAATATCAAAAATTGGAAGAAGCAGAAGAAAGTAGCCTTAAGAGTAACATCATGAAGAAGGTAGAGGCTTGTGTAGAGGAAAAGACAAAAAATTGGAAGAACATTGTAAACAACTAGAGGAAAGGGCAAACAAATTAGAAGAAAACAATAAAATCCTGGAAGGAAACAGTCAAGTCCTGGAAGAAAACAATAAAGTCCTGGAAGAAAACAATAAAGTACTGGAAGAAAACAATAAAGTACTGAAAGAAAATCATGAAAAAGCAATGAAACAAATAAAGGAAACAGTCAAAGACCTGAAAAGGGAAATTGAAAAAGTAAAGAAGACACAAACAGAGGGAAGGCTGGAAATAGAAAACCTGAGTAAAAGATCGGGAACTTCAGATGCAAGTATAACGAACAGAATGCAAGAGATGGAAGAGAGGATCTCTGGCATTGAAGATACAGTAGAAGAAATAGTTTCATCAGTCGAAGGAAACACTAAAGCCAACAAAGTCATGAACCAAAATGTCCAAGAAATTTGGGACACCATGAAAAGACCAAACCTACAAATTATAGGGATATAAGAAGGTGAAGAATATCAACTCAAAGGCACAGAAAATATATTCAATATAATTATAGAAGAAAACTTCCCCAACTTAAAGAAGGAAATGCCTATGAAGATACAAGAAGCCTATAGAACACCAAACAGACTAGACCCCCCAAAAAAAGTCCCCTCGACACATAATAATTAAACAACTAAATGTACAGAATAAAGAAAGAATATTAAGAGCAGCAAAGGAAAAAGGCCAAGTGACCTATAAAGGTAAACCCATCAGAATAACATCTGATTTCTCAATGGAGACTTTGAAAGCCAGAAGGACCTGGACAGATGTAATGCAGACACTAAGAGACCATGGATGTCGGCCCAGACTAATATACCCAGCAAAATTTTCAATCATCATAGACAGAAGGAACAAGACATTCGAAGACAAAGCCAGATTTAAACAATACCTATCCACAAACACAGCCCTACAGAAAGCACTAAAAGGAAAATTCCAACCGAAGGAAGTCAGATACACACTTGAAAACACAGGCAATAGATAAAGCCACAACAGTAAACCCCAAAGAAGAGAAGTACACAGACACTACCACCAAAAATAACAGGGATGAACAATCACTGGTCGTTAATATCCCTTAATATCAACGGACTTAATTCACCTATAAAAAGACATAGGCTTACAGAATGAATATGAAAGCAGGACCCATCTTTCTGCTGCATACAAGAAACACATCTCAAATTCAAAGACAGACACTACCTAAGAATAAAAGGCTGGGAAAAGACTTTCCAATCAAATGGTCTTAAGAAACAAGCAGGGGTAGCCATCCTGATATCCAACAAAATAGACTTCAAACTAAAATCAATCAAAAGAGATCAAGAAGGGCATTACATACTCATCACAGAAAAGATCCACCAAGATGAAGTTTCAATTCTGAACATTTATGCCCCAAACACAAGGGTACCCACATATGTAAAAGAAACATTACTAAAGCTTAAACCACATATAAAACCCCACACATTAATAGTGGGAGATCTCAACACCCCACTTTCACCACTAGACAGATCTCCCAAATAGAAACTTAACAGAGAAATAAAGGACTTAACAATGTCATGACCCAATTGGACCTAATAGATATCTACAGAACATTCCATCCTAACAAGAAAGAATATAGCTTCTTCTCAGCACCCCATGGAACTTTCTCTAAAATCGACCACATACTTGGCCACAAAGCAAATCTCAACAGATACAAAACAATTGGAATAACCTGCTGTGTTCTATCAGACCACCATGGTTTAAAGTTAGATTTCAACAACAACAAAAGCTACAGAAAACCTACAATCTCATGGAAACTGAATAATGCCCAACTGAATCACCAATGGGTTAAGGAAGAAATAAAGAAAGAAATTAAAGACTTCCTAGAGATCAACGAAAATGAAGACACTGCAAACCCAAACTTATGGGACACTATAGCAGTGCTAAGAGGGAAATTCATAGCACTAAATACCCACATAAAGAAGTTGGAGAAATCCCACACTAGTGACTTAACAGCACACTTGAAAGCTCTAGAACAAGAAGAAGCAACGTCTCCCAGGAAGAATAGATGCCAGAAAATTATAAAAGTGAGAGGTGAAATTAATAAATTAGAAACTAAGAGAATAATAAAAAAATTAATGAAACAAAGAGTTGGTTCTTTGAGAAAATCAACAAGATAGACAAGCCCTTATCCAAACTAAGCAAAAGACAAAGAGAGAGAATCCAAATCAACAAAATAAAAAATAAAAGGGGGACATAACAACAGACATTGAGGAAATCCAGAGAACTATAAGGTCATATTTCAAAAACCTCTACTCCAAAAAACTGGAAAACCTAAAAGAAATGGACATTTTTCAGGATAGTTACCACATACCTAAGTTAAATCAAGACCAGATAAACTATTTAAATAGTCCAATAACCCTAAGGAAATAGAAACAGTCATTAAAAGTCTCCCAACCAAAAAAAGCCCAGGACCAGATGGTTTCAGTGCAGAATTCTACCAGATCTTCAAAGAAGAGTTAATACCAATACTCTCTAAATTGTTCCACATAATAGAAACAGAAGGAACATTACCAAACTCCTTCTATGAGGCTACAATTACCCTGATTCCTAAACCAAACAAGGATGCAACAGAGAAAGAGAACTACAGACCGATCTCCCTCATGAACATTGATGCAAAAATACTCAATAAAATACTGGCAAACAGACTCCAAGAACACATCAGAACAATTATCCACCATGATCAAGTAGGCTTCATCCCAGGGATGCAAGGGTGGTTCAACATACCAAAGTCCATCAATGTAATACACCATATAAACAAACTCAAAGAAAAAAACCACATGATCATCTCACTAGATGCAGAAAAGGCATTTGACAAAATCCAACACTCCTTCATGATAAAAGTCTTGGAGTGATCAGGAATACAGGGAACATACCTAAACATAATAAAGGCAATTTACAACAAGCCAACAGCCAACATCAAATTAAATGGAGAGAAACTCAAAGCAATTCCACTAAAATCAGGAACGAGGTAAGGCTGTCCACTCTCCCCATACTTATTCAATATAGTACTTGAAGTTCTAGCCAGAACAATAAGACAACATAAGGAGATTAAAGGGATACAAATTGGAAAGGAAGAAGTCAAGCTTTCCCTATTTGCAGATGACATGATAGTATACTTGAGTGACCCCAAAGATTCCACCCAGGAACTGATTAAGCTTATAAACACCTTCAGCAACATAGCAGGATACAAGATCAACTCAAAAAAATCAGTAGCCCTCCTATATACAATGGACAAAGAAGCTGAGAAGGCAATTAGAGATACATTACCCTTTACAATGGCCACAAATGACATAAAATATCTTGGGGTAACACTAACCAAGCAAGTGAAGGACCTATATGATAAGAACTGTAAGTCCCTGAAAAAAGAAATTGAAGAAGATGTCAGAAAATGGAAAGATCTCCCATGCTCATGGATAGGCAGGGTTAACATAGTAAAAATGGCAATCTTACCAAAAGCAATCTACAGATTCAATGCAATCCCCATCAAAATCCCAACACAATTCTTCACAGACCTGGAAAGAATAATACTCAACTTCATATGGAAAAACAAAAAACCCAGGATACCCAAAAGAATCCTGTACAATAAAACAACCTCTGGAGGCATCACAATCCCTGACTTCAAGCACTACTATAGAGCTACAGTAATAAAAACAGCTTGGTATTGGCATAAAAACCGACATGTGGACCAACGGAATCGAATTGAAGACCCTGACATTAACCCACACACCTATGAACATATAATTTTTGACAAAGAAGCCAAAAGTGTACAATGGAAAAAAGAAAGCATCTTCAACAAATGGTGCTGGCATAACTGGATATCAACGTGTAGAAGGCTGCAAATAGATCCATATCTGTCACCGTGCACAAAACTTAAGTCCAAGTGGATCAAGGACCTCAACTTAAATTCAGCTACTCTGAACCTGCTAGAAGAGAAAGTAGGAAGTAGTCTTGAATGCATTGGCATAGGAGATCACTTCCTAAATATAACACCAGTAGCACAGACACTGAGACAAACAATCAATCAATGGGACCTCTTGAAACTGAGAAGCTTTTGTAGAGCAAAGGATATGGTCAACAAGGCAAAATGACAGTCTACAGAATGGGAAAAGATCTTCACCAACCCCACATGTGACAGAGGACTGATATCCAGAATATATAAGGAACTCAAGGAATTAGACATCAAAATGACCAACAGTCCAATTGAGAAATGGGCTTTAGAACTAAACAGAGAATTCTCAACAGAGAATACTCAAATGGCTGAAAGACATTTAAGGAATTGCTCAACATCCCTAATCATCAGGGAAATGCAAATCAAAACAACTCTGAGATACCACCTTATGCCTGTCAGAATGGCTAAGATCAAAACCACTGAAGACACTTTATACTGGAGAGGATGTGGAACTAGGGGAACTCTCCTCCACTGCTGGTGGGAATGAAAGCTTGTACAACCACTTTGGAAATCAATATGGCGCTTTCTTAGAAAATTGGGAATCAATCTCCCCCAAGATCCAGCTATACCACTTTTGGGCATATACCCAAGAAATGCTCAATCATACCACAAGAGCACTTGCTCAGCTATGTTCATATCAGCATTGTTTGTAATAGCCAAAACCTGGAAACAACCCAGATGCCCTTCAACTGAAGAATGGATAAATAAATTGTGGCACATATACACAATGGAATACTACTCAGCAGAGAAAAACAATGACATCATGAGGTTTGCAGGCAAATGGATGGATCTAGAAAAAAAATCATCCTGAGTGAGGTAACCCAGACTCAGAAAGACAAATATGGTATGTACTCACTCATAGGAAGATGCTAGATGTGGAACAAGGATGACTGGACTGCTATTCACATCACCAGTGAGGCTACCTGGAAAACGGGACCCCAAGAAAGACATGGAGAAATGGAAGAGATCTACATGAACAGCCTGGACATGAGTGGGAGCAATGAAGGGCGAGGGTCAAGGGAAAGAGAGCGGGAGATCCTAGCTGGTTCAAGAAAAGAGAGGGAGAACAAGGAATAGGAGACCATGGTAAATGAAGACCACATGAGAAAAGGAAGAAACAAAGAGCTAAAGAGGCCCACAGAAATCCACAAAGATACCCCCACAAAAGACTGCTGGCAATGGTCGAGAGACAGCCGGGACTAACCTACTCTGGTGATGGGATGACCAAACACCCTAATAGTTGTGCCATAAACCCCATCCAAGGACTGAGGAATCTGGATGCAGATTTCCATGGCTAGGCCCCTGGTGGAGCGCTGGGAGTCTAATTAGTGAGAAAGAGGAGGGTGTATATGAGCGAGAATTGTTGAAATGAAGGTTGGATAAAGCACAGGGACAAATAACCAAATGAATGGAAACACATGAACTATGAACCAAAGGCTGAGGGGCCCCCAACTGGATCAGGCCCTCTGAATAGGTGAGACAGTCGATTGGCTTGATCTGTTTGGGAGGCATCTAGGCAGTGGTACCAGGTCCTGGGCTCGTTGCATGAGTTAGCTGTTTGAAACCTGGGCCTTATGCACGGATGCTTGGCTCAATCTGGTTGGAGGGGACTGGACCTGCCTGGACTGAGTCTATCAGATCTATCCCAGTTCGGGGGAGACCTTGATCTGGAGGAGGTGGGAGTGGGGGGTGGCCTGGGGGGGAGGGGCGAGGGGCAGGAAGGGAGAGAACAAGGGAATCTGTGGCTATTATGTAGAACTGAATAGTATTGTAAAATAAATACAAAAACACACACAAAAAAAATCTCAGCTTGAAAGCTGTATTGTGGACTAGTGAGTCACACATTATATTCTTTAGACCATAAATCTTCACTTGTGTTTGTTACAATGAGTCATTGGTCTGGTTCAAGGCCTTTGGCTTCTACTACACCCTTGATACTACACCATCACTCGGACTCCTCTTGGATATCTTATTGTTACCTGTGTCATAGAGATCTTGTAGCTTTGGATCTACAGGTCTGACTCCTTCACATGCTCCAGCAATTCATAGATGAGTTATGGAGTGAGCTAACTCATAGCCCTGGTTCTGGGCCTGCATGGTAGCTGGGTTGGTCAGCCTGCCAGCTTTCCTCATTGTAGCAAACAGTTCATCCACACTCACATTACCAGGGCCAGCTATACTGTTTTGCCCAGGCAAGGTGCAGGACCCGTTCTCTGAACTGCTGCTCTGGTAAGGGGAAGGACCAGTGTAGCAGGAATGTTAAAAGTTCTTATTAATAAAATCAAACCCAAGCCGAGTTATTGGGGTCCATGCTGGTAGATCAGAGAGACAGGACAAGCCACAGCTATCTCACCTCACCGGATCCTCAGCTGGTCTTGTCTCCTCAGACTGGAGGCTTCTGAGTCCTCATCCCAATGGCTTTCAGCTGAATTGCTGCTCGAAAGCCTGAAGCTTAACCAGCCACATGCTTAACCAGCCAAATGCCTCTAGTTTCTGGTCCTCACGCCTTATATATCTTTTTGGTTTCTACCACCACTCCCTGGGATTAAAGGCTGGCTTTCTGGGATTAAAGGCATGTCACCATGCTTGGCTATTTCCAATGTGGCCTTGAACTCACAGAGATCCAGAGGGATTTCTATCTCTGGAATGCTAGGATTAAAGGCGTGTGCTATCACTGCCTAACTAGTGGCTTGTCTGTTCTCTGACCCCAGGTAAGTTTATTAAGGTACACAATATTTTGGGGAACACAATACCTCCACATCTCCTCTCTTTTTGTCTAAAATTAAAAAAAGCTTATAACTAATACAAGAAAAACTATCTTCAATAAGTATATGCAATATACAGTCAAGATTACATTAACAATGTCTAGTCCATTAACATTTGACAGATCCAGACAAAAAACTCCATTATATATATTAACAATGTCCAGTCCAGTAACATCTGATAAACTCAGACCAAAAAATTTTCATTACTTATCTTATTTAAAACAAGTAGTTCCTTTTTAAAAATAGATTTCATAATCTCCCTTTTTATCTTATCATATCCATATTTTCTCTTTTTTCTTTTCATAATAGATTCATTAGTCTACCTTTTGTCATTTTTATATCTTCCCCTTTTTCTTCAGTGTAGATTCAATGATCTACCTATTTATCCTATTATTTCTTTATCTTTTTTCTCAGAGTAGATTCGATGATCTATCTCCTATCTATATTCTCTTTTTCTTTTTGCTTTCAAGGGGTGAAGATATCTTTAGGGAATCTTGAAAAGAAAATTTTGGGGTTAATCATCAAGTCCTGAATCGTTTGTCCAGTCTCTGCATAATAGGAAAGTTCAGGGCTTGTTTCAAGTCTTTGTTTGAGTAGTCTGTCAGGCTGGATCATCTCAACTAGTCCTCTCAAAATTGTCCTGACCAGTTTGTAGTCCAAAGTCAATTTTTCCATGGTGTTAATTGGCTTAATGGCTTTATCATAGTCCATGTGGAATCATCGTTGTAGGATCCTGTCATCTTTTTGAAGATTTCAAAGTCACTGTTAGGCATGGTCATGGTTTCCTGCAGATTTTTTTTTTTTTTTGCCTCCTCTGTGGTTTGGAGGAATCATAGTCTGATAAATGTCTCTCTCTCGGAACCATGAACATTCTTCCTTAGAACAGAAAATCTTCACAACAATTTCTCCCCACCATTTGTCTTGCCAAACTTTTCCAAACTGACCTTTGCCGATGCTTTGTTGTAACACAATGGTCCTGGCAATTCTCTGAACCAGCAGCAGTAAACCCTTCGTCCCAGGTGGCAGCATCACCGCAGTCACCAACACGATGAGAAGGAGCTGGCAACGTGGAGCAGTAGCCACTGTTTCCATGGTCCCACCACTGTTTGTGGCTCAGTCCAGGCCAAAGCTTCTCCCAAGCCTCCTAGGCCGGCCTCAAACTCGGGATTCTACTGCCTCTGTCTCCTTCAGCAAATCCTACCAGCGTGTGCCACCACAAACGGCTGAGGGTAACGTGGGCCTGAGCTGGGGCTCACAAGGCCACAGGCAAACAGCTTTTTCATGAATTCGTAACACGAACGTTGGGCGCCAGATGTAGCTAGAGTTTTCCTGCCTTGCCCACAGTCAGGACAAATCTTTGTCACCCACCAGTCCCACAGCCGCTCAGACCCAACCAAGTAAACACAGAGACTTATATTGCATACAAACTGTATGGCCGTGGCAGGCTTCTTGCTAACTGTTCTTATAGCTTAAATTACTCCATTTCTATAAATCTATACCTTGCCACGTGGCTGGTGGCTTACCAGCATCTTCACATGCTGCTGGTCATGGCGGCAGCTGCAGTGTCTCTCCGCCTCAGCCTTCCGCTTCCCAGCTTTCTCCTCTCTCCTTGTCCCACCTACTTCCTGCCTGGCCACTGGCCAATCAGTGTTTTATTTATTGACCAATCAGAGCAATTTGACATACAGACCATCCCACAGCACTTCCCCTTTTCTTTTTTTAAAAAGGAAGGTTTTAACTTTTACACATCTCCAAAGCCAGCTTGGTATATTTGGGAATTTGGGCGTAGCATCTCTTACTACTTCCTGCTGGAGGGGGGCGCTGTATCTTATGGGGATGCAAAGAAAATTTTAGGATCATGGAGTAGTCCGTGAGACTGTATCATCTGAGCCAGTTGCCTTGAAACGATTCTGGATGTTGGATCATCTGGGCCATGGTGTCATCGGAGACCTTTCAGGTGGTCTTGGCTGGTCAAACCTGATGTATCTTAATCTGGAACAAATCCATAGCCTCTGGCTTTCTGTGGAAACAAAAGCAGAGCCTCTTTTCCAAAGCAACATATCCTTATATCCAAATTTTGAAGTCAAGGTACCTTTAAAATACACATTTTGGCATAACTCAACAGCTTTTGCAATCAAATGTTTTTCTTCAGTTACAAATATCAAAGAGAACACAATTCAGATTCTCTGTGTGGTAGCCATCTTTATGTGGCTTATTTTTTATATTACCTTGAGCCTATTGCTTTAAACTGCAGCCTTTTAAGCCTGAAACGGCGCTGTGGCTGCTGGCTCCACCCACTTCAGCTTCCCAACATGGCGGTGGTACGTTTTCCGCCAGCTTTGGGAGCCATCAATTCTCAGAAATAGTGGGTCTATGCTTCTTATCAAAGCAGCGTGTAGCCCAGAAACCTCTTTTTGTTTTGTACTAGCAAAGGCTAAATCCACCACGCAGCTTAATGTGCCACTTGCAGAGGCCTCATTCCTGCCATACTGCAGGTCAAGCACACACGCCAGGAACCCGCCAGTAACTCAAACCGGCAGCTGCTGCTCATTTGAGAGAGACAATTAGGAAGCTGTTTTTAGCTCCGTTTTAGAATCTTTTCTCAAGTTTTAGGTGGAAACTCTTGCCCTCTCGTTGGGCGCCAGACCAGCTCTTCCATTCTCATGCCCCCCTCCCGCCTGTCCCAGGTGGCAATGAGAGCACATTTCCCTTATCCTTGCCATCCCACGACATATGAGGGAGGGGGCAGGGGTAGCTCTCAACACCCACAGGCCCAGCTCATCTGCACCCCAGCCAACAGGGTCAGCTCTATTGTGTTGCCCAGGCATGCTCTCCTGAGTGCTACTGTCAGTGGAGGGCAGTGCCAATTCTCCCATTCTCATGACCTGGAGGCCAGCTCTCCCACCCGCCACAGGTGGCAAAGGGTGTGGGGAGGGAGAGGTCATCTCTTCCTCACCCACTCCACCATATGGCAGGTGAAAGATAGGGTCAGATGTCCCATGTGCATTCGTGGTGTCAGATTACTTGCACCTCAGTCAACGGGATCAGCTCTACTATGTTGCCAGGGCTAGGAACAGGGCCCACTCTTGAGTGATGCAACCAGTGAGAGGCAGGATCAGCTCTCCGGAAACAGCTTTTCCCTCAGGAGTAGGTGGCAAGGGGCAAGGAACAAGGGGGTGTATCTCTCCCTGGCCCATGCTACTGCATGATAGACTGTATGGCTAGCTCTCCCACTCTTGCGTATTCAGGGCTGGCTCACCTGCACCCCTGATAGCAGGGACACCTCTATTGTGCTGCCTTGGGAAGATGTAGATAGAACTTTACTAGGTGCTGGTGTGGGGTAGGGCCCGTTCTTCCTATTGCTGTAGCCAGTGAGGGGCAGCCAACTCTGTTCATCTCTATCCTCACTGCTTTTGGTGGTAACAGGGGCCACAGACATCAACACAGACCATGGCTCTGGCAGGGCCAAGGACCCAGACATGGCTTCTGACAGCAGTCTAGGATGGACATCACGATCGTCCCAGGTGGCGGTGAAGGAATCCTAGATTGGCATGGCCCCTGTGGGAGTACATCCCTTGGACATCAAGTTGGTCACAGGTAATGGCCCAGACTCCAAACATCCACAGGGACCTTGGTGGACCCACAGACATGAACACAGACCTCCACAGCTACATCAGGGTCATGGACCAAGTCATGGCCCTTGGTAGCATCCCAGGTCGACATTGTCATGGCCCTGGGTGGCAAGCAAGGCATCTGCCTCAGCCTGTTCTTCACTGCCTCCGCCTCTTCAGATCTGCCTCTCTCCCCAGAATGTGAATCTCTCTCTCTCTCTCTCTCTCTCTCTCTCTCTCTCTCTCTCTCTCTCTCTCTCTCCCTCTCCCCCTCCCTCCCTCCCTCCCTCCCTCCCTCCCTCCCCCATCCTATTTTACCACCCTGTACTCACTCATCAGAGAGCCAAAAAGGCTCATGGGTGAAATTCACGACCTCCTGCCCCAGGTCTCAAAACCTGGGATGGAACTCTGCTTGTCCTCTGGAGTCTGTTATAGTTTTGAAAAAGATTCTAAACTGAGGTTTATTCTATGAATTTTTGATACTTATTGATCAGAGGCTGATAAGCTTCTTAAAATCACGAGAGGAAGGAAACTTGCCTCATTTCAAAGGAAAATCTCAATGGTTTTACAATTACTAGAAACTTTAGAGCAGGTCTGGAATAAAAACAAATGCACCCAGCACATCTTCAAGAATATTTCTCCCATGTTATGTTTCATTTACAGATAGCATTTAATTTCCATATTATTATTGTTTAAGATACTTGTTTACATCAATAGTTCAAATTCAAACTTGGCTTACAAAATTGAACGATGACAAACATTTGAAAGTAGGTGTACCTGGTGTGATGGGGTGCAACCTGAAACCCAACTGGGTGCTCTGTCTAAAGCTTTCCTTTCCTTGCCCCAGTAGATTTTATAATTGATCAAAGGACAAGATATGTTTCATTTTTCTATTTTAACTATCTCTATTTAAAAACTTATCTCTAAAATGAAATTTGAACAAAATGAAGGGTTAACAAAATCCCTATGACTGCAAGCTGCAGTTTACAATGAAATTTTCTGTTATTCCCTAGGCTATCATAGGAAATAAAAGCACTATTCACATAATCTGAAAACACTCCCAACACTATCTTCAATCCCAGAAACTATTGAATGAAAATGCAATTAATGTATTAGTGAGGGCTTTTAAACCAATAGAATAGTATAAACATTGATTTATCTCTATTAAATCCTTATTTGTCTCCTTATCCTTATTTAAAGTCTCCAAACATCAGTCAATATATAAAATGTTCATCTAATATACTGTGAACAAAGGCTTACATAATTAATTTCATCATAAATAATCTATTAAAATGAAACTTGGGATAGGTGATCAATACAACCACATTGAATATCCATCCATTAAACTGAATTATGAAGCACATGCAGGTCCCCTCAGTTCTTCATGTAATTAAGTACCCTGTCAATTTCTCCATTAATAATTCACTATTGATTAACTGTCTGGTAGTTTCTCCCAGAATTAGCCATTGATTACATGCTGCAGCAATGCCACTGTCAGATAGTAGATTCGTTTGTCAAATTGTCTAAAATTTAATATTCACTGAAATGACAAAAATACAAGTAAGTGAAACCAGATTGTTTTGTTTGGTTTTTAATTAAGATGAAGTTTCATATATATGGGCTGGCCTTGAACTCACTATATAGATAAGAATGACCTTGACCTCCTGGTTCTTCTTCCTTTATCTCCAAAGAGCCAGAATTAACATCCTGTATCACTGGGGCCAGTTCTAATGATGCTAGGGATAAAATCAGGTAAGTGCTCTACAAACTGAACTATGTCCCCCCTGCTCTTAATCATACTTATAGGGTACTCTTATAATTGTTTATATATAAACATAGAGTTTGTATTAGAGCAATGTCTTAGCATCTCCTACCCCAAAGAAAATCCAAATACTGATGTCTTCTGTGAAAAAAACAACAGAATTTCTTTTGAATAAATTTGGGAGATATGGTCTCAATTCCTTAGATGGTGTTACACAAATCAGCATGTTATCGACTCTGAATTTTTTTCTAAAAGAGTCATGCCTTATTCATCAAGATTATTTAAATAGGAAATCATTTTTCCCCTTGACTTAGAGTAAGCAATTTGGTAAAGGTCATTCAAGAAAGGAAACAAGTTGCACAGGCCAAACTGATTTAAATGTAGTTTAAAAACATTTTTAAGGTGAGTCCTTGTGATACAGACCTTGTAAGAACAGAACACTGGATGCCAAAACTGGAGGACCAAGTTAAGCCATGGCCACTCCTTGAGTTTAAGAATGATGCAGATAAGTTAGTAAAAGTAAAAGTGGGCTGGAGACATGGTTTTCTTATAGAGCACTTGCCTAGCTTGCATAAGTCCCTGGGTTCAACCCTTAGTTTCATGCTCAAAAACTGAAAAATGAAAACACAAGCCTTACAAGCTCACACACACACACACACACACACACACACACACACACACACACCACACACACACACACACACACACACACACACACACACACACACACACCCCACAGCAGTTTCAGTACCAGTGAATGTGAAAAGGAACAACCTTAGTCACATGGCAGTTCATTAGAAGCAAGGAAATTGCTAACATCTGCTGTTCCACCTGCCTTATTTCAACAGATTTGTCATGAGTACTAAGCTGGAATGGAATTTCTATAAAAGCAATATTTACAAGGCATCTAAGTTGTGAGTCAGTTAAAGAAATGAAAGCTGGTTTGCAAGTGTTCAAGCATAACCTGGTTTGTATAAAAAGATTTTAAACATAGTAAACACACAGAAAAAAATGGTAAAATTAAACAGCCATGATCCATCTCATCTTTTTTCTCTAGAGGTTATGCTGGTTGCACAGGATGGTGCAGCTGGATCACAACAGGCTTCAGTGTTCTCTGAAGACATCATTTTTTGTTTGTTTTTTCTTTTATAGAAAAAAAGCAGATTTTTTTTCATACAATATATTCTGATTACAGTTTCCCTCCTGGATTTCTCCAAGATCATCCTGCCCTCCTCTACCTTCCACTCCCCTTCCATGTAAATCCACACCCTTTGTGTCTCCACTTAGAAGAAAAATGGGCATCTAAAGAATAATATGTGAGTCTCTGTATTTGTTCACATCAGTTATAGGAGGAAGCTTTTCCAATGATGGCTGAGGAAAGCACTGATCTGGGAGTGTAGCAGAATGCCATCAGGTGTCATTTTGTTGCTGCATTCCTTTGGTGGAACAGTAGCATTTGGTTTTTCCTGAGTATTGGTGAAATTATTAAGGCCACTCAATGTAGTTAAAAGGGAGATTTACTTAGTGGCATAACTTATAAATGAAGGGATAGGTAGGTTGTGGGTTCTGGGAAAGACACAGTGCAGTCTGGCAGTGTTCTCTGGAGAACTCTCCTCAGTTTACCTCTAGCGTCCAGGGTCCAGGAAACGAGAAGTGGCACATCCGGATCTTGGGTTTTCAGGGTCCTCTCTTGGCCCTGCCTTGTAGGTGTGACAGTTACCAAAGCCTCAATGGGGCATGGAACTTCCAGATCAAATCTGGAATGGCTACTCAATACATCTCCCCCTTTTGTCTAAATAAGAAGGTTCTAACTTAATACAAGCCTATATACAAAGGAATGGTTATCAAATATTGTCCAGGAGTAATGAGGGATAATGACCAAGATAAGATGGAACTACAATCAATGTGAACAATATCAAGCAAGAAACACATACTAAAATCCAGAGAAGTCTAAGATTTTATATATAGATAGATAGATAGATAGATAGATAGATAGATAGATAGATATAGATATAGATATAGATATAGATATAGATATAGATATAGATATAGATATAGATATAGATATAATGTTGTAACTATAACTGCTAGTCTTCAATCCCATCAAAGACCTGAGAAGGAATATAATGGTACCTGAGAAATGGAAGATGGATGCAAGCAACTTTCGGGAATCTTGCAAGAGTAGACTGAGACATCTAGCAGCCTGGACAGTCACCTAATGTTTCTCAGCATTTTTTGGTACATTCAAATTGGCTACAGGCCTAGAGAATCTGACAGACCATTTCAGAAGCCGAAATTCTGAAAGGCCATCTTACCCTGTCTTGGCAAAGTACAGTGGTCACTTTCCTTGTGTCCTGCTTGTCAGAAAGGACAGCATTGCATTCATACTGTCAGCAGTCGAGGCAAGGGCAGTTCTTTGCCCAGTAGGCCATTTTGTGCCAAGAAGACAAACTTCAAAATGGAAATGTCTTAGAAGCCCAACATTCTCTCTGGATCAAATTGGTGCTACCAGGAGCAATTGTGTCTCACATGTAACATTCCCTGTGGGAGGACCTTCCATTGATATCTCTTGACTGGCTGAGAATTGTTATAATTAGGTACTGTGAAAGCAAACTTTTCTCTATCTTTTTTTTTTTTTTTGTAAGGGTATGGTAAAGAAACAGTCTTTTAAGTCAATAACTATGATAGGCCATTCTTTGGGTAGCAGAGACCGCAAGGGCATCCCAGTCTGTAGGGAGCCCATCGGCTGAATTACTTTATTAATAGCTCTCAGATCTGTCAGCATTCTCCAATTACCAGACTTTTTTATAACAAATACAGGAGAATTCCAAGGACTGGTAGATTGTTCAATGTGTTGAGCATTTAACTGCTCTTGAACCAGCTGTTCTAAAGCTTGCAGCTTCTCTTTTGTCAAAGGCCATTGTCCAACCCAGACAGGTTTATTATTAGTTAGCCATGTTTTAAAGGTAAGGCAGTTGGTACTTCTGAGAGTTCAACAGCAGTCGTGTTCTATTTGTGTACAGCCTGAATGGTTGGTGACTGTTTTTTATAGCATGTTATGACATTATTCCTAGAAACATGCATTGGTCTGTATTCCTTTTCTGAGAGTGTAGGAATTTTAATCTGGGTATTCCACTGTTGTAACAGATCTCGGCCCCAAAGATTTCCTGCTACATTTGCTACATATGGCTTCAACCTTCCTTTCTGTCCTTCTGGCCCTATGCATTCAACCCATCTTGAACTCCGTTTTATCTGAGATAGGGTGCTAATCCCTAAAAGTTGGACATCTACCTCTTGAAGAGGCCAATTCGGATGCCATGATTTTGGTGTAATTATAGTCACATGCGCACCTGTGTCTACCAGGCACTCCAGAAACAGGCCATTAATTCGAATTCTAAGCTTTAGTCTTTGTTCATTTATGAAAGTCTGCCAAAATATTTGTTTTATTGTATTCTTTGTAAACTGTGATTCATCTATCAGAGCTGTTTTATTATCCATTGCAGTATCGGTTTTTACATTAGGCATTGGTTTATTCAGTTGTCCTGGAGAGGAATTTCTTCCACAGTGGCTAGGAATGTTTGTACTACGTTTGATTTGGGGGCCTGCAAGAGGCCCCCTGAGGCATTTCTCACCAGTAAAGGGTTCCCTTGTATATCTATTTTTGATCTGCACTCACTGGTCCAATGTCAGCCTTTGCCACATCTTCTACATAATCCAGGAGGTGGTTGGGGTCTCCTGTTTAGGCTATTCCTAGAAGGAGTATTACTTCTAGGAGTACCCCATGTATAGTTTTTACTTATATGACCTGGTGTACCACATTTAAAACATTTGGTACTACAGGGCCTTCTTTCACCTCTGGGATTTGTCTCACCTATCCAAGCCTCATTACTGTAGTTAAGAGACTCAACACCATTAGCATACTGAATCCATTCTTCCAAAGGAGCTGATCTGATCTTTAATGGTGTAAGTATTCTTCTGCATTCTGCATTAGCATTGTTGAATGCCAAGGACTCAGTTAATACTTTTCTTAATTCTTTATCTGATACAGCTCTTGTTATAGCCATGTTCAGCCTTTGTAAAAAATCAATGAAGGGTTCGTGTGGTCCCTGAAATATCTTTGTGTATACCTCAGTTGGTTTTCCTGGTTCTGGAATTTTTTCCCAAGCATTTAGAACTGCTGTATGGCATAGGGATATTGTATGCTCATCATAAGTGGCTTGTACATTCCTGTCAGCGAAACATCCCTCACCAAGTATTTGATCTGAGGAGATCACAAAACCTCTGAGTTTACCTTGTTGTTCTAAATTTTTTGCCTCTTCTCTCAACCAGCTTTTCCACTGTAACTGCTGGCTATATTCTAGAAGAGGTGAAATTAACTGATGCCAGTCATCTGGAATGATTCTATGTGAGGTAGACCATGAATTTAACATCTGTTTTACATATGTGGAGTGTATCACATATGTAACTACTGATATATATTTGTTTTTCGAGACAGGGTTTCTCTGTGTAGCTTTGCGCCTTTCCTGGGACTAACTTGGTAGCCCAGGCTGGCCTCGAACTCACAGAGATCTGCCTCCCTCTGCCTCCTGAGTGCTGGGATTAAAGACGTGCGCCACCACCGCCCGGCGCTTTCTTTATATTTTTAAAGTCCCTTGTTGAAATTGGTTGTAATGCATATGTCATATATGGCTTAGGGTGTGTGTCATCTGCTGGCTTCTCATGGGTGATAACAGGATAAGCCATTATATGAGAGCCATTTGGAGATGTTACAACCTCTAAGGTCTTGCCCTTCTGCTTATTAGGTCCCTTGTCATGTTTTTTTGAGTTTCCTCCCAGGCTTGAAAATGAGCACCTAGGGTCTATTCTAGGGAGTAAACCTCCTCTCTTGCAAGGGACTCCAGATTTCTCATGGAATCATGGAAGTTTTTATGTTCTTCTGAAACACATGATTCCATGGACCTTATCTTATCAATTTATGATAGTCTTTCTTCCTTATATAGTGTCTGAGTAGCCACAACTTCACTCTGGAGAATTAGTGTTCTATCCATTAGATATTCATATTTATTATCAATAAAATCAATTTTGGGTACAAGCCTGTTTTGTAAATCCTGATTAGCAGATTCCAGAGTAAGAATCTTTTTCTGTAAGCCTTCATTGCTATCTTTAAAGCAGATTCCAGAAAGGGAATCTTTTTCTGTAAGCCTTCATTGCTATCTTTTAAAGCCTGTATCAGTCCCAATAATGACTCATCTTTGTTCTTATTATTAAACCAGTGTTTGAACACTGTGTGAATTATTACAATGAATGCCAAAATGGTACAGGCCAAATATGCCTGAGGAAGGTCGTATATTTCCAGGAAAATGTCATTCATCATACAGACAAAGAAGTTTTTAAATTCTTGTGAGTTAATGTTGTCGGCCATATTACAAGAATTATTCAAAATTTGTTAGTCAATTTTAAGGTATAAAATTATCAAGTACTTTTACTTGAAATAAGACACTGCTTTGCCTATCTTACCTTTCCACGGTTCTGGGGATGTAGTAGGACTTTTCAGCCAGAAGGAGGCGTTGATATAGCACTAAAGCAGGTCCTGTTGAATGCCTTGGCTGACAGCAGAGTGAGCACAGGCAGCCAGTGACCCCCTGGAGCTTCAGGGTGTGGAGACTTCCAGGGCGCTCTAAGCCCCTCTCTGCCTCTACAGACAATAGGTCTGCCTGTAGGCACAGCTCCAAACCCCCAGGGACAGAGGACAGTGCCCTGTCTATTTTAACTAGGTGAAACTGTGGAAGCCTCAGGCTAGGACGGGGAGCCAGCACTCAGGGAGGAGGGGGGAGGCCCCACTCACAGCAATTTCGCTGTTCTGGGGCTAAACTTGCTGCAGAACTGAGACCAGATTAGTTCCTTTTCAGGAATGGAACCATGTAGGTTTTTCCTGGTTTTATGGAATTCTGCATGTGGTAACCTGCAGCTTCAAGTGCCTGCCAGCTGGGGAGGAAGCTGAAGGTGGGAGCCACCCAGGCCTTTGGAATTTGCCCCATGTGAGTGCCAGATATTGGTGAAATTATTAAGGCCACTCCACGTAGTTAGAATGGAGATTTATTTAGTGGCATAACTTACAAATGAAGGGATAGGTAGGTTGTGGGTTCTGGGAAAGACGCAGCACAGTCTGGCGGTGTTCTCTGGAGAACTCTCCTCAGTCTACCTCTAGCATCCAGGGTCCAGGAAACAAGAGAAGGGCACGGATCTCGGGTCTTCAGGGTCCTCTCTTGGCCCTGCCTTGTAGGCTTGACAGTTACCAAAGCCTCAATGGAGGTTGGAACTTCCAGATCAAAGCTGGAATGGCTACCCACTACACCTGAGGTCCCTGGCCTATTTGGTCTCAGATTCTTGGCCACACTTGCAGTGCCAAGGATGGGTTCCATCTCTTGTACAGATCCTTAATTTTAATCAGACATCTGTTGGCTGTTCCCACAAGTTTTGTTCCACCATTGTAGCAGTGCATCTTGCAGGTAGGACACTACCATAGATCAAAGGATCTGTAATTGGGTTGGTGTTTATCTTTTTCTTTCAGTAGTGATACAGTGTTCCTTCCAATAGTATGAACACTAGTCCTTAGGGGTGATGATTCTAGGTAGGCACCAGTTCAACTTCTTTGTGTTCAATGAATTATGTAGGTGTTGTCTTCAGCAATTGGTCCTTATCACCAGTTTGTGGGGAACAACCAATAGCCTTAGAAATAACCTAAGTCGTTTGAATGTTGCCATGTAGCTACTTTGGCCAACAATTCAATTAGATATAACCCTTTCCTGTAATTGGAAACCTAATATAGTAGAAGCTTCCTAAAATTTATACATTTATGAAGGAGATCTAAATGAAATAACTAAATACCAGGGAGACAGAGGCTCAACTGGACATCTCTTGCCACCAAATGAGGCTTCCAATTACAGGAAAGGGTTATATCTAATTGAATTGGAAGCCTCATTTGGTGGCAAGAGATGTCCAGTTGAGCCTCTGTCTCCCTGGTATTTAGTTATTTCATTTAGATCTCCTTCATAAATGTATAAATTTTAGGAAGCTTCTACTATATTAGGTTTCAATACAAACCCTCAAATGACAGTTTTAGCTGTCTGCATCCCCCCTCTCCAATATTTTCCTCCCAATCCCTGTTTAATTTTTACCAATCCAGTCCTTCGACCCAATATATCCATAACTATCTATTCCAAATGGATTAGATCTTGACAGGTTGTTTTGGGTTCATAAATAAGTGTGTCTGTGAAGCGCATTACTATGCAACTTGCCATTTGCTCCAGACCACTGGGACGTCCTCAGAGACAGTACAAAATTACCAAGTTTCCCCGAGGGAAAAAAAATGGCCTCTATATCATTTTGATGGGTATGCTACACACTACATATACTTTCCACCCATTCTATTTATTACTTATTTGTCCTAATTTTTAAATTTTTATTTTCCAAGTTTCATACATCTATACAATAAGATGATCATATCCATCACTTACTCTTTCCAATTACATCTGTATCTTCCTCAATATGCCCTCTTCCCAATTTAAGGCCTTTGGGGAAGAATAACCCTGTAAACACAGTTAATGTGTGTAGATTTAGGGCCATTCACTGAAGCATGGGACTTCACTGGGGTTTTTGTTTGCTTTTAACACATTTGTAGCTTATTACATATATGTATTTTTATTACCTTCTTAAAGATATATATATATATATATATATATATATATATATATATATATATATATAGAGAGAGAGAGAGAGAGAGAGAGAGAGAGAGAGAGAGATGTGTAGTTATCTCCAATTCCATTTGTTAAATTTTCATACTTTTAATGGTAACACTTAAATAACATGTTTCTCATCTTACCAGAGTTCAATTTATTCACACTTGCTTTTATATTGAGCTTGATTTATCCTATTCAAAAACACTTTGCCTAATCAACACCACTATTAAATATGTCATACTCTTTTCACATTGGCTTCTTTTAGTCAATGGGCATTTAAGATTCTTTTCTCTAATGTTATGCTTGACAGGTCAGTTTATGTGTTAAATAATATTCTCTGTAACTACATGTATCTATTCAGGTACAGAAGAGATCTTGACTGCTTCCAAATTTTTGAGATTATGAGGCTATAAGCATCTATATGCTGGTTTTATGTGAAAAGATGTTCTTAAATGCCTTGTATTAGTAGCAAAGGGTCAAACTGATGGATCATATGGTTAACATATAATTAATTTGATGAACATTGTCAAGCCAATTTTCAAATTGGCTGTATGACAGTATTCCTACCTACCAACACAAATGAGTACTTGCTGTTCCAGATCCTTTTCATGTTATATGCACTATGATTCAATGGATAATGGTCATGAAAATATAAAGCTATGGAGCAGTAAAAGTATCAGTAGTTGCCAGGAATTATTGTGCATGTAAGGATAAATGACTGGGAACAAAAGTGTAGACTACTGCAAAGATGGATACATGTCACTACAGATTTCTCCAAATATATAGTCATCAAAAAGCACTCTAGTGGAAGCTATGGACTTTGAGGTGATAAAAAACATCTCATTGTAAATTCACTGATTATACTGAATATGCTCTGACAGTAAGGCCTGTATGCATTTACCTAGGCAGGGAGAACATGGGAATTCTATTTCTTTTACTCAAGTTTGTAAAGAACTTGTAACTAGTGTAAAAACAACAACAAAACCTGTATTTCTGAAAGCTTACTCTTATCACTGTTACATACTGTGTGACTGATTTTTGTGGTTAGTTTCTGTATTCAGATACCTTAGCTTATTTTATAACATTTGTGTAACAGAATAGTGCCTCTATTTCATATTTATTTCTTTTTGCTATTATGAAGCTTAGTTGGCCTCAATCTTAATGTGTAGCAGAGATTAACCTTGAGTTCAATTTTTTTAAAAACAAGATCTCACTATGCATCCTTGGCTGGCCTGGAACTCATTATGTAAACTGAGCTGGCCTCAAACTTGCCTGACTGAGTCCTCCAAGTGCTAGAATTAAAGACAAGTGCCACCACCATGGTGAACAACCTTTAACTTTTTTCTTTTTAAAATATTTCCTTTATTTTTGAGATTATTATACTCATTTAATTCCCTCTTCCCTTCCTCTTTCCAAAACCTCCCATATAGACATCCCTCTTTATTCCCTTTCAAACTCATGGCCTCTTATTCATTAACTATTTTTACATGTGTGTGTGTGTGTGTGTGTGTGTGTGTGTGTGTGTGTGTGTGTACATATATTTTCTTAAATATAACCTGCTCAGTCTGGATGTTACTTGCATGTGTATTTTCAAGGCTGACTATTTGGTATTGGATTACTAACTGGTGTGCTCTTACCTGGGTAAGAACAATTCTCCCATTCTAAGAACTCCTTAGTTGTCTGTAGTTCTTTGTGTAGGGTTCAGACCTTGTAGTTTTAAGACCCACTCAACAAGAGGCAACCCATAACTGGCATTAAAAACCTAGCCAAGTTTAGCGAAATTGTAGATGTTGGAGGAGAACCTAGAACAATCAATTTACTAAAGCAGCATAATCCATAAATATGTTGTATTTGTCCTTATATCCACAGGAAATGTGTAACCTTGGGGATTGAGCCCCATGCCTCCAGCTTCCAAATTCTGGGATTACAGATGTGTGACACCAAGCCCTGCAAAATTTATTTTTCACTGAACTACAACATTATGTATTTGTTGTGCATGACATAAACATTTGAAGCCTATATACATTATGGGACATTATTTACTGTAAACATTATTTTCAAAAATACAATACATTGTTATGTAGAATCACCTTATAGGCCAATCAATATCTTGAATTTAATCTTCCTATGCAATTCAAATTTTTTTATCCATTGACCAAGATCTTTAGGAAACACAGGAAGCCTTGATGTAGTTAAAATTTTAAGATTCAATTTATATTGTAAAGTTTGTCCTCTGGAATATTTTTTCTTTGTGAAAAACCTAGGGCTTTGTTCAAGTTGACTATGGGCTGTATCAATGAGCTGTATCTTCAGCATTTCAGAATCTTTTACATTTGAAGCATGTTTTTGTAATGTTTCCCAAGCTGGCCTCAAGCTTACCATCATCCTTCTATGTCAAGAAGCAGAGTCCTGATAGCATTAAAGGGGTTCCTTCTGGGCATGAGCAGCAGACCGGAGCCCAGTGCAGAGGCTCCTGCCAAACATAGAGGAAACTTGGCCATTTGTTTTCATCCCAAGTAGCAGGTTTGGGAATGGCACAGACAACTCTACATGTTCAATTGAAGTGGAGCAGATGATTACCAGAGGTTGTTTGATATGAGGAGGAGAAGACAGAGACTTAAGAATGGAGAAAAGAAAATTGCTAAGTTATCCCAAATGGGAAATAGCAAGAACCTGAACTGTAGTCACGGAAGTTTCAGGATGAAAAGTGAGGAACTTACCCTCTGTGTCTCATGAATTTTGGTGACCAATGTTGATATTTTAAGGTTGTTGAATATTTATGTGAAATTCAAGACTAGAAATAAATACTTAAACATTTTCTGGACAATGCATAGTAATTAGCATCATTTTACAGTAGACAAATTCTCTGTGGCAGAACATTAAAGAGTTAAGAAAAATAAAACCAGACAAGAAGCATGAGAAATGTTAATTAATTGTCTAGACTAAGTAAATGATACCCCTTAAAACAACAGTAAGAGAGTAGAGGAAGAAATTAGGAATAGGCATATCAAAAAAGCCAGGAAGAAAATAGCACACATGACATTCCAGGAACAACCTACATTTATGTGCATGTGTGTGCATGTGTGTGTATGTGTGCATGTGCTTGCATATGACAGCCAAAGGAGCACCTGAGGTCAAAAATGACCTCCCATGTCATTTTTTAACTTGTGTCCCATTTGTTCATTTATTGGTTTGATTATTTGTTTGAGACAGGGTTTATCGTTGACCTAGAGCTTACCAAGTAAGACTAGTCTGACCGGTCAGTAAGTCCCAGGAATTTACCTGTCACTGCCTCTCAAGGGCTGGCAGTCTAAACATGTACCAGTTGCTTTATTTGAATCCTGTGATCAGGCTCATGTCTTCCTGCTTTCACTTTACCAGTGACCAATCTTCCTAGTTCCAGAGACTTAGACCATAACAAATCCATGGCTACAACTATCACTTGCTAGAAGAAGTTAAATACTCCCTTTAAACATCTACATATCTTAGGATTTCTCCATAAATACAGTAGAATTGTGGGTAGCAGTTGAAATCCTAAGCAAATGTGCATTGTTGACACAAACATGGCTATGTCAAAAACCTCATATGAATGGAAAGGTCTTTCCCATGTCAGGCTGAGGGAAATGTCAAGGCTGGTCCCTGGCCCCAGTTTAGATGTTGATAGTATGTGCAGAAAGTATTAGCTACAGCTTCCTCCACTCAGGTGGCTGAAGCCTGAGACTGCTCCCCTACAGAGACCGTCCCACTAATGAAGTTAACTAACCCTCCTCCTTCAGCTGTATCTAAGAAACACTGCATTCCTGAGCTGCTGGCACATCTCCATCGGAGCACACACTCCTCGTGATCCCAGCTTATCTGTTTATGTGGCTGTTGTTTCTTCATTTCCCTTGCCCTAGTCCATCAATCCCAAAGCTGCGCCGGTCAAGCAGTAGGACAAGGGGGCACTTGGATTTTTGGCCTGCTTTAATCCAGAAGGAAAGTCTTCCCAAAGACAATGTTTAGAATTAATGAAATCAACTAATTAAATCTAATTAGGTTGAACTGCATGAGATAATTAACATAATTAATTTCTATTTTGAATTGTTCCAAAGGGAGTCAGTATGTTATACTGAAAAGAAAACTTCAATGAGGAATTGACATAAGAAACAGACATACTACTGAATTGAGCATGTTTTGTTCATGTGAAAGTCTGATCTTTAGTTCACTATTTGAGTCAGAGTTTAAAATAATCTTATGAGAGTATCCCATCAATATTGATTAGCTAAGATTAGGAGAAAGCCATACAAACTTTGATGTTAGGATGATCCTTCTCAATACAATTGGCAGAAATTTAGTTGGTATAAAATCCTAGTGCTTAAGAAAGTTGATGATGTTAAATCAGATAAAACATGGCAGACTTTAATTGCCCTAAGTTGGTACATAAAGACATAGTTGAATTACACCAGTTCTTTTAGTACCTGTTTATTATAAAACCCACATAAAATAAAACATGAAACTACCAGCCATTAAATAATTCAAAATATGTACCTAAATACTGAAGACTTACAGTATTCTTTGAGAACTGCCTTCATATCCAGCACCATAAAGCCTTCCAGCCTTCTTAGGTAATTCTCCTATCATAGCCCTTGATCCTGCAAGGTTTCTAAGGAGCCAATATATAGGTGCTATTTAAATGGCCTCATATTAGACAGAGCGAGGAAATATGCACAAATGTACATACACATATAATACACATACATATACACATGCATATACATATTCATATACATAGCACTAACTAGCTAGCTAGCAAAAGAACACTCTACCATGTTCATTTTAGTTTGATCATTTTTTTAATTTTTTCTTAATTTAGAAAATTTTTTATTCATTTTACATACCAACCACAGATCCCTGTCTCTTCCCTCATTATGTCCACCAGCCTCCACCGCCCCCCAACCTACCTCCCATTCCCTCCTCCAAAAAGGTAAGGCCTCCCATGGAGTCAGCAGAGCCTAGTACATTCAGTTGAGGCTGGACCAAGCACCTCCCCACCCCCTTGTATCAAGGCTGTGCAAGCTCTCCCATCATAGACAATGGACTCCAAAAAACCACCAGGGATGGATCCTGATCCTACTGCCAGGGGGCCCCTTAAGTAGATCAAGCTACACAACTGTCTCTCTTATGCAGAGGGCCTAGTCCAGTCCCATGGACACTCCACAGCTGTTGGTCTAAAGTTCATGAGTTCTGACTAGCTTGGTTTGGTTGTCTCTGTAGATTTTCCCATCGTGATCTTGATGCCTCTTGCTCACAGAATCCCACTTTCCTCTCTTCAGCTGAACTCCTGGAACTCAGCCGAGTGCCTGGCTGTGGATCTCTGCATCTGCTTCTATGAGTTACTGGATGAAATCTCTATGACAGTTAGGGTATTCACTGATCTGATTTACCAGGGTAAGACAGCTCAGGCACCCTCTCCCATTATTGCTAGTATTCTAAGCTGGGGTCATCCTTGTCTATTCCTGGGAACTTCCCAACCAGCAGGTTGCTCCCTATCCCCATGACGTCTCCCTCTATCAAAATTATCTCTTTCATTAGTCTCCCACTGTGTCCCTGTTCCAACTCCACCATCCCATTCCCTTATGTTCTCATCTTCCATCCCCTACCTTCTATTGCCCCCTTCATCCCCAGTTTACTCAGGAGATCTCATCTATTTTGCCATCCCAGGGTCCTCCTTATTAGCTAGCTTCCTTGGAGCTGTGGGTTGTGGTCTGGTTATCCTTTGATTTAAATCTAGCATCCACTTATGAGTGAGAACATACCATGTTTGTCTTTCTGAGTCTGGGTTACCTCACTCAGGATGATATTTTCTACTTCTATCCATTTGCCCCAAAATTTCATGATGTCATTTTTTTTACTGCTAAATAATACTCCATTGTATATATGTACCACATTTTTTTATCCATCTTAGAGTTCTTTTGATTTGCATTTCCCTGATGACTAAGGATGTTGAGCAATTCCTGAAATGTCTTTCTGCCATTTGAGATTCTTCAGTTCAGAATTCTCTGTTTAGCTCTGTGGCCCATTTTTAATTGGATTGTTTGCTATTTTGATATCTAGTTTCTTGATGTGGGGTTGATGGAGATCTTTTCCCATTCTGTAGGCTGTTGTTTTGTCTTATTTACTGTGTCCTTTGACTTACAGAAACTTCTCAGTTTCAGGAGGTCTCATTTATTAATTGTTGATCTCAGTGTCTGTACTACTGGTGTTATATTTAGGAAGTGGTCTCCTGTGGCAATGTGTTCCAGGCTACTTCCTTTCTCTTCTATCAGGTTCAGTATAACTTGATTTATGTTGAGGTCTTTGATCCACTTAGACTGCAGTTTTGTGCATGCTGATAGATATGGATCTATTTACAGTCTTCTACATGTTGACATCCACTTATGCCAGCACCATTTGTTGAAGATGATTTCTTTTTTCCATTGTACAGTTTTGGCTTCTTTGTCAAAAATCATATGTTCATAGGTGTGCAGATTAATGTCAGAGTCTTCAATTCAATTCCTTTGGTCTACATGTTGGTATTTATGCCATTACCAAGCTGTATTTATTACTATAGTAGAGCTTGAATTCAGAGATGGTGATGCTTCCAGAAGTTGCTTTATTGTAAAGGATTGTTTCAGTTGTCCTAGGTTTTTTTTTTGTTGTTGTTTTTACATATGAAGTTGAGTATTGTTCTTTTGAGGTCTGTGAAGAATTGTGTTGGGATTTTGATGGGGAATGCATTGAATCTGTATATTGCTTTTGGTAAGATTACCATTTTTACTATGCTAATCCTACCTATCCATGAGCATGGGAGATCTTTCTATTTTCTGGTAAATCTTCAATCCCTTTCTTCAAAGACTTACAGTTCTTGTCTTACAGGTCTTTCATTTGCTTAGTCAGAGTTACCCCAAGGTATTTTTATTATTATTATTATTTGTGGCTATTGTAAAGGGTATGGTTTCTCTGATTTCTTTCTCGGCCCATTTATCATAGGTATATAGGAGGACTACTAATTTTTTTTTAGTTAATCTTGTATCTGGCTACCTTACTGAAGGTGTTTATCAGCTGTAGGAGTTTCCCTGGTAGAATTCATGGGGTCACTTATGTATACTATCATATTGTCTGCAAATAATGAAAGTTTGACTTCTTCCTTTACACTTGATCTCCTTTTGTCTTATTGCTCTAGCTAGAATTTTGAGTACTATATTGAATAGATAAGGGGAAAGTGGACAGCCTTGTCTTGTTTCTGATTTTAGTGGAATTGCTTTGAGGTTTTTCTCCATTTAATTTGATGTTGGCTGTTGGCTTGCTGTAAATGGCCTTCATTATGTTTAGGTATGTTCCTTGTATTCCTGATCTCTCCAAGACCTTTATCATGAAGGGATATTGGATTTTGTCAAAGGCTTTTTCAGCATCTAATGAGATGATCATGTGGTGTTTTTTCTTTCAGTTTGTTTATATGATGGATTACATTGACTGATTTTCATGTTGAACCATCCTTACACCTCTGGGACGAAGCCTATTTGATCATGGTAGATAATTTTTTGCTGTGTTCTTGGATTAGGTTTGCCAGTATTTTATTGGGTATTTTTGCATCGATGTTCATGAGGGAGATTGTTCTGTAATTTTCTTTCTTTGTGACATCTTTCTGTGGTTTGAGTGTCAGGGTAACTGTAGCCTCACAAAAAGAGGATTGGTATCAGCTATTCTTAGAAATTCTGGTAGAATTCTGTGCTGAAACCATTCAGTCCTTTGCTTTTTGTCTGTTTGTTTGTTTTTGGTTGGGAGAATATTAATGACTTTCTATTTCCTTAGGGACTATAGGTCTATTTAAGTTGTTTATCTGGTCTTAATTTAATTTTGGTAAATGGTACCTACCCAGAAAATTGTCCATTTCTTTTAGATTTTCCAGTTTTGTGGAGTACAGGTTTTTGAGGTATGACTGATTCTCTGGATTTCCTCATTGTTTCTTGTTATGTCTCCCTTTTCATTTCTGATTTTGTTAATTTGGATGTTCTCTCTCTGCCTTTTGGCTAGTTTGAATAAGGGTTTGTTTATCTTGTTGATTTTTTCAAAGAACCAACTCTTTGTTTCATTGATTCTTTGTACTGTTCTCTTTGTTCCTATTTTATTGATTTCAGCCCTCAATTTGGTTATTTCATGGTGTTTTTTCCTCCTGGGTAAGTTTGCTTCATTTTGTTCTAAAGCTTTCAGATGTGCTGTTAAGCCACTAGTGTGAGATTTCTCCAACTTCTTTATGCGGTCATTTAGTGCTATAAATTTTCCTCTTAGTACTGCTTTCATAGTTTCCCATCAGTTTTGTTATGTTGTACAATCATTTTCATTTAATTCTAGGAAGTCTTTAATTTCTTTCTTTATCTCTTCCTTGATTCAGTTGAGCATTATTCAACTTCCATAATATTGTAGGCATTCTGTAATTTTTGTTGTTGTAGAACTCTAACTTTAAGTCATGGTGGTCTGATAAAATACAGATTATTCCATTTATTTTTTGTATCTGTTGAGATTCGCTTTGTCACTGAGTATGTGGTCAGTTTTAGAGAAGGTTCCATGGGGTGCTGAGAAGAAGCTATATTCTTTTGTGTTAGGGTGAAATGTTCTGTGGACATCTATTAAGTCCATTTGAGTCATAACATCTGTTAGATCCCTTATTTCTTTGTTAAGTTTCTGTCTGGCAGACCTGTCCATTGGTGAGAGTGTAGTGCTGAAGTCTCCCACTACTAGTGTGTGGGATTTGATGTGTGATTTAAGCTTTAGTAATGTTTCTTTTACATATGTGAGTGCCATTGTATTTGGGGCATAAATATTCAGAATTGAGACTTAATCTTGGTGGATTTTTCCGGTGATGAATATGTGATGCCCTTTCTGATCTCTTCAAATTGATTTTAGTTTGAAGTATATTTTGTTAGATATTAGGATAAGCCACACTCACTTGCTTCTTAAATCCATTTGATTAGAAAGTTTTTTCCCAGCCTTTAACTCTGATGTAATGTCAGTCTTTGAAGTTGAGGTGTGTTTCTTGTATGCAGCAGGATGGATCCTGTTTTCGTATCCATCTTAGCCTGTGTCTTTTTATAGGCAAATTGAGTCCATTGATATTAAGGAATATTAATGATCAGTGGTTGTTAATTCCTGTTATCTTTTGGTGGTAGTGTGTATGTATGTATTTCCCTTCTTTGGAATTTGCTGCTGTGAGGTTATCTATTGCCTGTGTTTTCATGGGTGCATCTAACTTCCTTAGGTTGGAGTTTTCCTTCTATTGCTTACTGTAGGGCTGAATTTGTGGATAGGTATTATTTAAATCTGGTTTTGTCTTGGAATATCTTGTGCACTCTGTCTATGGTGATTGAAAATTTTGCTGGGTATAGTAGACTGGGCTGACATCTATGGTCTCTTATTGTCTGCATAACATCTGTCCAAGACCTTCTGGCTTTCAAAGTCTCCATTGAGAAGTCAGGTGTTATTCTGATGGGTCTGCCTTTATAAGTCACTTGACACTTTTTCCTTTGCTGCTCTTAATATTCTCTCTTTACTGTGTATGCTTAGTGGTTTGATTATTATGTAGTGAGGGGACTTTTTGGGGGGTCTTGTCTATTTGGTGTTCTATGAGTTTCTTGTATCTTCATAGGTATTTCCTTCTTTAAGTTGGGAAAGTTTTCTTCTATGATTTTGTTGAATATATTTTCTGTGCCTTTGTGTTGATATTCTTCTCCTTCTTCTATCCCTATTATTCTTAGGTTTGGCCTTTTCATGGTGTCCCAGATTTTCTGGACATTTTGTGTTATGACTTTCTTGGCTTTAGTGTTTTCTTTGACTGACAAATATGTTTCATATATTGTATCTTTCATGCCTTAGATTCTCTCTTCCATCTCTTGTATTTAGTTAGTTATACTTGTATCTGTAGTTCCTATTCATTTACTCAGATTTTCTATTTCCAGCAATACCTCAGTTTGTCTTCTTCATTATTTCTATTTCAATTTTCAGTTCTTGAACTGTTTCCTTTACCTGTTTAATTGCTTTTTCTTGGTTTTCTCGGCTTTAAGGGATTATTGATTTCTTTTAATTTTTCGTTTGTCTTTTCCTGAATTTCTTTAAGGGAATTTTTTATTCCCTCTTTAAAGGTCTCTATCATATTCATAAGGTTATTTTAAAGATACCTTTATTCTGCTTTTTCTGTGTTGTGATTTTCAAGTCTTGCTGCTAGAGAACCGCTAGGTTCTGGTGGTGCCATATTGTTCTTTATGTTGTTTGTATGTATTTTTGCACTGGCATCTACTCATTGCTTCCTCCAATAGGTGCAAGAGGTGTCTGTGTTTGAAGGAGCTGCTCTTGCTCCAATCTATGTTTGTTGTGTCTTTTTCTCAGAGGGCCACTTTTGATCCAATCAGAGCTGGCAGATTCTGTGTCTTAGGGAGCCTCTAAGGTTGCAGGGAAATTAGTGGGTTTGGAGTAGGGAGTGGGTCTTGTAGATTGGAGGGTCCAATGTGGGGGTGTTCATGGGGCAGCCTGCCCACAAGAGTCTTCCCTGCTAGCCTGCAATTGGGTCAGCAATGGGTGGGGGTCTCGGGCATGGTTTGTGCCTCAGGGCCTAGGTTCTAGAGCCAGGTTCTCTGAGTGGGAGAAGAGTCACTCATCTCTTGGTCCAATCAGAGCTGGCCAATTCTGTGTCTCAAGGAGCAAATGAGGTTGTAGGGGAATGGGTGGGTTAGGGGTAGGTAGGAATTGGGTCTTGTAGATTGCAGGGTCTGATGGGGAGTGTTGGTGGGAGACCTGCCCATAGGGGTCTCCCATGCTGGTCTGCAAATGGAGCAGCCTAGTTTTGTTCATTTTTAGCAGTGAAAAATCATTTTCACCCCATCCTCTGTATGTCACTGTGCTGTTGTATTGTGTCTTAAAGCAAGCTAGTATGCAAGGTCATCTGATCTTGTTGCACTGATCCCAGGCTCCATTAACTTATACTAGACTGCCATTTCTTGACAAAGCAGTTCAGAAATTTTTCACAACTTATTTTATTATTAAATCTCACATTAAGATGATACATTTGCTACAATGAATCCTCCAATATTTTCACACTATTATTTAATGAACATGAATGAGAGTTTCTCAGATTTTACCAAATGTCCCCTAGACTTTAGGGTCCATACCAGGATGTTACCTTACATTCCAAAACCATTTACCATCAGCGTCCTCCTGACTGGAGGCTTTGAACTGTGGTTGCTTTTGATGGCATGGACAGTTTTGAGATGTGTTGGTCATGTGTTTTAAAATTTTTCCCCTTACTAATGATTTTGTGATATTTTTCTCATCGTTTGGGGTCTTTGCATTTGAAAGATAAAGAAGGCATTCTCATTATCACACTGTAAGACACCTACTGCCAATGTGTTTCCCAAAGTTGATACTATGACTGCCCAGCTAGGGCTTTGGTTGCTAGGGTACTCCTTTTTCCCTCTTCTAACTCTTGTTTTAAAGAGTTCACTGTGATCAGCCATAATTAAGGATTATGGAAATATTATATTCTATTCTGTTTTATTGAAGGATAAGAAATAAAATAAATTATTTAGATTTCCTTTATAAAGATATTTTATTTTTCTTCTATTTTATTTATTTGTTAATCAATTAGATTAATAAAAACTCAAAGGTATTAACTCAGTTTATTTTAATTCATTTTTTTTATATTTTTCTCAAATTTTCTTAGCCTTGACTGTTGTTAGAAATTCCTAATGCTGACTCATCTGTCTAGTTCATATACCCTCTATCATTCATGGTTGGCTCTTTCTTTTCTCCTTTTTGTTATTTTTTTCCCTTTTCCTTTCTGTTCACTGCTGTGGGATGGTCTGTATGTCAAATCTGTTGCTCTGATTGGTCAATAAATAAAATACTGATTGGCTAGTGGCTAGGCAGGAGGAAGTATAGGCAGAACAAGGAGGAGAAGAATTCTGGGAAGGCTGAGTGAGAGAAACTCCCAGCCGCCACCATGACAAGCCGCATGTGAAGACCCCGGTAAGCCACAAGCCACATGGCAAGGTATTGATTTATAGAAATGGATTAACTTAAGCTATAAGAACGGTTAGCAAGAAGCCTGCCATGGCCATACAGTTTGTAAGCAATATAAGTCTCTGTGTTTACTTGGTTGGGTCTGAGCGGCTGTGGGACTGGCAGGTGACAAAGATTTGTCCTAACTGTGGGCAAGGCAGGAAAACTCTAGCTACAAATGGTGCCCAACGTGTTGGCAAGAGTTTCCACCTAAAACCTGAGTAAAAAGATTCTAAAATGGAGCTATAAACAGTTTTTAGTTGTCTCTTTCAAGTTAGAGGCAGTGTGCGTGTTTGAGCTACTATCTACTATGGCGGGTTCCTGGTGTGCTCCACCTGCGGTATGGTGGGAATGAGTCCTCTGCAAGTGGCACATTAAGCTGCGTGGTGGGTTTAGCCTTTGCTAGTACAAAACAAAAAGAGGTTTCTGGGCTGCACGCTGCTTTGATAGAAGCATAGACCCACTATTTCTGAGAGTTGATGGCTCCCAGAGCTGGCAGAAAATGTACCACCGCCATGTTGGGAAGCTGAAGTGGGCAGAGCCAGCAGCCTCAGTGCCATTTCAGGCTTAGAAGGCTGCAGTTTAAAGCAATAAGCTCAAGGTAATATAAAAAATAAGCCAAGTAAAGATGGCTAGCACACAGAGAATCTGGATTATGTTCTCTTTGATATTCGTAACTGAAGAAAAACATTTGATTACAAAAGCTATTGAGTTATGCCAAAATGTATATTTTAAAGGTACCTTGACTTCAAAGTTTGGATAAAAGGATATGTTGCTTTGGAAAAGAGGCTCTGCTTTTGTTTTCACAGAAAGCCAGAGGCTAAAGATTTGTTCCAGATTAAGATACATCAGGTTTGACCAGCCAAGACCACCTGAAAGGTCTCTGATGACACCATAGCCCAGATGATCCAACATCCAGAATCATTTCAAGGCAACTGGCTCAGATGATACAGCCTCACGGACTACTCCATGATCCTTAAATTTTCTTTGTGTCCCCATAAGATACAGCGCCCCCCTTCAGCAGGAAGTAGTTAGAGAAGCTACGCCCAAATTCCCAAATATACCAAGCTGGCTTTGGAGATGAGTAAAAGTTAAAACCTTCCTTTTTGGAAAAAAAAAAATAGGGGAAGTGCTGTGGGATGGTCTGTATGTCAAATCTGTTGCTCTGATTGGTCAATAAATAAAACACTGATTGTCCAGTGGCTAGGCAGGAGGAAGTATAGGCAGGACAAGGAGGAGAAGAATTCTGGGAAGTGGAAGGTTGAGTGAGAGAAACTGCTGGCCGTCACCATGATAAGCTGCATGTGAAGACACCGGTAAGCCACAAGCCACATGGCAAGGTATAGATTTATAGAAATGGATTAATTTACGCTATAAGAACGGTTAGCAAAAAGCCTGCCATGGCCATACAGTTTGTAAGCAATATAAGTCTCTGTGTTTACTTGGTTGGGTCTAAGCGGCTGTGGGACTGGTGGGTGACAGAGATTTGTCCTAACTGTGGGCAAGGCAGGAAAACTCTAGCTACAGTTCACTCCCTTCCCCACTTCTCTTCTTCCTTCCTTCCTTCCTTCCTTCCTTCCTTCCTTCCTTCCTTCCTTCCTTCCTTCTTTCTTTCTATCCTTCTTTCTGCCTTTCTTTCTTTCTTTCTTCATTACCTAATTCATTTCTCTTTTCAAATACCCCATTACTATCTGTCAATAAAGAACCCCCAGGTTCATCTCTGTTTTTGTTCCCATCCCAGAGTCAGCTTTTATCCAAAGACATCTATCTGCTTTCTCGTATTAGAGAAAACTAGAAGCCAAGATGCAAATTCTAGGTGTGTTCATTTCTACTGCACCACCATTGTTTCCAAATCCTCTAAGTTACTGGAAGAGGGGAGCATGAGCACACACAAATATGCACAATTTTCATAATTATTTCCATATGAAACCATTGTGTCTATATAAACCTAACTGTGAGTTGATATGCCCCTGGCTGACATGTTCCAAGGAGTATTCTAGCCTCTGCCCTTATTTTTATTCTAACCTACTTCAACAGTCAGAAAGTTGGCTTTCACCAACTGCCATAATTACCAGGGCATCTTCCAACAAGACAGCAATGCTGGAGACTCAGTAAAGGGCATAAACCACCCAGGAGATGATTTCAGGGAAGAACTTCTGCTTTATTGCACATGAGCAGCTACTTATATGGTAAAAGTCTATTACCTCAGATTGGACAATGAGTGCTCCAGGGTTCTATGCAGGAAAAGTACATTAAAGGATATGTGGAGATGCCAACCTGTCCTCAGGCCTGCTACCAGCTACCCATGCCACTTCTGAATTCTGTGAATATTCAGGAGCATGGTTTACCATGCTTTTTATTTCGAAATTCAGTGTTCCAGGTAGGCTGGCCACAAGGTCATGCCTGAATTTTCTCCTACAGCCAACCTTCTCCATTTACTGAATTGGACACTCTCAGTTTATATGCTGATCAGCATCATAATTCTATTTTTTAAATTTTATTTTTATGTATAAGGGTGTTTTGCCTGCAGGTGTGTCTGTGCACCACATGCATGCCTGGTGCCACTAGAGACTAGAATAGGGTGTTGGAACCCCTAGGACTGGGGTTACAGACAATTGTGAGCCATTATGTCAGTGATGGAATCAAACCCAGGTCATTTGGAAGAACAACCACTGCTGTTAACTGTTGAGCCATCACTCCAGTCCAGAACCAGAAGCCATATCTATATATGGCTTCTTCAAACATCCAGTATCAGAATTCCTAACCCATAGAGTAATAATTCGTTTTTAGCTTTCTTATGCACTCAATTTCAAATATGACAGTACAGTTTTCTTCAATCCTTTCAGTCAGGTAGGTTTTTTTTTTTTTTGGTTTTTGGTTTTTGGTTTTTCGAGACAGGGTTTCTCTGTGTAGCTTTGCGCCTTTCCTAGAACTCACTTGGTAGCCCAGGCTGGCCTCAAACTCACAGAGATCCGCCTGGCTCTGCCTCCCAAGTGCTGGGATTAAAGGCGTGCGCCACCACCGCCTGGCTCTCAGTCAGGTAGTTTTAAATACGTATTTATTCTTTTAAATCATTTGATGACACTATTCATTATGTCAAGAATCTTCTAATATCACATACAAGATATACATGGGATATGTATAGGATAATTACATATTTTATGTGGTATATTATATATAAGATTTTTCTATCAGGTCTAGTGATTGAATCTTGGACTTTGTACGTACTAGGCTACCACACTACCACTGAGCAATAATGTCAGTCCCCCAGAGCAACTTTTAATTTGCACATATTAAAGTTCACTATTTGTGAAAAAGTTCAATGAGCATTTACCAATGCGTGCTGTCAAATGTTTAATATAGTTAACCTTTTTTAAAAGTCCTCTGAAACCTTAGCCACCACTGAACTTTTGCATCTCTCAATAATTTCTGGCAGTCAGCATGCTCTAACTGGGATCCCAAAAATATTTATCCTTTTCACAGTAAACTATTTTACATAAAATACATCAAACACATTTAATTTTTTCCATGTCTTGTGTGACTTCATAGATTAATTATTGTTGCTGAACAATATTCCACTATATGAATGAGCCAATATATTTTATTACTGAAAGGCACTTTATTTATTACAAGGTTTATGCTTATAGATAAATTTATTATGCACTTTTGAATGTAGATGTTGTATTCAAATATTTGTTTAAAACTTTCAAAAAATATTGGTCATATCCATCCTCCACTTCCTCTCTCTAGCTACCCACCCAATATATCTCCCATATCTCTCCCAACTCCATGCCTATTTTATTTTAAATTTTTGTAAACCACTAGTCCAATGCTGCTGCCCATATGCATATGGGTGTGGAGTTATCCACTATGATATGGACAATATACTAATGGTTGACTCCCAACCAAAGAAAAGTGACTCTCCAATCAGCCATCAGCTGCCCTTATCTCCTCAGCTGAGGTAGGTCTTAGGAGCCCCTCCCTCTCCATACTGAAAGTTTTAACTCTCTGGATTTTATGCAGATCTTTTGCAGGTGACCAAGAGATGCTGTGTGACTTCATGTTTCACAGCCATGTCATGGGCAGAGGTCAGCCTTTCATAGCAGTCCTCACCATAAATTGTCAAATATATTGGTCAAATAATTGCTGAATTAAGACTATGTTGCGTTTTGTGAGGAATAGTCAAAACGACTCAATGTGCCTGTGTCATTTTACATTTCTTTTATCAATAAATGCAAATTTGTATTGAGCATTTTCATGTACTTAGCTGCAACTTACAGATCTTTTTGGTGAGATGCTTAGCTTGTACAACTATTTCCTAGTTACCTTTTTCTTGTTATAAAAGTTGAGCTTCTTGGCATATTTTAGATACAAGTCTTTCATCTGATGTGGGCTGAACACCTGTTCTCCCAAGTTCATGGCTTGTCTTTTGGGTTTTACCAATACTGTGAGAATAGAAATTTAAATTTTTGATATAGTTTAAATTATCAGTGCTTTCCTGTTTTAGTTCATATACAAGCTTATATTACTTGTATTTTATCTAAAGCTTCATCATCAAAATAAAAGATCATGTGGATTTTCTTATATGTTTTCTCTAGAAGTCTGAGAGTCTCACATTCTACATTATACCTATGGTCTCTTTCAAGATATTTGTAACTCCTGTGTCATGTTCAAGTTCATTTTTCTTATACAGACATGATAAATAGTTTCCATACTTCTTGCACCCTGAAGCTGTATGTAAATTAGGTGCTGATATAGAAAATTTAGTGAAGAAAAGAGACAGTTACATAGTTAAAACCTTCGGGTTATTCATAAAAGAAAGACAGACAATAAATAGTTACATTTGTTTTTTATCCAAAAAGAATAAATATATAACAAAGAGTTGAGGAAGGGGAAGGTACAATGAATTTGGCAATGTAATAATCAGGGAGAAATGAAATACTATTTCTAAGTGCATATGCATCTTTAAATTATAATGAATTCATTCCTTAAAAATGGAAAACTAACTATTTAATTTTCCAAATACTCATTTTTATTTATCTTTTCCCTCATTCTCATTGTCTTACCTGCTAACTTACAATTTTTATGTTAATGTTAGACTGCCTACACTGTCTGAGGAGAAAATCAAGATGCTTTTTAATTTATTCTCTCATATTTTGAATATCATATGTTGAGTGTGGGGTTGTTATCATAGAAATAATGCTCTTACATGTAGATTACTTGAGCCATAGTGAAATATTTTAGAAGAAACTCCTTAAAATGCAGGTACACAGTCATTTTAAATGTTATATTCTCAATGTCTACAGCTATTATGTATTGCTTAAACTTATGTCATTTCCTTATTTATGCTTCTGTTTTGATAGCATGAAGAGTACCTTCCATACCAAAGACAACAGGACATAGACGTGAAGGTTCTTTGCAAGTACCAGCTTGACTTCTCCATATTCAACGAGTTGTGTGGGTGTTCTCATCAGCAATGGGGGCTTGCTGTCAGTTCGTAAGAGTAACCTATTGTCTTAGCAACAGCCTGGGTTGTTTGGGGATTTCTATAGAACCCCTTTGGCCAACAACTCAATTGGGTATAATCCAGTCCCAGTACTGGAAGCTTTGTTTGGTGACAAGAGATGTTCAGTTGGGACTCCATCCCCCCATTACTTAGAGACTTCATTAGGATCACCTTCCCAATTTTAGGAGGTTTCCACAGCAGTAGGCTTCCACACCACCCTGAAAATGTCCCTCAATTTTAGCCGTGTTTCCCTACATTCTCTCTCTCAACCCCCTCTCTCTTCTCACCTGATCCTTCAGTTCTAGTACACCCCATCCAGTCAACCCATAAAATCTATTCTATTTCCCCCTCCTGGGGAGATCTAGCAGTCCATCAACAAACCCTATAATTTACAGTGTTGTACTTTGGGCAAAATATGGTAGGACAATGATGGCAAAAATCTTGTGGTAGTGACTAACCAATGTCTGATTTGATTTAAGGCCCACTCCATGAGATAGAACCCATACCTGACACTGCTTGGGATGACCAAGAACCAGAGACTAGATAGCTTAGAGACTGAGGGTAAAACCAAATACTACAAATCTTTTAAAAAAAATAGTGATAAAATTTCTCCTGAAGATATTCTGCTATACTTACAGATCAGTGCCTTATTCAAGGATCATCAAAGAAACTTCCTCTTGCAGCAGAAGGGAACAAATACAGAGACCCACAGCCAGACAATATGGCAGAGAGAGACTTTGGAACACACAGCTTGAAATGAGATGTCTCCATCAAATCCCTCCCCTCAAATCTCAGGGCACCCTGCAGAAAAGGAAGCAGAAGGAGTGTAAGAGTCAAGGGAGATGGAAGATACCAGGAGAACAAGGCCTCTAAATCAGCTGATCAAAGCTCCTATGAACTCACAGAGACTGAAGCAGCAAGAAAAGGGCCAAAAACAGGTCTGTATTAGGTCTTCTGAGCATAGTCTATAGCTTCCAGTTTAGTATTTTTATTGGGCTCCTGAGTATATGAATAAGTGCATCTCTGATTGTTGTTCCTGCTCTTAGGGATCCTTTCCTTCTGTTGGTTTGCCCTTTAGACTTTAATGTGATGGCTTTCTTTTTTTTTTTTTTTTTTTTTTTTTTTGGTTTTCCGAGACAGGGTTTCTCTGTGTAGCTTTGCGCCTTTTCCTGGAACTCACTTGATAGCCCAGGCTGGCCTCGAACTCACAGAGATCCGCCTGGCTCTGCCTCCCGAGTGCTGGGATTAAAGGCGTGCGCCACCACCGCCTGGCATGATGGCTTTTTATTATGTTTCATTTTGCTATGTTTTGTTGCCATCTATTAGGGACCTGTTCTTTTCTAATGAGAGACAGAAAAGGAGTGGATGTAGATGGGAGCGGAGGTGCAGAGGAACTGGGAGGAGTAGAGGGAGGGGAGCTGTAATCAGGATATATCGTGTGAGAAAATGATCTATTTTTCAATAAAAGAAGAAGAAAAATATGTCATTTTGAAAGTAACTGGAGTCTTCTCATACATTAAAACTTTTTTATTGGAAAGAACATTGTAAGGTCAGCCTGTAACTAACTTAATTCCTATAATCTTTTTTTATTTTTAAAAAACTTTTTTTTTTCATTTTACACACCAATCCCAGTTCCTTCTCCCTCCCCTTCTACACCAGCCACCTCTCCCCATTCTTCCCCCTTCTACTCCTCAGAGCAGGTAAGGGCTCCCTTGGGGAGTCAACAAAAACAAGGACTATAGGACTGAATTCCTATAATCTTAACAGACTTTCTCTGAAAATTTCCATAACTGGATTTAGAGGGAAAGGAACTGGGAGCTACAATTCCACCTGGTGAATATTGAATGGCTGCTTTTTCATAGGTATGATAACAAAAACTGGGACTCCAGAGTTCATTCTGATAGAGTCTAACTTTAAATTGTACAGTTTGAAAAGTCTACATTTTAGCAAGTTGAATATTGGCAATAATTTTGAAAGTGTAAAAGTAGCAAAGTACTTTTTCAAATTTATCTGTATTTTATCATTTTGATATTTACCCTAAAGATGAGTCAGTCATGTGAAAAAATAAGGGGTTGGAGAGATGGCTTAGCAGTTAAGAATACTCACTAATCTTGCTGAGAACCTGAGCTTGATTTCCTGAAGACCTGATATCCTCTCAGACCTCCATATACACAAAGCATGCACATGATGTACAGAGATACAGTCAGGCAAAATTCATAGATGTAAAATAAAAATAAATAAATCTTTAAGTAGATCACTGAGTTACAGAATTCTACTGTAATATCTTTTAGATGTTTGTTTTCTTTATTCTCTGTCTTTTGTCTTAGTTCAGTGCTTGCTGTTATCATTTAGAACACTGTGGTTCTATAGATCTTGACTCGTTCTCTGATTTGTGAGTCTGCAATATAGCATCTGTCCTATTTCAAGGGTTTTGATTTACAGTCAGCAGAGAGAGATGATTGTTTTAACAGGTCGTATGCCTCAGAGGACCATCAGTCACCAACATTATAGACCTTTTCTAAACTATCTCTAACTATAAAGCAACGTACTATGATGATTCTCCTTTTAGCTTCAACTCAATTATTTTATTAGAAAGTCCTAAGAGTCCTAAGATTATTGATATTAATTTATATTTCCAAAGAACCTTTGTTCCAAATTTTATTTGAGAGCATTTTAGCAGACATTTGAAAAAAAGAAATAACAAAAATTTTGTCTACAATGCTTAAAGGAGTTACTAAATGCTAAATGAGTTACTGGCTCATTTTATGGTATCTTCATGAACTTCTGATATTATATTTATTGATATAGAATTCTTTTGATAATTTGGAAATTTTAAGAGGAAATGAAAGCAAGAAAATAAAGAAAGAGATATAAAGAAAATTATAAAGAAAGAATAACAACAGTAAATAGCTTTGTCACCTCTAACTTTCCCCAGGAGGCTTATTAATTGAGTAATCAAAATACTATGATTAAAAACAGGTAAATATAGGGGGGAGTAATTTATGCTAAATGTGGCCCATGTCATATACAAAGTAGTGAAAATTGAATTTTTCTTTGGTTGTCACTAAAGGATCATTTGTTAAATGTGTAGCTCTCTAAAATAACATACCTGGAAATAGTTTCTAACTATGTAGCTAGAGTTTTCCTGCCTTGCCCACAGTCAGGACAAATCTTTGTCACCCGACAGTCCCACAGCCACTCAGACCCAACCAAGTAAACACAGAGACTTATATTGCATACAAACTGTATGGCCATGGCAGGCTTGTTGCTAACTGTCCTTATAGCTTAAATTAATCCATTTCCATACATCTATACCTTGCCACGTGGCTGGTGGCTTACCGGCGTCTTCACATGCTGCTGGTCATGGCAGCAGCTGGCGGTGTCTCTCTGCCTCAGCCTTCCGCTTCCCAGAATTCTCCTCTCTCCTTGTCCCACCTACGTCCTGCCTGGCCACTGGCCAATCAGTGTTTTATTTATTGACCAAACAGAGCAATTTGACATACAGACCATCCCACAGCATAACTAGCTCATGATTGGCTCCAAAGTAGTTTCCTCTTGTCTTTAAAAAAAAAAATTACGTTATTGATTCTTTGGGAATTTCACATCATGCTCTCCTCACCCCTGCAGCATTTCCCCACAAAAGAAAATTTTAAAAAATTCAAATCAAACCAAAACAAACAAACAAACAGAAACCTCTCCAGCAATTCTTCATTTGTCTTAGTGGCATTGGGAGCCCCAGTGTGTCACAGGGTATACCCCTTTGTCCAATCAGCTTTACTTGCAAATGTCCATTGCAATGAGTCATTGGTCTGACTCTAGGTCTCCTGTTTCTGTTACTCCATCATCACTGGATACTCACCAAAACTCCCCTTAGATAGCCCACAGCACTCCCCTGAGTCACAGACATTCTACGGTGATCATTCCACTGGACCAGTCCCCTTACAAGCTCCAGCAAGTCCTGGATGGGGTAAATGTTAGGATGGGACAACCCACGCCCCAGCTGTGGGCCTGAGTGTAGCTGAGCTGGTCAGTCCAGGCTACTGGAGTTGCCTCCCTCAGGTGAGGGGTAGAGCCAGCTCCACTACGCCCCTGCCATCAGGATCAGTTATCCCTCGACTGTGGTGAGGGGTGAGGCCATCTCATCCCTTCAACAACAAAAAGAAAGAAAGAAAAAAATCTGAAGGTGAAACATGAAAGTAGTCAGTATTCTGCTCACTCTCCCACAAAGTAGAAGAAGCAAAAGTTTATCATCATTCACTAAAAGTATATGTAACTGTCAAATAATTTGCACCATGGAAATATGACTCATGTCCATGTTAAATTTTTATTGGAAGAGTATGTCACCAAATACGATCTACAAAGGCATCTTAAAGACAAATAAATTAGTGGGGATATAAAGGTTTTGTAGCACTACCATATGAACTGGCTCCTTTCCAGGGAAGATTTAGATCACCATGCCTGTCAAAGGCAGGCAATGAAGGAAGTCTTTGAATCTGTGATTATTTATAAGCTCTTAGAGCTTTTACCTAAACAGAACGAGTTTCCATGGAAACAGGAATTATCTGTTGAAGTTTGATCTTTCCCTTGCATAGTTAGGTTTGACAGCTAAGCGAGCACTGCCTTAGAAGGCAGTGTAACCCAGGGAAGCTTACAGGAAAATAACAAAGTCGAAAGCAATTGAAAATGCTAAGCTTAAAAAATGCAGCCAAAGTTATTCATCTTTTAAATGAGACTTTCATTGCTTGAGAGGAATGGAATCATTTTAAGCCATTGTCATCTTAGAATGGTGTAAATAAGAGCAAAAATAATCTGGAGAGTAATTTATTATTATTGTTGTTTAAGGTAAATTTTATTACATTGGGAAATATGAGAAGGAAAATGGATGCTTGTATATTTCATCATGTAAAGAGTGCTTAGAATTAAAAATCCAACTGTATAAACAAACATAAGCAGAGTAGTTCATAGGTATTATATTACCATAAGAAACTAATTATTATAACTCTAGAAAATAGGTGTTGTTGTGCTATTCTTCAAATACAAAATAATCCAGCATGCTAAGTGATTTTCTAATATCACATATATAGAATGTAATTTCAAGTTTTATACCCTAGAGATTCCATAAAAATTCTTTTAACTTCCAATCTTAAATTATTAAAAGTGAAGTATCATGAGCTGCCAAAATCTGTTTCTGATTATATGAGTTAATTTAACATATTAATGAATCATCTTTTACAAAGATGAAATATATACACTTTATATAAAATTTATATAGATAAATTCAGATAAGACTAAAGACTGAATTTTTGCAGTTATTCAGAACATCTTGATATTTTTCTCTGAAATGAATAAATCTGAAATTCTTTAAACCTTAGTTTCTAAGCCCCTCTATTAAGTTTTTTATATTGTTACAGTTTTAAAATCCAGCACCATAGACAAGGTACGAATTTAAAAAAAAAAATCTGTGTAAGGTAACCCAGACCCAGAAAGACAAATACGAACCTTCATCCAGTAACTGATGCAGAGATCCACAGCTAAGCACTGGGTGGAGCTCCCAGAGTCCAGTCAGACAGGGAGAAGGGACTATATGAGCAAAGGGGTCAAGATCACTATGGGGAAACCCACAGAGACAGCTGACTGGAGCTAGTTGAAGCTCACTGACTCTGAACTGACAGCTGGGGAACCTGCATGGGACCAAACTAGGTAGGCCCTCTGAAAGTGGGTGACATTTGTGTGGCTTGGGCAGTTTGTGAGGCCACTGGCAGTGGGACCAGGATTTATCCCTAGTGCATGAAGTGGCTTTTTGGAGCCCATTCCCTAGGGAGAGATATCTTGCTCAGCCTCAATATGAGGGGCTTGGTCCTGCCTCAACTTGATATGTCAGACTTTATTGACTCCCCATGGGAGGCCTTACCCTCTCTGAGGAGTGGGTGGGGGCAGGAGGTGGGGAGTGAGTGGGAGAAAGGGAGGGAGGGGGAAATGTGGTTGGTATGTAAAATGGAAAAACAAAACTTTTAAATAAAACAAAAAAAAGAAGTTTGCTAATTGATGTTATGAAATAAAAGCAATTACATTTGAGAGTTTTTAAAGTTAAAAAATAAATAAAAACTTTAAAAAATTAATGATTCATTGTGGTATTGTATTCCCCCAACTATTATGCATGCTAATAAACTTATCTGGGGTCAGAGACAGAACAGCCACAATATTAAACATAAAGGATAGGCAGTGGTAGCACACACCTTTAATCCTAGCATTCCAGAGGCAGAAATCCATGTGTTCAAGGATGCAGCCAGGCATGGTGATTCATCACACCTTTTATCCCAGAAAGCAAGCCTTTAATCCCAGGGAGTGGTGGTAGAAAGCAGAAAGGTATAAGGCGTGAGGACGAGAAACTAGAAGCATTTGGCTGGTTAAGCATTTGGCTGGTTAAGCATTTGGCTGGTTAAGCATTCGGGCCTTTGAGCAGCAGTTCAGCTGAGACCCATTCTGGATGAAAACTCAGAGGCCTCCAATATGAGGAGACAAGACCAGCTGAGGATCCAGCGAAGTGAGGTAGCTGTGGCTTGTTTTGTCTCTCTGATTTACCAGCATTGACCCCAATAACTGGCCTCAGGTTTGATTTTATTAATAAGAACTTTTAAGATTCATGCTACAATTCCTTTTAGTAAGGCATCAACTAAAATGCATGAAGATGAATCTAAGTAACATAAGAGAATAATCTCTAGTCAATCTCAGATAAATTTATCTGAGCCCGTTCTGGCTAAGGTATATTTGAGTGGGTGGCAGGAAAATACATTACCCCAAAAATTTAATAATAAAGAATAGAAGGAAAATTCCATATCACAGTATTTAATATTTTGAGATTATATTTCATACAATAAAAACTATTTTAGAAAGAAATTGGGGCTCCTTGGAGAAATGAGCGATTCCAAGAAGTGTGGAATGTAAAACATTAACAAAAACCATTTGTGTGTGTTTGTTTTGTGTGCTGGAAATTAAGGAGATAGTCAAAGAAAGATGATGATGTGCCAAAAAGATGCAAAAGCCAACTTGAACAAAGTGTTAGCTAAATGAAGGAGATTCAGGGAGTCACATAGGCTGTACAGAAAAATACCCAACTTTCTTGAGGCACAGAGTGTTCCCCACGAGACACTCAAATTGACGTGCCCAGTGCTGTCTTTGCCTGGAATTAACTTTCTATTCCTGAACAAGTCACTTGCAGATGAATTTTTTCATTTCTAAATGGAATTGTTAGTCTGGAGTGCTATACACATTCCCAGTTGTTTTGTTTTGTTTTAAGGAGAAAGAGTTTATGTTGGTCCACGGTTTCTGCCTCTTGTTGATAGACTCCATTGTCTTGGTGTCTGTGGTGAGCCTCATGGAGTGGGGAAGGGTATCACAGAGCAAAGCTGTTCACCTTGTGGTGGCCTACACTGGGAAAGCACATTAACAGGTGTCCAGTATATATCATGTGTCAAAGTCTGTGGACAATTCAGCCACCAAGAGTTTGAAATCAGAGCCAGTGAGATGGCCCACAGGGTAAAGGTACAACCTGAGTTCTAACCCAGGAACAGTTCCAGAGATATAAGAGTCCATCATGGCAGGAATTCATGGTAGCAAGTGGCAGGTGTGGCGGCCAGAGCAGGAAGCTGACAGGTCACATCCTTAACTGGTGCAGACCAGTGCAGGCCCTGTGTTTGCTATTTCAGTCTCTGTGAATTCCCATGAGCCTTGCTTAGCTGATTCAGAGGGCCTTTTGTTTATTTACTTATTAGTAGTGTGTGTGTGTGTGTGTGTGTGTGTGTGTGTGTGTGTGTGTGTACCACAGCGCATGTCTAGAAGTCACAGGACAATATGTGAGAGTCAGTTCTTTCTTCTACCATGTGGGTCCCAGGAATTGAAATCAGGTCACCAGACTTGTCAGCAAGTTTACCCCTCTCAGCAATCTCAGCTACCCCTATTTTCAGCTTTATAATTCAATAAAAATACAGTTTTTGAATAACAAGCAGCAACATCTGAGAAACTCTGACAGAAATAACCATTTAACTATAAAAGTATAAAATAATCATTTAAAATTTAGAAATTTTCTTAAAAGTCTGCAACTAAAAGGAAAAACATTCATTCAAGAAAATCTCATTTTGCTAACCTATGGAGCCATTCCCAATACCCACCCCCCATGAGACTTACCTTATGAAAATTATTCAAGGATAGGGAAACCAAGAAGCCTGGGATGCTCCTGTTCCTCAGCTCCCAGCCTGAGCTTTGCTTTCAATATGGAGGTGAAGGCAGTGGGTTGCAGGAATTTCTGATTCTATCCGGCCATGTGAACTCTTGCAGACATAAGTGAAGGGATCAGGTCCTGTTGCTTCACCTTGCCTTTACTCATGGGGCTGAAGCTTTATTCCAGGTATAACAGACAGTATTTTAGCATGCTACCTTCTACTTCACCTCCAAATTCATAAGGCATAGATTCATGTAAGAATAGTTAAGGCAAGAAAACTAGGTCCCCTCTAGTCTTTATTTATAAAGCAGCAGTATCATTTTGTTAGGTAGTGAGGGAGTCAGGTACTTTAAAAACAAATACTTGTATGAGTGCATTTGTAGTGTCATTCTTTATTTTAGAGAAATCTTCACCATGCAAGAGGAATATGTGAAGAGGCATTGCTGTCCACCACTTCATCTTTTAAACATTTTTCTGTGGCTTTGAGCTAAGAATGCCAGAAACTATACCTATTGTCTTCTATTCTTAAATTTTGATATTAAAATGAACATCCTCAGAAACTGGTCAGGCTCAGGCATAAACCAATATTGTATGAACATGTAAAGATTCCCTCAATATAATCAAATGTTCTCTTTGTTCATGAAAGCATCTCGTTGGAAATAACTTCCATGATCTTCTTGCCTGCTTTGAATAAAAAGTTTGTCTTCATTCTTTTGATCTTGGCAGAGCTTATTTCAGTTTTGCATCTACTAAGATACAAACAATGTCACTATCAGTTACAGTACTTGCAAAAAGACCTTATGGCCTCATGGCCTCATACGCAATTCTTGTAAAGAGGAGCAGAGATTCCACCCATGGGACAAGTCCAGGTAGAGAGGCAGTGGTTAACAGTGAATAATTTCCCAGCTGTACATAAAAGGAGTATAGAGAGCTGCATGACTAAGGATGTTAGTAAGAACATGTTAGTGGAGAGCAATAAAGACATGCTTATAGTGTCATATGCAAGTGGTAAAACACAAACCCACTAAACAGGCAAATGAATAGAACTAGAAAAATATCATTCTGAGTAAGGTAGCCCAGACTCAGAAAGACAAACATGGTATGTACTCACTCATAAGTGGATACTAGATATAAAGCAAAGGATAACCGGACTACAACTCACAGCTCCAGGGAGGCTAGCTAGTAAAGAGGACCCTAGGAAAGACACAGGGATCGCCTAGCGACAGAGAAATGGATGAGATCTATATGAGCAAACTGGGAGAAGGTGGGTAATGGAGGGCAAGAGTCAGGGGAAAGAGAGCTTAGGGGAGCAGGAGGACCTAGCTGGATCAGGAACAGAGTGGGAGAACAAGGAAAGCTATACCATGATAAATGAAGACCCCATGGGAATAGGAAGAAGCAGAGTGCTGGAGAGGTCCCCAGGAACCCACAAAGATGACTCCACTATAGACTACTGGCAATGGTCAAGAGGGTGCCTGAGCTGACCTACTGTGGTGATCGGATGGCCAAGCACCCTAACTGTCATGATAGAACCCTCATCCAGTGACTGATGGAAGCAGATGCAGAGATCCACAGCCAAGCACCAGGCGGAGCTCCAGGAGTCCAATCAACGAGAGAGAAGAGGAATCATATGAGCAAGAAATATCAAGACCATGACTGGAAAAAGTACAGAGACAACTAGCCAAACTAGAGGAAACACATGAACTGTGAACCAATAGCTGAGGAGCCCCCATGGTACTGGACTAGGACCTCTGGATAAGTGAGACAGTTGATTAGCTTGAACTGTTTAGTGGGCCCCCAGGAAGTGAGACCAGGACCTGTCTTTAGTGCATGAGCCGGCTTTTTGGAACCTAGGGCCTATGCTGAGACACTTTGCTCAGCTTTAGTGCAGGGAGGAGGGGATTGGACCTGCCACAACTGAATATACCAGGCTCTGCTGACTCCCCAGGGGAGACCTTGCCTTGGAGGAGGTGGGAAACGGGGTGGGTTGCAGGGGAAGGCTGGGAGTGGGAGGAGGGAGGACAGGGGAATCCGTGCCTGATATGTAAAACAAATAGAAAATATCTTAATAATAAGAAAAAACATTTTTTAAAAAAAGGTAACAGAGAGAATCAGAGGATGAGTGAAGCACAAATGTCTCTCCTAAGATCACAGGCCTCCTGAGGATGAGAAGCCTGTGTCAGCTGCACCTCTTAGGAACCATCAGACCTGTAATCATCACACAAGGATCAACCAACTAAGAGCAAAATTCTCAGCTGCAGTAGGAACTCAAGCACAATTTATGACCAAATACTCTGACATAGGGATAAGGCCTGAGAAACCAAGTTTAAAAGTGAAACCACACATACCCCTGGCATGGAAGAGTGCACAGCCCAAGTCATGGTACCTCAAGAGTGAATGAGGGGAAGCTCACACTCAGCTGTGTGTGCTATAAATAAAATAAAATAATAATATGTTTCTCACAATAGTCTCTGAGCTACGAATACACCCAACAATAAAAGTTAAAAAGCTTACTTGGTAAGAGCACTAAAAACACAACTTCAGATAAGTACATCACATTGATCCATAGATAACCTCTAGTCAAACTAAAATATATATAAGTACATCCCAATGATCCATGGATAACCTCTGGTCAAGCTAAAATATTTAGAAAAGGAAAAATAAATCTAAGCAAGTTTACCAAAAGTCACACAGTCACATTCAGAGAGAAAATGATTCCAAGGCACAGTTCTTCCAAGTCAATTAGCAAATAAATAAATGTGCAATCCAAAAAGCAAAACATATTCTTCTGGTAAGGAGTATCACATCATGAGCGAAAATGTCCCACTTACAACACAATTTTATGATTATACTGAGAAAATATAACTACTTTGAATTGATCTCTAGCGAACAGAGACTTCAAAGCACCCATTATGAATATATTCAAAGAGGGTAAATAGATTATGTCTAAAAAATTAAGGGAAGACACGGTGACAGTGTCACATAAATAGAAAATATTTATGGAGAAATCATTCTTTAAACACAGCTGAATAGAAACTTAGTACTTGAAAAATGAGATAACCAGAAAGAGATATTCACTAAGTGAACTTAAAAGAAATTTTGAGTTGTCAAAGGAACTGGCCAATTTTATGACAGATCAATGGAGGTTATTTTAAGTAAAGAGCAGAGAGATGAACAAATAAACACAAAAATAGCTGCATAGAAATGAGAGACACTAACATATAAAGAAAACCATAGACAAAAACATAAATATGGAAAATATCTTAGTGAAAGTTTCTTCTATCTAATGAAAAGTATTAGTAAATCAAGATGTTCGATGAAATAAAACTGTGATTAACATGAAAAGATCCACTCCTAGTCATGACTGAGTCAAAATTTCAATGCTAAAGATAAAGTCTAAAAAGCAGTATGAGAATCAAGTGACTCATTATGCATTAGGGAGACAATAGAATTAACTGTCAAATCATCAGATGCAATGAAGCCAGCATTTACAGGTCCTGAAATTAAAATTACCATCAGCAAAGTATGTTGTACCTTTCAGTATTATTTTTAAAATGTAAGTAAAATATGGACATATTGAAGTAAGCAAAACTGAGAGAATTTATTATTAGAAAACTCTTCTGACAAGAAACACTGAACTGGATTGTTTGGCCAGAACAGTAGTGAAGCCAATGAACAGCATGGAAACACATGAAGTACTTTTTACAATTCCTTATGCAGGTCGTTGTGTAAAAACAACCAAAAAAAAAAAAAAAAGGAAAGCAACTCTTTATTTACTCTTTCTTAATTCATAAGTTATTTAGAAAGTAGTTGGAGAAAATATTTATACAGAATTAAGATGGTGGATTTATGGCACATAGATGACAATTTCCTTGGTAATAATAGAACAGAGGTGGTTGGGGAAAGTGGAGTCTGATTGTGAAATGACATGCTGGGAATACAGCTCAGTTATATACAGAGCCTACACAGCATTCACAAGACCTTGGGCGTGATCACTCCTACTGGGAGAAAAAGAAAGAATTCATCCAAAAAAAAACAGAGACAGATAAATTTCAGACCCAGGTACGATGGTGTCTGCCTTTTATTTCAGGATTTGGGAGGCTGAGGCAGTGGCATTGATGGGCATTCAAGTATATCCTGGGCTACTTAGTACATTCCAGGTCAACTTGAGCTGCAGAATGACTCTGGCTTTATAAGAACAAATGCAAGAGAAATAAGTATCTTATTTTTTCTCATATGCAGAATATTAATTTGAATGGTGTGTGTAGGTGATTATTATAGAAGAGAACTATGAGAGGAGAGAGGAAGAGATCACCACAGAAGGGAGAGGAAATCAAGTGAACATCTGTGTCATGAAAACAGCTGAAGAAAGACCAGATGGAAAGAGGCATTGGAGAGAACAATGTTTGGATTTAATTAAAAACAAACTACAATAATATATGTGTTTAAGTTTTAAATGAAATGCATTTAGTTGTATGCTAACCAGACATTAATAAAAAAAATACTTTAAATAAATGAAGAAAGGCTGGTTTAAATAATGATAAAAGGTCAACCAGATCATTGGCAGTGAGATATCTAGAACAGTCTTATAGAAATGGTCTTTGCTTTTCTCCCCAATAATTTATCATTCTTTTTTATAATTTCCCATTAAAATATTATTTTTGAAGTTTAAATTTTCCAAGTGAAATAAAGTTTATTGACCCATTAAAAAAGATAAACCAGGAAAATACAAACCCTCAAATATATCTTTGTAAAAATATTAAGCTCAAGCCAAATGCCGGTACACTTGAATAAATAAACAAATGTCAATACAATGTTTGTTGAGCAATAAAATGCTATTCAGTTTAAAATACCTATGAATATATAAGCAAAGTAGGCATTGCTTCTGATTCTATATTTGTTAAAAGATAATTGTTATATTCATTTTATATATTTTATTTCCTCATTTTTCAATAAAATTAGAAATTTGTAAAGGTGTCAGATCATGTAAAAGCCACACTTATGTTATCCAGTCATCTTCAGAGGTCTGTGAATGTTTAGAAACTGTGGTGAGAGTTGCATTGTCTTTTCCTTACTAGTAATCAGTTCAGGTTAGGCTAATCATTAAATTTTTTAGGCTTACATAAACATCCTTGAAAAACAAAACAAAATACAAAAATAAAAGAATGATAAATGCATGTATCCAACTCCTTAAAGGCAAACACTGGTACCCTAATATCAGTTCATCTTCCTCCTTCCTTTAGAATGAGAAGGAAACTCTCTGAGCTATTTTAGTTTTCTTTCTAATATTTTAACATTCCAAAATTATTTCCTAAGAAAGCATGCAATACATTAAGAAGACCACTGGATTTTATTTTAAGGGTAATACCATTATTAAAAATCTCTTCAGTTGCCGGTTGTGGTGGCGCGCACCGGTAGGATTTGCTGAAGGAGGCAGAGGCAGGAGGATCTTGAGTTCGAGGCCAGCCTGGACTACACATTTTGCCGGGCGGTGGTGGCGCACGCCTTTAATCCCAGCACTCGGGAGGCAGAGCCAGGCGGATCTCTGTGAGTTCGAGGCCAGCCTGGGCTACCAAGTGAGTCCCAGGAAAGGCTCAAAGCTACACAGAGAAACCCTGTCTTGAAAACCAAAAAAAAAAAAAAAAAAAAAAAAAAAAAAAAAAAAAAAAAAAAAAAAAAAAAAATCTCTTCAGTCACTTGTTGCTAGTCTAGATGTTGATTGAAATCTGAATGGTCAGTTACACACTGAGATACAACAGAACTTGTGCCCAATGCAGATTTTATTTAGAATTTGTTATGCTATTTTGAAAAGATAATAAAATACTTTTACTATGTCACAAGGAGATATTTCTAGTATGCTCATATCATAGTCCTATTTTTTCCTCCTAAACTTCATAGGAATACAGAATAATAAACACACTTTGTATTCTGAATGAGATGGGATGGAGTGAGCTAATAGAATAGCTTGTGAAATGCAGGACCACGTTCTAAAATACCCTCTTAGGAAACAATGTTTCTCATTGCCCTATTCCCTGTTAAAAATAGCAAGCAGAGCAAATACCAGCATTCCAGCTAATTTTAACAATAAACACCTCCAGAATTTTTATCAAGCACTTAGCTCTCAGATTAGTGAAAAACTTAAGTAACCCATAACCAAGTTTCTGTGTTAGAAATACCTAATGATTATGAACACACAACTCTTACTTCCCCACCAGGTAATAAAACAACTACTTAGACTTCTTAAATTTGTTGAACAAATGAAAATTTTGTTTCAATAATTGTATCTGGAAACACATAAAAATGCTGTTCAATTCTTAACTCCCATCTTCAGCTGCTCTGTATATCAGAAATGAGTATCGCTTCCCAAGGACAGGTGAGCCCACAATACTTAGTCAGCTTCCTATAGCAAGATTGTCATATTTGCATCCAATATGGAACTTGTTTAGTTTTCTTTGTTAGTTCTCATTATGAAGAAAGAGGAAAACATGTGCTTGTGTTCTAGTCGGTATATAAAAAGTGCAAGTTTTAATAGCAAAACTCTGAGTTTGCAATTTTGTGCTGTCCCTTTTAAATTGATGTCAGAGCAACTTAATTAACTTCTTTAAACATTACTAGTTCCATGGGAAAATTCAATAATTAAATACATTTGAATAAGAAAAAAGGAAACCATCAATGTCAGTTCCATAAATGATCTATATTTAATAAATGTAAGTATTTCTTTTGTTTCCCATCATAGCTAGACTATAGTACTTTATTGGAAAGAGCAAAAAAAATTCCAGATATATTACACTACTTTATAGTTTTATTTTTATTTCTCTAAACTAGACAGTGAGTTTAATAAGGGTCGCTTTTATGAGCCAGGGGAGGGGGCAACACCAGTGGCCACACCACTGAAGAAAGTAAATACTCCTCCATGGTAGAATGTTGAAAAGCCCAGTTTTGCACAGGTCTTGGACATTTAGATTTATTAAAAAAGAAGACTCAGAATCTTCCTCTCATTAACTCCAACCTCTCTTCCAGGCTCTATAATTACATATTAATTGCCCATTTCAAACATCCTTCTGCCTGTCTCTAAGCTATTTCATGCTTAATACAACTAAACTAACCTGTCAATTTCTTCTCCCCTTCATTATTTCTTCCTCCTCCAGCAGACATTCAGACAATTCCAAATTAGTACGGCCATTACCCATGCAGTCATGCATGTCAGCAGAAAGACTTTTGATACTTTCATATCTTTAACCCCTCATTTAATCCATTTGATCTAAATCATTCTCGTTTGCTTCACACAATGTGCATTCATTTTCATTCTTGATTTTTTGGTGAATAGTGTGAGCGTTTTTCACCTGGAGTAGTGTGAAAACTTCATATTTAACTGACATTATCCATCTCATTTTCCAAATGGCAGCTAAGATGATAGTTTTAAATCCCCTAAATTCTTCGTTGTGACCACACTGTGGATATGACCTACTGAGAACTCTATGTTTAGTCTCTACTTGGACCCTAACTCCTTTTGCCGCACCCCCTGTGTATTATCTATAGGAGTTTCCACTCCTTGACTGTGCTATGTGCTTGCTCACGTCATGTTTGTATACCTGCTGTACTTATTTCTTCAAAATTTTATCATTCCAGTCTACATAATTGGCTTCTCCTTTTTGAAATCTCACTTTTAATTTCTTCTAAAAGGTCATTTTTATTTTATTTCCTGACAGCTCCACATATGTATATAGTGTATTTTGATCCACAACCCCTCCATTACACTCTATCCTGTTCTTCCTCTTGCTCAAACATTTCTTCTTCCCAAGTAGTTTCTTTCTAATTTTCACATCTTTTTGTTCTGTTTTTACACACTGAGTTAAGTAAGGGATGCTTTTATAAGCATGGTGAGGAGCCACTCACCAGTGAGTACAGCACTGAAGAAAATAAGTTTTTCTCTTCCACGCTGAAATGTTGAAGGGCTTGATTCTGTGCAGATCTTGGCAGATAACCACAGTCGAGGTGATTTCACGAGTGCAACACCATGCCCCATCCAGAAATTTCTCCATTCTTCAACATAGATATGATCACTACTTACTTACAGAAAAATTCCTGAACCAACTGAAATCTATACTTTCTTGTAATATCAGTGAGCTGAAGTTTCAGACAAATGCGATACCTCAAAGCTAGAGAAGCAGCAAACGTAGATAGACAATCATGTCTAAATTAGCTTGAACACAGAGCCACAATTTTGAAGAAAGATTTACTTAAATGGCAATTTTGATGACTTGCAATAAGCTGAATGTACCTTACAGTGAGTTCCTCACAGATTTCCACCCTGTGGCTAAAATTGTAAAATCAAAAGTAGACCACTTTGGAAAAACCAATTAAAATGATAACATTACCCAAATAAAACACAACAAAAAGAAAAGACACAGGTTACACATACAAGAAATTAAAGCAAGGTCATGAATGTTGATTCTAGAATATTAAAGAATAATTTTAAAACACTGTGAAGAACAGCATAGCCACAATTTGGTTATGTATATGAAAACCTTGAAAGACAATAAGTGAAAAAACTTTCACAGAGAAAGAAACTGTCTGAATAGAACAATATCTCTTGAAGCCAATCCCTCATCCTAAGAAAAGGAGCCAAAACTAATTCTAAGAACCAGGCTCCTTGAAACAACAGTTAACAGTCAAGATTATGGAAAGTACAAGATGGCCCGGAAAATAATTAAGAAAAAATTAAGAGACACATGAGGCACCCTGCAGGAGTTTCTATAGGCCGAGTCTGGAACAGTTTGGTTACTGAAATACCTAATAACATTAGTACATGTTAATATATATATATATGTTAAGAAATTAAGAAATAGAGAAAGGAAACTTGGAGAAATTATTAACAAATTATAACTGAAGGTGGAAGTCATGCAGCAAATTTAGAAGTAATGATGACACAGGGAAATAATCAATAGGTGAGAAGATTCCTTAACAGACATTTAAGAAAAATGAAAATAGCTATGCAGCCTGTGGCTGTCACCCTAAGAACTGCTTATTAATTACAAAGGTTATATTTTTCATGGGAAATTTTGACAAACAACATTTCAAACCAAATGATCAATTAGCATGGGAAAGGCCAACCTGTGTGCCTCAGATGTGACCCAGTGGGGAAAGGAGATTGACTTAATGATGCTCCTTTCAAAGATGTCTGCATTGAGTTGAACTCTGGGGCAGTTCATTAAAAATCTACATGCCTAGTTTCAAAAACTTCAATTCCAAAACAGTTAAAGTAAGAAAAAGAAATTTGGCAGTTAAATAATCTGCATGCTCTGAGATTTGTATTTAAAGCAGAAATAAAAATAGCTATATGAAGGATTTCACTAAGACAACCAATGACACTTGAAGATAGATTACAATATGAAAATATATTAGTATTAAAGGCAGAAAGGGGTGTGGGAGAGGGATTGGGATGAGAGGAGGGAGAGGAAACTGTGGTCAGGATGTAAAAGAAAGAGAGAGAGAAGAAAAAGAAAGAAAGAAAGAAAGGAAGGAAGGAAGGAAGGAAGGAAGGAAGGAAGGAAGGAAGGAAAAGAAGAAAGGAAGGAAGAAAGGAAGGAAGGAAGGAAGGAAGGAAGGAAGGAAGGAAGGAAGGAAGGAAGGAGGAAGGAAGGAAGGAAGGAAGGAAGGAAGGAAGGAGGAAGGAAGGAAGGAAGGAAGGAGGAAGGAAGGAAGGAAGGAAAAGAAGAAAGGAAGGAAGAAAGAAAGAAAGAAGGAAGGAAGGAAGGAAGGAAGGAAGGAAGGAAGGAAGGAAGGAAGGAAGGAAGGAAGAAAGGAGACTTGTTTATAAATGAGAAGCGTTAAAATTTTGGACAGGAGGCAGAGGCAGGTGGATCTCTGTTAGTTCAAGGCCAGCCTCATCTACAGGGTGAGTTCCAGGCAGCCAGAGTGGTCACACAGAGAAACTGTGTTTTGAAAATCAACAACAACAAAGATTGAAAGTTGGTAAGAATATTTTTTCTATTTCCCCACCTCTATTTAATTTAAACTTCTAGGCATCAGTGAGTGAAAAAGTATAGGGCTTAGTAAACTAGTGAATTTAACTACTGAAAGTTGGGGCTTAGTTTAGGCTTTGTTTTTAAATCAGTGTCTGTGACTTTACAACTTAAAGGTTCCAATCAACAATTGGTAGTATTTCTAATGAAGCATTGTGATGGTATGGCCAAACACCCTAATAGTTGTGCCAGAAACCCCATCCAAGGACTGAGGAATCTGGACAGACATCCATGGCTAGGCCCCAGGTGGAGCTCCGGGTGTCTAATTAGCAAGAAAGAAGAGGATTTGTATGAGCGAGAATTGTTGAAACCAGGGTTGGATGAAGCACAGGGACAAATAGCCAAACGAATGGAAACACATGAACTATGAACCAAAGGCTGAGGGGCCCCCAACTGGATCAGGCCCTCTGAATAGGTGAGACAGTTGATTGGCTTGATCTGTTTGGGAGGCATCTAGGCAGTGGTACCAGATCCTGGGCTCATTGCATGAGTTAGCTGTTTGAAACCTGGGACTTATGCAGGGACGCTTGGCTCAGTCTGGGAGGAGGGGACTGGACCTGCCTGGACTGAGTCTACCAGGTTGATCTCAGTCCACGGGGGAGGCTTTGCCCTGGAGGTGGGGGGGGCTGGGGGAAGGGGAGGGGGCAGGAAGGGGGAGAACAAGGGAATCTGTGGCTGTTATGTAGAACTGAATGGTATTGTAAAATAAAATTAAATCAAAAAAAAATTAATTCCTACTGCTATGTTTCATAAAATAAACAAAAACTTTCCTAGTAAGACATCAAACCATCTTGTTTGGAATCAAGTTTGTTCTGCAAAGGAAAAAGAAAAAATGTGCTGGTGTTGGCTCCTGTTTAACCTGTGTCAAGGCTCTGTGTTTGGGAACCAGCACCAAAAGGGACAAAAAGAATAAAATAACCAAAAGAAAGTGATTTTAGTAACGTTAATAGTGTCTCATCGGCTAAATTAAAGGGCTGATCAAAACATTAATCAAATTTATATCTGAAAAACTAGGCACCACAACTCTGAATTTTGATTGGTTGTGATTTTCTGTACTGGTTTCCATCTGTGACAAAGAAAAGATTTCTTGATGAGAGGTCAAGAGTACACTTTCTGTAGATAAAAGGACAAATATTGAGATTGTTGTTGGGGATTATACTGTTTTAGTAAATTAGAGGTTGTAAATTCTTAATATCCTTAAATATCCATGACTTTACTAGAGCCAAGTAGTTCACTAAGTTTCTGGTGTCAAGTATGGTTTCCCTTTTCTTGAGCAGGACTTAGGTCCAATTAGAGAGCTGTTGGTTACTGCCAAGCTATGTGAGCCACCACTGCATCCTCAGTGTTACTGACATGCTGACAACTCATTGATGTAGTTCATAGGCCTCATAGCTCGATAGGAGTTCTGGTTACCTCCCTCCTTTGGAAGCTTGCTTGGTGCCTTTGGGTACCATGAAAGCTAGTCCTCGGGGAGGAGACGTTCAGATCATTCCTGTTCAGGGCTATCTGAGTCCTATTTCTGAAGTGCATGATGTCTTCACCAATAAGGCCTTATGTCCTACCCATAGGTGACAACAAAGGACAATATCAATAGACTGTATGTTTTGAGAGTCTCTTGGGAAACCCTAACCAACAACTCAAAAGAGGGTTTCTAATCTCTGGTCTTGGGCTTTTTGTTAGGTAGTCTCTGTCTCTTGCATGGAGCATTGTCAACAGATGAGAAAATTCATTAAAATTATATATGTATATTTATATACATAATCATGTGTATTATAGGTTATGGGACTGGAACATGACCTGAGAGTTCTCAAAAGAATAAAAAACTGGTCTATAAAAAATGTTTATCATCCCTAGCAATTAGAGAAATGCAAATCAAAACAATTTCGAGGTTTTATTTTATCCCTGTCAAAATTACAAAGATCAGTTGAACAACAGACAACAAATGCTTGAAGTGGGTGTGGGAAAGGGGAAAACTCATTCGCTGCTGGTAGGATTGCAAACTGATGCAGCCACTATGGAAATTCTCAAAAAACTAAAAAGAAATCCACCATAAGGCACAGCTATATCACTCAAGAACTTGACATCCTACTCCATAGATGCTCGCTCAGCCATGTTTGTTTCTGCTCTATTCACAATAGATAGGAGATGAAAACACCCTGTCTCTCAACTGATGAATGGATAGTGAAAATATGGTACATCTATACTATGGAATACTATTCAGCTGTAAAGAAAAATGGAATCGTGAACTTTGCAGGTAAATGGATGGGACTAGAAAAGATCATACTGAGTAATGCAACCCAATCCCAGAAAGACTAATGCTGCATATTCTCTCCTACCAGAGGCTCCTGGCTTCACAGCTTCAGATGTGAGTACATATTCTGGAGTAACTGCAGAAACCATCATCCAGGTAGGAAAATGGGGGAACAATAAAAAGGGACATAGGAGGATACAATCAGGTAAATGGGGAAGGGAGGAGGGTAAAATAACAATAAGGATATCTGAAAATGTCGTAGGAGATCATACTATTAACTATTTACCTAAAAAGCCTCATTTTTAAAAGAAACCTCGTTGCCCTATACAGAGTTGTCCCTGTTCACTTTGGGGTCTCCTGACATATTTTTACAGTGTGTCCTATACTTGGACATATTTTTGATGTGGTCACTGGTATGTGTCCTGTGATAACAAGATCATGTATTCCCACCTCGTGGTAACCAGGACAATACTTAGTATTGCATATGTTTATATACACTTACATATGTACATACTAATATGCTTTAATAGATGGAAAATTTAACTAAAACAAACAGCTATTCCCCACTGAAGGGTTGATGAACAAAAAGCCTCAGGTGGACTGATAAACTCTGGAGAGAAAAGCTGATTTGACTAATAACACCTGTGTAAGCTTCTTATAGACCCACATATCAAATCCAACTGGTATTTACTACTTCCACTGCAAGGGAACTGGCATGCAGCTCAACTCTTCCATCCCCCCAGACCCCCCTTTTCTATCCTATTAAATTTCTGAGCCTTTGTGTCGTATGTGTACAGCCTCTACTTTCACAGAAAGACTGTGGCCTGTTAGCTGTTCTAATTAAAGGAACATTCTGCTTCTGATAATGCCTGTCTGTCTTTTTTTCCATTTGTGTCCATCAATCCCTATCTAATACCCATCCTGAGTACTCCCCATTGAGGGCTTTCATATGTTTCTAAATTCTCAACTGATAGAACACAATATTAGAAATTAGACATTGCTTTACTCTCTGTGTCATCACATGTCACCTGGACTGCTTTACATATGAGTCAATCTCTTAATCATTTTATTTGCATTGTGAGTAAAGGTTGCAATCACTTGAGAAATCTCAGTAGTCACACTAGTTAAGTGCTGAAAACCTTTCACAATTTGTGGATGAGCAACAAATTTTCAATGTGGCATTTCACTTTCCTTGGTTATAGGAACTTTCCCCCTATATTTATTTATATATAACTTTAGTTATAGTTAAAACATGATATTTATTTATATGATAGATGACTCCAAGGAAACACTGTCTTCCAAACACAATAGGACTGAGGTACATATGAATTCATGGAGACTGGCAGCAACCACAGGGCCTTCACAGGTTCAAGTCAGACAAGTCCCAGCACAGAGAAGGGGAAGTGAACCCAAGCTCCCATCCCTAACCAAGAAGCTATCTCCAGTTGACAACTGCTTGCAAATGAAAAATTAGTCCTTTCCAGTGCAGTCTCACTGGGCATACAATGCACTCACAAGGACAGACTCCATGACCAATACAAAACAATGGTATTTATGTTGACTTTTTGTCTTATATTACCGTGTTTGGGCTTTTTTTTTGGCCTTACTGGTCTTTTGCTTTTAGATTGTATTGACCAATTTTGTGTTTTATGGGGTGTGGTGTGTACGTGTGTTTCTTGTGGGAATTTTTTCTTCCTATTTTAAAAAATAAAATTCTGGTTTGTTTGATTGTTTGTTTGTTTGTGTTTATTTGTTTGTTTGCTTCTATCTAAAGAGAGAGAAAGAAAAGGCATGGAGTTAGGTAGAAGATGGTGAGCTGGGGAGGACCTGGGAGGAGTTGGTGAGGGAAAACCATGATCAGAATATATTGTGTAAAAAAAAATGAGGATAAAAGCAGTGTAAGCATGATTTTTGGAGGACTAGAGTCAGGATTGCAGCTACTTTTTTGTCTGAAACACCTATTTACTTCTTCACTGAAAAATGTTTTTTTCACAAATGTTCACAGTATCTAAGGACAATGTTTGCTGGCAATGGTGGCAAATGCCCATGACATCTCTATTCTGAGGCTGTTGTAGGAGGACTGATAAGGACAAGGCAGTCTGGTTTACCTAGAGGGCTTTAGGCCAGCCTTGAATAGATACTGTGACCTTGTCTCAAAACAAAAATGAAATGAACCAACAAAACAAAGCATTCTCTTTGTGTTCTGAGCAGGTCAGGTACCTAACAGTAACACCATCAGCAATCCCAGACTGTCCATTTTATTTTAATAGCTGAGAAAGTCCTTTGCTACCATACTAACTAAGAATCTATGGAACACATTGTTTAATTTTCAAGGGAAACAATATGAAAATGCCCTATAACTACATAAATAGTGTATCTGCTCTGAATTAACATTTTCACCAATATGCTATATTTTTGATAGGAAATTATTTCCTAAAAATGTAATTGCCTTTAAAAAAGTTAAGTGAAGACATGAATGTGACTCCTGAATAAGAGAATTGATCTTTTCTCTGATTTCTAACTCTCAGTATTCCACTGTGCACCTTGAGTTAATTTGTGTCCCACAATTGCTTGAAAGAGAAACACAGACAAGGATAAGGAAAGATCATTTGGGTTTTTGTCCCAAATTGTAGTCTCCTAGCATATTAGCCCAAGCAAATTAATGTAAAACTCCTGATATAAAATAAATATTATCGTACATTGGTCCATGTTTTTTTTTTTTTTTTCCATGAGTAATATCTTCACAAGTAGGTTATTGAGCTAACACATATTTAACCAGTACCAATTTTGGCAGGGTCTCACTGGCCTGGAACTTGCTATGTAGACTAGGCTGGTCTCAACTTCATAGAGGTCTGCCTGCATTTGCATGCTGAGTGCTGTGGAGTTAAAGGCATGCACTACTATGCCCGGCATCAGTACCTACTTTAGTCCTTAAGATAACAAACCTCAGATGTAGTGGGTAGCCATTCCAGCTTGGATCTGGAAGTTCCAACCCCCATTGAGACTCTGGCAACTGTCACGCCTATGAGGCAGGCCCAGGGGAGGCGCCTGGAGACCCGAGAGCTGGATGGGCCAACATTAGGTGACTGTCCAGGCTGCCAGTTGTCTTGGTCCACTCTTGCAGAATTCCCGAAAGTTGCTTGCATCCATCTACCATTTCTCAGGTACCATTATGATCCTTCTCAGGTCTTTGATGGGATTGAAGACTAGCAGTTATAGTTACAACTTAGTATATATAATATCTTAGATAGAACATATTAAGTATTAGATTCAGGCTCTTTAGGATAGGACACCTTTGAATGATCTTTATAACATGCCATTTACCTATGCTCTATACTTCCTCATGTCTCTCTCCCCTCCCATCTCACTCCTGACATCACAAGTTCTTATGAGGTTCTGTTTATTCTCATTTCAGCATTCCTCGCTCACTACCCTATCATAGGCAAACTCAAAACAACGCATTTAAAAATGAAAAGAGGAGCAATTGGTGACAAAATAGGAAATAGTGTAGAATTTTTAAATAAATTATAAAATTTTAAAAGTTATCATAATTTAATAATACAAAAATAGTATGCTACTGTAAATGAACAATTTATCAGCACATAAACACACAGATTTTTTTCCATGATATGATTTGAAGATAAATAATATTTAAATTTAGCCAGGCGGTGGTGGCACATGCCTTTAATCCCAGGACTTGGGAGGCAGAAGCAGGCGGATGTTTGTGAGTTCGAGGCCAGCCTGGTCTACAGAGCGAGATCCAGGAAAGGTGCAAAGCTACACAGAGAAACCCTGTCTCAAAAAAAATGAAAAAACAAAAACAAAATAATAATAATAATATTTAAATTTAGACATACCAAAAATGAGCCTTATTTGATGAATGATCAATTGTAGTGAGGAAGACAGAACATCTGCTCCAATAAATATTATTGCATTAAGGGAACTTGTACAAGCATGCATGTTTAAATTGTTTTATTTTGGTGATTAATTCAGTTAAATTCCTTGGAACAAGTACTAAGTCTAAGGAATTATTTAATATACATGCTACACACACACACCTTCATCAAGTTATATGTACATTTTCCTATGATGGTATGTAAGTATGCTTGTGTCCACATTTCATACTGCACTGGAAGCTGTCATTTTGTATCTTTAAATATCTTTGAAAAGCAAAAAGCCATTAATACTTAATTTATACTAACTTTAATATTTTTGAAGTTAAACTTTTTCAAGTGTTTTGGTTGAACATTTATGAATATTCATGTGCTTTTTATCTGAACTTATTTTTAATTAGTTTGCTTATTTTTGTCAGTATCTTGTATTGTGTGTTACTCAGGCCTGAACCTGTACCCTTGTGATTATACATAAAGAACTGTCTCAATGTTCTTGTTGGTATAGTGGATACAAGAGTAAATACATCATTATGCTTGATATGACTAGGAGACTACAGAGAATTATCACATTGGATAAAACATTATAAATAATTGGCTTTAGTGAAATAGAGCAATTGTAAATCTGTCTGTTGTGAAAAACATGGTTTTTATAAGAATTCACCATTATTATTAATTATAGAAAGACAGCAACATTTCACATACAAACTATTGCTTTTGCTTCCCTGGCACTTAGGGTTTTCTTTGATCCCAGTTAAAAAGAATAAGCTTTTATGTTTTCTCACCTTAGGTCTGTACATCCACATCACCATTTTATCTTCATTGAGGCTCATCAACTATCCTGAATTCTGCTGAAAGGCCTTTATTTCATCTCTTCTACACTTTCTATGGACATAATGTTATTAAATTTTTGTTTTCATTGTTTCCCCCAGAAACTTTATCACTTCAGTAATCTTCTCTCTGTTGTCTGCCTTCACCATATCTATTGATAATTCATCACTTTCATCTCTCCTATGATTAGTTTCTCTGACTTTTCTTCTTGACAGTACTAGAACGTTCACATTTACATCTTAAAGCTCAAGTACACTGCAACATGTGATCTATGTTCTAGCATCATTCTGTTCAGTGCCCCCATTTTTAAATGGGGCACCATTTAAAACCATTAAAACACAACACCAGCTAAAAACTTCTGTTCGATTTCTCTCACTTCTGTGAAATTTGCTAAATATTTAGGTATGATATGATAATTAGAAAATCAAAAATGTTGCTGTCTACATAATCCATTTTGTTTTAATTTGAGGAAAGTCTTTGAATTGTGTTTTAGAAGAGTACACTTGTTTTTCCCTTGTTTCTTTTCTACTTTTACTGAAACCACCTTTAGATCTGGGAAGGGTTCCCCTGTAGTTATTGTTTTTTACTCTTTGGCTCTTTGGGAGGCCTGTCACCCAACTCCCAAATAAATGCACAGAGGCTTATTTTTACTTATGAATGCCTCGCCTTAGCTTGGCTTGTTTCTACCCAGATTTTCTTATCTTAAATTATTCTGACTACCTCTTACCTCTGGGCTTTTATCTTACTCTATTTCTGTATACCTTTCTTTACTTCTTATTCCATGGGCTTGCTGTGCAGCTGGGTGGCTGGCCTTTGAAGTCCCCCTCTCCTTTTCTGGCTCCTCAATTCCTTTTTCCCAGATTTATCCTTATATTTATTTTCTCTAACTGCCAGCCCCACCTATCCTTTCTCCTGCCTTGCTATTGGCCATTCAGCTATTTTTTAGATCAAGAAGATGTTTTAGACAGGCAAAGTAACACAGCTTCACAGAGTTAAACAAATGCAACACAAAAGAATGCAACACATCTTTGCATCATTAAACAAATGATCCATAGCATAAATGAATATAACACATCTTAAAATAATATTCTTCAATATTCCCCATCTAGGTCATTTCACAGATCTAAAAGAATTAATAATCTCCACATTAGCCTAAAGGGCATGATTCAGTTATGTAGTGCCAGGTAGTCTTTGTAGTAACCCTTGCAAATTGTTTATCTCTGTTGAGTACATGCAGCATATGGCTATAGATGATTTTATCATTATTCTTCCTGAATTTCTAATGTGTGTGGTTAAATAAAATGCTGAGTTTCATGGAAACAGTCATTATTTTAAAATACGTAGACAATACTGGGAAATGTGGTATGTAAAATCAAGTCATTAGGTACTAGGGATCTTAAAGATGATGGTATTATGCTCTTCCCAGCTTCAATGTCCACCTTCAAGAAAATTTCCTAAAAGGAATAATATTTGCTTGAGAAATTCTATTAGCTTAGAATAAAGTAACACAGGGATTTTATTTGAAAATGTATGGTACTCTGTTTCTTCAAATGCAAGGTGTTCCTTCTATCTAATGTTGTTCTATTGGTTCTTCCTCTCTGCTGACAAAACACCAGAAAATATAGAAGATAAATAAAAAGTTTCAGTTTTCAATAAATGATGAGTTTTTTAAAGAACTATAGGACATGCTGTATAAAAAAAGATTTACTGTACAATAATCTTGGACAGAAGCTTCTTTTTAAGTTGTTATTTATTTTTAAAGCAAGTAATAGACAAAGGAAATTAATATAGTGCAAAGTTAGTCTGTCAAAAAATAAAGACTATTACTACAAAGAGTATAATAATCTTTTTGTTTTTTTTATTTCTTTTTTTATTTTATAATTTAATTTAATTTTACATATCAGCCACGGATTCCCTTGTTCTCCCCCCTCCCCCTCCCCCCCAGCCCACTCCCCATTTCCATCTCCTCCAAGGCAAAAACTCCCCGAGGATTGAGTTCAACCTGGTAGATTCAGTCCAGGCAGGTCCAGTCCCCTCCTCCCAGACTGAGCCAAGTCTCCCTGTATAAGCCCCAGGTTTCAAACAGCCAGCACATGCACTGAGTAGAGGACCAGGTCCTACTGCCTGGATGCCTCCCAAACAGATCAAGCTAATCAACTGTCTCACTTATCCAGAGGGCCTGATCCAGTTGGGGGCTCCTCAGCTATTGGTTCATAGTTCATGTGTTTCCATTTGTTTGGCTATTTGTCCCTGTGCTTTATTCAACCTTGGTCTCAACAACAATTGGACTCCTGGAGCTCCACTTGGGGCCTGGCCATGGATCTCTGCATCTGGTTCCCTCAATCATTGGACATGGTTTCTAGCACCACAATTAGGATGTTTGGACATCCTATCACCAGACTAGGTCAGTTTGGGCTGTCTCTCGACCATTGCCAGTAGTCTATTGTGGGAGTATCTTTGTGGATTTCTGTGGGCCTCTCTAGCACTTTGCTTCTTCCTATTTATCATGGTCTTTTATTCCTTATTCTCCCTCTCTGTTCTTGATCCAACTGGGATCTCCCTATCCCCTGAGCTCTCTTTCCCTTGACCCTTTCCCTTCATTACCCCCACTCATGTCCAGATTGTTCATGTAGATCTCATCCATTTCTCTATCATTGGGTGATCCCTGTGTCTTTCTTGGGGTCCTGTTTTCTAGGTAGCCTCCCTGGGGTTGTGAGTAGCAGTCTAGTCATCTTTGTTTTATATCTAGTATCCTCCTATGAGTGAGTACATACCATGTTTGTCTTTCTGAGTCTGGGTCACGTCACTCAGGATGATTTTTTTTCTAGATCTATCCATTTGCCTGCAAACCTCATGATGTCATTTTTTTCTCTGCTGAGTAGTATTCCATTGTGTATATGTACCACATTTTATTTAGCCATTCTTCAGTTGAAGGGCATCTAGGTTGTTTCCAGGTTCTGGCTATTACAAACAATGCTGATATAAACATAGCTGAGCAAGTGCCCTTGTGGTATGATTGAACATTCTTTGGGTATATGCCCAAGAGTGGTATAGCTGGATCTTGGGAAAGATTTGTTCCCAATTTTCTAAGAAAGTGCCACATTGATTTCCAAAGTGGTTGTACAAGCTTGCATTCCCACCAGCAGTGGAGGAGAGTTCCCCTAGCTCCACATCCTCTCCAGCATAAGCTGTCTTCAGTGTTTTTTATCTTAGCCATTCTGACAGGCGTAAGCTGATATCTCAGAGTCATTTTGATTTGAATGTCCCTGATAATTAGGGATGTTGAGCAATTCCTTAAATGTTTTCAGCCATTTGAGTCTCCTTTGTTGAGAATTCTCTGTATAGTTCTATAGCCCATTTCTTAATTGGACTGTTGGGCATTTTGATGTCTAATTTTTTTTTTTTTTTTGGTTTTTTCGAGACAGGGTTTCTCTGTGTAGCTTTGCGCCTTTCCTGGCACTCACTTTGGAGACCAGGCTGGCCTCGAACTCACAGAGATCCACCTGCCTCTGCCTCCCGAGTGCTGGGATTAAAGGCGTGCGCCACCACCGCCCGGCCGATGTCTAATTTCTTGAGTTCTTTATATATTCTGGATATCAGTCCTCTGTCACCTGTGGGGTTGGTGAAGATATTTTCCCATTCTGTAGGCTGTCGCTTTGCCTTGTTGACCGTATCCTTTGCTCTACAAAAGCTTCTCAGTTTCAAGAGGTCCCATTGATTGATTGTTTGTCTCAGTGTCTGCGCTACTGGTGTTATATTTAGGAAGTGATCTCCTATGCCAATGCATTCAAGACTACTTCCTACTTTCTCTTCTAGCAGGTTCAGAGTAACTGGATTTATGTTGAGGTCCTTGATCCACTTGGACTTAAGTTTTGTGCACGGTGACAGATATGGATCTATTTGCAGCCTTCTACACGTTGATATCCAGTTATGCCAGCACCATTTGTTGAAGATGCTTTCTTTTTTCCATTGTACACTTTTGGCTACTTTGTCAGAAATTATATGTTCATAGATGTGCGGATTAATGTCAGGGTCTTCAATTCAGTTCCATTGGTCCACATGTCAGTTTTTATGCTAGTACAAAGCTGTTTTTATTACTGTAGCTCTATAGCAGAGCTTGAGGTCAGGGATCGTGATGCCTCCAGAGGTTGTTTTACTGTACAGGATTCTTTTGGGTATCCTGGGTTTTTTGTTTTTCCATATGAAGTTGAATATGATTCTTTCCAGGTCTGTGAAGAATTGTGTTGGTATTTTGATGGAGACTGCATTGAATCTGTAGATTACTTTTGGTAAGATTGCCATTTTTACTATGTTAACCCTGCCTATCCATGAGCATGGGAGATCTTTCCATTTTCTGACATCTTCTTAAATTTCTTTCTTCAGGGACTTACAGTTCTTATCATATAGGTCCTTCACTTGCTTGGTTAGTGTTACCCCAAGATATTTTATGTCATTTGTGGCTATTGTAAAGGGCGATGTATCTCTAATTGCCTTCTCAGCTTCTTTGTCCATTGTATATAGGAGGGCTACTGATTTTTTTTGAGTTGATCTTGTATCCTGCTATGTTGCTGAAGGTGTTTATAAGCTTAATCAGTTCCTGGGTGGAATCTTTGGGGTCACTCAAGTATACTATCATGTCATCTGCAAATAGGGAAAGCTTGACTTCTTCCTTTCCAATTTGTATCCCCTTAATCTCCTTATGTTGTCTTATTGCTCTGGCTAGAACTTCAAGTACTATATTGAATAAGTATGGGGAGAGTGGACAGCCTTGCCTCATTCCTGATTTTAGTGGAATTGCTTTGAGTTTCTCTCCATTTAATTTGATGTTGGCTGTTGGCTTGCTGTAAATTGCCTTTATTATGTTTAGGTATGTTCCCTGTATTCCTGATCACTCCAAGACTTTTATCATGAAGGAGTGTTGGTATTGTCAAATGCCTTTTCTGCATCTAGTGAGATGATCATGTGGTTTTTTTCTTTGAGTTTGTTTATATGGTGTATTACATTGATGGACTTTGGTATGTTGAACCACCCTTGCATCCCTGGGATGAAGCCTACTTGATCATGGTGGATAATTGTTCTGATGTGTTCTTGGAGTCTGTTTGCCAGTATTTTATTGAGTATTTTTGCATCAATGTTCATGAGGGAGATCGGTCTGTAGTTCTCTTTCTTTGTTGCATCCTTGTTTGGTTTAGGAATCAGGGTAATTGTAGCCTCATAGAAGGAGTTTGGTAATGTTCCTTCTGTTTCTATTATGTGGAACAATTTAGAGAGTATTGGTATTAACTCTTCTTTGAAGATCTGGTAGAATTCTGCGCTGAAACCATCTGGTCCTGGGCTTTTTTTGGTTGGGAGACCTTTAATGACTGTTTCTATTTCCTTAGGGGTTATTGGACTATTTAAATAGTTTATCTGGTCTTGATTTAACTTAGGTATGTGGTATCTATCCAGAAAAATGTCCATTTCTTTTAGGTTTTCCAGTTTTGTGGAGTAGAGGTTTTTGAAATATGACCTTATAATTCTCTGGATTTCCTCAATGTCTGTTGTTATGTCCCCCTTTTCATTTCTGATTTTGTTGATTTGGATTCTCTCTCTCTGTCTTTTGGTTAGTTTGGATAAGGGCTTGTCTATCTTGTTGATTTTCTCAAAGAACCAACTCTTTGTTTCATTAATTTTTTGTATTATTCTCTTAGTTTCTAATTTATTAATTTCACCTCTCACTTTGATAATTTCCTGATGTCTATTCTTCCTGGGAGACTTTGCTTCTTCTTGTTCTAGAGCTTTCAGGTGTGCTGTTAAGTCACTAATGTGAAATTTCTCCAACTTCTTTATGTGGGCATTTAGTGCTATGAATTTCCCTCTTAGCACTGCTTTCATAGTGTCCCATAAGTTGGGGTATGTGGTGTCTTCATTTTCATTGATCTCTAGGAAGTCTTTAATTTCTTTCTTTATTTCTTCCTTAACTCATTGGTGATTCAGTTGAGCATTATTCAGTTTCTATGAGATTGTAGGTTTTCTGTAGTTTTTGTCGTTGTTGAAATCTAACTTTAAGCCATGGTGGTCCAATAGAATACAGGAGGTTATTCCAATTGTTTTGTATCTGTTGAGATTTGCTTTGTGGCCAAGTATGTGGTTGATTTTAGAGAAGGTTCCATGGGGTGCTGAGAAGAAGGTATATTTTTTTTGGTTAGGATGGAATGTTCTGTAGATATCGATTAAGTCCATTTGAGTCATAACATCAGTTAAGTCCTTTATTTCTCTGTTAAGTTTTGTTTTGGGAGATCTGTCCAGTGGTGAAAGTGGGGTGTTGAAGTCTCCCACTATTAATGTGTGGGGTTTTATATGTGGTTTAAGCTTTAGTAATGTTTCTTTTACATATGTGGGTGCCCTTGTGTTTGGGGCATAAATATTCAGAATTGAAACTTCATCTTGGTGGATCTTTCCTGTGATGAGTATGTAATGCCCTTCTTGATCTCTTTTGATTGATTTTAGTTTAAAGTCTATTTTGCTGGATATTAGGAGGCTACACCCACTTGTTTCTTAAGACCATTTGATTGGAAAGTCTTTTCCCAGCCTTTTATTCTTAGGTAGTGTCTATCCTTGAATTTGAAGTATGTTTCTTGTATGCAGCAGAAAGCTGGGTCCTTCTTTTGTATCCATTCTATAAGCCTGTATCTTTTTATAGGTGAATTAAGTCCATTGATATTAAGAGATATTAATGACCAGTGATTGTTCGTTCCTGTTATTTTTTGGTGGTTGTGTGTGTGTACTTCTCTTCTTTGCTGTTTACTGCTGTGGCATTATCTATTGCCTGTGTTTTCGAGGGTGTATATGACTTCCTTAGGTTGGAATTTTCCTTCTAGTGCTTTCTGTAGGGCTGGGTTTGTGGATAAGCATTGTTTAAATCTGGCTTTGTCTTGGACTGTCTTGTTCACTCCGTCTATGATGATTGAAAGTTTTGCTGGGTATATTAGTCTAGGCTGACATCCATGGTCTCTTAGTGTCTGCATTACATCTGTCCAGGTCCTTCTGGCTTTCAAGTCTCCATTGAGAAATCGGGTGTTATTCTGATGCGTTTGCCTTTATAAGTCACTTGGGCTTTTTCCTTTGCTGCTCTTAATATTCTTTCTTTATTCTGTACATTTAGTTGTTTAATTATGTGGCAAGGGGACTTTTGGGGGGGGTCTTGTCTTTTTGGTGTTCTATAGGCTTTTTGTATCTTCATAGGCATTTCCTTCTTTAAATTGGGAATGTTTTCTTCTATGATATTGTTGAATATATTTTCTGTGCCTTTGTGTTGGTATTCTTCTCCTTCCTCTACCCCTATTATTCATAGGTTTGGTCTTTTCATGGTGTCCCAAATTTCTTGGACATTTTGGGTCATGACTTTGTTGTCTTTAGTGTTTTCTTTGACTGATGAATCTATTTCTTCTACCATATCTTCAATGCCAAAGATCCTCTCTTCCATCTCTTACATTCTGTTGGTTGGTTATACTTGCATCTGAAGTTCCTGTTTGTTTACTCAGATTTTCTATTTCTAGCATTCCCTCTGTTTGTGTCTTCTTCATTTTTTATAGACCCTTTTCAGGTCTTGGACTATTTCCTTCTTCTGTTTCATTGCTTTTTCATGATTTTCTTTCAGGGCTTTATTGTTTTCTTCCAGGGTTTTATTGTTTTCTTTTGCTTTATTTGTCCTTTCCTCTAGTTTTTATAGTGTTCTTCCCATTTTTTGTTTGTCTTTTCCTCAATTTCATTTGTGATTCCTTCTATATAAGCCTCTACCTTCTTCATGATGTTATTCATAAGGCTGGTTTCTTCTGCTTCTTCCATTTTTTGATGTTCATATCTAGATGTTGGAGGATGGCTAGGTACTGGTGATGCTGTATTGCTCTTCATTTTGTTGTATGTACTTCTGCCTTGATGTCTGCTCATCTCCTTGTTGACTTGTTCTTGGTCTCATCAGTGCACTTGGTCCAGACAGTGCTGACAGATTCAGGAAGCCTCTCTCTCTTGTCCAAATGGGAGCTCTCTTGTCCAGATGGGAGGTCCAAGGCAGGATCTCAATATTGAAATTTAAACAACACATTGTGGAGTTCCTGTGCAGTCTTCATTTCTACACAGAGTTATGCATGTCATTCAACCCTGATTCTAGTATATACCTTATCTATTTAACAGTTCAGTCTTGTTGAGAAATTCTGGATCCCAACAAAACAGTTTGTCATGTTAATCAAATAATAATATCTTGCCAGTTCCTCAGCTGATCCTGTTTCCTCAGACTGGAAGCTTTTGCGTCTTCATCCCAATGTCTCTCTGCTGAATTGCTGCTAGAAAGCCCGAATGCTTAACCAACCAAAAGCTGGAGTATAATAATCTTAACAGAAACATATTTAAACAATGTTTCCTTGGTTGATGCAGTTGATCCTAGTGTCTTATATCTGTCCTACAAAATTTTAAAGGAATAATATTCCTTTGTAGTTTTATAGTTGTTTCAAGATGTGTGTTTTTGTTTTTATTTTGTTTTGGTTTGAGCTAATATAATACCTTTCAGAAGTTCTCTTCATTGACAGCATTCTTTAAAAGTACAGCACTCAGAAATAAATTTCATATAAGTGATGCTTTTGATGGAACAGAGTTTCATGAATTCACTTAATTCTGTTTAAGTCATGGGGAGATCACTTCTGGTATGAGGTGACACAATGTTTTATAGTAGACAACCAGAAAACTCAGTTCTAATTCTTTCTGTTCTTGAGTCACAGAACATAAGATTCAACTTTACTACAGAGTAAATATACCACACAAAAGGGTGGGCTTTTTTTTAATTCTTCTTTCATACATTATATCCAGACCACAGTTTCTCCTCCATCCACTCCTCCCAGTTCCTCCCTCCCACCCTCCCTTTCCACCAGATCCACTCTGCCACTGTTTCCCTTTGGGGAAAAAAAGCCTCACAGAGATATCAACCAAATATAGCATAACAAGTTACATAAGACTAGACACAAAACTTCATATCAAGGCTGGACAAGGCAATCCAGTAGGAGGAAAAGGGTCCCAAGAGCAGACAAAGGAGTCAGAGACTCATCCTACTCCCAGTTAGGTGTTCCACAAGAATGCTAGGCTACAGAACCATAACATATATGCTCAGACCCATGCAGGCTCCATGACTGTCCTTCAGTCTCTGTGAACCCCTATGAGTCCTGATTATGTAATTCTCTGAGCCGTGTTCTTGTACTGTCCTTGACTCCTCTGGCTCTTACAAAGAATTTTGATAGAATTTACCAGAGATCATTGTCAACAAGACTGACTAGCAAGAATATTAACAAAAGAGCATCAAAATCTAATACCCTGTTCAAATATTCACACTGATACATCAGGTCTAGAACACTCTCACTTCTCCACCTGGAAGCAGGTTAAAAAGTCAACCTGTCCTGCAGAACACATCAGATTATCTTCATACTTAGAAGATATTAACAGCAAGAAGATGCTGTCACTTCAGATAAAGGCAAAATTATCTAACCCTTTAATATTTTGATAAATTTTGTTCTATATCTGACTTCTATGAGTTTTTAACTGTAGGAATATTGGATTAAAATAGACTAAGACAAAAATATGTATATAGGTGTGGACATGTATAGATTTCATTACTCTGTGATTGTATGTATTTCTTCAATATTTATCAATATATATATTTTAATATCTTAACTCTTATGCATTGTAACATTCCATAAAGTAGGCATGTGTGTGTGTGGCAAGCTTTTTATCACAAAGTGAAAGCTTGGGATCTATCTGAAGAGATGAAAATATTCCCAAGTTTAGTGTACTATGGGATAAGTGAAAAACCTGAGAAGAAATAATTTCAGTGGGTGAAACATAACCATTATTGCCATTTTGTTCTCTTCTGTTATTCACCGTGCCATTAGTACAAGGAACCTGGAGAGGGGCTATCTTGATTCACATCTGGGTGGAAATGTTACAGCCTTCTGGTCAGGCTCCTCATACTTCACAGGATATGTTTCTTATATTCTTCTTCACTGACTGTCAGCATATGGCACAGCATAGACGCATTCCAAAGACTTGTGAAGCAATGTGACCTTGCCAATGATAATGACAAAAGTTGGGTTTCAAGAAACATTTGTGCTCAATTGTTTTTAATGATATATTTAAATTTCCCCCTAGATAAATCAAATTAATTGATTTTACTTTTTATTTTATCGTGGGGTTTTGCTTACTCCCTTCTCTTTCCATATGGATTTATTTTGCTTCAATTAATTGATCTTTGGACTTTGTGGAACTCATTCTTACATTCTATTTCTAAAACATGCCATAATAGGGGTAATTTAATGTTTTCTTTTTTCAAAAAATGGAAGTCATTGAAGGCAAATTTCTGTGGAAAATGTATAATGTCATAAACAATCATCTATGTTTTTTCCTTGCCTAATTTGTACTAGTTTGCTTCTCAGTCTTCCTGGGCTGCTCTTTTAAAACATTGTCCTGTGGGAAAAATCAATTCTTTATTCTGAATCTAAAGTGTCTGAATCCCTACTGTGTTGAAAGGGGAAAAGTCTATACATAGGCTGTAATTTTTCAGTCCTCCTTGATCAACAATATAGAATTTCAATATTTGCTGAATTAATCATAGGCTTTCTTCTGAAAAAAAACAAGATTGTCTGATCAATCAAATAGACAACACACATTTCCACTTTCACTGTAAGCCAGTTGCTAACATATACCACACTTTAGCTCCTTTATATCTTGGATTTCTGTCAAAATACACACCATTACATAGCCAATAATTTCCTCCCACCTCCACTGGCTACATCTATCTTTTATGTTATGAATTTTATCTTTAATTGAATATTTTAAAAATTATTGAGTAGATTTTAAATTTTCTCATTACAAAAAATCAAAGTGTGAAGTAATAGATATCTTAGATATTTTGATTTAATATTTTTATAATATACATGTGGATCATATCACATTCTATAACATTGTTATTTATGTAAATTTTCATTCATCACCTTAAAACATGATAACAAAATTAAAAATCTAGGTTTACCAAAACATTTGATAAAAATGTTTCAGGATACATATTAAAGCTCACTTTTTGCTCCCTTCTGCATGACATCACTGATTACTTAATGTGCATATTCAAATAATAACAACTGACAAATGGCAAATTGTCAGATGCTGTCCATTACATTTTAGTAATTGTATGGGCATGATATAAGCTTTAATTTTAATTACCATGAATAACAAACATCCATCTTTGCTACACACAATATGTCCTTTGGAAGTGAAAGGGAGACATGGTAAAAGTCCTTAGTGTTGAGAAGCACATGATGTGAAAGAAAGCTAGGTATACAGCAGAGTCATAAAGCTTTTACCCAGCATAAGAAAAGACCCTGGAAATCAGTTACCACCACAACACACCCTAGTGAGAGCAAAGACAATACATTTGAATTTTAGAAGAGGTCAATGAATACTGCAGATAGGAATTGTCTATGTTTTTTAAAGAAAAGTAAAATTTGTCAGTCAGGTAAGTGGGAATATCTTCCAGGTAGAAGAAATTTCTAAAACCACAGTGCAAGACATGTTTCAAAAATTACAAACACAAAAGGCCTGTGTTTATACATGTGTTCATTATCAATATGGGCCCTTACATGCTTTACCTGGGGATAAATGAGAGATTAGGATAACTGAAACCTTTGGTTGAGAACTTAGACAAGTATACAAGAACTTCAGGTGTTGTCTTGTAGATGACAGGAAGCATTGTAGGTGGAAGTTTCTGTCCTACCAACAGCTCCCAAATAAACACTCAGAGTCTTAATAATAATTAAATAATGCTTGGCTAATAGTTCAGACTTATTATTAACTAGCTCTGACAACTTAAATTAACCCATTTCTATTAATCTATGTGCTGCCCCAAGGCTCATGGCATTTACCTCTCCAGCATGCCTTGCTTACTGTCTGTCCTGCTGGTAACTCTTCTGTTCCACCTTTTTTTTTCTCACAGAATTTTCAGTTTGGCTCTCATACCTAACCTTATTCTGTTCAGCTTATAACCAGTCAGCTTCTTTATTAAACCAATACAAGTGACAAATCTTCACAGTGTACAAAAGGATTATTCCACAGTGTAGATGTAACCAACCGTCTTATTAAATAAGAAACACGGAACCAATGCAAAGAAGAAAGCCAAGAGGTCAGAGCTAAGAGCTAAAACCTTACCCTTCCTCCTGCAGTGGTCCTACCTCTCCAAAAGAGAGCTACTTTCTGTGTTAAAGTCTTCATATAGACTTTCTGTTCTGCCTTCTCATTGGTTGTAAACCCAACCACATGACTACCTCGTCACTGCCTGTCTGTATAGACCTCCAGGTCTTCTATGGTTGGTATTGAGATTAAAGGCTCTATCCTTGAACACACAGAGACTTACCTAGCTCTGCCTGCCAAGTGCTGGTATTACAAGCATACGCCACCACCACCCGGCTTTCCTATGGCTTGCTAATAGCTCTGACCCCCAGGCAACTTTATTTAACATACAAATAACATTTTAATACAAATAAAATATCACCATATTTCCCCTTTTCTACTTTAATAAAAATGAAAAAGCTTATAATGTAAGAAAAACTATATACAAAAGCACAATAACTATATACAATATATACAATAATAAATACCTAAACAATGTCTAGTTCATTTGTATTTGACAAATTCAGAGAAAATAATTCCATTATCTATCCTATTGTATCTAATTCACTTTCTATCCTAACTAATCTTCAACTATAACTAACTAATCTTCAACTCCCTCAGAGACCCAAGAAGGAAATAATATTAGCTAACAAAAATAAAAATAGGAAGTACATGCAAGCAACTTCCAAAAAATTGTGAGTTAACAGAAATAGCCAGCTGCTTGGACAGTCATCTGAGGTTTCTCCACAGTGTTGGGGCATCATCTTCAGCCTATAGGCTTAGCATATCTGACAGACTCATTTGTGAAGTAGAATGTACACGAGGTCAACAGTTCAACCTCACATTGGGTGAGAGCAGTCTATATTCCAGAAACATCTGAATTCCACTAGTGTCATGTCATGATTCAGGATTTTAAATTCTGGAAATTGTTGATGGTTTTTTAATTCAGCTGTCCATTCTTCTTGGCTATGTGTGCATGTGGCTTCATCTCAGCATCCCGTTCTTCTCCACATCCCTCTATTAAATGCCATTCTACTATTGAGAGGCATGAGCTTAGTTACTCTTCAAGAATAACTGTTTCACTGTTTCAGCTGCTGTTCCATTGCACAACAGAAGCCATCAGCCCACTGCCTATTCAGCTGCCTTTGAAGAAAATGGCACTGTACCTTTTCCAGATTGCGAAGGCCACCTCAGGGATGGTGCCATATTGTCCTGGCCTCAGAAGATGCCTTCTGATAAAGCCATAACCACACTTGTTTTGGCAAGAATCAATAGTCCTTTGTTTCGTGTCCTGTCTGTCCTGTTTGTCAGCAGTTGATTCGAGGATACTTTGTTGTCCAGTGGCTAACTTTTGCCACAATGAAAGTTAACTCAAATTGCAGTTTTTTCAATGCCCATATTTTCTCTGAAGTAGATTGGTACTGCCAGGAGTTGACATGTCTCATAGTCATAACAAAAAAAGAAAAATTTTCTAAGTTATTAAAACATTTTTAAATGCCATATTCTGTAGATCTCTGAAGGGTTTGAAGATGACCTGTCTATCTAAAATATATCTGCTCAATCTTGAAAACATACCTAATATGACTACAAGTTCTATTATAATGTCTAACTACTAACTTTCATTTCTTTATATTCTAATAGTTGATAATAACAACATTCAAGGATCAGAAAATTGCATTACATTATTAAATGAATGGTATAAGTACAATTAGAAATATAAATATAGCATTTTCTAACAATATCAATTTCAATATATATAATTTGTATACAACATAAAACAATCCAATCCAATGTAAAGTATTTACATTTTTCTTTTCTTTTTTTAAACAAAAACCTTAAATCTAATCTCCTTTGCTTAGCCCTTTTCCTAACCCTTGACAACAACTTGTAATGAACCCCCATAATCAATGAAAATTATTCCAGACCCAAAACACATTAAAAGACAAAAAAAAAACACCCGCCCCACACAACCTCTTTGGGAATGTGGGCATTGTATTCTTGAAATTACTTCCTGCTGGATATGGGCGAAGGTATCTTTATCCTGAAAAGAAAAATTTTAGGTTAATTGTCAAATTCTAGGAAAGATAACTATATCCTTCATTATCCAGTCTGTGTATAATGCCAAACTTCAGGGTTTATCTCAAATCCTTATACAAGTAGTCTTTGAGACTGGATCATCTCAGCTAGGCCTCTCAAAATTACTTTGAGCACTTTGTAGTTCAAAGCTGATATGTAGATGATGTTTGTCAGCTTAGTGATGTTATTATTGTCCAGTGGAATTGTTGTTGTTATGGGGCCCCATCTTCTTCCTGGAGACTTCAGTTGATGTTAGGCCTGGCCGTGATTTCCTGCAGAAAACTGATAAGAGACTCAAACACAAGGACATATATATGCAGCTAATTGAAGCCTTTTTTCTTTTTAGAATTAGTTAGTACTCTATATGACCATTAACATCTTAACAAAGTTTAAAATGTATATATATATATATATATATATATATATTAATCTTGTAAATTTTGATATAAAATTCATACATTAAAAAAAGTTTAAAGAATCAGAATAGAATCAAAGAGTTGAGATTAGTAATAGAATAGTCCCTTAATTAATTTGACTCTTCTCCTGTCCCATAGCAGAAGATGGCTCTTTTCTCCTGGCATGATACGGGGAATTTGCATTTTCCTTTTAACAACATGCTTGAGTTTAAAGAAGGAGAGAGCCATTCTCCAACTCCAAAGTCAGCTTTAAATTTTAATTGAACTGGGACTATTAGAAAACCAATCAGTTGTCTCATTTGTCCAGTATTCTTCAAATTCCTTAACCTTCATTCTCCTAAAAAACAAAAACAAAAAGCTTTCCCCAAGGGTTTTTTGGGATGTTCCTTTTTGGCAAGTTATTACCTAATTAAATGAAAAGTCATGTGTTACTGGTATAAGTTAGTTTAAATTGGATGTTCATGCTAGTTGATGAACTATCACCTCCTCTAATTAAGAGGTCTCTCTTGTTCAAATCGAACCTTTATCAGTTTTGATGGTACCCACAGCTTATCTTCTCCTGTAGAAACAAAAGCAAAACCTCATCCCCAATGTAACACATATCCTGGTTTCCATTCTGAGGTCAGCACATCCTTAAAGTATATAGGCTGATTTAATTCTGTAGTTTTTTTCTATTATCCAATGTCTCTCTGCAGCTGTTGCTCCTTTCTCATTGGCATTGAGAAAATTCAAAGTTAATAGAGCATTATGTAGTCTATTTCTGGGGGTTTTGTTACCCCTTTCTGTTTATTTAGCATATCCTTTAGAGTTCTGTTTGATCTTTCTATAACTGCTTGACCTGTAGGGTTATGTGGTATACCTCCAATATGGTTTATAATGTAAGAAGCAAAAAATTGTTTCATTTTAACAGAGACATATGATGCAGCATTGTCAGTTTTAATTTTTCAGGTATAACCATGATGGCCATAACTTCTAGCAAATGAATGATTACAGAATCAGCTTTTTCAGAACTCAAAGCAGTTGCCCATTGAAATCCTAAATAAGTATCAAAGGTATGATGTACATATTTCAATTTTCCAAATTCTGCAAAGTGAAACACATCCATCTGCCAGATTTCATTCCTCTGAGTACCCTTTGGGTTACATCCTGCTGGTAATGGCGTTTGATTGTAGAAGCAACAAGTAAGACATTTCTTTACTTTTTCTTTGGCTTGTTGCCAGGTTATGGAAAAATCCTTTTTTAAACCTTTACTATTGACATGATGTTTTTTTATGAAATCCAGCACATTTCCTATCAATAATTTATCAATCTCATCATTGCCTTGTGCTAGAGGGCCTGGCAGACCAGTATGGGATCGAATGTGAGTTATATATAAAGGATGACTCCTTTTCCTGATTGTATCTTGTAATTGAATGAATAGTGAAGTTAATTCTGAAGCATCAGGGATAAATTCTGCAGTCTCAATATGTAATACTATTCTTTCAGCATACTGAGAGTCAGTTACTATGTTGAGAGGTTCGGAAAAATCCATTAATACCAACAGAATAGCATACAATTCTGATTTTTTAACTGAATTATAAGGACTTTGAACCACTTTACTTAAATTTTCTGATTTGTAACCTGCCTTTCCTTGATTGTTGGCATCTGTATAAAATGTACAAACTCCAAATATGGGTTTTCAAGGCAAGATCCAATCAGCTCTCTTTATAAGATCAATTATATCACTTTTGGGATATTTGCTGTTAATTTCTTCCAAAAAATTACTGCAAGCTTTTTGTCAAGGTTCACTTTCTATCCATAATTTTTCAATGTCCTCCTTAGTTAAAGGTACGACAATTTCTGCTGGGTCTATTCCTGCTAATTGATGATGTCTCAATTTCCTTTCCAAATCAAGTCAGAGATTTTTTCCACATAAGTTTTTAATTTTTATTTGGTTTATTTGGTAAAAATATCCATTCCAATATAATATCTTCCCTCTGCATTATGTCTACCAGACCAGACAACAAAACACCATTTATTTTTATTGTTAATTTTGGTCTTTGTTCATTAATAGAAGTTTGCCAAAAAAAATTTCTTTATGTTTTTTCCTGAATTTCCTATTCTCTCTGTTTCATCATCCTGACCAGCATGATTTATTCCAATAGGCGTTTGGTTATTTAGTTGCTTTGAGTAGGGGTTTCCTCTACAACTGCAGGAAAGGTTTGAACTGGATTTACTGTGGGCGCCTGCCTGAGGCCCCTCTGGGAGTTTTCCGAAGCCCAAGGCAAAGGATTACCTTATCTCTTGTTGATCTACATTCATTGGTCCAGTGTTTTCCCTTACCACACCTTCTGCATACTCCAGAAGGAAGGGGCATTCTGTTGCCATTGTTCCTTGAAGAAACATTGTTTCTAGGAATGACCTGTTTACAGTCCCTTTTCAAATGTCCTTGCTTTCCACATCCAAAACATCTAACATTTCTCAAAACTTTTGAAATTGCTTCTCCTACCTACAAATCATCATGGTCATGAGCCTCAACATTAACCGTGTCTCAAATCCAATCTTCCAAGGGTGTAGATCTTGCCTTTAATGGCCTGATTATTCTTTTGCATGCTGCATTTGTGTTCTCAAAGGCTAAAGATTCGATTATTATCTGACTAGCCTCTGAATTCGGGACTATTTTCTGTACTGCTGAAGTCAATCTTTGTAAGAAATCTGTGAAAGATTCTTTTGGGCTCTGTATAACCTTTGTAAATGACTCAGTTTTTTTTCCTGGTTCCTCAACTCTGTCCCATGCATTCAAGGATGCCGTTCGACATAGAATTAGGGTTTGGACATGATATAAACATTGTGTTTGTACTGAAGCATATTGGCCTTCTCCAATAAGCTGATCCTGGCAGACTTGTATTCCTTTATCTTTCCATTGTTTTTCTATATTTTTAGTCTCCTCCTTGAACCACATTTTCCACTGAAGATTTTGTCCAGGTTCAAGAACAACCTGTGCCAGCTCCCACCAGTCCTGTGGTAGAATCCTATTACAAGTTGGCCAGGTGTTTAACATTTGCTTTACATATGGGGAATGCATGCCATAAGATGCTATTGACTCCTTAAATATTCATAAGTCTAACATTTCAATTGGAATCCAAGTATTTTTGTCCATTCTCTTCACCAGGTACCTGCTGTATGGCTACCAGATAAATTAAGGGTGATTGTGTGAAAACAGGCTTTCTTTCTGTAACCTTGTAATCCAATTTTGAAACAACTTCACTGTTAATTTCTTCTGTCTGAATTTGAATTTCTCTATAATTCATTTTTACAGGTTTAACAGGTTTTTCTAAGACTGCTATCCTGGCACTTAAATTGACTATCTTTTTAAATAGTAAAATGAGGATAAGAAAAGTAATAAACTGAATAATTCAATCAATATTAATCTTCTCATATAGTTGTTCCATTGTCAGAGTGCCTAAAATTTCAAACAAAGCCCACTTTTCTTCCAATATACACATAAAGCCCATTTTTTAATGTAGAAAAAAATTCTCTTTTAAATAGATATCTTGATTGACTTACCAAGTCTGCATAGAACAGTAGAAATCTGAGGGAATTTCAAAACAGTCACCTGGTGTCTGAGGTGTGAATCCAGAGAGAGAGAGAGAGAGAGAGAGAGAGAGAGAGAGAGAGAGAGAGAGAGAGAGAAAGCATAGCCACAAATTCTGACTTGCTTAAATCCAGCCATGTTTTTCCCACTTGAGCAGAGTCAAGCCTTGGCTTTACAGGCAGAGGCCCTATTTGGCAGGGAGGCCTGAGTTGTTTGTAGCAGCAGCTTTATGTAAGTAGCTCCAGCTGTGGGTCAGTCAGACCTGGACCTGAGCTAGGGAGTTGACTGCCCAGGCTGGAAACTGGACCTGCCACCAAGCCAAGCCAAGAGGTTTTTAATGGATTCTTGTCACGTTGGGCACCAAATGTAGATGTAACCAACCATCTTACTAAATAAGAAACACAGAACCAATGCAAAGAAAAAAGCCAAGAGGTCAGAGCTAAGAGCTAAAACCTTACCCTTCCTCCTGTGGTGGTCCTACCTCTCCAAAAGAGAGCTACTTCCTGTGTTAAAGTCTTTATATAGACTTTCTGTTCTGCCTTCTCGTTGATTGTAAACCCAACCGCATGACTGCCTCATCACTGCCTGTCTGTATAGACCTCCAGGTCTTCTATGGTTGGCATTGAGATTAAAGGCGTGTGTATCCAATGCTGGCTCTATCCTTGAACACACAGAGACTTACCTAGCTCTGCCTACCAAGTGCTGAGATTACAAGCATACACCACCACCACCCAGCTTTCCTATGGCTTGCTAATAGCTCTGACCCCCAGGCAACTTTATTTATTAACATACAAATAACATTTTAATACAAATAAAATATCACCATACCACAGCATTTCCCACTTTTTGTCTAATTAAAAAGGAAGATTTTTAACTTTAACATAGTAAGATTATATACAACAAAAACAGTTATTAAGTAAGCATTACAGTTACAATACCCAGTCCATTTGATTTGACAAAATTAAATATTCTGTTATTTATCTTATCTTTATGAGTCTAAAATTTTATACCTAATTTACTTTTTATAATAACTAAGGAAAACTATAAATTTAACTATTTAGTATTAACTTCATCAAAGACCCAGGAAGGGTGAAATATTATCTAGTGACAGGGACATTTGGCTGCCTGGACAGTCACCCTAGGTTCTTCTGGTAACATTGGGCATCTCTCTTTGGCCAAGAGGCCTAGTATATCTGACAGAAATTTCTGAGAAGCAAAGAATTTTGAGGGACTATCCTACCTTGCCTTAGCGAAGTTTAGCAGTCACTTTATTTTGCATCCTACTGTTCCAATTTGGACAGCATGCCATCAGCAATTGAGGCAAAAGCAGTTTCTTTTTCCCAGTGGCTAGCTTTTTCCACAAAGAAAGCAAACTCCATATGGAGTTTCTTTGATGCCCATCATCTTCTCTGAAGTAAATTGGTGCTGCCAGGGGCAGACGTGTCTCACTATCAAGAAAAGCTTTATGTTATTAAAACATTTTAAATGTTATATGTGTAGGTCTTTGAAGTGTTTGAAGATTATCTATCTATCTAAAATATGTCTGTGTATGAACCTGAAAACATACCTAACATGACTGTAAGTTTGATTATTATTGATGACTATTAATCTGTATTTTTGAATTATACATTACATTTTTAAATGAACTGCACAAACATAATACCCTAAACAAGAGGAGAGACACACACAGTATAACAAAATAAACTTTAAATTTGTATCAATAAACTAAAATTCACACCAATGTAAATTATTTTGAGATTAATGGTTGTTTTTTCTTAAAGTAGATCTAATAATCTATCCTTTTACCTCATCATTTCTATATCATATCCCCTTTTTTCCTTCAGAAAGAGATCTTTGAATTTAACTCTTTTGTTTGGCCTTTTTTTCCTGACTCTAGCCAATAACAACTTGTAACCAACCCCTCTTAAATGATAACAAACATCCATAACTAATCTTTCTGGAATTCAGGCATTGTTTTTTTCTAGATTGCTTCCTGTTGCTTGGAGGCACTGGCATCTTTGGAAGAAACTAGAGAAAATCAGAATAATGATTAAGTCTTGGCTGGAATAGTCTGTAAGCCTTGAAGCTGTTCTGGATGCAGGACTCACCAACTGCAACAGAGGCATTCTGAGATGTTGGATCATCTGGGCCATCCATTTTCATTGGTGTTTGGTCCCCTTGCTCTGAAAATACATCAGCTTTCAAAGGTAACATATGTATCAGTATTAATACAAGAGTAGACTGTATACAAGTTAGCCAAAGATTTTTTGTGTGTTTTTTAGCAGGTAAAATATACACCATGTGTAATGTAGTTATTCTAGGTTTATTCCTTTATGTCTGTAGTCAGGATTTCATAGGGTCTGCATCAATCAAATCTGATCATCTTTAACCTTGAACAAATCCACAGCCTCTCATTTTCTGTGGAAATAAAAACATAAACTCTTCCCCAAAGTAACATATCTTTTGACTTAAATTTTGAAGTCAAGATATTTTTTAAATATATGGGTTGGTTTAATCTAGTACCTTTTATAATCCAGTGTCTCTTAGCAGCCAAAAAACTTAAAGACAATGCAAGAACATATAGGATCCAGACTCTCTGTGTATTTTACATCTTTATGTGGCTTATTTTTCCCTTTTTAAGGACTTTATTATTTTAAAACTATACATTTCTTTTTCATGAATATCTATACCATCTCTTTTCTCTCCCAAGCCTGTGTATATTTTTAAACACACTGTAACCCATCTAGAGTTTTTTCCCATCTGAATCTCTCTTTATTGATTATCTGTAATCTTTTCCTGACCACATGATCCTTCAAACTGTTAGGTGGCTAGGACTAAAGCCTCTGCTTTGGTGGCTAGCTCCACCTTGTTTGGTTCCCTGAGAGTCATGCTGGAGGTACCACCATGAGAGACACATTTCCTGCCCTAACTGGGGTGAATTTTTGGGTCCACACTGCCACTGAGTAGTGCACCACCTGCTGTTCATAATCCCCACTTAAGTGTTCAATAGCAGGGCCTCTTAAAAGAGCCACACTCATTTTTGCTGCTAGCCTTGAGCCAGGAAGCTGTCTCTTAAAGGAGCTTGTGTCTCTGCTTGTTGCTAGCAGAGTCTACCCAAGAAAAATTGGTTACAAAGAAACCATGCTTGACTCCATTTTGTGTGTTTAGAATCCTTTTTAAGCTTTTTCAGGTCTTATGTGGAAATTCTGTCCCCATGTTGGAATGCTGTTTGTAGGCAGAGCTGCTCTCAAATATATACACTGAGGCTTACATTAATTACAAATATTAGGCCAATAGCTCAGACTTGTTACTAGCCGACTCTTAAATTTTTAATTAACCTATATTTCTTATCTATGCTTTGCCATGTGGTTTTTACCTCATTTTCTATATATCTTGCTTTCTCTGCATCTGCTGATATCTCCTGAGACTCTAACATCTTCTTCTCAGTTTCCTTAGTTTGGTTGTCTTGCCTAACCTTATTCTGTCCAGCTATTGGCCAGTCTGGTTTTTTATTATAACAATCCAAGTGACAAATCTTCACAGTGTATAAAGGATTATTCCACAGCAAAGGATGGCAAATTTTAAGACAAAACACCATAAATCTTGTTTTTAGTTTTATAAATTTTCTACAATGGTAAAAGTTGAAAATTACTCTGATAATCCTGCCGTATTCCTTTGTAAGTTGAGCATGCAAGCCTGACAGTGATGAATGTTACCTCTCATGGCTGCTCCAGACAGTCTAATGATATGACTCATATCTCTAGATGCTTCCATCACTTGTATTCACCCAGAAGACCTTTCTTTTCTGTGTGAGAATTGCTCACAAGAACAATTCACTCAGCTTTTGTTCATTCTTCAGAGATAAAATTGTCAGCAAAGAAGTAATAACATTTTATCAAATTTTCTATTTTAAGTGAGATAAGTGTAGAATTGTCTAGATTAAAGTTCTTATGTGTATATAATAAGAACACTGGTATGGATTGTTTTTGAGTGGTACATGACCAATGATAGTATATGTGTAAGTTTGACAATACTATACAATCAAATAAGGATCAAAATTTCATTCATTATCATATATTGTTGTTCAGTATGGGAAGCAGCTGTCTAGCCAAGTATTTCAACATACTTTCAGCCAATATTATCCAGGCCAGACTCAGATAGACCACAGAGGGCTATGCCATTAGTAGCTGAAGTAAACACAAATGACAGAATTTTTTAGCTTATGCAATACAATTTTGGAGATAATTAATGTCTGAAAAAATCTTATTTCCTATATATTTAAACAAGTGCCAGTCCTCCATTTGTAGTAAGGAGAATTTTATGTTCTTTGCACTAATTTATTCAAGAATTCTTTAATTATTTAGTGTGGCATTATCTACTATCATCATTGGGTATTTTTTAATGTGACCAGTGGGAAGTCCTTCAAGCCATCTTCTGTGTTCTTCTAAACCTTTATTCCTCATTCTTTAGGTATATTCTTTGTCCCAGCACAGCAAGTTATTCCAAAGCAATGTGCTACTACACTGCCAGACCCCAAATCAAAAATCTGCTTTCTTTCACATGGTATGGAACTAAAACGTTGGTTGTGAGTTATAAGTATTCTCATTATCACTAAAATATCACATATGTGAGACCCTCTATAAACTGTGACAACAAACTAGGGATAATTTACCATTTAAACAAATGACTTTCCACCACACACATGGACTCTCCATCAAGATACAAACTATTTTGAACTATGTATGTTCTCTCTGTCATTTTAGCATCATCTTTCATGATCAAATGATGGAACTAAGGAAATGCAAATCAAAACAACTTGAGATTTCATCTCACCTCATTAAGAATAGCAAATATCAAAAAAAAAAAAAGAAAAAAACTGACACCAAATGATGGAGGGGATATGGGGAGAGGGGAATGCTTATTCCCTGTTGGAGGGATTGCAAACTAGTGCAGTTACTCTGGAAATCAGTGTGAAGAATCCTCAAAAAGCTAAAAATAAATCCACCATATAATCCAGCTATACCACTTCTTGGCAAATTCCCAAGGAATGGACATCCTATGCTACAGATATTTGCTCAGCCGTGTTTATTGCTTCTCTATACACAATAGCTAGGAAATAGAAAGAACCTAAATGTGCACAAGTTTTGTTACTTATATGTTATTCATATATGTTACTTATGTTTTCATATATGTTACTTATATGTTTCAAAGATCAGTCGACACTAATGTGAAAGTGGGAAAGCGCAAGAGTCCTCAACACTAGACAAAGAGCTACAGACAACTAAGGAATGTTAAGAGCTGGAGAAATAATCTTCTCCAGGGAAAAGCACATATGCAATTTTTTTAAGTAAGTATAATTTGTAATTCTTTATTGTTCCTTAGATTAGCACAAATAAAGACAGCATTTCATTACTTGAATATTAATTTTGGTAAAAATTACATAGGATTTATTCAAGATTGCTGATAATAAGACAAAAATCTGGACTGAGGAAAATATTGGTAAAAACATTGCCATTAGTTCACAAGATGGAATATATTAAATGAATTATCACTGGAGTGTAGTGGGTAGCCATTCCAGCTTTGACCTGGAAGTTCTAACCCTCATTGAGGCTTCAGTAATGGTCACGCCTACAAGGTGGGACTGAGAGAGGGCAGTGAAGACCGGAGATCTGGATACACGGGCTCTCTTGGTTCCTGGACCCTGAACACTGGAGGTAGACCAAGAAGAGTTCTCCAGAGAACACCGCCGGACTGCGCCACACCTTTCCCAGACCCTGTAAACTGTCCCTTCACTTGTAAGTTACCCCACAAAATAAACCTCCCTTTTAACTATGTGGAGTGGCCTTAATAATTTCACCAATACTGGAGCCTTTGTAACTACAGGTGGATTGATCAACTTGTCTCCAAGTATATTCATCTTATTCTCATTTTTTTTCTTCCAGTGGTACAAAAGATAAGACACTGATTCATACACACAATAATATCACAGCATAGTCTTTCTTCCCCTGACACAAATATAATTAAATAAAACAAGTACCATTTGGCATTTTATCAAATACATATGTAATATATTTTTGTTATTCTTGAGACTAAGGGACTTAGCTTTTATATGTGATAACCCATAAAACAAAAAATCAGGTTAGAAAATATTTGTCCTTTAAAAGCATTAAATCAACCATTGTCACTGACGAACTTGCATATATACTTTCATGTAAATAAATGTAGATTGGCAAAGTCAACTACACTGGAAGAATTTCAGGAAGGAATAATTGCATGATTCTACCCCTAAGTAATGCCAAGGACAGGAAGTTTCAAGCCATTAATCTATCTATTTTTGAATATTTCATTCATAAAGGTGAAAGGCAAAGGACAACTCTATGATAAGAATTGGGATAATCAGGTGGTACACTAACATAGGGCATACTTGAGTGTCAGGTGTTGTATAATGAAGCATATATATTCATTTCCCTACTTACTCCCAGAATGTAGTTATAGAAATTTTATTTCTATAATTTTAAATATATAAATGAAACAACTTTTAAATAGCTTTCATGAGAATATATGAAATATATATATATGTATGTATATATATATATATATATATATATATATATATATATATATATATACATCATAGCAACAGGAAGAAACTTAAAAGCAAATACTCTTTATCAGTACTCAACTCTATGATTAATCAACCAGCAGTTTCCAGACTTCTAACCAGAGATAATTTCTAGTTCATCAATCAATGGGGAAGTTCTATTTAATATTTTCAGGATCCAAGAGAAGGTTAAATTAAAGAAGGAAATAAGCCTGTAACTATAATACAATGAATTGCTCCCATTAGAGGACTGACCTCTTTTTTATTGTTCTTTCATTTTATTAAAGGTATAAAGTTTCTAACAAATGCATAGTTTCCATTTAGCTTGCATAATGCTGGTGATTTCAGCTGTTTACAGTGTGCCTCAAATATTTTACAGGACATTTAATCTTAACCCCATCACTGTGTTGTAGAGATAAGATGGTAAATTTTCAAAAATACAGGAAATTTTAAGATCATTTCATACTAAGAGAAATTCGGTGTGCATCCATTTTCCTGGTGGATTATAATAAAATAGGTTTTATTTACTGATATTTATTCTCTTGATTGGTTGTCTTAATAACAGGCTTAGTAACTGTACTTGCAAGAATGTAATATCTTAAGCTAAAGAAATTATTATTTTTGGTTCGTTTTGACTCTCATTTTCATGGGTTTGTGGGTTTTTTAAGAGGGAGATAAACAACATACAGCTAGGTGGATAAGGATGTGGAGAAGATCGTGGAGGAGTTTTGAGAGGAGGAATTTAAGATCACAAAGAGAAATGGGCTTTCTTTAACTTTGGGCACTTGCTCACAGTTGTAAACACACATTCCTACCCTTCAAGGGGGGGGTGATTCTATGATATATAATACATATCTGTCTATATATGATAGAATACCATCTATTTACCTATACACCATCAATTTACCTATCTCTACTCCTAACATTAAACTTCATCAAAAATCTGAATATGAGTAATTTTTCTTGTTTTTAAATTCAAAGCCAGAAGTTAGCTCAAAGGAATATTTAGTGATCAAAAAACCGAGTTATATGAGATACAAATAAGTCCTACTTATTAAAAATTCAGTGAAACTATCACCATTTGATTTTTTTAATGAATTATATAAAAACATGGCTCCATTTTATTTTAGACTGCTGCATCTGGGTGGATCTCCCTCACCTTTTGCTAATTTTGATTACTTTTCTTAATTAGAACAGTTAAAAATAAGTAAACTCGTTTAAAATTTAAATATTAATGCAAATACACATTAGCAAATTCATGTTTCTCTTTCAACTTTCTATCATTTGATTCATAGTTTAGGGAAAATATTTTCAATTGTAATCTCTAAATTACTCCAAACTATGTTTAAAAATTATCTTTTCGGTCTGGCTGTTTGCATTGTAGTACTTTTCCTAGGAAATCAAAAAGGGTCAGTCATTTCTAGTGGGGCAAAGGAGCTAATGGAAGTGAACTGTATTAAGTAGGTTGTGCAGATAAAGCCGAATATGAAAGAGTGAATTTCAGGGAGAGTTTTGAGAGAAATCATCTTTGAGTTGTTATTTTATTTTGAGTAGTCACCAAAATGTATGAAGATGAATTTTCAGTGGTAGCTACTTTCCTTTGCAATGAAACATCTCTTAACTATTAACTTAGAAGCCTAGAGAGATTCCTCGGTGGCTAAGAGCACTACTGCTGTTGCAGAGGACCCTGATTCCATTTCTCCAACAGATTATCACTCTTTTAGAATAATCATTTGAAAACACATTTCATCTCACTCACAATAGATGACACACATATGTAAGCACATGCATATGACACTGTCAGAATTAACTGCCAATAATCAACATATGTGCTATATAATATCAGTTGCAAAATCTAAGCATAAAAATTGTAAAAGTAAACAATGGTTCTGCCTTTTACTTTACTTATAAAATAAAGATTCCATTTAAATCATATCTGTTCAGAAGAGAATATTTATTTACTTGTACATTACTTAATGTCATGAATATTTAATATTGTGATGTAAATATAATGAGAAGTAAAATCTTCAACTGTGACTCTTATGGGGGTCCCTCCTAAAAGCATCAAGGACAGCAGGAAAATGATCCACAGATAGACAAGAATGAAACTCAGTTCAACCCAATTTAGTTAGCTGATACTGGGCCAAACTTCTAGAGTCTGACACTGGGTTGTTTAATTTAGCCAAATTTAAGCACAGCACAATTTTGGAAAATGTTTCCTGGTGACAATTAACTCAGTTCCATGTGTACAACAAAGCTTAAGACGTATTTACATTGAAATTCTTTATAAAGTATGTATGGCTTCTTCCTTAAAAATTGGTTCTGTTGACTTAGAAACGATGCTCAAGATAAGAGAATGACTGAGGTAAATACAATACCTGTGGGAATCAGGACTGGCCTGGCCCTAAGATAACATAGAAGTTACTTAGGCTATTGCAAAGTACAAGCAGCATTTCTCATAAGAATGGGTTTATAGACCAAGTAGCAATGCTCAAAATTCAGGGGGAAAATTCTGGGATAAACATAATATTCAGGAGGATTGAGGTGAAGCTTGTCCCTACAGATCGCAAAGGATTACCAGGTCATAAAATACGTATCTTCCCAGTGTTCCAAGTGGAAGGTGGTAAGCATCTCCTTCCTTTGAAAAATTGTGCCTGCATGTTTAACTTTCTTGGGTTCTCCAGTGCTTATCTGTGTGCACAAGGATCTATTGCCTTCTACAGACTCCAAATAGTTCAGTTAAGTCTCCAGTACTCATCATTTTACCATGACAGAAAAAGTGATAAAACTCTTTTCATTATAAGCAAACTTCTGTGATGTGTGATGTTTATATATTGTCCTAATACTTTAGAAAATAGTAGAACATAAGTAGTCTTTTTGAAAAATGGTGCTTTTTAAATTTTAAATGTTTGTGTGTGCATGAATGGGTGTGTGTGTGTAAATATGAGTGGGTGCACATGTCAGATCAGAACACAACTTCCAGAAGCTAGTTAACCTCTTAAACTATGTGGGTCCCGGGGATCTAAATAGGTTGCCAAGTTTATACTACAAGTATTTTGATCTAATAACCATTTCTCCAGACAGATATTGCAGTGATACCACACAAAAGAAGAAAAAGAAAAAACACATGGTAGCATTTAACCAAGAATGGATGAGATTTATTCAGTAAAATTTTTGTCATTCTCATTCTAATCTAAAAAAGTAGTAGCCCCAAAGAAAGGGCATTCTCTCTCTCTCTTCTCTCTCTCTCTCTCTCTCTCTCTCTCTCTCTCTCTCTCTCTCTCTCTCTCTCTCTCTCTCTCTCCTCTCTAGTCATCCTCTCTATATATTTAGTACCATCATATATAAATATATATAGAGAGAACACCATTCTCTCTCTATTAAACACCATCCTCTCTATATATTGAACACCATCCTCTCTCTATTGAACCTCATCTTCTCTATATATTGAGTACTATCATAAATATATATATATATATATATATATAGGACACCATCCTCTATCTGATCAGAACAGCACACAAATCCATGATCAGATCTTATCACTCTACACTTACATGTTTTTTCCAACATATTTCCCGAGTAGGAAGTGTATTCATTGTTTTCAGAGGCTCTCTACTTCCAACTCATGGTCTTGGACCTGAACACCCCATATCACACACACACATACATTGTTCTGTATATGTCAGGGGAAAGAAAGAGTCACAAAGGAAATATAGGGAAATTGACACAATCATTGAACTGAGCTTGCAAGAGCAACAAGTGCTCTTAAACACTAAGTCATCTCTCCAGTCCCCAAAGTGGAGCATTTAAATGTCAGTTTCCCATAGACATTTTAGAATCTGAACCTTCTTTCCTATTTTTTCTGTTACTTTGTCTACAGCTAAGTATAGTTTTAAAGATCTAAGTAGTAATGTGTACACATTTTACAGAAATATTCAAATATAATTTCTTCACTAATAATAACCTACTCAAAAGTTATGTGATCGTGAGAGGGGTGGATTATAGTCAGTTGAAATAATTTATCTACTAAAGAAAATACCCAGGAGAATGTATACCTCTCTTTATTTTCTCTTGTAGCTATGTTTATTGTCTGTCTAGACATAAAACATGTTTTAGGTATAACAAATGGGCCACAGTGTTGTACTTTGCATTGCATTACACATTCTGATATTCTCATACACCTGCCTTAAATTAGGACACACTCATTTTCCCTTGGATAAGCTTTCCCAGGAAAGCTATTCAGTTTCAAATGAAGCTAATGGCTCTAATTAAATTGCTTTTCTCTAGACCAAATTGCCTGATCATTTAGTGTCAGCACTTCTTTTTAAAGAATATCTTCACATGTTCTATTAAAGTCAAGTCTGACATTAAGATAGTTTGCACACAACAGCATTTTTTCATGATAAAGAGCACCAACATTCTATCCGGAAATATAGAAAATGTAAAAAATTACAGAAAGAGGAAGAACTGACCATATTCTTACTTATGCTTGAAAAGAACTGGTAAGCATAGAAAGTTAAAGTGGATTGGGGAAGTTGGTCTTATTATAGTTTATAGGATTTCTAAATCCTTTTTGCCCCTTATATAACAATTATTTTTAAAGATTTATTTATTCATTTATTTGCTTCTGTGCCTGTGCTAGGTTTTATTTTATTTCTGTTTACTTCCTTTATAAAGGAGTTCAGTGAACATGGACAAGCTATAATAGCACAAAGAGAAGACAAACTTTCAGAGGGCTTTCAACTGTGGCTCTAGATTTTCCATGATCTCCAACTTCATGCTTGTTGTTCTTGTTATTCTTGTTTTGAGACAGGGTCTCACTATGTAGCTCCAGCTGCTCAGAACTCACTATGTAGACCAGGCTATCCTTGAATTCATACAGATCAGCATGCTTTTGTCTCTGTTTTAGTCAGTGCTCTATTGCTGTAAAGACATACCATCACCAAGGCAACTCAGGGGTACACCATTGAAGAAAAATGTCTTCCACTTCCCCAGCAACCACTAACTGCCAATAGCTCTTCTTGGAAGAATGAGACCTCAGGAACTCCATGCCCATCCATTATGGAATATTAACAGGCCCAGTCTTGTGCAGGTCTTGTGTAGGTAACCACAGCTGTGGTGCATTCATGAGTGTGACAACCATCCTGTGTTGGGAAGACTGTCCCATAGCACTCATCTCATTCCTCTGGTGGTTCCATTCTTTCTGCCTGTCTTCTGAGTCTTGGAGGTGGTGATATTGATTTCCTATTTGGGGCTGAGCACTGAACAGTAACTTACTTATTTTTAGCACTTTGATTAGATATGAATCTCTGCAGTAATCATTATCCTCTAGAAAATAAGTCTTCTCTGATCAAAGCTGTCACCCGCAGTAATCCATGGGCATAAACATGACTATTTAGATGACACTTTTTTATGCACAACATGTCCATCTGGCAAAACAACAGTAGCATCCTCCCCCCCCCCCACACTACCCATAGACGTCTGAGCAGAATTTACAGCACCAAACAAGAATTCCCTCCTTCAGAGCAGCCTCAAATCTAATGAGGAAGCAATCAGCTCCTTCTACAACAGTCATTCCATTCTTGTACCACTGGACATATTTTGCCTTGGAGTTTGGTCATGTAGCATGCAAGATACGAAGGTGCATATGACTATTAATGCCTAGTGATGAAATGTTTTTAATTAAGAAAAATTTTTTATTCATTTTACATACCAAAGATCCCCCTCTCTACTCCTCCTGCCCCTCTCAACCCACCCCCCATTTCCTCCTACAAGAAGGTAAGGCATCCCATGGGAGGTACATTTAGTAGAAGCAGGTCCAAGCCCCTCCCCTGCCTCAAGGCTGTGCGAGGTATCCCATCTAGTGTGTGTGTGTGTGTGTGTGTGTGTGTGTGTGTGTGTGTGTGTGTGTGTGTGAATATGCCTATGAGCACACAGAGGCCAGAAGGGAGAATCATACAGCCTCTATCATTCTCCAAATAGTCCTTTGAGGCAAGGTCTCACCCTAAACCTGAGGCTCAGATTTTCTCTACAAGAATGGAACCCAGAAATCCCGCAGTGATTCTCATACCTTTGCCCAGATGAGAGCTGAGGGAACAGTCATATACAAGACCCAGTTTTTTGCGATGGTGCTTGGATCCAAACTCCAGTCCTTAGCATTGCACAGCAAATACTCTTAGCTACTGAATCATCTCCAGATCCAACAATTATTTTATACAAATATTAAAATATTACTATAATTTATATTACAATGTAGTATCTATTTTTAAAATATTCATTTATTTTTACTTTACATGTGTGAGTGTTTTGCCTTCATATATATAAGTATACTGGGCACATGCCTGGTGCCCACAGAGGCCAGAAGAAGATGTCTTTTTCCATGGGACTGGAATTACAGATTGTTGTGAACCACCATGTGGATAGAAACCGAACACAGGTCCTCTGCAAGAGCATGAAGTGCTCTCTTCAGCACCATGTAGTATATATTTATCCTCCCAGGTAATATGGACACTTTCCCCCTTCTATTCTAATTTGTCTAAAGTGATGTAATATTTTCTACATATGAAGATGTGTGGTTTATTATTATACAATCACTTATCATTTTGAGTGTTATCAAAATGATAAAACTCTTATTTTACTTGTCAAAAACTAATGTAAATGTTTAAAATATATCCATACTAACAAAAAATGCAAGGAATGGCCCTGTCATGTATCATACTTGTATATAAACCAAAAAAAAGTAAGCAGAAAGTCCCTTGTGACAAAATTTCTCTGACTTGTAAGTACTTTAAAAAGTATTCACACTCCCTTATATAGGAAATATTTACATGACATGGGGTTTACTTTACTTTAAGCACAGAAAAACTACTTGCTTCCATCTTTAGGGAGTCAAAATATTTTTGTTTGTGTCAATGAGCTGATGAAACTTTTATCAAAAATTGAAAGTTGAACTTTCAATTCGGGAGATTTTTATTTTATTTTCCAATTTTTTTGCCAGAAATAATCAAATGTTTACATATGAAATTTGACTAATTCTAGTACTATAATTATCATTATTTGAAATATCCTGAGCACTTCTTGTAACAGTAGTAGTGTTCACTCATGACCAGGGTGTGAGGTGGCCCCAAATCCATCTCCCTTTTATCTGTGTAGAAACTAGGACTCACGAATGATAATCCCTCTCTTTTAAAGCCATTTTCACTTTTTCTTTTCTTATCTTCTTTAAGGCATGTGCCACCATACCTGGCTTCACGGGTGCTTCTTTGTTTATATATTTTATGTATATGGGTGTTTTGTCTGCATGTCCATCTGCACACCAGAACAGAGCATCAGATCCCATGGGACTACAGTTATAGGTGCTTTGAATTGAACTCAGGACCTCTAGAGGAGCAGCCAGTGCTCTTAACCACTGAGCCATCTCTCCAGCCCCTGCCATTTTTATTTTTAATACTCATCATATGATGAAAGGAAAAGGCTAGGAAGAAAGATATAGAAAAGAAGAGAAAGGAAGTTATTACAGCTTAAAGGCAGTAGCAACCAATAATTGCAGGATGTTTCAAGAGGATATGCTTACTTAAGAGTTATATCTTGTGGAATGGTTGGTATTAACTACCAACTTGATAGAATATAGAATCACCTGGGAGATGGGAGTGCCTGTGGGCAATCATACTGATTTCTTTTACTGATGTGTGATCATTGATCTTAATTGTAGGTGGAGATGCCAACTTACATAAAATGAAGAAATCAACAACAACATCCATTCAGTTGTTGTTGTTGTTGTAAATGTGAGTCACTGGGTGCTTCAAGCTTCTGCAGAGATTACAAGGATGCCATAATGAACTATACGCTCAAACTGTAAGCCAGAATAAAACTTTTAGCTGCCTCCCCCAAAAAATTATGCCTGTTCTAATTAGTCTATTTTAGAATTTAATTTAATGAAATAGCCAAAATTAGAATTCTTACGACCCCAGCAGTTGACACATCAAATTATTCATTACATCCTCCTTTCCTGCAAAGTCCTAAAATGCTATGAGTGTAATTGCATAATGTTGTTTTGGTCTACCCACTTTTCTAGAACATGAGTTTTTTTTTTTTTTTTAAGCGGGGATTTCATGCTGAACAAGTCATCCCTGTGTGCTCAATATTTAGAGGAGTACACCACACTATGTGTGACCTCAATTCATTATTGCTAGATAAATACTGGTGCTTGAATAATTTTGATTCAAGTAAAGTCATAGTCTGTTAAAGTTATCCCCTATGAATGTTTGTTTTGAATACTTTTAATCACCTTAATTGACCTGAAAAGGCAGTAAAGTATGGTGGGGGATACTGTAAAGCAAGGGCCTGCTCTGCGTTTTGGTTGGGTTTTATAAAGACAAGTTGGATTCAGGAAGATGAATGGGATTTTATGTGTTCAGAAGAAGGTAGAATACATTATAAAGGAAGGTAGAGTTTGAATAACTATTCAGAAAAGGGGACAGTTGGGACAAAAGAGAAGGAGATAGTTGACTAAATAAGGAAAGTGTCAATTTTAATGTTTGTAGTGAAAAAATAAAGCATTTGGGGGGGGTTGTTGTGGATGTTTAAAGAGAAACTAAAATTAGGGAGAATTTGGCTAGGGGTCATGTTTTAGAGATGGAAACATGGATTCAAGCTGTGAAATTAACTTAAAAGGAAAGGTGAATCACCAAGGACTCCACATAGCACTGATGAACGGCTTGGAACATTTCAGAAGTTCACCTCACTGAATGGAAAGAGATAATGCCTGGTAAATGGAGTTGGCTGGTATTTTATTAATTTCAATGTCACTTCCACAGAAAAGCAGTATTAAATATCTTCCAAAAACAAAGGCATTTATATTTTTGTTGCAGTTACTTATTATTTACTTATTTACTTGCTGCGTGTGTATGTGCTTGCACACTCAAACAAAAGTAGACATGTGGGGAAGTAGAAGGACAACTTTGTATGTTGGTTCAATCCTTTCAACACATGTATCCTGGAAACAGAACTCACATATTCAGATTTGATGACAGGTGCATAAACACTAAACAATCCCACCAGCCCCAAAGTGCTTTTTTTTATTTTTATTCTTCTCTCATAGATTACATCTCAACAATAGTTTCCCCTCCCCAACCCATCCCTCCATCTACCCACAGAGCAGGCCTCCCAGGAACATCAACCAAACACGGTATAACAAATCACAATAAGTCCAGGCACATAGCATCACATCAAGACTGGATGAGGCAACCCAGCAGGAGAAAAGGGTCCCACAAGCAGGCATTTCCCTGCTGAATGCCGAACATTTCTTTAAGTGTTTATAGGACATTTGAGATTCTTCTGTTGAGAATTCTCTGTTTAGATCTGTACCACATTTTTAATTGGATTATTTAGTTTGTTGATGTCTACTTTCTTGAATTCTTTATGTATTTTGTAATTAGCCTGCTGTCAGATGTAGAGTTGTTGAAAATCTTTTCCTATTCTGTGGCCTGCCATCTTGTCCTATTGATGGTGTCCTTTGCCTTAAAGAAGGTTTTCTGTTTCATTGGGTCCCATTTATTAAATATTGATCTTAGTGCCAGTGCCTTCAGTATTCTGTTCAGAAAGCTGTCTCCTGTGCCAATGAATTCAAGGCTATTATCCACTTTTTCTTCTATCAGGTTCAGTGTATCTGGTTTTATGCTGAGGTCTTTGATCCACTTAAACTTGAGGTTTGTGTAAGATAATAGATATGGAACTATTTTAGAATATTATTTTAAGATGTGTTACATTTGTTTATGCTGTGGAATATTTGTTTAATAATACAAAGATGTGTTGTCTTCCTTTATGTTGCATTTGTTTAACTCTGTGAAGCTGTGTTGCTTTTGCTGTTTAAAACATCTAATTGGTCTAACAAAGATCTGAATGGCCAATAGCAAGTCAGGAGAAAGGCTAGGTGGGGCTGGCAGGCAGAGAGAATAAATAGAAGGAGAAATCTGGGAGGAAGATCAAGGATTGAGAAAAGAAGGTGGCAGCCACCCAGCTACACAGCCAGACATGGAATAAGAAGTAAAGAAGAGATATACAGAAATAGAGAAAGCTAAAAGCCCAGAAGTAAAAGGTAGATGGGATAAATTAAGAAAAACTGGCTAGAAATTAGCCAAGCTAAGACTGGGCATCTATAAGTAATAATAAGTCTCCATTTACTTGGGAAAAAGGGGCAAGCCTCCCATGGATATCAACAAAACGTGACCTATCAAGTTATAGTAGGACTAAGCACCTCCTCTTTTACTAAGGCTAGACAAGGCAACCCAGTATGAGGAACAGGTTCCCAAAAGCCAGCCAAAGTATTAGGGATGCTTTCCACTGTTATTAGTCCTCTCAAATAGAACAAGTTACACAACTGTCACATATATGGAGAGGGCCTAGATTGGTCCCATGTAGGGTCCCTGGTTGTTGGTTCAGATTCTGTGAGCTCCTATGAGCCCAGGTTAGTTGATTCTGTTGGTTCTTGTGATGTACTTGACCCCTTCTGAGTCATCTAGTCCTTCCTCCCTCTCTTCAGCAGGATTCCTTAAGCTAAGTCTAATGTTTGGCTGTGGGTATCTGTGTCTGTTTCCATCAGTTACTGAATGAAGCCTCTCTGATGACAATTGGGGTAGGTAACAATCAATGAGTATAGCAGAATATCATTCAGCATCATTACCTTGATTTTTTTCTCCAATTATGCTTGGTTTTCTATCCTAGGTCTCTGGGCCATTCAGCCTCTGGGTCCTGGCCCTCCAGGCAGTGTCAGAGGTGGGCTCACTCTTGTGGCATGGGTCTCAGGCTGGACCAGGCATTGGTTGGCCACTTCCACAATCTCTGTGTCACCCTTACCCCACATCCCATAGGAAAAACTGTAAGCCAAAGTTTATGTGGCTGGGTTGGTGACCCAACCCCTCCACTGCAAGTCTTGACTGGTCACAGGAGATGGCCAGTTCATATCCCCTATTGCTAAGAGTCTTAACTGGAGTCATCCTTGCAGATTCCTGGGAGTTTCCCTTGCACCAGGTTTCTACCTAAACCCAGAAAGGCCCCCTTTTTAGTCATCTTTTTTAGTACTTCCCCCTCTCTCCATCCACCCTACAGCCTGGTCTCTCATGTTACCATCCCTACCCATCCTCAATCTTCCCACAAGATCTCTTCTATTTCCACTTCCAGGGAGATCTGAGAATCCTCCCCCACTTGAGCCCTCATTGTTACCTTGACTCTTTGGGTCTATTAATTGTAGCATGGTTAGCCTTTTCTTTTGAGCTAATACCCACTTACTAGTACATACCATGTTTGTCTTTCTGAGTCTGGTGTAGATAGATTTTTTTCTTTGTGCTACAAGCTTACAAATAATGACAAAGAGGCTTATTATTAATTATGAAACCTCTGCCTTAGCTTAGGCTTGTCCCACTAGCTCTTATAACTTAAATTAACCCATTTATTTTAATCTTCCTTCTGTCACATGGCTCATTACCTCATCTCTCCATACTGCCCATGCTGCTTCCTCCCAGTCTGGCTGGTGAATCTACCTTTCCCAGAGCATTGCAGTCTCAGAGAACCAGCTGCAAGACTGCACACAGTAGAGATAGTGGGGAGATTTCCATAGCTGTTTAGGGAAAATTTGTAGTAGCACATGAGAAAACTACAGGCAGAAGGAAACAGTATTGAGAGCCTGTGGCCTCACAGCCTTGCTTGAATGAGGTTCCTCCATCCGAGAATTATTCATCTGGTGGCTTTACACCTGAATGTAAATTGTCATCTACTGTGTTATGCTGTGGAATGGTCTATATGTCAAATTACTCTGATTGGTCAATAAATAAAACACTGATTGGCCAGTGGCCAGGCAGGAAGTATAGGTGAGACTAACAGAGAGGAGAAAAGAAAGAACAGGAAGGCAGGAGACACTGCTAGCTACCACCAGGACAAGCAGCATGTGAAGATGCTGGTAAGCCACGAACCATGTGGCAAGGTATAGATTTATGGAAATGGATTAATTTAAGCTATAAGAACAGTTAGCAAGAAGCCTGCCACGGCCATGCAGTTTGTAAGCAATATAAGTCTCTGTGTTTACTTGGTTGGGTCTGAGCGGCTGTGGGACTGGCAGGTGACAAAGATTTGTCCTGACTGTGGGCAAGGCAGGAAAACTCTAGCTACAGTGTTATGCCATGGCCTGTGAAACTAGAGTCCTCCCTGCCCCCAGAAGTCCCACCTAATCTCTTCCTGCCTCTCTATTGACCATTCTGCTCTTTGTTAAACCAATCAAAAGGCATCTTTTCAAAGAAACATCTTCAAACAGTATATAAATATCCCACAACAGTCTGGGTTACCTCACTTGGGAAGACATTTTTTTATTTCCATCCATTTGCCTGATGTCATTGTTTTTAACAGCTGAGTAATATTCCATTGTGTAAATGTATCACATTTTCCTTATCCAGTCTTCAGTTGAGGAACATATAGGTTGTTTCTGGGTTCTAGTTATTACTAATAAAGTCACTATGAGCATAGCTGAGCAAGTGTTCTTGTGGTATGATTTAGTATCCTTTGTGTATATGCCCAAGAGTTGCATATCTGGGTCTTGAGGCAGGTTGATTCTCAATTTTCTGAAAAATGCTACATTGATTTCCAAAGTGGCTGTACAAATTTGTACTCCCAGTGGCAATATAGGAAGGTTCCTTTTGTTCCACATCCTCTCCAGAATAAGCTGTCATTTGTGTTTTTTATCTTAGCCATACTGACTAGTATAAGATTTCCATCAGAGTCATTTTGATGTGCATTTCTCTCATGGCTAAGGATGTTGAACATTTCTTTAAGTATTTCTCAGCCATTTGATATTCTTCTGTTGAGAACTCTTTTTTTAGATATGTACACCATTTTTAATTGGATTATTTGGGGTTTTGATTTCTAGTTTCTTCAGTTCTTCATATATTTTAGAAGTCAGCCCTCTATCAGATATGGGGTTGGTAAAGATCTTTTCCCATTCTATAGGCTATCTTTGTGTTGACAGTGTCCTTTGCCTTACAGAAGCTTTTCATGAGGCCCAATTTATTAATTGTCCATCTTAGTGTCTGTGCTACTGGTCTTCTATTCAGGAAGTTGTCTCCTGTATCAGTGTGGTCAAGGTTATTTTTCACTTTCTCTTCTATCAGGTTCAGTGTAGCTGTGTTTATGTTGAGGTGTTTGATCTACTTGGACTTGAGTTTTGTTCAGGGTGGGAGATATGGATCTGTCTTCATTCTACTACATGCCAACATCCAGTTATGCCAGCACCATTTGTTGAAGATGCTTTTTTCCCATTATATATTTTTTGACTTCTTTGTTAAAAATCAGGTGTTCATATGTATGTAGATTTATGTATGGGGTTTTTTTTTATCTGATTCCATTGTTTAATGTGTCTGTTTTTATGCCAATATCATGCAGATTTTATAGCTCTGCAGTAGAGTTTGAACTCAAGGATGGTGATATCTCCAGAAATTTTTTTTTTGTAAAGGATTGTTTTACTACTCTGGATTTTTTATTTTCCATATTAAGTTGAGTATTGTTCTTCCAAAGTCTATAAAGAATTGTGTTGGGATTTTAATGGGGGCTGTGTTAAATCTGTAGATAGCTTTTGGCAGGATTGCTATTTTTACTACATTAATCCTACCAATCTTTGAGCATGGGAGATCTTTCTATCTTCTCATATTTTCTATCTTCTTCTCCTTCTTCTATTCCTGTTGCCCTTTCTGTTATTAATTATGTTCTGACACTGGCATTCAGGCATCTGGATTTGTGGTGATTATAGGTCTAGGTACTGATATCTGAGTTTTCCTTTGTTGGATGGGTGTTTTTTCCTTGTTTTCTGTTTCCCTTTCAGTCTTCCTGTCTTTATGGCCTGGATTTCTGGCAGCTGGCATGACCTCTCATCCAATAGGGAGTTTCTGCCCAATTTGGGGCTAGCTTAGCCTTTGGTGAAGCAAAGGGTCTCAGCCTAAGTGGGGAGGGAGGATACAGTGATGAGAAGGGGACAGTCAGGACTAGGCCACTGAGTGAGTGGAGGAGGTCTGCTAATGAGCCACCTATCTGTGCTTCTGGAAGCAAGTATGGTCTCTAGTCCAGCAGTGAGTCTTTGCCTGAGTTCATCCATCTGTTTTTCTGGCGTGCTTGGCCTGCACCCATTCTTTAAACTGTTTTGGCCTGCACCAGTTCTTCTGACTGGTGTAGCCTGCAACTGGGAAGTGGAGGTCCACCAGAGTTGGGGGTAGAAGCACGGCAGTGGGGTGACTGGTGGGGCAGAATGGTGAGGGGAAGGCAGTGGAATGGTTTTTTGGCAGCCAAATCTAGGATTTAGGGAATGGGGGCATTTGAGGGCTGGCAGGTCACTCACCTGTTCTTCTGAGTGGTATGGCTTGCACCTGAGCAGTGGAAGACCCTGGAGTTAGAGGCAAGGTCCCAAAATTGTATTTTAACAAAATAAATGTATTTTCCTATTTAATTGTTTTTCATTTTAAGTGATAGAAGAACAGTTACTGTCAAAATCAGTTATATTCCTGTGTCTTAGAATTCAACTAAAATATATGGGATTTCAATGTTTTTGTCATTATAATTTTGTCCTTAAAATACTTTAAACATCTCTTTAGTAATATCTTATTTTAGATTTACATACAAAGTAATTATAATCCCTACGACAAATAACACAGGGTTTTATATAATCAAATGCAAAAGGCAATATTGAAAATTAAATAACTTTTAATAAAATAACACTTCAACCCTTGAATTATGCTACAAGACCCACAACTAAAGAACAATTTTCTGATTTACAGTCATGAAATTTCACTGAAAATGAATTTCCTGTTCCACTGAAAAAGGCATGCCTATGAAAAATCCTTAATTTGAAGCTTAACGTTCTCAAATTTTAGGATAATTTCTTGAAAAGTTACCATTATTTTAATTAAATTTGAGTTTTTAGCATTTGACTTTCTCATTTTAAAAAACTGAATAATATTTGCAATAGAAATAGTAAAATTAATTGCAAGGGCACTTTGCATTTTAAGTAATTTATCAAAGAGCAAAAAATAGACATTCTTGGGTGATACTAAAAAAAATCACTTTGAAAATTGAGTTTTCTTAATCTTCAAAGACTATAAAATATTTCTTAAAATGCATCTTTGGTTTGCCAGGAAGAAAAATTATAGAAACCACATCAAGTTAGAGACATATACAAAGACTTTCATAGTATGAATCTAGTTTCACAAGAAATAAGGCAGATAATTGACAAATAGGTTCTCATGAAATAATCTAAAGAAGAGACAAGTATACAGAATGGGAAAAGGTTAAACTAGATATTAATCCTTTTGGATCAAAAGTTAACAAGAAATCAAACAAAATTAACTAATAAACAGACAGTTTTCAATATATGAAATAAAAATAACTCACTGGACATCAAAGAATAGCCATTTAAATATACATTGTGATTCTATCTCATTCCAGTCATAATAGAATTTGGGGGAAAAAACTTTTAAAAGTATAGACAAAAGTAAACATTTCCCCCCCTCTGGATTTTTTTCTTTAATGAATATACTTTTTTTTAATTTTTATTTTACATGCTAACCACAGTTTCCCCCTCTGTCCTCTCCTCCTGTCCCCTCCCCCCCACCTCCCTTCTCTACCCTCCCATCCACTCCTCCTCCCTCCCCCTTGGGAATCCACAAAGTGTGGCATATCAAGTTGTGGCAGGACCAAGCTCCTCCCCCTGCATCAAGGCTGAGTGAGGCATCCCATAATAGGGAATAGGTTCCAAAAAGCCGGCTCATGCATCAGGAACAGGTCCTGGCCCCATTGCTAGAGGCCCCAGAAAGACCAAGTTACACAACTGTAACCCAGATACAGAATAAAACTGTTCTGTTCTTAATTCACAAGTACAGATTGCTGCCCCAGTTTTCTCACTTGTAATAACATGAAGTTGTCTCTGAAGAATATGATGGTATTGGTCAGGAGTCCTTCATCCTTCCTCTCTTAGGGAAATGGTTTTGTTTCCATGGAGACACATATTAGATGGCATGATGAAAGGTAAGTGAGAGAAGAAAAGTAATGTAGGTTATGATTCATAGGGGTTAATGCAATGTGGGGCCCCTTCAGTTACAGGGGAATAATTGACTACTAATGCAATAGGATCAGACATTAGCCCCCAACAGTGGAACATCAACAGTTCTGAACTTTCTTTATTTAATGTCATAAGTAAAGAGTTTATCCTTAAGTATTCAGACTCATACCAACTAGAAACTGCTGTCCACATGTTAAGAGGTAGCCTCTTTATACTTGCATTAAAATTAAAAATGAATATAAAAAATCTAGTGAAGATGACAAGGCTATTTTAATAAAATTATAAATGTTTATACATGACAAAAAGTTTTCCCCTCCCCTAGAATAAATGCATTACAAAATGAGGTTAGAAACTACTGCAGACAACAGTAGCTTCATTAAAATGACTTTATCATTGTCATCAAATTTTTAATAAAATAATTTTGCAGGCTACCACATATCATTTATAGGCACTTTCTGTATTCTAGCTTTTGTTTGTATGTATAGAAGAGAAGCAGAAGCAGCGGTTTGTGCTCTTGTGCTCACTGCTAAGATTCCTAACTCACTGCATCAAGCTATGAGGATTCTATAGTACTCTATGTGGACAAACAGTCTGTATGCACTTTAGAGTTGTACAAAAATGAATGTTTTAATTTTGCTAACAAAATAGGAGTTATTTGTCTTTTTTGTTGTGATCCAAGCCTTTAATGGCTGAGCCACCTCTCCAGCCCTGGATGAGTTATTTCTAGTGCATTATGTATTCTTGTCATGAATAAATCTATGCTTCCCTATTGCTAGGGCATTAAACTTTAGATCTTCTTCAGTAAAAGTTTGAGACAAAGAGGGAAATAAGTATGGTTGCAGCACTTAGAAATTGTAGGCTCAGATATACTAATAAATGAATAGGAACCAGTTTAAGATATGTCATAACCCTAGAGACAAGACAAGTTTTCTCTGATCAGAGAGTGGGTGTATTCCAATAATGAAATAAAGTTAACTCAAGGGCAGTTACCATTGCAGGGCTTAAAGCCTATTACTACCTCGAATTGTGTATCCTTTCTCTCTCCCATACCATTTCTTCAGATTATATTTAGTTAGTGTACTAATTCCATTTTATGTGTATCTCTCTTTAGTGTAATATTTAATGATGCTTTCAAACCAATAGAAACATTGTTATTGATTTTCTGTGATTTATTCTACTTTTTAGGTTCTTTAACATAAAAAAATTATTTCTTATTTTATGTGTATATGGGAATGCCTGCATATGTGTGCTGTGTAACACCATTTCTGGGAAAACATTGACAAACATCCACTCACCCCAGATAGGGTGAATAAAAAATTAATAACATTGAAGTAAGGGGTAAGATGAAATAGTCAGCAAAAGAAAAATGATGCAAAAATCTATAATTTCTATTAAACACCATAACTTATAGGACCTCTTATGATCTTTTATTGAATTTTACTTAAACTGTGTGTGTGCAGATACACATACTCAATGGCACTCATATAAAGGTCAGAGGACAACTGAATCAGTTCTCACTTTCTACCCCATGGAATCAGGTGTTGCTGGAGGGCTTCTCTCCAGGCTCCACCAAGCCCCACAGTCCCACAATCCACATATAAAATAATCACTCAGACGCTTATATCACTTATAAACTGTATGGCCATGGCAGGCTTCTTACTAACTGTTCTTATATCTTAAATTAACCCATTTTTATAAATCTATACCTTGCCACGTGGCTGGTGGCTTACTGGCATCTTTACATGCTCCTTGTCCTGGCAGTGGCTGCAGTGTCTCTCCCCCCTTCTTCTTGTTTCCCCAATTCTTCTCTCTACTTGTCCTGCCTATACTTCCTGTCTTGTCACTGGCCATCAGTGTTTTATTTATATAGAGCGATATCCACAGCAATCAGGAGCTCAAACTCATGTCATCGGGACTTCACACACCCCTCAAAGGCATTTTTCCCCTGAGATGGAGTTCATTCGAGGTCAGGCAGGCTTGGCGGCAGTCATTTTTCCTTGCTGAGACACACTAGTTTTGTCTAATATATTTTCAAATGCAGAATATTTTTTTAAAGTTCTGCTTAGAAATATAAAAGAAAAATTGTATCATTATTCTATGTAAGTTAAACTGGAAACACTGAAAACCCTTAGATGCTTTTTAGACTTGCCTGAGGAAACTAAAATTATAAATGTCATATAGCTTAAACTAAAGCTATAATGTCACCCTACCTTCCAGTCTTTGAGTAATGAATTCTGACCCTCAGAAACTCTTCCAAACTCACCTATACAGTTTTAACTATCACATCAACAGGAAAAAAATCTTGAAAACTTTAATTCACAACAAAAATTTAAAAGTCATCTATTAGGTTTTGTCCATTGTATGTCCCTTAGAAATTATCTCAGCTACCCTTTGAAGAGTTGGTGGATAGATGTAGGCTGTTTCTGAAGCCACTGTGAGCTTTGCCAAAACAGAGTTTATACATACCCTTTCCCCCTGGTAACAAACAATTGAACATGAATGCCCTTGCTGGGACACCTCAATGCAACCCACACATTTTTTTCATACTAAAGATGCTAATAAAAGGAAGGAGGTTTTGTGGGGGGCAGAGGGGAGTCTGGCAATAGAGTTCAGGATGTCATGACAAAGATGTTTGTAGCTATTCTCCTGGTGAATAGCTAGCAAATAGAAGGCAGCAAAGATATAACTATAAAAGTCCTAAAGGAGAATGAGATTATTTTCATTGTTATTGCCTCTGATTTTCTTCTAATTATAAGGGAAATATATGTGTGTATATACATAATTTCTTTAGCTTGATGGAATTTAGTTTCTGATACATTATAAATAAATGGATCATCTATCAAGACCATGACTAGAAAAAGTACAGAGACAACTAGCCAAACTAGTGGAAACACATGAACTGTGAACCAATAGCTGAGGAGCCCCCATGGTACTGGACTAGGCCCTATGGATAAGTGAGACAGTTGATTAACTTGAACTGTTTGGGGGCCCCCAGGAAATGAGACTGGTTCCTATTCTTAGTGCATGAGCTGGCTTTCTGGAACTTAGTGCCTATGCTGAGACATTTTGCTCAGCCTTGGTGTAGGGAAGAAGGGACTGGACCTGCCTCAACTGAATGTACCAGGCTCTGCTGACTCCCCTTGCCTTGGAGGAGGTGGGAATGGGGGTGGATTGGGGGGAGGACAGGGGAATTCATGGTTGATATGTAAAATGAATAGAAAATCTCTTAATTAAAAAATAATAAAATAATAAATGGATCATCAAGTTTCATTTTAATAGTTTGTTCATTTGTACTTAAATAAATACATTAAAAAGTCAAAATATTTTTTTCCTAGAAGAATCCAGTATCTTCCCTTTTCTGGTTTTTACCCTCACTTATCTTAAGAAAGTGAAATGTCCCATATCTAAATCATTCTGACTCTGTCACATTTCTCCTAAAGACAAAGAGTTTAAGCTAAGCATGTATTGAAAGAAATATTAGAAATTACCCTACCTAGCTATATAGTTTTATGAAAATCACAGAATTATTATACAACAAAATTGTTCATCCTAGTAAATAATGTAGTTTGACTAAAGCTATGTCTGTGTGTCTTGAATGGCATTTATTCTCATTTGTTTTACCTTCACTTTGTTTCAGTCCTTCTTTTGAAAGCAACTACAACAATGGTCAAATACAAATATAAATTGACGTTTTCTTTCAAAGAGACAACCCAATTCTCCTGGGGCTTTACAGTAATGATAGTTAACTTCAAAAGTACTATTGCAAAGGTTCATGATTTTAATTTTTTTTTATTTCTTAGCCCCTTGTTATTATTTGAATGTGAAATATACCACCACTGGCTTTTGTGTTGCAGTTGATAATGTTGGCGGGAGAAGTTGTAGAACTTGCAGGAACAGGTCAGACCTGGCAGAAATGGGTCATTGGACTCAAGACAGAAAAGTAAACTCACCTTGTCTCCCAGGCTGTGATTTCTCATTCTGCTCTGCATGCAAAGCACAAAGATGTGAAGTATCTCTGACAGCAGCTCCTATTGCCAAACACTGAGCTGCTCCTGTCAACATGCCTTCATCAACATGATGCACTGAGAGCCTTCAAAACTGTGCGCCTAAGTAAATACTCCCTTGCTTAAGTGGTTTTTGTCTCAGTGATGAGAAAAGCAACTAATACATCTCTATCACAGCATTTTGATATGGTGGGTATCTGTAGCATGAATCTTAAAAGTCCTTATTAATAAAATCAAACCCGAGGCCAGTTATTGGGGTCAATGCTGGTAGATCAGAGAGACAGAACAAGCCACAATATTAAACATAAAGGATAGGCAGTGGTAGCACACGCCTTTAATCCTAGCATTCCAGAGGCAGAAATCCATGTGTTCAAGGATACAGCCAGGCATGGTGACTCATCATGCCTTTAATCCCAGAAAGTAAGCCTTTAATCCCAGGGAGTGGTGGTAGAAAGCAGAAAGGTACATAAGGCATGAGGACCAGAAACTAGAAGCATTTGGCTGGTTAAGCTTTTGGATGGTTAAGCATTCAGGCTTTCGAGCAGCAGTTCAGCTGAGACCCATTCTGGATGAGGACTCAGAGGCCTCCAGTCTGAGGAAACAAGACCAGCTGAGGATCTGGCAAGGTGAGGTAGCTGTGGCTTGTTCTGTATCTCTGATCTTCCAGCAAGTTTATTAGCATGCACAATATTTGGGGGAATACAATACCACAGGTATCATTGTATAGATTTGGTCATTTCCCCACAGTAGTTAAAATAATCATTTTATAATTTTAATTAATTATGTTAGTTATTTTTATACTGTACATTTTTGCAATCCAGTAAAAATATTATTTAGATTCAGAAATAAATAAAGCATGGATTGCATGAGTTACCCATGATTACATCATCTTCTGTGGAGCAGAACCATGACAAATTCCAAATCCATGCTGTTTTGTAAAGAAGCTTGATATTATGAAGCAGAAGTGTCCTAAAATTAGTAATCATTATGTTCTTAGGAAGATGTGCTTCAAAATGCATGGTAAACAAAGCACTACTGAATATACTGGCAACTTAGAGAACAAGTCTAGGGGACAGCAGACAAGACTTAGTTCCTGAGCTAATGCGACTTGGAGACACTTGGTTAAAATTTCTGTGTTGAGAGCACTCAGTATATGCAATCACACACTCCTTGAGCTCCCTAAGAAGCATTCCCCATAATAATTTTAAACTTCATCTCTTACTAAACTTATAGAACATTGTGTACAAAAGGTTATAATTAGGTAATTATAAACAAATATTTAATTCCAAACCAGAACATGTAAAAGGACATTTTCTTTCTAAAAGAAAAGAAAATGAATATCCATAGTGTAATGAGTTTATCATAAAAGTTTTATTTGGTCTTCTGTTTTCTCTGTAAGTTAATTTTAACAAGAAAAATATTCAGAGTATTATTTATTGCAACATATTTTGAGTAAATATTTAGATATGAATAAAATATATCTTAACAAAAATCATTTTCCATAGAGTAGTTTTCTCAGGGGCATTTTTGGGAAGGCATTAGCAAGAGAGTGACTTTCTTTTGGGAGAGCAGAACATTTAGCATTGTGTCCTCCCAGAAAGTTCATAGGCTTATTACTTATCTTATAAAAGAGCAGTTACATTTCATCACTATATGCTAAAATAGTCTCAATTACATAAGGTTTTGTATTGTGATGCATCTTTAACATAAGAAAATACAGCTAGCCACCCAGAGAGTTCTGCCTCTAGGATCTAGACCCTGGGGAACAACTTGTGCCCCCCACCCCCACCCATCACTGCTCCATTTGCAGGCCAGCAGGAGCCCTGCTGGCAGGCTCCCCCACCAACATCCCCCATTGGACCCTGCAATCCACAAGGCTCACTCCCTACTCCAACCCACACATCCCCCTGTGACCTCAGTGGCTCCCTGAGACACAGATTCCACCAGCTTTGATTGAACCAAGAGTGGCTCCCTGATACAAAGAATTCTCCACTTCAAATTAGACCAAGAGTGGCCCCCTGAGACAGACACAAGTACAGATTTGACCAAGATCAGCTCCCTCAGACTTAGACACCTCTTGAGCCTATTAGAGGAAGAGATGAATAGACACCAATGAAAAATTACATACAACAACACGAAGAGCAATATGGCACCACCACAAATTAACAGTTCTACAACAGTAAGACATGAACATCACAACATAGAAGTATCAGAAGAAACCAACCTTAAAAATAAATTTATGAAAAAAATAACTTTATGAAATTATAGAGACCTTTAAGGGGAAAATGAAAAATTCCCTTAAAGAAATTGAAGAAAAGACAAAAATAATTGGAAGAAATCAATAAATTCCTTAGAGAAAAAAAAAGAAAGAGCAATTAAACAGTGAAGGAAACAGTTCAAGACCTGAAAAGTGAAATAGAAACAATGAAGAAGAAACAAACAAAGGTATTGCTGGAAATAGAAAATCTGAGTAAATGAACAGGAAGTACAGATGCAAGCATAACTAGCAGAATACAAGAGATGGAAGAGAGAACCTCTGGCATGGAAGATACAATATAAGAAACAGATTCACCAGTCAAACAAAACACTAAAGCCAAAAAAAGTCATAGCACAAAACATCCAGAAAATCTGGGACACCATGAAAAGGTCAAACCTAAGAAAAATAGGGATAGAAGAAGAACACAAAGGCACAGAAAATATATTCAACAAAATCATAGAAGAAAATTTTCCCAAATTAAATAAGGAAATACCTACGAAGATATAGGAAGCTTATAGGACACCAAATAGATAAGACCCCCCAAAAAAGTCCCCTAACCACATAATAATCAAACCACTAAGCATACAGAGTAAAGAGAGAATATTAAGAGCAGAAAAGGAAAAAATGCCAAGTGACTTATAAAGGCAGACCCATCAGAATAATACCTGACTTCTCAATGGAGACTCTGAAAGCCAGAAAATCCTGGAAAGATGTTATGGAGACAGTAAGAGACCATGAATGCCAGCCCAGACCACTATACCCAGCAAAACTTTCAATCACCATAGACAGAGTACATAAGATATTCCAAGACAAAACCAGATTTAAATAATACCTATCCACTAATTCAGCCCTACAGAAAAGCATAGAAGGAAAACTCCAACCTAAGGAAGTTAGATACATGCAGGAAAACACAGGCAAGAGATGACCCCACAACAGCAAATTCCAAAGAAGGGAAATACACACACACACACACACACACACACACACACACACACACACACCAAAAGATAACAGGAATTAACAATCACTGGTCATTATTACTCCCTAATATCAGTGGACTCAATTTACCTAGAAAAAAGACACAGGCTAATAGATGGATACAAAAACAGGATCCAAACTTCTGCTGCATACAAGAAACACACTTCAACTTCAAGGACAAATACTACCTCAGAGTAAAAGGCTGAGAAAAAAAAACTTTCCAATCAAATGGATTTAAGAAGCAAGTGAGTGTAGCTATCCTAATATCTAACAAAATAGACTTCAAACTAAAATCAATCAAAAGAGATCAAGAAGGATATTACATATTCATCACAGGAAAAATCCATCAAGATGAAGTCTCAATTCTGAACATTTATGCCCCAAATACAAGGGCACTCACATATGTAAAAGAAACATTACTAAAGCTTAAATCACATATCAAACCCCACACACTAGTAGTGGGAGACTTCAGCACCCCACTCTCACCAATGGACAGGTCTGCCAGACAGAAACTTAACAGAGAAATAAGGGACTTAATTGATGTTATGACTCAAATGGACTTAATAGATATCCACAGAACATTTCACCCTAACACAAAAGAATATACGTTCTTCCCAGCACCCCATGGAACCTTCTCTAAAATTGACCACATACTCAGTCACAAAGCAAATCTCAACAGATACAAAAAAAAATTTGAATAATCTTCTGTATTTTATCAGACCACCATGACATAAAGTTAGATTTCCACAACAACAAAAATTACAGAATGCCTTCAATATCATGGAAACTGAATAACATTCAACTGATTCACCATGGGTCAAGGAAGAGATAAAGAAAGAAATTAAAGACTTCCTAGAATTCAATGAATATACCCAACATACCCAAACTGATGGGACACAATGAAAGCAGTATAAGAGGAAAACTCATAACATTAAATGTCTGCATAAAGAAGTTGGAGAACTCTCACACTAGTGGCTTAACAGCACATCTGAAAGCTTTAGAACAAAAAGAAGCAAACTCACCCAGGAGAAATAGATACCAGGAAATAATCAAATTGAGGACTGGAATTAATAAAATAGAAACAAGGAGAACAATACAAATAATCAATGAAACAAAGAGTTGGTTCTTTGAAAAAAAATCAACATGATAAACAAACCCTTATTCAAACTAGCCAAAAGGCAGAGAGAGAACATCCAAATTAACAAAATCAGAGAAATAACAAGAAACAATGAGGAAATCCAGAGAATCGTCAGTCATATATCAAAAACCTGTACTCCACAAAAGTGGAAAATCTAAAAGAAATGGACAATTTTCTGGATAGGTACCATTTACCAAAATTAAATTAAGACCAGATAAACAACTTAAATAGACCTATAATAGCTAAGGAAATAGAAACAGTTATTAAAATTCTCCCAACACCCCCCCCAAAAAAAGCAAAGGGCCAAATGGTTTCAGCACAGAATTCTACCAGAATTTCTAAGAATAGCTCATACCAATACTCTTTTTGAGAAGCTACAGTTACCCTGACACTCAAACCACAGAAAGATGTCACAAAGAAAGAGAATTACAGAACAATCTCCCTCATGAACATTGATGCAAAAATACCCTATAAAATACTGGCAAACCTAATCCAAGAACACATCAAAAAAAATCATCCACCATGATCAAATAGGCTTCATCCCAAAGATGTAAGGATGTTTCAACATATGAAAATCTGTCAATGTAATCCATCATAAAAACAAACTGAAAGAAAAAAACCACATGATCATCTCATTAGATGCTGAAAAAGCCTTTGACAAAATCCAATACCCCTTCATGATAAAGGTCATGGAGAGATCAGGAATACAAGGAACATACCTAAACATAATGAAGGCAATTACAGCAAGCCAACAGCCAACATCAAATTAAATGGAGAGAAACTAAAAGTGATTCCACTAAAATCAGGAACAAGACAAGGCTGTCCACTCTCCCCTTGTCTATTCAATATAGTACTCGAAATTCTAGCTAGAGAAATAAGACAACAAAAAGAGATCAAGAGTAAAGGAAGAAGTCAAACTTTCATTATTTGCAGACAATATGATAGTATACATAAGTGACCCCATGAATTCTACCAGGGAACTCCTACAGCTGATAAACACCTTCAGTAAGGTAGCCGGATACAAGATTAACAAAACAAAACAAAACAAAAAGATAGTAGTCCTCCTATATACAAACGATAAATGGGCCAAGAAAGAAATCAGAGAAACAGCACCCTTTACAATAACCACAAATAATAATAATAAAAATACCTTGGAGTAATTCTAACTAAGCAAGTGAAAGACCTGTAAGAAAAGAACTTTAAGTCTTTGAAGGAAGAGACTGAAGAAGATATCAGAAAATGGAAAAATCTTCCATGCTTATGGATAGGTAGGATTAGCATAGTAAAAATGGCAATCTTACCAAAAATAGTCTACAGATTCAATGCAATACCCATCAAAATACCAACACAATTCTTCTCAGACCTCAAAAGAACAAAATTCAACTTCATATATAAAAACAAAAATCCTAGGATAGCTGAAACAATCCTTTACAATAAAGCAACTTCTGGAGGCATCACCTTCCCTGAATTCAAGCTTTACTATAGAGCTATAGTAATAAAAACAGATTGGTATTGGCACAAAAACCGACGTGTGGACCAATGGAATTGAATTGAAGACCCTGAAATTAATCCACACACCTATGAACATCTGATTTTTGACAAAGAACCCAAAACTGTACAATGGAAAAAGAAATCATCTTCAACAAATGGTGCTGGCATAAGTGGATGCCAACATGTAGAAGACTGTAAATAGATCCATAACTATCAACATGCACAAAACATAAGTCCAAGTGCATCAAAGACCTCAGCATAAATTCTGTTACACTGAACCTGATAGAAAAGAAAGTAGGAAGTAGCATGGAACACATTGCCACAGGAGACCCCTTCTTAAATATAATACCAGTATCATAGACATTGAGAGCAACAATTAATAAATGGGATCTCCTGAAACTGTGAAGCTTCTGTAAGGTAAAGGACACAGTAAATAAGACAAAAACGACAGCCTACATAATGAGAAAAGATCTTTACCAGCCCCACATCTGACAGAGGGCTGATCTCTAAAATAAATAAAGAATTGAAGAAACTAGACATCAAAATACCAAACAATCCAATTAAAAATGTGCTACAGAGCTCAACAGAAGAGTCTCAAATGGCAGAAAGACATTTAAGGAAATGCTCAACATCCTTAGTCATCAGGGAAATGCAAATCAAAATGACTCTGAGATACCATCTTACACCTGTCAGAATGGCTAAGATCAAAAACACTAATGACAGTCTATGTTGGAGAGGATGTGGAGCAAGGGGAACACTCTTCCACTGTTGGTGGGAGTGCAAACTTTTACAGCCACTTTGGAAATCAGTATGGCAATTTCTCAGAAAATTGGGAATCAATCTACCTCAAGACCAAATGATACCACTCTTGGGCATATACACAAGTAATGCTCAATTATACCACAAGGATACTTGCTCAACTATGTTCATAGCAGCATTATTCATAATAGCCATAACCTATCTAGGAAACCACCTAGATGCCCCTCAACTGAAGAATGGATAAAGAAAATGTGGCACATATACACAATGGAGTACTACTCAGCAGTAAAAAACAATATCATGAAATTTGCGGGCAAATAAATGGAACTAGAATATATCATCCTGAGTGAGGTAACCCAGACTCAGAAAGACAAACTCACTCACAAGTGAATACTAGATGTAAGCAAAGGATAACCAGACTACAACCTACAGTTCCAGACAAGCTAGGTAACAAGAAGGATCCTAAGAGGGATGCATGGATTGTCCGACGAAAGGGAAATAGATGAGATCTTCTAAGTAAACTGGGGGTCAAGGAGGTGGGGAATAGAAGATAGGAAATGGAGGTTGAGAACTTAAGGGATGGTCGAGCTGGAACAGGGACAGAGTGGGAGAGCAATGAAAGAGATATGTTGATAGAGGGAGACATCATGGGGATAGGGAAAAACCTGGTGCTAGGGAAGTTCCCAAGAATCCACAATGATGTCCCCAACTTAAACTACTAGCAATAGTGGGAGAGGGTGACTGAACTGGCTTACTCCAATAATCAGAGGGGTGAATAGCCTAACTGTCATCATAGAGCCTTCATCCAGTAACTGATGGAAGCAAATGTGGAGATCCATAGCCAAGCACCAGGCCGAGCTCCAGGAGTCCAGTCAGAGAGAGAGAAGGATTCTATGAGCAAGAGGCATCAAGATCATTATGGGGAAACCTATAGAGACAACCAAACAAAGCTAGTGGGAACTCATGAACTTTAGACCAACAGCCGTGGAGCCTCCATGGGACTGGACTAGGCCCTCTGCATAAATGAGACAGTTGTATATCTTGATCTGCTTAAGGGATCCCCTAGCAGTACCATCAGGATCCATCCCTGGTGCATGATCTTGCTTTTTGGAGCCCACTACCTTTGTTGGGACATCTTGTATAGCCTTGATACAGGGGGAGGGGCTTGGACCTGCCTCACCTGAACATACTAGGCTCTGCTGACTCCCCATGGGAGGCCTTACCTTGTTGGAGGAAGGAATGGAGGTAGATTGTGGGGAAGGTTTGGAGGCAGGAGGGAAGAAAGGGGGATCTGTAGTTGGTATGTAAAATAAATAAAAAATTTCATAATTAAAAAAAGAAAATACAGCTAATTTGTTTAAGAGCCTTGTACATGGCACAATGCATAGAGGTATCTTGGAAGCAATGTTACTATTCAGTATATTGTTCACTAGGAGCCAACACACCCACACAGTGGAAAGGGGAAACAGTATTTTTCTCAAAAGTAGAGTATTATGCAGATCCCACAATCTCATTTATTTCCATGGCAGGGTTTGAAAGCTGAAACAGCCTGCCAGTACTATGGTATTGTTCAGTGTCAGCAGCCATCATTCATTAGATCTCAGCCATCTAAGGGGTATATGACTTTGGTATAGCACCAGTCTGTTTTATGTATCATGTTATCCATCCTCTCCCCACTGATATGAAATGCCACTTTTATTATATATGAGGTTATATATGTAACTGCAAAGTATTACTTCTCAAAAGTTTTATAGTTTGAGTTTATCTTTTAAAAATCTAAATAAAATGTGTTTCCTAATACATTTCATTTTATGTTTATATACTATAATTATGTTGATCTTTTCTAAAGACAACTCTGATGAACTACCTTAAAGGTTTTCACAAGTAGTCATTTAATAATGTTAATTCTCATCTAAGTATCTTAACATATCTTTTTATTCCCATTGCAATGTTAGATTGACCTACACTTGGTAACAGCATTCTAATTTATGGAATGCACCACATATTTTTTAGAAGTTTAAAAATTGTTGAAGACTAAGAAGTATGATTGGCAATGACTGGTAAATACTGGCCACTTACTCTGCCTGTCAGTTAGAAGATGCAGTCCATACCTGATTAATAATGTTAATTGAGGTCAAAAATAACATAATTTATCTTAACTCAGAAATATATTCTTTTTTTTTTTTTTTTTTTTTTTTTTTTCTTTTTCGAGACAGGGTTTCTCTGTGTAGCTTTGCGCTTTGGAGACCAGGCTGGCCTCGAACTCACAGAGATCCGCCTGCCTCTGCCTCCCGAGTGCTGGGATTAAAGGCGTGCGCCACCACCGCCCGGCCAGAAATATATTCTTAATGTTTCATTATTCAAATGATTCAACTCTGTTTCCCAGACTAACCTTTTAATGGACAGTGTAGAGAATTTAATGTAATGTGTAATCATCTGAAATACACTTCATCTTTCTGCCTCTATCAACATTTAGTGGAAATCTAAATTCAGTCATTTGCCCTTAGCAATTAGGCAATTAAGAAAAATATGATGGAAGCTGGAGAGATAGCTCAGGTTAAGAGCACTCACTGCTCTTCCAAAGGAGCCAGGTTCAATTCCCAGCATCCACATGTCAGCTCACAATTGTCTGTAACTCCAATTCCAAGAGACTTACTTGACACTACTCACACAGACATACACACAAGCAAAACACCAATGCACATAAAGTAAAAACAAATAAATTATTAAAAATATAATGGGTATCAGCACATTATAAAGAAGTGTTATCTCTTTTGGATGAATCTAGTATCTGGGTGTAATTTAAATATTGAGGTTCATGTCAATGCATCACTCCAAGAATGTACTATGGAGATTTAGGTACCAAAACACTTAGGGTTACAATAAATCTTTGTAACTGTTCCATTGAGAGGATGGAAACTGTAGCAATAGGAGTACTAGAAATACAGAAGCTGCTTATGCCCATAGAATACCTTTTGATAATGTGTGCCCATAATTTCCCAGAAAAAAAACATTAGATTTCAAGATAGGATACTCTTCTACCATACATGATACATATATCTCTGAAGTTTTTTTCTGACTAAAAGCTATTTAAAATATTCTATAAAGTTTATTCCTCATTTAAGCCTTTGGTCTTTAGTCTCTTCATTATTTAATTAGCATATATTACTTGTACTAAGTAATGGGTTTCGTTATGGTAGTTCCACATAAACATATATTTTGATCATACTCCACCCTGTTTTCCTCTTTCATTCTTTTGGAATGTCTACCTATTCTGTTCTTTTTATATATAAATATTTTTTATTTTATAATTAATTTAATTTTACATATCAGCCCCAGATTCCCCTGTCCTCCCACCCCACAGCTTTCCCCCCCAATCTACCCCCCATTCCTACCTCTTCCAAGGCAAGGTCTCCCCTGGGGATTCAGCCCAGCCTGGTAGATTCAGTTGAGGCAGGTCCCCTCCTCCCTGCACCAAGGCTGAGCAAAGTGTCTCAGCATAGGCCCTAGGTTCCAAAAAGCTGGCTCATGCACCAAGGACAGGTCCCGGTCTCACTGCCTGGGGTCTCCCAAACAGTCCAAGCTCATCAACTGTCTCACTTATCCAGAGCCTGAAGTGCATGGTGTCGTTTTTGTTTTTAATAAAACCACTTAATACAGGGCTATTGAGTCCATGTTTTATTTGAATACTACCTTACCTAAAATTCTGGTATTTTGTGAAAAAAATATTTTATTCAAAACCTGAAAATTCCATTCTGTTTTTAATTCATGGCCCATTTTCGATTTTCAGATTTTTGAATACAATATTTTTTTCACAAAATACCATAATCTTAGGTAAGGTAGTAGTCAAATAAAATGTGGAATCAATAGCCCTGTACTAAGTGGTTTTATTAAAAACAAAAATGACACCATGCACTTCAGGCATGTGCCTGTCTTAGGGTTTCTATTGCTGTGACAAAACACCGTCACCATAAAGCAAGCTGGGGAGAAGCAGGCTTACACTTCCACATTGCTGTTCATCACTGAAGGAAGTCGGGACAGGGACTCAAGCAGGGCAGGATCCTGGAAGCAGGAGTGTTTTCTGTCAGTTTAGTAGCTGCACCTGAATCTACTGATATTTTAAGTATAGTCTGCAGCACCAGCAGTCAGCACCCCACCAACCACTCGGGCCACCGCTTGGAAGGACTTCCAGTCCCAAGGCATTGGCTCTGCTGCAGCCACAATATGTAGGTTTTAACTAAGTCTCTATTGTTCTATTTGTCAAGAGTCAGATATTGTGGTGAAAACCTGCTAGATCAGAGAAACCAAGAAGCAACCAGCTGACCTTCTTTTTTGGCCAGAGACCCAGCAAGAGAGCATCTCTTTCCACATATTCCAGACCAAAAAGACTGCAAAATCTCTAAGTCTCTCCCTACTACTTCCTGTGCATCTCTATCCATTTCCCTGGGTCTTCTGTACTTTCTATGGCTAATTCTTGTCAACTAGTTGCTGGCTCCACCCTGAGTCAAGGTTAATTTTATTAACAGTCTTGGAGTTTCACAGTGCAATCAAATATCCCACAACACAGGAACTGATGCAGAGGCCATAGAGGGGTGCTGCTTACTGCTTGCTTCCCTGGCTTGCTCAGCCTGCTTTCTTACAGAATCCAGGACCACCAGGCCAGGAATGGCACCACCCACGTGAAATGGGACCTCTTCCATTGACCACTAATTAAGAAAACTCCTTACAGCTGGATCTCATGGTGACATTTCATCAACTGAGGCTCCTTCCTCTCTAATGACTCTAGCTTGTGTCAAGTTGACACAAGAAACTAACCAGTACAGGACCCATAGGCTCCTGAGCTGGAACTGACCTGAATTCCCCCTCCCTGAGGGTGAGCTTTCATGGTACCAGAAGGCACCATGCAAGCTGCCAAAGGAGGGAAGCAAACAACATTTCTGCACAGCTTGATGCCTATAAACTACATCAGTGACCTGCATGGCACAACAACCCTAAGCATGAAGTAGTGACACACATACATTGGCAGTAACCAAGAGCTCTCTATTGGACTTAAAACCCACTCAACAAGAGAGAAACCATGCTAGCTAACTACTGCTAGTGAAGTCATGTGATTAGAGGAGAATTTACATCTTCTAATTTGCTAAACCAGCACAATCTCTGGCTACAATCTAAGTGTTTCTCCTTAAAGCCACACATAAGTGTAGTCTTCACATCTCATCAAGGAAACTTCTCTTTGCAACAGACAGAGACCATTACAGAAAACCACTGCAATAAAAATGCAGAGTCCTAATGGATATAGCTACAAAACACCCCTGCACATAAGTTTCAGTGAATATTGTGGAAGATGAGGCAAAAAAGATGGTTAGAGCCAGAAGATCAGGGAGTTTGCTGTGAGATTGTGTCTCCTAGTACTATCAGAAGCTACACCCATAAAGTCTCAACAACATGACTACCCAAATGTGAGCTGAATAAGGATGACACAATGAGCATGCCAAAAGGAACATGGAAAAGCCAACAAGTCATCAACCCTACACAAAGAACTATAGGCAACTGAAGAATGCTGAGAGTGAGAGAGATGGTCCTCCCCAGGGAAGAGCACACCAATTGGTTGTCCAGTGCCAAGTACTCAGCTGTGAAAACTTGGGCAAGTAAGATTATCTAGACTGAACAGGTTATAGTTAGGAATATATGCACATACTTATACATATAAGCATGCAGTAACAATTAGTGAAAAAAAGAATTTGAAGGAGTGTGGGGAGAGGTATATGGGAGGGTCTTAAGGGAGAAAAATGAAGAAATATAATTATATTATAATCTCAATGATAAAAAGCATAAAAATTAGTGCATTATTAGTTAAGCAATATGCCAATATATTTGGTTGATTATCTGATAATTAATTATATGCATTGAAATGCTGATACTTACTGTTTTGCAACCCTTGTCCCTAAAACAGTATCTTGCACTTGAGTGATGTCATTAAATTTTCATGGACTGATGTAACGAACAGGGAAAAGAGATTTTACCCAGTCAAGCAGCCAGAGCTTGGCTGTGAACACATATTGTGGGTGTCTGTGGGAAAAATATGAAATGTAAGTATCCATTAGATAAATATCAATAAAGAATTATGGTCTTAACTATAGAAGAACATATAGCAGGGAATTAAACAATATTTCATAACCACATCTTTAATGCTTTAAATATACAATATATTTCAATAATATTTTTATTTTATGATTGAGTATTATTTTTTGCAGTAGCATATTTGCTGTTTTTATAAATTGTGGTAATTTTTAAAAATTTGAACCCTTTTTGAATGAATAGATACAAATGTGATGTACTTATTATCTTAAAATAGATTACAGTTTGAAATGCATCTCAACTGACTAACTTGCAAAATAGATGGAGTTTACATAAGAAAAACACAGGAAAGAAGGGTGATTATTTAGAAAATTTAAGGACTTCTGTATCTGAGGCTGGGTATTTAGGCTGCCTGTAGTGTCATAAAGTTGCTCAGAAATGCCTAAAGCTCATCTTCTGGATTTCCAGACCAATCACGATGTTCTCAAAATGATGCCTGCCATCTCTGATGTATTGTGAGTTAAGTGTAGTTTTGTGGCAGAAACTAAACAAAAAGCATAGGTAACATGATTAATCGTATGTCACTGGTGATGCAAAATTGTTCATATCTTTGTATCTATGATGAACAAAGAAAGCTGTTGCTGGAGGGCTTCTCTCCAGGTTCCCCAAGCCCCGCAGTCCCACAATCCACTTATAAAATAATCACTCAGATGCTTATATCACTTATAAACTGTATGGCCGTGGCAGGCTTCTTGCTAACTGTTCTTATATCTTAAATTAACCCATTTTTATAAATCTATACCTTGCCACATGGCTGGTGGCTTACCGGCGTCTTCACATGCTGCTTGTCCTGGCCGTGGCTGCAGTGTCTCTCCCTCAGCCTTCCACTTCCCAGAATTCTCCTCTCTCCTTGTCCCACCTACTTCCTGCCTGGCCACCTACTTTCTGCCTGGTCACTGGCCATCAGTGTTTTATTTATATAGAATGATATCCACAGCAGAAAGCTATTGAGAAGAATTCAATAATAGCTATAAAATAGTTAAAAATAAACTTTCATTTCATTGCATGTTGATGGAAGTTCAATTATTGTTATTTGTGGGTTTTGTTTATTATTTATAGTGTACCAAATAGTAAATAGTAACTCTAATTTCTTGAATAAATATGTTTTTGTATCTCCATGTACTGATGTTTAATGAAATCTATTATAATTCTAAGTATGCATGAAGAATGAAAGAAATGGCTATTTCTTTCATTATAGGAAGTGGTAAGTTTTAAAGTGAATATTGAAAGAAAAAACTGTCTACTTACACAAAATCTGTAATAGGTCCTGTAAAAGTTAAGCATATCCCACCTTGCAAGCTAGTAATTTTCAGATCAGATATTAGTAAACTAAACCAGAATATATAAAGATACATATATATGGACACCATTTGCATTCTTTCTAAAAAATGGTTCATGGAGCTTTTATAGGCAACACATTTCTGTTTATTTGAGAAAAATTACATCAGAAGAAAATCTGTACATGTAGTGCTGACATTTATCCACCAAATCCTTATGAGCTGACAGAGTAATCACACTTTGTGGTTAATTTAATAAATTAGTCAAGCCATCTTGATTAGTACTGCCATACATTACTTAGGTTATGTCAGAAACATCATTTCCTGGGAACATTTGACAAGCAAATTCTTTACAAACATTTTGTGCTCACTACTGCTTTTTTACTGCTGAATGAATATCTCTAGCTGTTTTTCACTGACTCAGAAATCACTATTCTAAATGTTATTACATTTGTTTGGTTTCTTATAAAAATCAGGGAAAGGGAGACAATAATTAACTATAACATACTTTGTTCAAAACAACACTATGATACCTAGTATTTTCTATGCTAAGTTTAAAAACAAAATAAAGTTTAAGGCAATCAGTAAGAAGCTGCTAAAATCCTGCCATGTTTGCATAAGATAACCCACATTGATTACTCTTGGTGTCATATACTCACAAAAGCATGGGGATGAAAGACCCCTGAGATTTTATAGGTTGGAAAAGCAGATGACAGTACAAATTTATTTTTGCAGTCATATTGGAAATGTTTTGAAGAATGAAAAATCATCTATTTACATACATTATATATTGCCGTGCTAAGGGATTCTATAAAAGAGCAATCAGTAGTAGCATTTGTCCTTGAATAAATCTGGAAAAGTATCCTATATCAATGCAAGTGAATATATATGTATATTCTCCAAATATATACATGTGTGTGTATATATTCTCCATATATGTATATATCCTCCAAATAGCCACTGTCATGATTTTCTGACATTTGAGAGTGTTTCTAAAAATAGTCCCAGAATTTGTAGGATAAAACTTGATTGTTAAAACTATTATACATTTTAAGTTATTTGTATTACTTGTGATACTAAATTTTGATTATTTAGAATACATCAGTGCTCAAATAGAGGGTCCTTTCCTGGAATATACCTGAGTCAAATCAGTGTTTCTGAGTCAGGTTTTCCAGGCACTGAATTTTTAACTGCAGTCTTAGTTTAAAACTAAACATTATTTTTAAAAATATTTTTGCTCATTTTCTAAAAATGTGCTATCAATATATTTCCCATATTCTGTATTGATATTATGATACCCAAGCCTACCCTCAATTGATGCAGTATTCATGCATGAAGTTCTCAAAAAATTAAAGAGAGGGGGAGTAAAAAGCAAACGATGTGATAGTACCAATGGATATGAGGACAATTTAAAAGGATAAGCAGGGCCCAAAAGATTTTGCTCTTTGTAGTTAATACAAAAAGCCACAACCAAACAGAATGCAGAATTATGGACTTCAGTTCCAGTGGATTCATGTGTAATATGACTCCTGAACCTGAATCTCAGGGATCGTTGTGGAAGAGGAGGGCAAAAAGATTGTAAGAGCCAGAGTGTTTGCTGTGAGATTACATCTCCTGGTAATGTCAGAAACTATAGTCATAAAGCCTCATGACTGCCTAAACATGAACCAAACAAGAGCAGCATTGTGGATAGAGAAAAGCCCAGAATCCTCAAGCCTACACAAAGCACTACAAACAACTAAGGAATGCTACAAATGTCATTTGAAAAGAACAATTGTAAGTATAAAATAATAAAGGTGTTCAACAATAAAACATTCATGCAACTATCATATATAGAATATCATAGTATTCTATATATAATCTATTAGTATATATAATATTCTATAGTGTTCTTATGTAAGTATTCTTATACTATAGAGCTCTTGTAGTATTCTTAAGTATATTCTTATACTATACTAATCTTACATGATGGTTTCTATTTATTGTCAATTTGTCAGAACCTAGAATTACCCAGAAAGGGAGAACCTGAATATGTTTGCAAGGAGTTATAAAAATGAAATAAGCATCTGGGTATGCTTACTTAATTGAGTGGAAAGGCCTACCCTAAATGTGGGCAGGGACATTTCATGGGCCGGATCCTGGACTACATAAAAAGGGGAAAGGGAATTTGTCAGCAGCATCCAACTCCTCCTGCTCCTTGACTGTGAATACAGTGTGGCCTGCTACCTTACGCTCCTGCCACCATAACTTTCTCTTCACAGTAGACTGTATCCTCAAAGTGTGATCTAAAATAACACCATCCTTTATTGCATTGTTTTGAGCAGGATATTTCATCATAACAACAGAAGAAAAAAAAAACGAGTATGTGTGAGCAGGTCAAACACTAAGATCATGACATCAGAAGCAATAAAACTCAAGTACCAGAAGGCTGATATTGATAAGGATGAGATTTCACAGAAAGTATTTGTAGTAACTAATCTTCATTGTCAGCTTAACTACATTTTAAATCACCTAGGAGATTGGAAAGTCACTTTTCTGGGGGATTCTGTATGGTAAGGATGTTTAATGAGAGGATAAATTGGGTGAGGAAGATCTACCTTGAATGTGGTTGCAGGGTACCTTCCCACTGGAACTACAGAAAGTCTGAAAATTATAGTATTTCCCCTGTCTCTGCTTCCTGTCACATCCTTGTGCCACTGTGGTGTTCTACTCAACTACATGGGGCAAAGCAACTACATACAGAATACTGAAACCATAAGTCAAAATATTATTCTTCCCTTGAGTTGTCTATATTATTTTTCTGTACTAATGATAAAGTAATCATGGTTGTTTGAATGAGAATCCCCCTCAGCAGGCTTGTATATTTGCATGCTTAGTTACCAGCTGATAAATACTTTGAGAATTAAGAGGTGTGTCTTTGTTGAACGAGGTGTGTCACTGGGGATAGACTTTGAAGTTTTAAAGCCTGTGCTAGTCCAAGCGTGTTCTCTCTCTCTCTCTCTCTCTCTCTCTCTCTCTCTCTCTCTCTCTCTCTCTCTCTCTCTCTCTCTCTCTCTCTCTCTTTGCCTGTTGCCTACATACCAGCATGTAAAAGCTCTCAGCTGCTTCTCCAGCACCCATGGTGCTGCTGCCATGTTTCTAAGATTTGCCTTGGTCATGGTGTCTCTTCACAGCATTAGAACAGTAACCAAGACAGTAATTAATAATGCTAAAGAAGGAAGGATATTGAAGGGTAAAGGCATCTTCAGGAGCAAAGCCTTTGTGTCAGATATAGGGACAGATGCCTATAAAAAAGAAATAAAAGGGAAAAGTGATGTAACTGATGAAAACTACAGAGCATGGTAAAGTATGAGATTACACATAAAAGGCTGGATTTTGTGGCACCATGTAGGCTATGGGAAAAGTGGTATGAAGTAATGGCCACATTTGTCATTTGAATAAAATATCTACTCTTAATAATACAATTACCAGAAGGAAGTCAAAATTAAGATTAATAAATGAGACAGACATTTAAGTTGTGTGATATTGGTATAGACTAGGAAACAACATAAGACTTTAATCTGTTGATTAATTAATGACATCTTACTCTTTGTCTGTTAAAAGTATATTTAACTGTTCACACTTTGGTTTCATTTACTAAGAAATGCTGGGTCTGCCACTCATCATGCCAGGCCCCATTGAGCTCTACTGAAAAAGGCTCTTATATTTCTGACCTAGTATCTACTAAGCTGTATATAGTTCCATTATGCTGCAATATACCCATCCAGCTCCGTCTGCCTAGGAAACCTGAACAACACAATTTCTTACTTTTTGAATTTATGGGCACTTAGGAATCCCTGAATAAATTTCTGCCACCATTACTAATATGGAAATTGGAAAACATCTGTGTCCTCTCCAGTACATATAGATGATTGTTTATCCACAGAAGTAGCCTACAGGAGACCATGTATTCCTTGGGATATCACTTATGTATTACAAGAGGAAAATCACCATAGCTTGTGTACTATATAAGTGTAGGTGCCTGCAGAGGTCAGGAGAAACTGGATATCCAGAAACTGGAGTGATAAGTGGCTATGAGCAGCCCAATGTGAGTGCTGGGAAACAGATTCGGCTACACTATAAAAGCATATAGCTCTCTAACCTTCTAAGCTATCTCTTTAGCCCCCTACTATCTCATTCTTCATGAGAAGTGTTTTCCTGCTCTCATTTTTGTTGGTTCAGATTTCAATTATTTAATTTTGAAATTTTAGTGACAGAACAAATGTAAATATTATTTAACTTCACACAGAAAAGAGACCTTTTGAAAGTAGTTTTATGTCAATTTTTTAAAATTAATGTGGAGTATTTACATAATTCCTTTAGTCACTTTTAAAAACCCAGTTATAAAAATATTTTGCCCTCTCCTCAATATGGACTTAGAGATATGAGAAATACCTAATGTTTCATTAAATATGGATTTGAATATAACATAACTTGAAATGTGATACATCTTAAATAACATTTTGAGGGCTTAAAAGTGTGTCCTTACTTATTGTGACTAACATTGTCAGCTGAAGCTATCCATGATTATATGGCTAAGTAGAAGTGAGTGCAGTGTGAGTCAGTTTAATATGCATATAGAAAATTGCTTTTAGCTTGATTATGTCTAAAGAAAAATTCAATTAAAGTTTTTGTGAAATTACAAAAGTATGCTCAAAATATTATTTGCAACAGTCTTCTCTTGGATTCATGTAGATTTATAGTGATAAATATAGTTCATCATGAAATTTTGTAAATTGCAAATTTGTAATGTCTCTTTGTGAAGTCATTTTATATAAAATAGCTTATATCTATAACACTGACTTCATACAGTTTTGATTTTAGTGAATATTTAAACTACTATGTCAGAAATAAAACTTAATTTTTTATTTGAATAACAAAGAATCTTTCATATATGAAAATAAGCTGGTTAGAATAAAATCTCAGGCAGAAATTTGTGCCAGGAAGAATGTTAATATCCGCTTAATTGTAGCTGCTTAGCTTGTTTTATTTACACTACAAAGAAAGTCATATTACATTTTAAAATATTTTTAATGAGGAAAAATTGAATTTAAACCTAATGTGAATTAAAAAGTAACAGAACATCTCATGTGTAGCCCAGGCTAACCTCTAACTTGTGATCCTCCTTGTTGAACCTCATGAGTGCAGGGACTACAGGTGTATGCCACTACACATGGTAAATCTGTTTTAAATTTTTATTTTCACATTTCAATATCAAAGTTGGCCACCCACCTCTCTTTACCTCACACCTGTAATTAATGTATAGTCTTACTGAAACATACTCTAACAATCCTATGAATTGTTTTAGGGAAGAGGGATTTTCAGAAAATAATATGATTAAATGTGTGACACACAGAAATTAAAATAAGATAATCAAGAGCATCTTCCAAATCCCCCATCCTTGTTCTGTTCACTCTCATCTCACAAGTTGTTTATTGTATTGACTTCTGTTATATAGACCTTCAAAAAGTGTTCTCCAACATTTTCCCTCTGTGCAGCATCTTTTGCTATTCAAATATTGATATGATTATTAAAGATGTTATATATCTATTATTCAGTAAGCCTACATGTCAAATATTTTCTGTATATTAAACATCTTCACTTAGCCTTGTGTATGTTATAAAATTTATGTGTTCCAAATGTGAAATAACTGAGTAAAGTCTAGTTCCACTTTGCTACTAGATTAATGGTGGGTAATTTTTTTCAGATTCATTCTAGCACTCTTTCCAACTGCACTAGTTTTATCTGAACAAGTGGCAACTTGTGTTGATAATGAATTGTGTGTCCTTTCTCTTTCCTTCAATTAACTGACTGTTAAACACAAAGAAGATTTTAGAGATGATTTATGGAAACCAAGTCCTGCTCAACACTGCTCAGGATCTGATTGGCCCTGCTTTCACCACCACCCCCTACCCCAGGTCGGGCTAGTGTGCAATGGTCTGACCATGCAGGACTAAGAGGGACTCAAGTCCAGCAACTCTTCATACTTTGCAGCACTAAGTGGTGATCCCCAGAGGTTTGAAAGGTCTATCCCACCTACAAAGTAGATATTCTTCCCAGTGTACAAAGAACGTGGTATAGTGTCCTAAAAGCAGAAATATATAAATCTTATGATATAAGATTTAACTATTATACCTACTCTTTTTATCTGCTAACCAAAGCTAAACCCTAATTAACTATCAACGTAATATCAACAACCAAGCACATTATTTGCCTGATTAATTCTGTTAGTTTTGTGTATGCTGTCTATATTCCTTTTCATATCACAGTCTATATTGCTATTTTATGTTATCTTCACTGTCAGGAGTGCTGTGGGATGGTCTGTATGTCAAATTGCTCTGATTGGTCAATAAATAAAACACTGATTGGCCAGTGGCCAGGCAGGACTAACAGAGAGGAGAATGGAGAGGACAGGAAGACAGAGGGAGTCACTGCCAGCCGCCACCATGACAAGCAGCATGTGAAGATGCTGGTAAGCCACAAGCCACGTGACAAGGTATAGATTTATGGAAATGGATTAATTTAAGCTATAAGAACAGTTAGCAAGAAGCCTGCCATGACCAAACAGTTTGTAAGCAATATAAGTTTCTGTGTTTACTTGGTCTGTTTGGGTCTGAGCGGCTGTGGGACTGGTGGGTGACAGAGATTTGTCCTGACTGTGGGCAAGACAGGAAAACTCTAGTTACACAGGAGGGACTGACTAGCTTTCTTAAAAATCTAGACTGCACAATGTTGTTAAATGTCATGTTTGGTCACTGGTGCACACATTTAATGCCAGCCCTTGGGATGTAGAGGCAGGTGGATCTATGTAAGTTCAAGGCCAGGTTATTATATACTTCATTCTAAGCCAGCCAGAGCTACCTTAGTGAGACCCTGCCTCAAAGAATTGTCTCTTATAAACACTTTATATAGTTTATTATTTAAAATTATTTTAAAAGAACTTATTATTTTACTTTCATGAGGCATCTATATATTTTTTATCTTATATTCATTAAAGGAATCTTTTTCTGATTCTTACAAGCCTGACAGACTGCCAAGATTCTGTATGTTAAAACAATGCTAAATATCCTTCGCTTTTAGAGTATTGAATTTTTGATGCTAGAGTTGTTTCTGGCTTTCATCAAGAAGAAATAGAAAATCACCATTGAAAAACGTATTTATACTTAAATGCAATAATTAATTATTTCTCACAAGAATTATTGAAATAATAACACCAGAATCAACTTATAAGAGAAAACAAATAGCTAAATTTTCGAAACTACACACTCTAGTAAGAAACAAATATTTATATTCATTAGCATTAATGTTTTATCTTAATCCATTTATTAGATTTATTCTCATCATAGGCATCTAAAGACATTAGAAGTTATTTGCAGCACTCAAAATATTCTCTTTTTTGAAAAGATAGGTCTTCATGAGTAAAGTTTCTCACCTGTAGGTCCATGGGCAAGGAAACACCTGATCTACCTAGATGTGTACTGCTCCCATTTCATTTTGTGGTGTAAATAATCTCTCAGTTGGACTCTTCTTTCTTATCCTGTTATCATCTCCCTCTATTAACTAATTACTCTTTGAAAAGCTCAGCTCTTGCACTATGTACCTGCCTGTTCTGTCTAAACCACTCTTTGTGGCAGTAGATGGCCTTTTGTTTTCCAAACAAAGTGTAACTGAAAAGTTTCTCTCTGGGTCCAAACCAAGCCCCCACAGTCCCACAGCCCACTTATAAAATAATCACTCAGAAGCTTATATTACTTATAAACTGTATGGCCGTGCCAGGCTTCTTGCTATCTAGTTCTTATATCTTAAATTAAACCATTTCTATAAATCTATACCTTGCCACATAGCTCGTGGCTTACCAGTGTCTTACATCTTGCTACTCATGGCGGCAGCTGGCAATGTCTCTTTCTCAGCCTTCCACTTCCCAGAATGCTCCTCTCTCTTTGTCTCGCCTGTACTTCTTGCCTGGCTACTGGCCAACCAGCACTTTATTAACCAATCAGAGCAACATATTCACAGCATAGAGAACATCCCACAGCAACAGAGATATAGTAGTGCTGTGTTTTCCAAATTACCAAACTGTGATATTTTCCACATAGTCTTGTGCAAGTATTGTCATATACAAAATAAAGAGAAATCAAGATGCCTCAGAACAAAGTAATAACTCCACTTTGAAAATCACTTCTACATGACAATTGTTATACATTCAAGTATTTGAAAACCCAAGAGTTATCAGCTCAAATTTTTAATTTTACACATTTTCTTTAAACTTTTTTTTTGTTTTAACTTTAAGATTATAGTATTTTTTCATTTCCTCCTTCTAAACCTTCACATAAACCCCTCTTTGCTCTATTTGAAATTTATGGCCTCCACACTAGTAGAAGCCCATGAACTGTGGACTGGTGGCTGTGGAGCCCCCATGGGACTGGACTAGGCCCTCTGGATACAGAAGATGGTTGTTTGGCTCAAACTGTTTGGGGGGCACCTAGGCAGGGGGATTGGGATCTGTCCCTGGTACATCAGGCTTCTGGGAATCTGGTGCCTATGGTGTGACACCTTGCACAGCCTTGGTGCAGTGGGAAGGGGCTTGGACTTGCCTAGGCTCAGTGTGCTGGGCTCTACTGACTCCCCATGGGAGACCTCGATTTGGGGGATGTGGGATGGCTTGGGAAAGAGGGTTGGGGGTGGGAGGAGGGAGGAGGGGGATCTATGGATGGTATGTGGAGTGACTAGAAAATTTCTTAATAAAGAAAAAAAAGAAATTCATGGTCTCTTTTTTCATTTTTAGTGTGTGTGTGTATGTGTGTGTCTGTCTGTGTGTATGTGTGTCTGTGTGTGTGTGTCTGTGTGTGTGTGTTCCTAAATATAGGCTGCTCAGTTCCTATAATATTATTTATACATGTTTCATGGCTGACTTTTTGGTATTGAATACCCAATTGGTGTACTCTTTGGAGAAGACTGTTTCTCCCATTCACTGCAATCTTTAGTTGCCCATAGTTCTTTGTGTACAGTTGAGGTTTATTGGGCTTTTCTTTATCCACTTTGACATGTTTAATGTTGTCCTTATTCAGTTCATGTTTAAGCAGTCATGTGGTGATGTTTTATGAGTGTAGCTTCTAACTTACTGGGACACACAACCCTATAGCAAATTCCCTGAACCTGTTACTCTTGAAGTCTTTCTATTTCCTCTTCTGCAATGTTTCCTGGGGCCATATTGGTGCTAAATTGCTTTGTAGATGTATCCAATGGGACTGAGCTCTACAACTCTGAATTTTGATTGGTTGCTGTTTTGTGTACTGGTTTCCATCTGTTACAAAGAAGTTTCCTTGATGAAGGGTGAAAACTGCACATATGTTTAAGTATAAGAACAAATGTTTAGTGCTGTGGGATGGTCTGTATGTCAAATGTGTTGCTCTGATTGGTCAATAAATAAAAACACTGATTGGCCAGTAGCCAGGCAGGAAATATAGGCAGGACTAACAGAGAGGAGAATTGAGAGAACAGGAAGGCGGAAGGAGACACTGCCATGACAAGCAGCATGTGAAGATGCCGGTAAGCCACAAGTCACATGGCAAGGTATAGATTTATAGAAATGGATTAATTTAAGATGTAATAACTAGATAGCTAGAAGCCTGAGCCATTAGGCCAAACAGTTTAAATAATATAAGCATCTGTGTGTTTATTTTATAAGTGGGCTGTCGGACTGCCGGGGTTTGGAGGGACCCGAAGAGAAAACTCTCCAGCTACAGTTTAGATTTTTGTTAAAGGTTATATTGGTTTGGTAAATTAAAGATTGTGGATTCTTCTCCAATAACCATGACCTCACTAACACTGAATAGTTAGATAGAGTTCTAATAGGTTGCCTAGTGGTTAAGAACACTTGCTGCTCTTCTAGCACCCAGGTTCAATCCCAGCACCTACTCCATGTGGCTCACAGCCTTGAAAAACTACAGCTCCAGGAAATCTGACTCCTCTGGCCTCCTTGGGCACACACACACACACACACACACACACACACACACACACACAGGTGGCATGCACTAACTCAGTTTTGTCTTATATCTGTCCTCTTGAATTTATTCCCTATTTTTAATTGAAAATAGATTTTTTTAATGCAATGTGTTCTGATTATGGTTTCCTGTCCTCAATTCTTCCCATATCCTCTCCATATTTCTAACTAACTGAATCTACACCCTTTCTTCCTCTTGTTAGAAGAAAAAAGCACCTAAAAAACAAATAAAATAAGATAAAATGACAACAAGCAAACTCGAATAAGACAAAACAAAGAAAAGAAAAGCATCCAAAGAAAAAGCCAAAGAGACACATACAGAGGCAGAGACACACACATTCATATACACAGAACTCACACAGGAATTATATATATAAAATCAAAAGTCCTGTAAGGTAAAAATAACATGCCCAAAGCATTATGAGACAAACCCTCTAAAAACAGCATTAAATTTGTTGTTTGCTGCTATCTATTTCTGGCCATGAGGCCTTCACATAAGTGTGGTTTGTACACCTACTGAAGAAAACTAATTTTTCCTTTGTGAGCTGTTACTATTTGGTGATAGCTTCTGAATTAGGGATTGTGTCCACTTCCTATGGTATTGTGTTCCCCAAAATATTGTGTACCCTAATAAACTTATCTGGGGTCAGAGAACAGAAAAGCCACTAGATACTTAGGATAGGTAGTGGTAGCACACGCCTTTAATCCTAGCATTCCAGAGGCAGAAATCCATCTGTTCAACTATACAGCCAAGCATGGTGACTCACACCTTTAATCCCAGAAAGTGAGCCTTTAATCCCAGGGAGTGATGGTAGAAAGCAGAAAGGTATATAAGGCGTGAGAACCAGAAACTAGAAGCATTTGGCTGGTTAAGCTTTTAGGTTTTGAGCAGCACAGTTCAGCTGAGATTCATTCTGGATGAGGACTCAAAAGCTTCCAGTCTGAGGAAACAGGATCAGCTGAGAAGTTGGCCAGGTGAGATTAGCTGTGGCTTGTTCTGTCTCTCTGATCTCCCAGTGTTTACCCCAATACTTGGCTTGGATTTGTTTTTATTAATAAGAACTTTTAAGATTCCTGCTACAACTTCCCCTCTTAGTTCTGGGATCCCATTTCACTTACACCTGTGCAGGTCCTGTGCATGCTGCCACATTGTCTATGGATTCACATGTGTGTGAGTCCTGTTGTGTCTAGAAGGCCTTAGAGCTGTGGTGTCTTTCACCATCACTGATTCTTACAATCTTTCCACCTCCTCTTCTACAGAGTTCTCTGAGCCCTGAGAGAAAGGATTTGATGGAGACAATTCCATTTAGGATTGAATGTTTCAAGGTCTCTCATCTACACATTTTCCAGTTGTGGGCCTCTGTATTTGTTCCCATCTTCTGCAAGAGAAGCTTCTTGGATGATGAGTGAACAAGACACTAATCTATAGTATAGCAGAGTCATTTTATTGCTACATATCATTATGAGAACAGTGGTATTTGTTTTTTTTCCTAGGTACATGGCCTATTTAGTCTCAAGTTCTTAGCTACCTGAGCAGTGTCAGGCATGTGTTCCATCTCACAGAGTGGGCATTAAATACAATCATTATTAAGTTGATGATGTCTAGGCTGTTCCTAATATCTGGCTGTTTGAAATAGAGCAGCAATAAACATGGTTGAGCAAGTGTCTCTGTAGTTGGATCTACAGTCCTTTGGGCATAACTCCAAAAGAAATATGTTGTGTGATATTTTGTTTGTATTCTGACAAATAAAGCTTGCCTGGGGATCAGAGGATGGAACTAGCCAATAGATAACTATAGAGGCCAGGCAGTGGTGGCACACACTTTTAATCCCAGCACTTGGGAGGAGGAAGAAGGAAGAGTTCAAGGCCACCCTGGGCTACAAGGGATTGAACCAGTCTAAAAGAGAAGCAAAGCCTGGTGGTGGTAGTGCATGCCTTTAATCCCAGCACTAGTGAGGTAGAGACAGGAATATAAGGCTGGTGGAGACAGGATCTTGGCCCCCATTTGGTCTGAGGATTTGTAGAGGTAAGAAGTTTCTAGTGACTGCTGCTCTGCTTCTCTGATTCTTCAGCTTTCACCCTCGATATCTGACTCCAGGTTTTTATTGTTAAGATTAATTAGGATCACACATCATTGGAATAACTGGATCTTGCATTAGGTTTATTTCCAGCTTCCTAAAGAATTGCCACACTGGTTTCCATAGAGGCTGGACAAGTTTGCACTCCCAAAAGCAATGGAAGAGTGTTACCCTTACTCACATCCCTGCCAGCATGAGCTGCCACTTGTTTTATTGGTCTTAGGCCTTCTTGTGTGTGTAAGATGAATTCTCAAAGTAAATTTGATTTTAATTTCTCTGACAAAGGATGTTGAACATTTTAAGTGGTGCTCAGACACCTGTGTTTCATTTTGTGTGAATGCTCTGTTTAGATTTATCCCTCATTTTTAATTGGCTTATTTGTTTTCTTGATTTTAGGTTTTATTTTTACATACTTTTGGATATTAGCCCTTTATCAATTTTGCAGTTAGTAAAAATCTTTTCCCATTCTGTAGCCACTGCTTTGTCTTAATGGTGATCTTGCCATCCAGAAGTATTAGTCCCATAAGGTCCCATTTTTTATTTTTATTTTTATTGAAAATAGAGTCTTCTCTCATACATTACATCCCAACCACAGTTTTCCCTCCCTCCACTTCTCCCACACCTCCACCTTTCCTCTCTCCCAGATCCACTCAGCCTCCATTTCCTCTTCAGAAAAGAGCAGGCTTCCATGCAATGACAGCCAAACAGGACAAAACAAGACAGGATAAGACAAGGCAAAAGCCCTAGACAAGACAATCCAAAAAGAGGAAAGAAGTTCAAGAGAAGCCAAAGAGTTAGAGATATACCTGCTCCCACTGTTAGGCGCCTCACAAAACCACCAAGCTAATAGCCATAATGTATACAAAGAGGACTTGGTGCAAACCCATGCAGGCCCTTGTGCTTGCCACAGTGTTGGGAGCCATGTGGCTTAGTTTTGGACCAGTATATGAGTGCTTGTCCAGCATGTCTCCAGATGAGACAAAAGCTCACAGAGAAAGTCTCACTTGGCAAGGACCACTGGACTCTAGGGACAGCACAGAAGACTGCTGGGACCATGAGGACTGTGCCCTCTTCTCTCTTATAATATTGATAATCCTCTTGGTGGTTTTAGTGTCATTTTGTCAATCATGCATGGGACAGATGTGATAATTCCTGGAAACCCCATTTTTTCTCAAATATTTTCCCCTAAAATTCTTTGGGAGCTGATGCTTCTTGGGTTTCTTGTCTGGGGATGCCAACTGTCACTTCAGACCCCAGGAACTGTTCTGATTCTGTGCTTACAGGATGAGGCAGATCACCCCTATTTCTATAAATATGTTTTGAATGAAATTGATGTTCTTGAAAATGTGTACCTGTTTATCACCTTTAGTTTTGTAAAGACAAGATGTATCTGGTTTGAAATCTGGCCAAGCTAGCAAAATGATGTGTTATTTTTGGTTTAAAGATGTTTTGATGTAAAAGCTGGAGGAAAAATATATTTAACATATTTGTTCTTGCAGGAGGTTAACTTTGGAGGATGGAAAAACTTGTTAGTATGGAAAAACATGCTTGTTTTTGATGTATAAATAACAACAGCTGGAGCTATTCAGGGCCGGCCACTTATGTGAAACTCATCTGGATGTTGGACAATTCATTTCTTTGCACTGACACCCTTTCCCCATCTCAGGCTGGCTGGACCGTGGCACCTCTGCAGTCTCTGTGAGCCCATGTGAGCCCTGCTTAAGTGATTTGGTGGGATAAGTTCTCCTAGGATCCTCCATCCCCTCTGACTCCTACAATCTTTCCTCCCCCTCTTCTGAGGGTTCCAGTTCTCTAAGGGAAGGGTCTCAGTGAAGACCTCCAATTTAGACTCTCTCTCAGAACAATGTCTGATTGTTGGTCTCTGCACCCACTCCCATATGCTGATAGAGGAAGCCTCTCTGATGATGACTGGACAAGATACCAATCTTCTCCAGCCAAAGAGACTAGAATATAGGGGTGAAAGCTCCAAGCCCTCACCAACTCAACTTCTCTATATTCAGTGAGCTGTGTGGAAGCCATCCTCCACAACAGGAAGCCACAGTCAGTTTTCAGAAAGGAACCTTCTGTCTTATCATCAACCTGAGTTGTTTAGGGATCTCCACAGGAACTCCTCAGAGAACAAATCAACCAAATGTAGCACAGTTCCACCACTGGAAGCCTTGCCTGGCTACAAAAGATGGCCAGTTCAGAATCTATATCCTCCATTACTAAGACTCCTCACTGGGGTCCTCATAGATTCCAGGAAGTTTTCACTTTATGAAGTTCCATGTTGCCCCCCAAATGCCACCAAATTCCAGCAGTCTCTCCCTTCATCTCTCCCCTCACCTGATCTCTCTAGCTCTTGTCCTCACCTACCCCAAGCCCACCCAGAATCTATTCTATTTCCCCTTCCCAGAGAGTCCCATGCTTCCCCCCCATAGGCCTCCTCTTTACCTAACCTCTTGCAGTCTGTGGATTATACCTTGATTGTCATTTACTTAACAGCTAATATCCACTTGTAAGGGAATATATATCATACTTGCCAATGCAGTTCTAGGTTACCTCACTCAAAATGATTTTTTCTAGTTCCACCCATTTGCCTGAAAATTTCATGATGTCTTTTTTTAACAGCCAAGTAATACTCCATTGTGTAAATGTGCCACATTTTCTTTATCCATTCTTCATTGGAGGAATATCTAGGTTGTTTCCAATTTCTGACAATTATGAATAAAGCTGCTATGAATGTTGTTGAGCAAATACCTTGTACTAAGATGGAGCATCTTTTGAGTATATGGCCAAGAATGGTATAGCTGGATCTTGAGGTAGATCAATTCCCAATTTTCTGAGGAAATGCCATATAGATTTCCATAGTGGCTATACAAATGTGCACTCCCACCAGCAATAGAGGAGTGTTTCCCTTGCTCCATGTCCTCACCAACATGAGCTGTCGCTTTTGTTGCTGATCCTAGCCATTCTGACAGATGTAAGATGGAATCTCAAAGTAGTTTTGATTTGCATTTCCCTGGTGGCTAAGTATGTTTAACATTTCTTTAAGTGTTCTCAGCCATTTGAGATTCCTCTGTTAAGAACTCTCTGTTTAGTCCAGAAAGACAAACATGCTATGTATTCATTCTTAAGTGGATATAATATGAAAAGCAGAAGATAACCAGGCTATAATCCATAGCCTCAGAGAAGCTAGGTAACAAGGAGGACCCTAAGAGAGAAGCATGGATCACCTTGGGAAGGGGAAATAGATGAGATCTCCTGGATAAAATGGGAGCAAGAGGTGGGGTTTGAGGGGAGGAGATGGAAGATGAGAACATGAGGGAAGGGGATGGGCAAGTTGGGGAAGGGAGAAAGAGGAAGAGCAATGAAAGAGATATCTTGATAGAGGGAGCCATTATAGGGTTAGGGAGAAACCTGATGCTAGGGAATTTCCCAGGAATCCACAAGAATGACCCCAGCTAAGACTCTTAGCATTAGTAGAGAAGGTACCTGAACTGGCCTTCTGTAATCAGATTGGTGAATACCATAACTGTCATCATAGAGCCTTCATCCAGTAACTGATGGAAGCAGATGCAGAGAACCCTAGCCAAGCACTCCAGAAGTCCAGTCAAAGAGAGAGAGGAGGGATTACATGAGCAAGGGCAGTCAAGATCATGGTGGGGAAACCCACAGAGACAGCTGACCTGAATATATGGGACTCACTGACTCTGAGCCCACAGCTGGGGAGCCTGCATGGGATTGAACTAGACCGTCTGCATGTGGGTGACAGTTGTGTGGCTTGGCCTGTTTGTGTGGCCCTTAGCAGTGGGACCAGTTTTGCTGACTCCCCATAGGTCTTACCCTTTCTGGGGAGTGAATTGGGGGGAGGCAGGAAGAGGGGAAGGAGGAGAACTGTGGTTGGTATGTAAAATTAATTTTAAAAATGTAAAATAAAATAAAAAAAGAATTCTGTTTAGATCTGTATCCCATGTTTTAACTGGGTTATTTAGTTTTTTTTTTTAATATTTCCCCATCCCTCTCATTTACTGGGGGTAAGCAACTCCAATCTGTTCTTTAGAAAAAGAAGTAAAATCCCCATCAGAAAGCAAAGAGGTTGAATCATCAGAACAAGACAATAATGCAAGCTGGCGGCTTGATTGTAGCTTAGAAAGCAACCCTGATCTGGAATAGTCATGAAAGTCCTTGGATCCATAACCTTCAGCAACTATGTGAGCAAATATGATTTTGTGTTTAGACGGCTAAATTTTGAAGTAATTCATTGTACAACAATGTTAAGTAACACATTCACCAAACTATGAAAGATATTTTTCTTTATTTTTTTTTTTGAGGGTCTTTATCAGGATCTTATATTACCCAGGCTGGCCTCAAACTCCTTATGTAGCCTTGAACTTCTGGTTCTTTGGCTTTCTGCACCCTAATACTAAGATTGAGGGCTTGAATCACTACACCTAGTTTATGGTACTGGCTTTGTGCATGGTAAGCAATCATCTTGCACCCAACTATGCTACATCTTCAGCCCAAAAATTTACTTACAATCCTTAGCACCAACCACTTGTTGAAAATATTTTTATAAGCCAGGTGGTGGTGGTGGTGGTGGTGGTGGTGGTGGTGGTGGTGGTGGTGCACACCCTTAATCCCAGCACTCGGGAGGCAGAGCCAGGAGGATCTCTGTGAGTTCGAGGCCAGCCTGGTCTACAGAGCAAGATCCAGGACAGGCACCAAAACTACACAGAGAAACCCTGTCTCGGGAAAAAAAAATGTGTAATGCTTCTGACTGTGTTACAGAAAACTTAGATGTATTTAACCTTTCTTATGTCTTAATAGGGTAGGGTGAGTTAACCAACCCTGTTCCTTTGTTATCTTGTAAAACTTTGTCCATCTTTCAGCATTTGTTTTCTAGCTTTTAGTATGAAGATCATGTATATCTTTTTCTTAGAGTTATTGCCAGGTAAGTTTGGAGTTTATAAAATATCCCTCATTAAAGTATTCAATTTTTTGCTACTTTTAAATAGTAGATCTTCAACTACCTATATTTCATACTGCTCATTATTATTTGTAAGTAACATTTGAGTAAAGGCTATAATGTTCATTATCAGCAAGTATTGCTAGTGAAACATAAACTTTTCATTAGCTTGGTAAGTAAAACTAGAACTATAATATGAAACTATATTACATAATCTCTTTCAAACTCACCTCTTAAATCATTTTTTCTTTATCAGGCTGTTTTTATATATATCTTATTTTCAATACATTTGCTCAGCAATTCTTTTTTATATTGAAATCTAATAACTGAGTATAAATTACTTATTCTACATGCATAAATTTGAGAATTGAAATTTTTTCTAATCTGGTCATTGTTATTGAATCATCAGTTTGGTGTCAGCTATAGATAGAAAGGTCAACAGTGAATCCACTCTTTCTTTGGCTGAGTGTTAAAAGAATCAAGAGAGTAAGCATCAAGGCTGTATTAGGAAGTGGTAAATTAGCCAATAGGTACTTATCAATAGCCATCACTTTGAAAGGTGGTAGTAATGGAAAGTAGTACAGAGCTAAGATGCCATGTGAAAGGGACTGCTGTTTTAGTAAACTAGTGGTTGCAGATTCTCCTCCAATAATCTTGACTTCACTAGCACGGAGTAGCTGACTAGGCTTCCAGGACCAAGCATGATCTCCTTGTGGAACAGGTTTAAAGTCTGATTTGAGAACTGTTGGTTACCACCAAGGCATGCATGCCACAACTGCAACTTTGGGGTTACTGTGCCATGCTGATTGTTGATGTGCCTCATAGGCATCATAGGTAGATGTTAACTGTGGGACTGTTAATTGCCTCCATCCTTTGGAAGCTTGGCGCCTCATGGTACCATAAAAACTAATCCTCAGTGAGGGGAGCATTCATGTCAGTTTCAGCTCAGGGGTCTCTGGGCCCTGTTTCTGAAGCACACAGAGTCTTCAGCAATAGGGACTGACCTTTCACCTCTGGTGGGTAACCAAAGGCAATCGCTTGGGCAGCCCTGACCAACAACTCAACAGAAGGCTTCTTATGTCTGTTATTGGGGTCTTGTTTAGGTGGTTTTTGGCTGTGAGAAGGAGCAGCATCAGCCTTCATGATAAAAGATCATTAAATATATAGTATTTACATAGAATTAGGTATATAGTAGTTTTTAGTAAATAATTAACAGTATGATTACTTCCAGCTTTTTCAGATATCATTATTATTTTGCCTCTCACTCCCTTCCCTAAGGAGTCACCACACACTGTTTCCCATTTCCCTTATCAGAACACTTATTTTCTGCTAACCCCTTTACCTTCCTCACATGTTCTTGGTTTGGAGGGAGAAATATTGTAATTAAAATAAGTTCTAAGGAGAAAAAAAAAAAGACCGCTGTGCCAGCAGCAGTACAAGGAAAAAAACCATCAAACCATCACAGGGTATAAGGCTTGCTGATCAACATGGTTTTCTTTAAACATGTCACAGTCAGACAATAACATGCTGTATGAAGCACATCTCACTGTTTGGTTTGGTTTGAGATCTCTTCACATTTATGCATATGCTCACAAGATCTCCCATGAACTTCTCTCAAAATACCTATGAACAAAATGCACCTATAGTTTTAATATGCCATTTGGATTTCAAGCACTGAGGTATTTTTCACAAAGACCCCAAATGCCTAAAAGATAACACATTTCTAACTCATTTTGTTCACAATACACAGCTTCCTGTTAGGTACTATAAATGGAAAATGAAACCAAAAACTAACTAATAAAGATTTCCATCTGGGCTTTGTATTTATCAATGTGTTCTACTTTACACTTTATCTAATACTGGCTTACACAAATTCTTTGTTTCATCATTTGAAGTGCTGGCAACATGAATGGACGGGCCCTCCCATAGTTTCTGCTGTGCCCACTGCACTTCCCCTTCAGTTCTGCTGTCCGGGCACCGTGAGTGTGGGACTCACACATTTAAGCACACAGCAATGAGGGTCCACTCGGTCCTTCATAATTTCTTGGCAAATTTGTGAGAGTTTACTTTCTTTAAACATAAAGCAAAGATTTACTTTATATTATAAAATGATCTGCTTTTGCCACTTGAACACGGGACAGATACAAAAAATTCACAGAAGTATCCTAAAGTTGTAATTGGCATCTAAAGCACATTGCCCAAGTTATATAAAATATTTTCATTGTTAAAATATGGATTGGCTTCAACCAGGGCCCCATGCCCTGGGTTGGCAGGTGCCACTACAATGAACACTTATGTGATGGAGAGACGGGAAGATAGAGTATGTGGTAAAGAGGTGGGAGAGGAAGAGAAACTGAGTAATTCATGCATTAATGTGCTGTAGACAGAGGTGGAACTGGAGACTCAACAGCAGTAAGGAACAGGCTGATGGGAGGAGCCTGCACAGCCACCTGAGGCCACAGTGATGTCTGTCCCAGGCTGCTCTGTCTCCATTTGTGCCCCTACTAAAGCCAGGGGCTGTGATGATCTCCCTGGCCTGTGTTGCCGCCGAGGGCCATTTGGATGTCCATAGTCTGGGCTGGCACCTGAGGTCATGTTGATGTCCGTAGGAGTCATGCTGCCACTCAGAGCCAAACTGATCTGAGTGGCCTGTGCTGCCACCTGAGGCCATGATGATGTCAGGGCCTAGCCTATCACCAATGGCCATGGCTGAGTTCATGGTCCTAATGCAGCCATGGTCTGTGTTAATGTCCATGGCCCATGTTACCACCAAGACCATGCAGATGTCCATAGCCTGGGATACAGCCTGAAGCCATGTTGATATAGGAACAATGCTGAGCTGACCCTGCCCCTCACTCGCCTCGGGAGAGTTGGTACCATCCCTCTCGGACCTGCAACATCAGCAGTGACATGGGCCTGGGAGAGCTGACCCAGATGGTGCGAGCATGGGAGAACTGACCCTGCCCCTTGCCAGGAGAGGGAAGGCCCTTCAAAGAACTAGGCTGACCAATTCAGCCAACACCCAGGCCCCGATCCAGGGCCTTGGGTTGAACCACTCCAACATCAACCCCATCTACCACCTGCTGGAGCATGTAAAGGAGCTGGTCCTGCAGAACCAGAGCCACAGGATCTCCGTGACTCTGGGAAACTCTAGATATCCAAGAGGAGTCTTTGTGAGGTTCCAGTACCAAGGGTGCTGCAGAAGCCAGAGGCCCTGAACCAGGCCAATGACTCATTGCACTGAACACTTCCAAGTAAAAATGTTTGTTTAAAAGGGTACACTGCACGACACACCGCAACTTCCAATGCTACTACAAGGAACAAATATATGATGGAGAGGCAGGAGGCACAGAGGAGCAGAACCCGACGAACTGGAGATGCAACAGCTGTGACTGGTATGAGAGAAGGCAAGATGTCTTTTTTCTTCCTTTCTTTTTTTTTCTTTTACTTTTAATTTTTGTTTTTATCTCCTTTTGTGGGGGAGATTACAAGGGTAGAGAGTGGATATGGAAAAACTGGAAAATGAATGAGATTGGGGAGCATGATGGGAAATTCCCAAAGAATCGATTTTTAAAAAAATGTTTAAAAATATTGGGCTTAATTTGTTTTACTCTTTTTAGATGAGTCCATTTCTTCCAGGTTTCCTACTCAGCTTAACTTTTAATTTTATACTTTATTGCCTTTATTTTTGCTGTTTTCACCATTGGAACTATTTAGTTATCTTCGCTATGCTTGGCTAAAAGCTCTTTACTCTGGCAATGCATCAGTGCTTTGGACAGCTCTCTTCTAGTGGAATCAACATGTTCTGTTTCACCTATTAATTGAAATATAGAGTAATGTTAGGGATGATAAAGAAATGAACCCACACATATCAAGTTCTAGCTTCTAAATTATGATTGTCAACTTATGAACATGAGCATAATTTAGACATTCTCAAACACTTTTAAAGGCAAAGTGAATCTTCATTAGATTAAAATGATGGGATATTGTCTGCTTCAACTTCAATGTGATAGTTTTTGTTTTATCTTATATTTTACTCTCTTATATTTTTAAATTAATGAATGAATAAATAAAAAACCTAGCCACTAGGATTGAGGTTAAGAACTGAACTGTTATTTATATCTCCTTGGAAAGGGAAAATCTTTTTTTTCTAATGGAGTGACACTGTGTATATCAATCATCTCAGGGCAGGTCTCGTGTTCAGGAGTAGTTGAGCAATATATAACAAACTGTGGTGGTATTGTGTTCCCCAAAATATTGTGCACCCTAATAAACTTATCTGGGGTCAGAGAACAGAACAGCCACTAGATACAGAGGCTAGAAAATGGTGGCACTCACGCCTTCAATTCAGCATTCCAGAGGCAGAAATCTGTCTGGATCTCTGTGAGTTCAAGGCCACACTGGAAACAGCCAGGCATGGTGACACACACCTTTAATCCCAGAAAGTGAGCCTTTAATCCCAGGAAGTGAGGGCAGAAAGCAGAAAGCTTGGTAGTCCAGGCTGGCCTCGTACTCATAGAGATCTACCTGCCTCTGCCTCCTGAGTGCTGGGATTAAAGGTGTGCGCCACCACCGCCCGGCGTTTTTTCTTTCTTATTTGGGTGGTATTTTATATTGTTTTCTTGGTTTGGGGAGGTTTTGTTGTTGAATGAGGTTTGAGGATTTTTTTAGAAAGAATTTAAAGTTGGATAGGTGGGGGAAGGATCTGAATGGACTTGAGAGAGGAGAACAATATGATCAAAATATATGTAAAGCAAAATTTTGTTTCAAATAATAAAAATATAATTAAATGATGATGGAATATTAATTTTTAGGCAACAATCAAGGAGAATTTAAATAAAACAGGCTGTGGTCCAGCTTGGCTAACAATGGCTGTCTTCTGATGGAAAGTGTAAGAATCCAGTAATTGTTCAGTCCATGATGTCTCAGCTGGTCTTCAGTATATGTCAGGATCCCAAAAGAAGTAGACTCTATCACCAGTGAAGGAATGGATGAGAAACAGGGTATATGAACTTGACAGTGAGAATGAGGGCAACCAGGAAAAAGTCTTCTTTCTTCTAGGTCCTATATATGTTACCATGAGAAGGTGTGGCCCAGATTTATGGTGGGTCTTCCTACGTCAAATGATCAGAATTTAAAATGAGCCTTCCTACCACAAGTGATCCAATTAGCTAAATATCCTCACAGGTATGCTCAGCTGCTTAAGTTTTTAAGTTAATTCCAGATGTAGTCAAAAGAATAGCCATCATACATGGCAAAGTAAAATGTATCTCTGGAGTAAACAGAAAGTTGTTTCTTTTCTGTAGAGTGGGGGATGGGATGATAGCATGCAGAACAGTGAGTATTCTTCATGGGCCATGCTAAGTGTTAGGTACTCTGGAAGACCTCAGGAATCAATTAGAAGAAAAGTTGATAGTCCAGGACTCAGCAAAGCTCTCTATAGCTCTCTGAGTCCTGAAATTCTATAATCAGATGCTGTCAGATAAAGTATCTGAAAGACCCTAACCCTTCAGGCTTACACACCACCACCCCCAACCCCAGGAGAATGAGGAACTAAAAAGCTAGTTTCAAGGGCAAACCTACTCAGCCATTACTCAACCACCCCTGCCACAATGTAACAATGTAAAGAGATTTCTATTAAGAGATGCGCTCAACTGTGACTGAGATAATTGCAAGTGTTCCAGAAAAGACCACTGTAACCTTTGTGTAAACTTCACTCCCACCCTGATAACCCCCTTGAGGTTTTGGGAAGAATGTGCATGCGGACGTGACTGTACCCACCCTGTGATCAGGCCATGATCTTGTGAAATTAGCCTCTAGACATAAATCAACTGAAACAAAATTGTATGGGAATTGTAATCTTATGGCTTCTGTGGGTTTTTCCTTTAAAAGTACCCGTGTGGCTGTAGTAAACGTGAACTTGCTCTTGGGAGGAGAGTAGCCCGACTGTACAGCTGCATCAATAAATCTCTTGCTTTTTTGCATCAACTGGACCAGAGTCTGGGTTCTTGGGGCGCCCACCCGAGAAGGTAGTACCCTGGGTCTGGGGTCTATCAGTATCCACAGAGCAGCCAAATCATTTCTCAATTTAACTGCATAGTTTTAAATGTTTATTCCCAAATGTGAAATCTGGTTTTGTCTGTTGCCAGAATCTCTTCTTAAAATCTGAAAACCATGGTTATTTTTACTTTGAATTTAATGATTACATAAACAATTTTTACTTTTAGACTGTAATTTAATGTGTTAAAGGGGAAAATAGAAATATTAATTAGAACTACTTGCCAAAGGAAAGGAAATATGGAAGTAATAATAATTTACTGATAACATGAGGGCAAGTTGGCTCTCATTTTAATAACTATCTCGTTGCTTTATTATTCCCCCATCAGTTATTGTTTTTAACCAATGTGGCACCATGTCAATTTATAATCATTCAAAACCAGATTATTCATTCACTCTGTGTAGTTATATTGTGTTTGTTGCAGTTGCTACAATGCAAATAAGCAATGTTGAAAATTTTCTACTTTCTACTGTTTCCTAAAAGTACACGGGGAAATTTTAGTTCTTCCTTCTAAGTAATGTTAAGTTATATAATATACCTAGTCTTTTGAATCCCATTTTTCATGATATTGATAGCTTACTTCCTAGCAAGACATAAATATATGAAAGTTTCTTTCAACCAGTTAATATTAGAAAGATGAATTGGCTGTCTACTGAACTGTGTAAGAAATCATCACTTTATTTAATCTCTTTTGCAATCCTGGAGATGTTTATGCTATTAAAGAATTAAACACTGAGTCATATAGCCTCCAGGAACATTTGAGAAGAATTTACTATCTAAATGAGAAATGAATCTCTAACCCATCCTTATAACTTGTGTACTGGTGATTTTTGAAGGATAGTTTAGTCTCTTCTCTTTCAAAATGATGTGTTCAGGCCATGTTTATCCGCTCCAAAGAGTTGCAAGATTTTCTTTTTTTTTCTTTTTATAATATTTACTATGTGAAAAGTCTTAACACTGGTATTTTATCACAAATAAAATTCTTCAAATACATCTTTAAAAAACAAAGATATGGCAGATAATCTGTAAAAGTACCACTTTATTTGTGGAACACTAAAGCAGCTGAAAAATCTAAGAGTACAAAAGCATGTGTCTTGAACAATCTCTCTATAGCTTATTAAGGCATATGTAGTCCTTATTAAGGAAAGTACTAAAAACAAAATACTTCAAATTACAAGCACCTATTTTTTCTGAAATATACTTAAAATATAAAAATGTACTAAAATAAATATTTATATTAAAATAAATACTAATACATCTTCTTGGGTAGCCATATATTCATATAGTTACATTAAAATGCATTAATGTAAAGCATACAAATTTCATCCCTTAGTTTACTAAAGAAATTAAAATTAATGTTTGGCCTATATATATAAAAGAATTACAGAGCAAGGGAACAAATAAATTAAATGTTACAATAACTTATTATTCATAAATTTATTATTTTTTGAGATTATAATATATAGCTTCTTTACCTCCTCCCTCCAAACCCTCTGATATACTCATTCTTGTTCTCATTCAAATTCATGGTCTCCTTTTTCATTAATTGTAGTTACATACATACGTTTTTCATCTTTATATGTGTATGTGTGAGAAATAGAGAGGCGTGGGTTTATGTATTTATGTGTGAAGTGTGCATTTGTTATGGTATAAACATGGAGGTCAGAGGGCAGCCTCGGGTGGCAGCCCTTGCCTTCCACCTTGTGTAAGGAGGGAACCTCTTGTTAGCAGCTGTGTAGGCTAGGCTAGCTATTCTGCCAGCATCTGGAGATTCTGGTTCTATGTCTGATCTCTCTGTAGCACATTGACATTACAGATGTGCAGTACCATGCTCAGCCTTATGTGTGCCTGATGGTTCAAACTCAGACCCTGACACTTTAGCTATAATTGCTTTTAC